>NC_061784.1:2327119-2979419 GCF_022458985.1 Mugil cephalus
AGTGCACCCCGACCGCGTCGCACCGCCAGGGCGGGGACCGGCCCACGTACAACGGGCGCAAGGGGTCGGCGGCGATGTCGGCAACCAACCAGACCCGTCTTGAAACACGGACCAAGGAGTCTAACGGCCCCGGGGCCTGCTGGTGGTTAGGGGTGCCTCTGCTAGAGCGGACTGATGCTGGAGGGCCCTTGTGGAAGGAGGGACATAGCCGCGGAGGTGTGATGGAGGGAGGGAGGCTGGCTGGAGGGAGGGAGGGAGCTGGCTGAGGGAGGCTGGAAGGAGGGAGGGAGGGAGGCAGGCTGCCTGGCTGGAGGAAGAGATGGAGGCTGGAGCACGGGGGCACATGGCCGCGGAGGAGGGAGGGAGGAAGGGAGGCTGGCTGCCTGGCTGGAGGGAGGCTGGTTGGAGGCAATCTTAATCATGTCAATCTTAGGCAATCAACGGCAAGTACCATTTATAGCACAGACAAATCAGAGAGTAAAAACACAAACGTCCTGAATAAGGAAATGACAGACAAAAGCATGGAACCAATCTCCAATCTCCTTCGGCTGATTGAGCTGATTGCTCTGCCCATGGTTCTTAAGCTAAGGGGAAGACAAAAACCAGCTCTAGCTGTTTGTCTCCTTGCTAATGGTGAAAGTTCTCACTACGCAGATACGAGCAGTGGACCACCCACACCAGACGTCACACCAGGGTCTTGATACCTGCAGGAACTTCTTTCCTGACAGGAAGAGCACCAAAAAGACCTGCAAGGCTGTGGTGAAAGCGGCTGGAGGCTGTCATATCATCACATGATCCAAACGTGGACACTGTGATTGTCCAGGATTTGCAGGCCCACATCAAAGAGCTCTTTGATTGGCTTGAAAACAGAAACAACAACAGAGCCTCTCAACGCATGACGAAGGATGCATGCAAGCTCATTCTGCTGGGAGTACGTGTATTGTGTGTCCAGTTTTTGGTGGCTTTCATCTTCGCATAAAGCTACAGACTGCAACTCTGCAACGAAAGCAGCAGCAAAAGATATGGTGTTATTTGACTACACTGGCACACAGCTCCATCTACAGGGTTCTCTACTCTGTCAACTCTTTTGCCACTTTTCAACCTTCTGAGCTCTGGTTCTGAAACACTGTTTATCACGTCATTTAATTTAATTTAATTTAATTTAATTTAATTTAATTTAATTTAGGTAGGCATGTAGAGACACCTTGAGACAACTTGCTGAGGTACTCAGTAATTCACTTTGAATACACAAAGCTAAGTTAATCTAAAATCAACTCTCATTTACTCCATTGGCAAATGCAAGTTGTCCAACAACGCAAAGTAAGAAAATAATACAAACAATATTAAGCAATTATTAAATGAATTATGATGACGTGTAAAAATTGCAGATATAAAGTATGTTTATATAGAAGGTTTGAGTAAATCAATATGTAAATGAGTCCAAAAGAGGCTACATTTGAAAGTGTAGAAGCATTATGTCATCACACATATCAAGGTGTCACAACAGATATTTATTGATTTAAACAAGTTAGTAGTATAAAACTAACAGCTGTTTGTTTTGCTAATTAAAAGTAAAATAATACATCTTTTAAATAATAATGTTGTCTGTCTCTGTGTAAGCCTTGACTGGCCACCTGTCCAGGGTATACCCCGCATCTCGCCCGATGACGGCTGGGATAGGCTCCAGCAACCCCCGCAATTTATTCACACAGGAAACGAAAAATACCAACATACGGTCAAGAAGCTTCCTCCTGGGCCGAGTGAGCAGCATCCCGGAGTGAGCAGCCTGAAAGTGGACAGCTAAAGGCAGTTTCACCTTTCACCTTCTCTTTTGACGTTGTGTTTTCTAATTGATCTTCCTGAGCTCACTTCAGTTATTACAGCATCTAAACCATCAACTTGTCTTCTAGACCCCATCCTGACTAAGTTGCTCAAGGAGGTTTTTCCATTAATGAACACCTCCATATTAAATCAGATAAACTCATCTTATTAACAGGATATGTGCCCCACTCTTTTAAAACTGCTGTAATTAAACCATTACTGAAAAAAACCCACTCTTGACCCAGATGTTTTAGCCAACTATAGGGCAATTTCCAACCTTCCTTTTATCTCTAATGTTTTAGAAAGTGTTGTTGTCACTCAGTTGGTTGATCATTTAAATAGAAATGGTTTGTTTGAAGAGTTTCAGTCAGGTTTTAGAGCTCATCATAGCACAGAAACAGCTCTGGTTAAAGTTACCAACGATCTTCTCATGGCTTCAGACAATGGACTTGTCTCTATACTTGTCCTGGTAGATCTCAGTGCTGCATTTAACACTATTGATCACAGTGTTCTACTAAAGGGACTTGAAAGTGTGATCAATATTAAAGAAACTGCATTAGAGTGGTTTGAATCATACCTGTTAGACAGATTTCAGTCCATGTAAACAACAATTCTTCTATATACCAAAGTAAGCTATGGAGTTCCTCAGGGTTCTGTGCTAGGGGCAGTATTATTCACATTATACATGCTTCCCTTAGGCAATATTTTTAGAAAGCATGGCATAAACGTTGATGATAAACATAAACTAATGATACCCAGCTATATTTATCCATGAAACCAGATGAAACTAATCAGCTGGTTAAACTCCAAGCATGCCTTAAAGACATAAAGGCTTGGATCACCTTTCATTTTCTACTTCAAACTCAGACAAAACAGAATACTTTTTATTTGTCCCTAAACATGTCAGACATTCATTATCTAATCACCTGGTTTCATTGGATGGCATTACCTTGGCCTCCAGCACTACTGTGAAAAACCTTGGTGTTATATTTGACGACAATATGTCCTTTAATTCACACATAAAGCAGGTGACCAGAACTGCTTTCTTTCACCTGCATAATATCATCAAAATTAGGAACATCCTTTCTCAGAGTGATGTGGAAAAACTAGTTCATGCATTTGCATTTGCAGGCTGGATAATTGTAACTCATTACTGTCTGGCTGTCCAAGTAGCTCTTTAAAAAGCCTCCAATTGATTCAAAACAATGCAGCAAGAGCACTGACAGGAATTAGCAAGAGAGATCATATTACTCCAGTTTTAGCTTCTCTTCATTGGCTCCCTTTAAAATCTAGAGTGAAACCAGCCCAGTCTTCATGGTCTGGAGTGCTGTGTATCAGACCTGTGGAGCTCCATAAACTGCATCTGCCCAAGTCATCATGGCCTCCTCCAGTTGTCCACTCCTACCTAGATGAACAATTCACCAACCTGCCCATGATTCCTGTTATACTCACAAACTGTCACAGATCATCAGCTATGTGTTATATTACTAGACCCTACATGTTTCCTTCAGCTTGATGTATGTAGCTATGACAGAAGTTTATCTTGTTTCTCCTGCTCTTCTTTTCTCTCTATCTTCTCTGTTTCTACCCGGCTGGCCTTAGGCAGATGTGGGTTCTGCTCAAGGTTTCTTCCTTTTAAAAGGGAGTTTTTTTCCTTGCCACCTTCGCCCTCAGGCTTGCTCTGGAGGTTCCAGGCTGGTTTTTGTAAAACGTCTGAGACAATTTGTATTGTTATTGTATATATAAGTATAAGTGTTTTGTACTTCAGAGCCCAGTATCATTCCTCTATAAATGTCATGCACTCAGGAGTGAGCAGCACTGTACCAAGATGGCCGTCCTGTAGGCACATCACTCAAGTAAGCGGCAATTTCGTCTTTATCTATGAAATTTGGTGGAATGAGCAATTTGTACATTTAACATGACCCACAGAAATATTCTCTTACCTTCATGAGTTACACCTGTTAGTTATCCAATGATGTATTTAAAGTAGATTTGAAATGGTTTACTGTGAACTTTGGTTCACATGCACATGGTTCCATCAACCATGTTTACACATTATGCAAAATCTGTAATAAATAACTATGAAAAGAGAAACAACTCACTCATGTCACACAGTTTACATATTTATTATATCACACAGGAATCTGCAGTCAGGTTTGATAAATAGCAGATAAATTAATAGTGTTGAGAGCAGGATAAGGGTAGAGATATAGTCCATGTTCGGTGTCTGGGTTAGGTGTAGCCCCCATGGAGGGATGGTTGCTGAAAGTTGCCACCAGCTGGTAGTTGTGGAGCAGCAGTGTAGGAAACACACTCCATGGCAGCTTGTGATGTGGATGGCTGCATCAGAGTAGACTGCACCAGAGCCACTCGCTGCTTCTTAGTTATTTGTTCAGAGTCTTAAAGTCAGATACAGAAACTCATCATCCCATTTAGCCTTCAGCAGACTTTTTTTTCTGTGTTATTAATTCTTTTGCACTGTAACAGTCTATTCTAATATTCTTAAATTATATAGGAAAAATGCCCAGCTGGATAATCTGAGCTTTGCTTTTTCTGGTAATAAATTATATAAAGGGATTTGGTTTCATCTAAAGTTCTTAACTACAAACTGAGCACATTGACACATACAGTAAGTTGCAGTAATAGAGAATTATGAAAAGAGTTTTTGAAGTCTGTAAATCATAAAGAGAACAATATTCAGATTAAAAAAGATGTGATTGACTCCCTGGTAGAAAGTATTACAGCAGCACATCAAGCAGGACACAGATCACGTATCTGTGTCCTGCTTGATGTGCTACTGTAGTACATTAACTACATAAGAATAATGAATCACTTATCTTAAACCATCATGAACAGCTTTCCAGCTCCGGAGGTTGCCTTTATCTCAGCAGCACTCCACACACATCATAATTATGTTTATTATTTTATGGAAGATGTTGTGGTTAGCACTCCCAGCGAGAAGGTCTGGGTTCGAGTCCAGCTCCAACTCCGGTTTCCTTCCACCTCCAAAGACGTGCTCGTTAGGCTAACTGGTGATTCTAAATTTACGCCAGGGGTGAGTATGGGTGCAAATGGTTGTTTGTCTCTGTGTTAGCCCTGTGATAGGCTGGCAATCTGTCCAGGGTGTAACCCACCTCTCGCCCAATGCCAGTAGGTATAGGGTCCAGCAACCCCGAGTCCCTAGTTAGGATGTATGTTCAGGAGGTAAGTTGCTTAATTTTTTTGACGTTTTATTTTTTTTTCTCCACTAACACTTGTCGCATCAACCTGTGCTTTTATTCATTTTCTCACTTAGACTGAATATGAAACAACTGAGAGTACAGCTCAAGTTTGATATCTAATTTCATGTCCATACATTAACTACCCTCCTGTCTTTATTTTGAGATAGTAGTGTAGATACAGCTACTTTTCTGTGGATCAACAAACAACTTCATCACACTCAGTAAAGCTATTATGTAGTATATTTGTGGAAGCACTCCAGTCTTTCTCACCATGGGCCATTGTGTCTGTCAGCAATTACTACTCACATGATCACTAAGACAATAGTGCTTTAGGGCTATTGAAACTATGGAAATCATTTTCTTTCCTGGTTCCCTGGTTCTTCATGATATTTTCACTAAGCTAACAGAATATCTTCTCTTAACAGCTTATGTTGTCTATAATAATGTTGCTAACAGCTGATAAAGCAATTAAAGGCAAACATGAAATGAAACACATTTTTCAAAAGCCTCTAATGTGTTATTAAAAATGGGCATGTACATGAAGAGTGAATAAAATTCTATTTGAGTTTCATTCAAGCTCCTTTGTGTACTGGGAGTATACCAACCCCATCAGGTGTAGCTTTTTGGATGGAGAAAATTCTAATGCTCAAATATAGTGAACTAACAGAGATTCAGTCAACATTAGAGTAAATCACCTCAATGAGCAAGGGCAAAGGTTATAAATTATCTTTATTATAATCCAGCGTTCAGTATACAGAACTTGCATTTTCTTTCGAGTTGAAAAACCATAAATGAAACTGCCGCAAATGACAAACAAATTACAATGAACAAAACAAACAAAAAACAGAACGTGTGAATACGTGTAAAACAGCCTTCAGTTCCACCTGTAGTTTTCAATTAGAAAGTGAAAGCTCTCTGTAGGGACAGCCAGCAAATCTTTAGTTACCATGCGTGAGAGAATGCGCCTACACCTGGCTGAGCAGACAAAAAAGTGAAAGGATAAATAAATGTGTCAAAGAGATAAATAAAAGCATTGTGATGTGAACATGCGTTGATTAGCGGCATCCTTCTCTTCTAAAGCTTCCCCATAATGCTCATACGTTTTACACATTCCATTAAATCCTTTAGTATGTCCACCTGAGCCAAATCATATTGATTGATAATTACTAATTGTTTGTCATAGAAGGGATAAAATAAATCTGGAAACGCACACATCAAGAAAATCCGTGGGATTTAAATTTCCCTTTGTCAACCTGTTTTTTGGTTCTTTGGTCAGAAAATGAATGAGGACATTGGACAAAAGTCTCTCTGAGAAGTGCACCCACTATATTCCACATTTGGTGGCAGAAGAAGGATGACTTGTTTTCTTCTTTGGTACCACATGCCTTTACACCCGAGGCCAAGACTTTTCCAGACTCCAGTGACTTCAGCACTGTTAATTATCTCAGCTTTGTTAACGGATTGGAGCCATTTCTTTTCTAAAGTTTCTTTTTTCTCCATTTGAAATCATACCCACGGGTACATTTCACACTCATTGGTGGAAGCCATAAACAAATAATCTGTGCTGGCAAGAAAGCTGACTTTATGCAATATTTTTTTCCATGCTACACATTTTCCTGCAACCCAAGAAACCAACCACCTTGCCTGTAGTAGCATTAACTTATCCGACAACCATATAGAGCACATTTCATTATTACTACTCTGCTTTTGTCCCTAAAATTAAATCCATCCAGTACATTAGTAGAAGCACAAAAAAAATAACTAAGAAGCTCTGATTGCAGTGTCACATTTTCCCCTCTCATAGAGTTAAAACACCTTTGGATGGTTATTGCACATAATAAAACCTAAAACATACTGATACAACAGCAGTGGGAGGTATAACAATCAAACATCACAATGTTGACTATTGCTATTAATGATAAAATCCAAACCCCTGCTGCTGCAGCCAATCTTTTCAGCTACATATTGATACATTTGGTGGACTGTTATTTAGCCTTGCCTCCTTCTATCTGGCACATTTCACACATTTGTTACTTTCTGATGCTCTCTTATTTATTTATTTTTTTCTCAATTGCAGATATTCTAGAAAGTACCTATCTGAAGAAAAGACGAGGGATTGAGCATCTCCTCCAACCTGGCAGGATACATACATTAGGATGAGGAAATAAAATCAGTATCGGCTATACTCTGAAATTTAATATTCCCTAAATTTCATTCCTAAAGTGAACATGCAACATTCAGTTGCTGTTTTCCCGTTATACTTTCAAGCAGCGCTCGTCTCATAGATATAGAAAAATAAAATCAAATACAACAAATAAATTAAAAAACAAAACGAACAATAAACATACACTGAAAAGTGCAAGTGTACATTTGTTTACAGCATGACATATTCACTGTACAATCATTGATTATATACTCACATTATTTTATGCATTATAATAACGATTACTAAGTAGCATAGTTTGAGTAAGAAATATTTCATAGCAAGTCTATTGGAAAATATTTGCATTGCCTTGTGACTAGGAGAGGCTCTTCTAAACATTGCCAAGGTGATTGTGTGTGTTTGTGTGTGTGTGTGTGTGTGTGTGTGCGTGTGTGTGTGTGTGTGTGTGTGTGTGTGTGTGTGTGTGTGTGTGTGTGTGTGTGTGTGTAATATATATATCTGAGTGTCTGTGTGTGTGTATGAACCAGGATATGTATGTAGACATAAGGTGTATGTGCAAACAATGAAGCAGAGGAAACTCAAATCATTCTAATTCAGAGGCACGAAAACTGCCCAGCCAACATTTCAAGTATCTAGCATTGTTTTGGACAACACACACCTGTCAGACATCAGCAAAGCAGAGAGAAAGAGGAGGAAAGAACGAGGGGTACTTCCGTCTGTAGCTCAGAGAGGAGGCAGCTAAAGAGTCATACAACAAGTGGAAACAAGCATTTCAAAGGATTGTGTCAAAAGAGCGACACTGATTAGACAAACATCACTTTTTTTAACTGTAGAATATGCTATTGCACTTCGT
Organism: Mugil cephalus; assembly: GCF_022458985.1. NCBI lineage: Eukaryota > Metazoa > Chordata > Actinopteri > Mugiliformes > Mugilidae > Mugil > Mugil cephalus. The sequence goes on from NC_061784.1 coordinate 2,335,179, forward strand.
CTAAAACACCATTGCAATTTGGACAGCCTTCGGCATCAGGCTAAAAACAGAGTAGTCACATTCACATTTTTCTCCATCTTTCTTGAGTGCACACTCTGTTATGGCAGAAACAAACATGACGCAGTGTGAATCCACATCAGTCTCTGCTTAAGGGTTTTCCAAGCACTTCATCCCAGTGGTGGTAACCTTTGGCGGTGGCCTGTGAAAATGAGCCACACTGGGGATGGAAAGTGAGGAAAGTCATCCATTGGCAGTCGGTTTGTTTGTATTGTATTCCATGAAGATGAGTCGTCCTGTTTAGCATCTTTGTAAAGATATCATCCAACAGGAAAGAGAGATCAACCACAAAGAAGTCTGTTTTGTTTTTTTTCTGGCACACAAAGTCTTTGCTTCTTTGAACGCAAACAGGTGGAAATCTTCTTGAAATCTTTGTCCTGGGCCATCTGGATGGGTGCTGTCCAATTGAATATTGATTACTGGCATTCTGAGGTGGACCTTTGATTACCTTTTTAGGCACTGGATTGAGAAGCTACACATTACCAGACACTTCCCCACCAAGATGGTTATTGTAGGTCCTTGTAAGCCTTTAATCTTTAGCACACTTTCCTGGAGAGGCCAAGAAACTGCAAATCCACATTTCTCAGTTTAGTAAAACATGCTTTCTATTACTTTGCGGGGTATTCATTCGATTTATGTATACATGAACACAGTATGTTCATGTATTTCCTTTTGGGGAGGTAATAGAGATCTGAAGAATACTATTACCAATAATTAGCAGAGAATAGAAGAGTCTAACCTCTTCATTTTATTTGTATTGTACAGTTGGGAAAATGATTGCATGTGCTGGATTTGTGTACGTCTTACTACGTGAATGTGAAGAAGAGACAGAGGAAGAGATATGTTTTTGACTATGTCACACCACCGGGATATGCATGAGCATCCAGATCCATCAGGGGGTTTCTTCTGGATGTCTTAGCGCTCTGACTTGACTTTGTAACGCAAAACCAGGTAGGTGGCCAGTCTAAGGACCAGGAAGAAAACTCCCAGCACCATGAAGTCCACATAAAGCTTTGCATCCTCCACATCCAGAAGCTGCAGAACCTCCTCCGGTTTCTGAAACTTACACGCTTTGTCTGGACACTCCAACTCAGACCGGTTCATTCCATAAATAGAGAGTATCACACCCTCAAAGCCGTACCTGAAAATGAACATTTCAAAATCCATAAATTCATTTGAGATCAGAAAAGACCTGACCACAAAGAGCAATGGCCAAAATAATTGTGATGTCTGTTGGTAGTGGTCTTAGAAACTTTAACTGTAAAATATAAATGACAATACCTGACATAGGAGACATAAGAGCTCCATTGTAGGTATTTCGGAATGGTGTCAAAATTGACGAAGAAGCCAGAGAAGAGGAGGACGGGTATGGCTGTGACTGGACCCACAAATGTTGCCACCTGTGGAACAAATTGTCAGCATGTACTAAACTTTTAATTAAAAAAAGAAAACATTAATAAGGAGTTCCACAAGAATGTAGGGGAAACACTCGAGAAGGGCGCCCCTTCTTACGAGTGGAGGAGGTCAGCTGTCTCTGCTGTGCTGTGCTGCTTTCCAAAGGCCCGAAATGGTGACTTCTACATGAAATGGATCTGTATGCTCCATGACAGCTGGACTAAGTATATAAATCTCGAAGGGAACTGTGATGAAAAATGAACATGCTTGGTTTTCTAAAATTGACTCTTGTTGCCTTAGGCCATAAACATATCAGGATATCATGCATCATTATTGCAGTTTGCTGTTTTTAAATGTACCTTATAAAAATATTGACATTGTCGTTAAAGGTCCCACACTTGTAAAGCAACAAAAAACAAAGCGCATTTTATGGCAGAGGGGGGCTTTAGCTCCGTTCAATAGCAGCCTCTGCTGTGTGAACCTAAGTCTGTAGTCCTAGAGTCTTAAGTTTATTAGGAAATATTCAGCTACATATAAATGTCATATTCAAAGTGTATCACTACTTTTAAAATTGCCTCCAAACCTCTTTCTGTTTTCACCAATTGCATGTCTATGTTTAAAGCCATTTATAACTTATTTAATTCTTTGAACATTTTGATTCAGCATTAATATATTTTTTCATTGTCATAGCAAGAAGATAACGACATTATAAATAATTAAATGAGAAAATGTTTGAGCATTTGTTTTCCAAAATAAATGTGTATTCAAAGGTTTAACAGATAAATAAAGTTAGCAATTTTTGGATAAATGACAGAAAATTAGGTATAATTTATTATTAGGTACTGTATGTAAACATGTTGAGCCAGAGCAGCAGCTGCAGCAGGAAGTTAAGGTATGCACTGTATGTTTGCCTACCTGCAGAGATGTGGAGGCAGCCCCTATGAGTAGACCTAGAGACTGAGCCACAAGTGCCGTGGATGTGGACAAGGCCATAAAGAGCAGATAGCGACCCGCTTCTGGAGGCTGTTCAGTCATCCAGTACACTATGCTACAGTATATGATTGGACAAATCACCTGTGAAGGAGATATTTAGTATAAATAATTTAATATTCCCACCATTCATGTTCAAACCATTAAGTTAACTGAAACATTACCTGGAACGGTATATCAGCCATCGTCTTGGCCAAGTAATAGGCCTTCAAGCTGTACCAGTAGTTGAGGTGTTCCCTCACAAACACACCCATCTCCAGGGGAACTGTGAAACAGCCACAGCGTTAAAAGACTTTCCACTATAATGAGAAAAACAGCTTTGTCTATGAACTTAAAATCTTACAGGTTAATACTGTGGGCATCAGGGCAGCAAACATGAGGAACAGCATGGAGAAGAAGAGGAAACCCGTGTTGTTGAAAACCTTGCTGGCATCGTTTCCAATTTTGAGATAAAGCAGGCCAATCAGCACTCCAATACACAGATGGGACATCACCCTGAGGTGGGTCAGCACCTTAAAAAACAACCCAAAACTCTATAAGGACCAGTTTAACATAGTCTTAACTTTATAATATGTGATCAGGAATCATTTGTAGATGTTTACCGCATCCCTGCATATCGTGATGAAGGTTCTTTTGAAGAGGATGCAGAATTGTGTGAATGTACTGGTGGCAAAGCTATGCTTCTCAAGGGTTCCTGTGTCCTGTGGAGGAAAAAGTCAATGAGATCAAATAGTCAAAGAGTTTTATATTCTACACAGACATGACAAATGGATAACCCTGTCATTCTCTGTACTAAATATTTAATAAGAGAGAGCACCACCAGAGGACTGCAAACAGTAGGAAATTATTTAGTGAGAAAGCTTCTTCATCTAACTTCTAACTGTACTTTTATGTCATAGAAGAAATGTATGAGAATGTGATGAGAAAATGCCACTACCACCAGTCAACAGTCATACGATATATTGTTTTTTAATCCATGCAAAAAAAATACAAAAAAGGTAATTTTACCTACAGTGGCAGGGTTGACCTGCCTGTGTGGTCGTCCACACAGCCCAAGTGGCAACATACAGTATCTCAGTGTTTATTTTTGGTTTGTGTAGAAGAATAAAAACCACTCTAGGATTTGGTCTGGATATTGTAAGTTAGAAGTACCTGACACCTTCAAACAAATATCCTGTTCTTGCTCTCAGTTTCACTCATTACTGACAAGAGAGTTTTCCATCTCAGTTTGTTTGACTAACCCAAGTGTAATAGCAACAGTAACTATGCATGTTAGGCTGGCCCTGACGCGTCTGTTTTGTAAAATCTCATTCATCTTTGGCCTTTAAGTCAGTTCTCATCTTTGGCTTTACTGTGTGGTTTTAGTTGTCTTTTCATCTTTGATGGTTCCCTATTTTGATTATCTATTGTTGCTTTTAAATGTACTTTCTAAATAAAGCTTACTTACGCTGTGACACTGAGAGGGACAGGAAGAGTCACTCTTGTCTCTGGAGTTCTTCTTGCCCTCTTCTGAACACAGTCCCCCCTGGACAGCCTCAAACAGCACTGGGTTCAAGTCTCCATACTCCCCTGATGCCACCTCAATGACTGTGAAAGCAAAGGACAGACTAGTAAGAACAATGAAAAAAAGGACATACGCACACATAAACTTGCACTCATGGAGTTGATGGACTTACTGAAATCAGCAGGGTTGTGATATGTCGGGCAGTGGAGGCCCAGGTTCTTCAGATAGGGGATGAGATAGGGGACTGTGCCCTTGTATATGCACTGACCCTGACTGAGGATGTACAGCTGGTGGATGAACAACACAGGTACAACATAATCAACATTGTTTCCAATACACTGACCCCTAAATAATAGATCAACATCTGACAAAACAACAGGGCTGGATATCCACTGCTCTGCTGCTCCAGCTCTATAAAATGAATCACGCTAACCTGTGTTGTCCTGGTCTGAGCAGCAGCTAATGAAATGCTAAGCGTGTCCACCAGTGTAAGCACTCAAGACGTTACCTTATCAAACATCTCAAAGAGCTTGGCACTGGGCTGATGAATGGTGCAGATGATTGTCCGTCCTCCCTGAGCCAGAGACTTCATGAGAGAAACGACCTGGAAGCAGGATGCACTGTCCAGACCACTGGGACAGACAGACAGACAGACAGACAGAAGCACTGTTTAGTCTGGATTTAAATGACAGACAGATTCAAAGTGGTTGCGTGATATCCTACCTGGTGGGCTCATCAAAGAACATGACGGGTGGATTGTTGACCAGCTCCAGCGCGATGGCCAGTCGTTTACACTGGCCCCCTGACAGAGAGATGGTACGTGTCTGAGCACATTCCAGAAGGCCCAGAGCTGTCAGGATCTCATCCACCTTAGACACAAACGAAGAGAAGGGTTGAAACAGGATGACGCACATAGTTGGAAGCAAGGTCAGAGAATAAATCTTCTATAATGGGATGTGTGACCTCCATTAAATCTCAGTATGGATGTATATGTTGTAATGTGATGGAGATGGAGCTGCAGACCAGATAGTGGTCATCAGCTATACTTTCTATCAGGACACATTGTCCTAACTGATGTTTCTGTCTTCACAGCTGCACGTGGTTCAAAAATCACTGTTGTTTTGTTTTGCTATTTTGTGTGCTTGTGGGAATCACATATACTTTCCCTTGTGAAAGTGTCGCTTAGGTTTACTGAATACTTCCTAGCTGCTGGCAGCCATTGTGATTGAGTTTCTGTCATTTTCCTTTGTGGTTATTTTGAGAATGTTAATGGCCAATGTATGACGTTAAACTTCTGAAGATGTAATTGTAAAACCATCAATCTATTCACACTCACAAGTTCTTTTTTGACCTGCATGCTCTCATTCAGTTTCAGATTGGCAGAAACCTGAAAGAGAAACAAAACTTACAATTAAAAAACATATAGTTCATATGAAGTTATAGTAAGTTAAGTTCAGGAACTAGACAATGTCCCATATTTCCTGTGCTTGCCTATTTAAGTGTGTCCTTAACCCCCCCCCCCCCCCCCCCCCCCCCCCCCCGTCCATTTCATCTCTCTTTTCTTTTTTCATCTTCCACTTTCATTACATGAACCAGGGTTAAGAATCCAAAGTTTCCTGAGACTTGCCCCCACCCTCAGTCTCACTCCCTGGGTTCCTCTACCATCATCTGTCCACACATTCCTACCTTTTTTTCCATCCCATACCCTTGGATCCTTCTCACCCCTTCATCCATTTGTCTCATGACCCATCTATCAATAAACTTATTTGCATCAATTAAGGTGTGGTCTTTGTTTGTTAAATACACTGTTTATTATAGGATTGAACAGAAGTGATTTTTTTTTTTTTTTTTTTAACCTGGTCTCACCATCATGGCCTCCCTCGCAGTGAGGTGCGGCAGTAGCATATCATCCTGCATGATGTAGCAGGACATCTTTCTGAAGGTCCTCAGGTCCCTCGGCCGACCATTAACCAGGATTGTGCCCTTCATGCCTGTCTCCCTGTTTTGGAACAGACAGATATGTACAAATCTGGATATAGACCTGCGTATGTACATATCACTGGATGATTCCATGCAGGTCCAGGTCTCACCTGTACCCTGCCAGAATATTCATCAAAGTTGATTTCCCAGCTCCAGAAGGCCCCATGATGCCTATGAGCTCTCTGCTACAGAATCTTCCCGACAGACACTTGAGGAGGGCTTTGTAACCTGAAAAAAGAGGGCAAAACTAATTATTGACACTACTGGATTATTTATATTACTGCAATGATCTAAAATAGTCTAAAACAGTTTCATAATTTTTTTTTCTGACATTGTACTCCAAAGATTACATCTATGTCAAAAAGTATGTTCTCCTTTGAACATCCATCAATCATTAATTTGTATGGCAGTAAAAAAGAAAACCAAGTAAAAATGGAAACACATGAGGACAAAAACTAACTTGCTGTGGTTATTTTTAACACAACAGATGAGTTGCAGAATATTTTGTTAATTGGACTAAAAGCTGGTGGTTTGAAGCGAGCTTCTAGCACAGGTAATGGAGTGTAAGAATGTTACTGAATGCGTACCTCAGGCAATACACGGGAGAACAGGTCAGCTACTGAGAGATGTTAATACATTTTCAGTTTTTCCATAGATTGCCAGTGTACTCACATGGGAAAAAGCCAAATGTGAAACTAAAAGAGAGACTGGCAGTGTGGTGTTAGGTAGAATGAAAAGTCATAGCATATCCCTTTGGTCAATTATAAGACTGCTCAGTTGTTATAACCTTCTGACAGTGTAGAAGTCAATCAGGCAGAACCGTTGATACAGTTGGAACATACTGAACTATGCAGTGCAGTGAAAATTGGTTCACTGATTTTGTTTCTATATATGGTTATGCAGATTGCAAGAATAATTTCATCCCATCAAGGGAAGGCAACTAAATCTGAATAGCAGTGACCCTGCGAGTAACGAGTGGTCATGCATTGCCCAGATTATCCTTATTTGTAGCTTATTCGTACAGTGAAAGTTTTCATAAAGAGAAAACATAGAAATACTGTTATCAAAGACCAAGCGAAAGGAAGACAAGGTGATTTAAGCAATGCAGACTAACACCAACAACAACAAAAAAAGGTTCATTCGCGTTTTAGGACAGCTGGGCATCGCGTGCGGACCAAAGGAGTACTGTGGGGAAAAATGAATGACAAGCAGCTCCACAGACAGCTTTAAGAGCACGTATGTGGCACCAACAAGAGAATCACAAACATTACTTCCCTGCAGCAGTTTTAAAAATGGTTGCTGTGGTGCGGCCTGCAGAGGATGAAGATAGCTCAGATTTTTAATGATGCATTTCCTAAACTGCAGTGGGAATGGCAAAGAAAAAAAAAAAAAAGCTTCTGGCTATGGGAAGCTAAAAGGAGCCGTAAATGTCCCGCCTTGCTGTCACTGTCACCCACATCTCTCTCACCTTATCTACATCTCCAGTGTCTACATGGATGTAATTAGGGTCTCAGCAGAATTGTCAGCCCTTTTAAACCTACTACAAGTGGAGTGGCACAGTGGCAGCGCCCCCTCCTCTTTCACAGCGTTATTACATCAGACATCCAGGCAGCAGAGCTGCCTGCTGTCAAGGAAGCAGCCATGCCCTGGCATGTGGCGCATACTGATGATCTAACCCAGAGCTGTAGGTCTCACATAATAATGGTCTCATCTGTGTTAGTGTAAACACATCATCCAATGTCATGACAGCCACAAAGTATGCTACTGGTCTCACTGTCCACTCCTGAAAAACACACAGACTTAACAGCATGTATCAGTATTCAATCAGCCCAGTCTCACAGGTAGGCTCACAGTAATTGCTTGATACATTATTATGTTCAACACATGTCTCAAATTAAAGACACCAATGAAAGGGGATAGGTTGGATTGTATTTTTTTCACATTAAAGGTTGTTTCTACTACAATTGAAATAATCCAATTTTTACATATTTTTAAAGGAGTCACATCCAGACAGTGGTTTCCATGTTGGATGAAAAAGTGCTTGTCGTCAAAAATTTAACTCTTTGATGTGCACACATTAGAACAGATGGAATGCATGTTTCTGCCAATTTATCATATAACACTTACATGCAATTCATTTATTCCATGCATTCCTCTTCCTTGTCAATGTGTCTGTGTTATCCACAGAGGTTGCACCTCTGGGAGTGTTGTGAAGGGTAGAACTAAGGTAACTTTGAGCTGCTAGACTCAACCGGAGGTTATAAAACAGTGTACTCTGTGCTGTGTACTCTCAATATTATTACGCAAGCAGTTTCAATGAAAGAAAAAAGTCTATTAAACTGGGACAACATTACATAAATTGTAATGTGCAACTTGTGCAGTAAAAGTGAAAACAAAAGCCAGAGCCAGATTGAAGCATTAAGATCTGTCCTTGATGTCCTTGATCATTTTTCAGTTTTCAGCCCTTCTCACATCAGAAGAATTCCTAGAATCAGAGACCTTGCTACAGTTTTTCATATTGCAAATACACAGTCCAGTATTTGATTACTATTTCCTCCTTGCATGAGCACATACATACAATGAGCTGGTGTACAGTATCTCTTTTTCACATCCAATTAACAGTAATCATGCATTTTTATGACCATCTATGGGAAGAAAGTAGTAAAATGGAGAAAGGAAGTACTTCCATCACAGTCATAAATCTGAGTTATTATATGTCTGGAGTTGCTTTTTAAAAAGAGCATCATCAGTGAAGCACAGAGCCGTGATTTTCTCTCCTTATTAAGACAACTCGCCTTTTCTTGTAACAACCGACTCAGATCATCAGTGCAGGTGCAGAAAAGCAGCAGAAAATAAATCACTGCTGTCCATCCCTCCCCTGCCCTTCCCCTCCAAAGGCTGGGCTAGAGTTTCACCAGTTATCTCCCTTGGGAGGAGAATACCCTCGACATGAAAGCGGGTCACAGCAGCGATAAATGGCTGCCCTCGCTGAGAAGAGTCCTCAATAACAAACACAGACGGTAGCTCGTACAACGCCTTCCTGAACCCTTTCACAATGAGAGAAATAACTTAACAGCCTTTACAGTGTCCTCCTAATCTCTTCCTTTTCACCACAGACATTTTAAGAGGTGACTCATAAGTGTCTTGACTCAAAGACTAAAAGCACATTAACATACAGATGACATCATGTGCTCTGGGCTCATGGTTCATGCTGTATGTCATCCCTTGTCTCTTCTTTCATCTCTACCAGAAAGCAGAAATCACATAAAATTGTGTTTTTATGTTAAAATAATTACTGATCGTTGATATACCTAGCAGAACAACAGTGTTGAGCTCTGTGTGATGACACCTTGTTTTACACCTTTGAGTCACAGAAGCAGTTCTGAGTTTAAATGAGAGGTGTAGCTTGTTACTTTACAGCATATATTTGGAGAGGTGGAAAAGGGGTTGTAAGTTTTCATTTTTAAGCTTATTAGAGCCACTGGTTCATTTAGACAAAGGAAAACACTTCCTTTTCATCAGCCTTGTGGGCTGAGACAGGCGTCCTAAGTAGACAACACACACAAAAGCAGGAACTGCTTGTAGATTTTGATGAGACCAGTAAAGGAAAACATACGCATCAATCCTCAAACAAAAGCTGATATATTGATCTTCCAGCTCAAGAGACCCTCACACTTCCTCCTCTTAGCCACTGGCCTCCACGTCAATACTCCCCATACATTCACAACGGAACAAACTGTCCTCTGCCTGGCTTTCATAATGCACCTCAATATCACACAAGACTGAAAGTAACACTGTCTGCAATGCATCATATAGAGCTTTTCATAGGACATTATGGAGAGAATGTAAATAAAGGAATCCTCTGAAGTCTCACACCCTGCTAAACACACACCGTTATACTAAATGTAACAGTTTGCGGAGGGTTGGTTTGTTTGACAGGCAGAAATGACCAAAGGCTTGAGGCTCCTCATTAATAAGAGTGGTGAGTTCAAACGCTGTTCATTCTTCACGAGCAGATCAATCATGGGCTGGACTTACTGCCACCGCCCATCGTCAAACAACAGAGAAGAGAGACAAGCAGTGTGCCAACCTGCAAGTGTAAATTATTTACTATGTCTAAAGTCTGCTGAGCGCAGCATAGCTTGCAGGCACACTGCCAGCTATAACATGGTGGAACACTGTCAGTGTATGTGTGTGCAACAACTGACCTGAGCTACGTGTGCCAAGGCAAACTAATAGAGAGAAAGACAAGAAAGACATAGAAGCACTGAGTGAAATTTTTTTTTTTTTTTTCTCAAATGTCGCAGTGGGTTTTAAATGCCTTCCTTTGAAATTTCTGCACTCCAGATATTGATCTTCATGGGTGGCGTTTCCTTGCTCATCCATCATGGTTACCATGTGGACTGAGTTTGCAGTACCTCTCCTCTTCCACCAGGGCCCCTCTCGGATGGTGTAGGAGAGCTCAGTGAACTCCAGGTCCACAGCAGAGCGCCGTGGGAGGTGGGAGAAGCGCTGAGCCTCTGTGATGTGGTTCTCCACCTTCTTCAGGTGAGTGAGCAGAGGTGCCTCCTGTGGTGCCCCAGTGTGGAGTTTGGTCTCCTCCATGGGGATGCTGACCGAGCCCTGCTCCATTGTCCTCTCGGCCATGCTGAAAGGCTGCAAGGGAGGACAGATGTGTCAGGTCCTTCTACAAAATGAGGCAACCATGACTCATATCAGACCCTTACACGCTAGAGTAATTTTCACATGAAGAATAACTGATTAAATAAATAATTTCATCAAAGATTCAACACAGAACATGGGCAGGTAGCTATTTAGGTTGCAATTAATTACTTAAAAAATATGAATTTGCAGGAAGATAGACAAGCAAACTAGTGAGACGAGTCGTGTAATATAGAGGTTTAATTAGAAGTACTGTAAAATATAACCTGAACATGGAGTAGGGAGAAGTAAAGCTGCATTGGCCAGAAAACAATACATTTCATTGACAGGCTTTGATTCATTTGAACGACTTTCGTGTCAGGTTAGTGTCTGATGAGCCTACAGAGGAAAACCACTGCCTCAGCAAATGCGTGGACACAAGCAGATGTGCTCCTGGAATGGATTTAGTCTAACTGCAGACATCTTCTTAAAACTAGGTGCTGGACATGATCTAATTACACTTTATTCCATGGACTGGTGTCTTGGAGGGAATGAGAGTGAGAGTGTGAGGGGCTGGGATCTGGTTTCAGTCCTGCAGCATGCTTACAGTACTGCTGATTCACAGAAATTTCCTGCTGGACAAGGCGGCCTGTCTGTAGCATAAAGCATGTTGTACCTGATGAGCCATATGTTTATGAATAATTCCAAAACTGAAACAACACATTATTTTATTAATATCAGTCTGGGGACTTATGACATCTATGTTAATATTATATAATAAATCAGCCAAATTTCAATAAATAATATTCAGCACTCAATAAAATGAATTAATGCAGTTATCTGTATTTTTCAAATGACTATCAGTTATCAGATATCAGTTAAAGGTTCATAGACCTTTAAAGTGTGCACATTCTACTATATCTTTACTGTATAGTCAGGCAAATGGATACAATAATTGATCATAATGTAAAGAAAAGTTAATATAAATATATTAAAAACAAACAGAAAAAATATATAAAACGTATATGCTTTAGATTCTTTTTGCTCATGACTAGTCAGAGTTGGAGCATTTCTTCCAATTTCATGCTTCACTTGCAGTAAGATGTACCTCAGACTCATCTAGACTAATGTGGAAAATGCATCTCAGCAAAAGTAAGTGGTCTGAGGTTGTTCTCCTCCAAAGGTACACTTCTACAGGCCACGGTGCACAGATGATTTTTCATTGCACTGCATTTTAAGCCAGCATGGACATGTAGAATTGAGAGCAAGGAAAACACCAAGAAATGAATATTGTAGTATATTAAATTTTACTTAATAACTTCCTCAAATGCTGATAATACCAAGGTATTTAACACTTTAGGTTTTATGAGTTGGGTCAATGGGTATTTTACAGTGAGGGGAATGCACCAAAAAATGTCTTAGTGTAAATGTATCCCTACTTCATATCTAGTAGTTTCAATATGTTACACCAATTTGTGTCCAAAACATAACCAACATAGAAACCCCTGTACTTGAAAAACCTGTGTGCACCCCTGAAATCTGCGTACACCTATTGGCCTGACTGCACCATTTTCAGGGTGAATACAATGTACGGTAACTTGTATTCACACATAAATAATGCCATTCCTGAGCTGTGATTAGTTCAGGCACATTTAAAACTTAATTTTGTTTCTTAAATATATGGTAGGCTGGCAGCCATTGTGCCAGCCTAGGTACCAATACAGGAGGCTAGTTGTTTAAAATGAAAGATGATAACCCAGACAGACAAGACGTGTCAGAAACAAGGCAATAGTACACAAATAACATGCAGTCAGCACTCAAGGAAAAATATCAAGGAAAAACCTAAAATAGATATTTGACGTCAAATTCATGGGGATAACTTTCCAAATGAAAATTGGACACATTGTCACTGTATACAAACATTACTCCCATGCAATGCCCTGCAGTCTTGTAGTATCTCCTCCTACTATCCATGACCTATGTGTAATAAAATATCCCACATGCAAAGAGGAGCAGTGATGAAAATTGACCATGGCTCCTATTGATCATCCTTCCATTAGTGCATTTCCATTACCAGCCTGCACAGACTTTAAGCCATGTAAAACACTGACACACTTTAATGGCCTCTCAGTCAGAGGAAGGCCTCCACTCTCTGTCATGTGCAATCTGAAAGACACTACATGTGAGCACGTGCACACACGCACGCACAGAGAGAGAGAGAGAGAGAGAGAGAGAGTAAAAGTCTCCTATAAGGGATGAAATATTGTCATCAAATGTATGGCGGTGCAGTGGTGTGGTGATTCTGGTCTGCAATGACTGGTCAGCCATGCAGGAATGCTGCCAGCTCTTCAAAAAGCACCTGTTACCAGCAAAAAGGCGAGAATGAAAACACACTAGACCATTAAAATAACACAGCAGTAAGGAGAAGTGATGGGATTAGGTAGATGAGTCATACACGAGCCTGTTCTGAGGACAGTAAATGTGGCTTCACCTGGCACTGTGTTGCATCGCACATGCACACGCACACATTCACACAGTGGACATACTTATTGTTGTGTGCTGAAATGAGCAGGTGAGCAGCCCGGTCCTGGCTTTCCCCTCTGAGTGAGAGCAACAGTGCTCAGATGATTCCTTCAGGCAAAACAGCCCAATCCCTCTACATCAGAAGGTTTCCCAAAAGGTCCCAGCCAGGGGGTGCAAAGAAAAAAATAAATAAAAAAAGCAAGAGGGATCAGTGTGTACCAGAGTCAAGGAAATATCCGGATTTGTTGTAGGGCACTGAAGGACCGAGCTGTGTTCTCCTTATCAATATCACTCGGGGTGCGGCGCACATCATCCCGCATCCTCTACAGCAACCCCTGAGATTAAAATCATGTCCGGCCTCAAACTATGACTGCATCCCACAGAACCACCGGGGGAGCAGGATGCCTGTCATGTTTTCCTCTCGGAATGACTATTTTATTTAATCCTTCCGTCCTTCCCGAACTCGCGTCGCGCTACTCACATACATCTTCAGCATCGGCGTTGATGACAACCTCAGCGACTGACATCTAGAAATAAACAACAACAAAAATAACAATAAAAACAGCCAAACTGCGGTGCAGATTCTTCAGCAGCATCAGCTGCAGCTCGATGTAGCAGCCGCCGTTATCCTCTTACCGGTTGATGCGTCTGTGTGGTGCGCACGCCGGTCTGGGATACAGGGCGTTGCTGGGAAGATGCTGGTGGAGGAAATAATGCTTTTTTGTTTTGATTGTTCTAATCCCCATCCTGACATCATATCCTAGGATGAATACAGTCTCACAGAAAAATAATAACTGAAAACAGCGAGCATTTTGCAAATGCTTTATGCACAGTGCAGTAATTATATTTGACACAACTCCCTGTAAAGACGTTTTCTCAGAATAATGTGGCGATCTGGAGCTGGGACACTGACCTGAAAGTTGGAATTACTTCACACTTAATTAAAAATGTATTCATATCAGGTTGACCGCCACGGCCCGGTTCATTAAATCTAGCCACTCTGATGCCACTTTTAACATTTTAACATCAAGGGGGAAATTTAGTCCGTTTTATCTGGGATACTAAGAGGGATGAGCTAAACCGAGTGAAATAAGAGTAATGTTCTGCGGCGAATGTACCGTCTTGTCACACAATACATGAGCAGCTTTTCTCCACTGCCATTGTTATGCCAGCGCTGTTGACAGCCGAGGTAAACATGAGGAAGGTTTTGGTGAAATTTCGTCTCCCCTGTCTCTTTAAAGGCCGCACCTGCGCAGCTGCCTGGTGCTGATGCTGCAGTGCCCGGGTTATTTTCGGTAAAACAGTCGGGGTTACTCGCGTTCAAGCGGGCCCTTACATCACCCCAGAGAGGAAATCAAAACCATTTTTAACCAATTGCACCTGCCTCTTAATCAGACTAATTTAAAACCAACTCTCACGTCGCCGCAGGAGCAATTTCCACACACCAGACAGTCTGTGTGTGTGTGTGTGTGTGTGATCTACCTCCTTCTATTGTCAGCCAGACCAGACTCGCATGGCGTTTAAGATTTTTATCTGAATCCATCACACAGATTTGGGCTTAAATTATCATCGTTTGCGTGTTGTTTTTATTCTTGTTTGTTGTGATGGAAATACTTCTGGAAATAAAATGAATCGTTTTTTTCTGTCTCCATGAAATGTGTTGCACTATATTCATGCTTGATTCAGAAGACCACAGCCGGTTGATATCACTTCCATCTATTATCCACTCTTCTCTAAAAGCCAAATCCTGGTTACATAATGTAATAATATACTCTAGGAAAGAGAGCTGACCTTTCTCACATTCTCCATCAGCTTAAATTTGCATAAAGAAAATCACCATTGCTATCTGAAGAAATGTGCAGATCATTAATCAATTTAACGATCATGGAGTCACCTCAGAGACAGCAGTATTTGTCTGTTCCTAAAGCTCACATCAACAAGCTGTCACTTTTGCGAGATAAGAACATTTGTGTTGGTTTTAGTCTGTGACTCAATGAAGGAGACCGGACTGACAGTGGGAGTTCTCTGGGGCTGGACTGTGCTTAGATGTGGGCTCAGCTGACTATAAGTACTGAGGTATGTATTGTTGGACACACATCTGAGAGAGGAGATCACACAATATGGCACTGCTATCAGCTGCTCTACTCTCTGCGGGCTTTCTGCTGTTGTTGACACCAGGAGCACTCACAAACAAAGGTAAACGAGTAGGAATAAGAGCTTTATTTTAAATCATACAATGGATCCCAAGTGAATATGACTCTGTGTGCAGGTCTGGCATCTCTCCCTATCAGAGTGTCTGTGGAGAATGACCTGTCTAACATGACTCCTGAGTCCTATTCCAGCTCTGTGGTAGAGGGAGGTGTGCTACTGGGAGCACTGAGGAGACTTCAAAAAACCCAGCAGGGATTCAAGTAAGATCAGCCCTGACATAACCTTTAATCTCTTTGCCTGACATCCTTTATTCTTAAAGGAGATGTTTCGCTGGCATATTTAAGGTGGTAGTGACAGATTTCTGCTTTTAAATAAACTCCATTCCTTGGTTCTTTGTGTTGCCAGGTTCACAGTGAAGGAGGACCAAGACTTTGGGTTGTTGCTAGAGAGTGTGAATGGAGTAGCTGGAAATGAGCACGAGCAGACGTACTGGGAGATCCTGTCGGAAAGCTCTGGAGAGTACGTCAGACTGGATGTGGGTGAGTGTCCTCCCCGGGGTTTCAGCCCAACATATCTGAGGAAGACTTAATGAGCTGTAATGAAGCAGGGGGATTTGGCTGGTTTTCACTTATTGTCTCAAGACATCCTTTGGTGTGATTGCTTCTGCTTGTGTAACGCACAATAATTGTTACTTATTAAGAATACCTCCCATGTCCCCTTTGACAGGTATTGGCTGCTACACACCAAAAGCAAATGAACACATCATCCTTAAATTGAGCACCTGGGCTAATCAACAGTGATGAGCAGTTTACTAAATTTATGGTTGTCTTTGGATTGCACAATGTGAAGCTGTTGTAAAGTGGCCTTTAGGCCTGCAGTCTGAGGAGAAACAGCGACATCCAGCGGTTTTTCCCGGCAATGTCATCTACGAAATACAAAACGGTTCAAATAAGCCTGTGTCCTTGTATCAAATTTTACAAACACGACTTAAATATGGTTAAAGTGATAGGCTGTGTAACATTAACTCTGCTGACTTATGTTTTTATTATTGTTTTTATTCATCATTTCAAATGCATCGCACATCATTTCACATTTCAACAACCCTTTGGCAATATATAAAAATAAAGATTTCATTTTACACAAATATATTTTGTGCTATTTTTCACATTTTATTTACTTTATTGTCAAATTACATGTATAATAATAATACCATAATGTCTGAAAAGGTCTACAACACTTGTCGTGTTAAGTCTGGGCCCTGTCCAAAGCAACTTCCTTTGTAACAAGATTAAGGTTTCAGCTTCTTCCTGGACTCATGGACTAAGAGGGGGAGCAATGAGGCCTCTAATCTCTGTTTTCATGTTCCTCTGTTGACATCTTAGTTATTTCTTTCTTTCTCTTGAAAAACTAAACATGCATAGGTTTACAGACATACATGTTACATAGATATCCTTAGCTTAGAGAATTTTCACAAAGAAATAATATAGTACACCAAGTTAATTCAACCAAACAGGGAGTGCTGGAATGTGAACAATTGTTTTCCTACACAAAATGAGCCTTCATCACCCCAAGTCACGTTGTACTTCAAATTAAAATAAATTTAAATTCAAAACTACACAACCCAAGTCAGACATCAGACAGTACCACTCAGACTCCTTAACTGATTAAAATTTCAGTCACTTTTCCTTTCTGACCTTCCCACCTCAATATATTGCACAGGGTGATTGAAATTTACATTTGTACCTGACTGAGGAGAAACTGTCGGCTTCAATGTGTCCGAGAGATTAGCTTCTTTAAACATCCCGATTTGGTCCGCACAGCAGAAACACAAAGAGGAACTTTGTGGTCTACAGCCGGTCCGTGTCTCTTCTTTACACTGTCAGCTTTTTTCTGTGTTTTAGCCAGCAGATGCTAAAAATCATAATAATAAAAAGAAAGAATGTTCTCTGTATTGGATACCTCACAGAAGGACGGAAAACTCAGGTGCAAAGCAGTAACCAGATTCAAGATGACTTTGCAGCATGCATGCCTTGCTTTGTAGTGCATCATGGAGGCTACTCACCACACGATAAAGCGCAGTCACAAATGCAGGAGACACACTGAGAAAAGAACCTCTTCCAGCCAGTCTCCTTCTTCTTACAGTTGTCTATGCGAGTGCAGCCTTGTTTGGGGGGACCAGAGTAGCTCTTGTATGTGCAGGTGGAGTTGCATGTACCATTTAGTTCCCTCTCACTGATTTCAATGGTTCCCCGCTGGCACATTCCTAAAAGGCAGGTAAAAGGGGATCAAATATTCATCAAGGGTCATGAAAGCTTTTGTCCACAGGGTTAGGGTTTACTCACGGAGGCAGGTAGGCTTCGGGGTCCAGAGGCCGTTGTGCTGGCATGACCTGGTAGAGTTTCCCACTAGCATGAAACCAGGGCGACAGCTGTACCTCACCACAGAGCCCACCCACCAGTCATTACCGTACACTACTCCATTATAGTCCACATCTGGCCTCCCACAGTTCACTGATGCAAAGAAACAAAGAGCGTTACTTCAAGATCTATCCAAGTGGCACCAAGAGAATATCAAAGGAAAGCCTTACCCTTGCACAGGGACTTGTAGCCGAGCCAGCAGCAGTTTGAGTCACCACACCGATCTCTCCTTAACTCCTGGTGCCGTGCCTTACAACCTCCTAAACAAAGGGGTGGTGATCCAGACCAGTATGTGTCGTCTACGAAATCCGGTAGAGGAATCCATTCTGTCCCACCTACAGTAAAGGACTATTTTCTTATTCAAACTCAAGAATTAATATAATTATACAAATGTAAAGTGCAAATTCTCTCCAGGTAATGAGGCAAACATTAGGTCATATTAGTTTGTGCATGAAAAGTAACGCCCTGCTAGTTTGGCACACAACAAAAACTAGAGAATGGGTCAAAGTACCAAGGATTCTGGGAGTTGTTGAAAGTGTTCAAATCTAGTGTTTCAAACAGTGGAGGAACACAGTGCTCATACATTTTACAGCATGAGGAAACATGATATGGTTTAAAAGAACATGTGAACCTGTTGTAGTGGCTCCCCAAAATAATGAATCATGAAAATGAGCATAAAAGAACCTCTTTAAGAAAGTTAATACTGTTATCATAACATTAGGGTTTCTTAAAGACCAGAAGACAACACAAAACCAACAGTACTCTGTCATAACAGGAGATCTTACCACTACCTTCCAGCTCTTCGTTCCAGTCAAGCAACTGAGATGTCCCTCCCTGGAACGAATCCAACAGCAGCAGGAGCAGAATAAATGCATTTAAACTCATGGTGATTATTTTCTTACGTAATTAGATTCTTTGAAAACGCAGCAGATGAGACTGGGCTCTGACCAACATTATACGACACATTATTCTATATCTACAGCCTTGTTAAGTCAAGAGACGAGAAGCCATTAGAAGGCGTCCCCATAGAGCACTAGACTACAGAGAGGAAGCAGAGTGTTTAACTAAGCTCTGTGCTACCTAATCTTCTACACACCACTAATGCTGCGTACCGTGTGTCATGCTGTGACTGCACTCCTGGTGTCACCGAAGGTTTGAAATGATTTAAAGCCAGATCATGTCAAGTTCAAAGAAAAAAAAAAAGGGATAAGAATTGTCAGGTTAAGGTCATTAGAATGATGGAAGTGTTACCTGAAACCTAAGCTGTTCTTCATCAACACCTCATCAAAAGTCACACCAACAACAAGCTCTTACTTGTTCTGCTAACTAGCCAGTCATGTGTTCACCTCTTCAGAAAACCAAACATGTAAGCAGGAAAATTATAAAAACAAGTATTTTTATTGATGTTTATTTGACTGTTAAAAAAAATGCAAAGACACTAGATTTATGGTCACATATGGCAGAAGTAGAAACCTTGAAGCTAAGCTTAATCTCCTCACTATTGACAAATCAGTTAACTGGATAATCATTGTAGTTCTGGGACAACTTGAATGTATAGGATACAACAATAACAGTAATAGGAAGATGTTCATGTCTACATCTCATCTACTATAAGTTGATGCCTCATAGTGGACACGTCTGTTGTCATAAACACCCATCAAATCATTAAGCTGCAGTAGAGACATTGCATTCAGCAGGGGGCGCCATTATTGAAGTACAGATGGAGGACAAAATGCAGAAACCAATGAGTCATGTGCAATTACATAAAATCTTAATATTTTAATGTGCAATATTTAAAAAAAAAAATATGAGCACAATATAAGTTTCACATGTTTATTCAACTCAAAGGACACACACTTCCACACATTTTGGTGAACTTTAATACCAGCACGCCATTCTTGTGGATCATATCCTTGACCTTTAAAGGATTTGGCTGCATTCCCAGCCAACTTGCTTAAAACTAAAAAAAAAAAGAAAATAATTTAAAACAGTTAAAAAGTGGTTTATAACCTAATATAGGCTTTTTATTACGATGGGTCATTATTAAGCACTTAGAGGTTTTGATTAAATCAACCCTTATGTGACCTGTCTATTGAGGCTTAGAAAACATTCTCCATGTCTGAGAAACAGCACACTTGATTAGTATAAGATGAGTACAGTGTCAAGTCAGACCTCCTCCCTTCTGTGTTGCTGAACAGCATCCTAGAGCTGCAGCATGACAGAGTCCTCCCCTACCTCTGACAAACCTCCAGTCAGGACATACAACATGCCCTCTTCCTGATTGCTGTCCTCGACGCTGGGCTCCTCAGTCCTCTCCTCCTCCAGCAGGAAACCTTTCAGTTCCGCCTGCCCCTCAGACGGAGTTGCCCCTGGCGATTCTTCCTCCAGGTCCTGACCCTCAGTCTGACCGCTGTCGTCATCCTCCTCAGCTGGTCGGTTTTGTCTTTCCCTCATCAGCTGCTCCGTCAGCTCCACGCTCTCGTAACGAATCAGCTGCAGTCGCAAGAAACCATCCTCATGCTCCTTGTACCTGACAGATTGATAAAACGGTCATCGGTGCTGCAGTACTCCACACACCAGAATCAAACACTGCTGCATCTGGGTCAGTGCAACACTTACCTGAACCTGGGGTGTCCAGAGGGCCATTTGAACTGGTGCTTTTTGTGCAGGTGCACAGTCAAGCTGTTGCCCCTGGTGAAACACTGGCCACACACATGGCACTTGTAGCGAGCAACAAACCCCCCCTGATTATAGAAGGAAACATTACTGAGGCACTGATAAATACATCTTTTTAAAATATAAGTCAGCAAGTTTTTTAAAACATCACCTCATGCTCCCTTTTGTGGTGAAGCTTCATAGTGCCGAGGTTACGGGACGTGAAGTCACAGCCGGGAACATCGCAGCGGAACGCCGGCTCGCTGCTGTGGGTGTCCAGGTGTTTGCGCAAGTCGATCAAATTCTTGCAGCTGCGAACATGGAAGGAAACTTAGCGACTTTGTTCAATCGTGATGTATACTGCTGCAGCTGCAGAGGATGTCGTACCTGTATTCACAGTAGTCGCAGCAGTATGGCTTCTCGTTACTGTGCCGGAACTTGATGTGGCTGCGCAGTGAAGAGGGTGATGGGCAGGTCATGTCACACAGAGGACATTTGTAGTGGCTCACTGGTTGACCAAGAAAAAGACGAATTGGTGTCTGTATCTAATAATCACTTTCACCAAAGTATATCGCAAACATCATAAATCATAAATTCCAATTTTATAATTCAGGATGTGTCAACCCAAGAGACACCAATAAAATAAAAACCTGACAGCGCTGCTATGACAGCATACACTGAGATTTCTCTGCAATGGACACAGAAATCTGGAAAGTTGATGGGTACACCTGAGCTTACACTTAAAAGCCAGTGTGTGAGGGTTGGTGATAAAAGGTAACACCACCAAAGACCTGTACGACAAATCAAATTCAAATATCCAAACTTTTTTTTTTGTTTTCTGGCTTCACTAAGCTTAACAAACGTACTGTCTCACAGAAGAGCAACTACCAAACCAGGTCGTCTCAGTCAAGCTATAAACTCATTTACTTCAAATGAATGGTGCTGGCATTAGATGATCAATCATACGGATAGATCAAGAACTGCATGATATCTAGAAGACAATCCTTAGAGAAGATCCTAGAGGAATTTAAAAAGGCTAAATGCAACACAGCTGCAAATCACAGAAAGGAAATTACTCCATGACAATTCAGGAAAGAATAGATCTGAATATGGAGGATTCTTATGGTTTGTAGCTTTTGCTTACAACTTTGCTTGTGTCGAACAAAAAATGAGACCATCAATCAAAGCAGTGAGTAGGCTTACTTCTTAAATAAGTGCAAGCAGAGGACATTAGGGCATTAATTGGGCTCTGCTGTAGGATGAAACCAGTGTAGAAAAGCAAAATAAAATGTGGACGACAGGTGGTGCCCCTTGACACTGGAGTGCACCGCTGCTACCACGAAGCTCAAGGAGCAGACAGATAAGCAGCATTATTCACAAATAATGCTTGTCAGGGAAAACCAAAGGGTTTAGAAGGAATATAAAGACCTTCGCCTTCCTAACAGAACCTCACAACTGTGCACTTTTCTCAACAAGATCTTCTAGGAGTGTGAGGTTAGAGGTGAAGCAGAATTTACAGTGGCACCATGGAGGAAGATGGTTACCTAAAAAAAAAAAAATTAAAAAAAAGCTGGGGTTGTACATGAAGTTACCTCACTAACCTTCAAATCATGCTTTGTAGTACGGGTCTCTGGTGGTAGAAATAAAACCTAAAATTAAGCTTCATGTAACCACTCTCAGAGGTCAGATTTTAACAGAGAGAGGAAATATTGTTCTGGCCTCTCCTGCTCTCCATGATCACCTACAGTGGTACAATGCTTCTAACTGCCTTATATTTTTGTTTCTGCCGTTACATGTTACAACATCAAATATCCGCAAGGTTCATAAATATTGTATTATGTAAACCAGTAATTGCGGTCATGCAGATAAAAATAATTATTTCAGTATCACTACAAAAACACAGGTTACTGGAAGCAGACATGCTGCGATATTATTTAAACACAAAGGGGTGCCACATTCAAATGTAACCACAAGAAAAGTTCAAACACATTCATTCGAAATCTTGTAAAACACATCAAAATGTTTCCAGTGCACACAAAAAATTATGACACACGTGATCTTGATCCTGTGGACATGACGGGAAATATGTTACAGTATGACTTGTGACAGTGATTGCACAATGAAGGAGGAACTAACCGTGGGT
Organism: Mugil cephalus; assembly: GCF_022458985.1. NCBI lineage: Eukaryota > Metazoa > Chordata > Actinopteri > Mugiliformes > Mugilidae > Mugil > Mugil cephalus. The sequence goes on from NC_061784.1 coordinate 2,357,635, forward strand.
CCTCATGTGGTCTCTCAGGAGTCTTTCTGTTGCAAAACGTTTGGAACAATGAGAACACTGGAACCTCTGACCTAGCGCGCATACATACAGAAAAACAACGCAAGAATTACTAAATGTTGACGCTGGAACTTAAATAATGTACCTTCTGGTCGTATTTACCTTCCATGGCGCTCTGTCGTATGATGTGGTCAAATAACTTGGTGTTGCTTGCGTACATCCCGCCACAGCCTGGACACGCCACTACCTTCTCCTGGGTGTGGCTGCGAAGGTGCTCACGCAGTTTAGGACGTCCTTTAGTGGTAGCTTCACAGTCTGGACAATGACAGACACAGACCTTGGACTGAACACAGGCTTATAAACGATGGCTATAAAATGTGTAGTTCATGCATTATAATCTTGACATAAATCATGTTAAACAGTGTACCTTTCCATGCACAGCGTATTGGAAATTCACAGTCTCCTGCTGGTATATCTATAGATAGGCTGTGCATCTCCACATGGCGATAGAACCACTCTGGGTTTTCATACGGTGGTTGCTTTATCAAATGTGCATAAGAAGAAACACGTGTGAAAAATAAAAGTTGAGAAAAATGTTTACATCACAAGACATTTTGAAGTCAGAAATACTCTCATTTACATCACCTCAATCCCCTAAACAGTTATACCGTCTAATTATATGATGTCAAGATGCTCTTAATTGTTGTGTTTCTGAGCTGTAAACTGAGTAGATATGGTTTTCCACACAATTCAGGCTCCCACTAACTGAATGTGAACAGCAGTCCTGGCGTTTTCCAGTCTTACCTCACATTCCTCCCAGAGGCAGGCGAAATTGTCTGGGATTTCAGGGATGATGTTGCGGTTGTGGTAGGCGATGGAGCAGCTGCCGATTTCCGGCTGCGCATTGAGGACCTGCTGACCCAACTGCTTCAACTTAGTATGGTAACAGTGAAAGAACAGATGGCGCCGCAACTCTTCTGACTCCTCCACTGAGCAGAAGCCACAGTCCCTCCAGAGACAGTTTCTCTCAGCTGGACACAGAAAGGAAAGACATTGGATGATGAGGCGTCACTTCTATTGGACACGGTGGGACATTAGATGAACTCTTACTTGTCACACTAGTGAAAATGAATGCATTCAAATCCTACTGTTCTAGTCCTATTAGACTAGTTTTGAGTTTTTCTGGTGTTCTGTCTGTTGTGTAGACCTAACTATTTAATTTGACCTTTTATTTCCCCTGTCAGGGCAGTATTTTAAACATTATTTAAGTGGAAGATAGTAACGCTGAACTGAGACACTCATGTTCATCATCTTACCTTCTGGTTCGTCCTCATCCTCTTTGAGATGACCCTCCGCATGCTTGCAGAAGTTTTCCATCCGACTGAATGACTCTTGACACGAACCCCATTCACACTCCAGTTTAAGCGTTTTCTTCTGTATCCGTTTGTTGGGCGGCATCTCTGTGGGTCACAGCAGGGCTAAATGTGGCGTGTTTTTTACCTCTAAAGCTACCGACGCTATTTCCAGCGGTTTACCGTCACCTGACAGCTAGCAGGTGACGATAAACATTAGGTGCTGGAGCCTGTTGACGTGTCTCTAAAGCATCCGGAAGCTCCAATAAAGTCTCATCCGCTAGATAAATGAAGGCAGACAGAAAGCCTCACTGCCGCAGAAAACATTCATGATTTAACGATGATAGCAACAACTGAAGGGACATCAGACTTGCTATTGGTCAAACAAGACCGCGAGTTGTGTGCAACAGAGATGTTCCCCCCTGAAACAGAGCGAGGCTCAGTGGTTCCGCCTCAATTTAGTTTATTGTCCATTAAATGTATATACACTATATTGGCAAAAGTATTCTCTCCTCCTTCCAAACAACTAAATTCAGGTGTTCAAATGTTCAAATTCCTTGGCCACAGACTGCAGACTGCCTCTACAAACATTTGTGAAAGAATGGGTCGCTCTCAGGAGCTCAGTGAATTCCAGTGTGGCACTGTGATAGGATGCCACCTGTGCAGCAAGTCGTGAAATTCCCTCGCTCCGAAATGTTCCAGTCAGCTGTCACAGACAACAAAGTAGAAGTGATTAGGAATGACAGCAACTCAGGCACTTAAGTGTCAGGCCACGTTAAATAACAGTGCGGAGTCAGCGGATGCTGAGGTGCATAGTGCGCAGAGGTCACCAACTTTCTGCAGTTATTAGGTACAGACTTCATGTGGCCTTTAGATTAGATCAAGAACAGTGCTTAAAGAGCTTCATGGAATGGGTTTCCATGGCCAAGCAGCTTCCAAGCCAATTCCGTGTTTCCAACTTTATGGGAACAGTTTGGGAATGGCCCCTTCATGTTCCAACATGACTGTGCACCAGTGCACAAAGCAAGGTCCATGAAGACATGGATGAGGGAGTTTGTTGTAGAAGACGCACTCCTGGAAGAATGGTCAACAATTCCCATAAACACACTCCTTGTGGAAAACCTTCCCAGAAGAGATGAAGCTGTTTTAACTGCAAAGGGGGGCCTACACTATATTAAACCCTATGAATTAGGAATGGGATGACACTTAATTGTTAATATGCCTGTAAAGGCAGGTGAGCGAATACTTTTGTCATACAGTGTATTAGTGCATTTTCATGGACTAATAATAATATGAATGAACTAATAATACATTATTCACATTTAAATATTTAGTTTGTGGAAAAAGCCACACTCACCGGCCACTTTATTAGGCAAACCTGTTCAACGTGTCTCCAATGCAATTATTTAATCAGCCAATCATGGCAACAGTGCATTTATGCATTGGTACTCAAAGAACTTTACAATTACAGCCTGAAGCTTACATACATTCACACACCAGTGTGTGGCTCCACTTTAGGATCAAACTATTAACCCTTCAGTTCGCAGACAACCGGCTCTACCTACCTGAACAGGTCGCCAGTCTATCACAGAACCATTCACACTCACACCTATGGCAATTTAAAATCACCAATGAACCTAACCAGTATGTCTTTGGAGGGTGGGAGGAAACCAGAGTACCTGGAGAAAACCACGCAGACACAGAGAGAACAAGCAAACTCCACACAGAAAGGCCTGAGTCAGGCCTCTCACTGGGAGCCATTAATACCAACCACAGAGCCACTGTGCCACCCATCATCTCAAACTGGTTTCTGTACTCAAATGGCCCCGTACTCCTCAATAATCAGATCTCAGTCCACTAGAGCACCTTTGGGATGTAGTGGAAGAGGAGGAACACATCACGGTGCAGGCTTGATGTTCAGATGTGTAGAGCCGGCCACATGGATGTGAGGCTGGAGAATATGAAGCGACTGTGTGATGCTACCTTGTGAATATGGTCCAGCACTTTGTTGAATTTATGTCACGAATTAGGACAATTAAGAAGAAAAAGTGGGCCTATTTCAGGAAGAGCAGTACGGTGTAACTAAAATGTCAACTTAACATAATGATGGTGGCATAACCAATTTTTTTTCCTTTTTTCCAAGCCTTTATAATTTTATTTTATAATTTGAGCTTTCAGTCTCAACAGTAAACATCTTCTTACCTGTAGTTACATTCTTAAACACAATAATCCAGTGGCAGTTGACATCACATTGATGTTTGAGGGAGAGCATGCACAATAATGATAGAAAAATACAGCTATGTATTCAATTATACCGCAAAAGGCAAAAACTATTTTATTAGTCATCTCTCCTCATCCCCTCTGATGTCACCTCTATTCACCTGTCTCCACCCTATTCCCTGTGATAGTCTTCAAACCGATTATACAGCCTCCTTATCGTTTGCTGTTTTTCTCCCAATCACCACTCCGTGTGCGTTTATCGGCAGTGAAAGAAACCATTAACCAAAAAAAAAAAAAAAAAAACGGTATATCTTAGTTTTCCCACCCAAAAAACATGGATTAGTAGTCAAGTAATGTAAGGTGAGAGTGGGTTGGTCTTCCTGAAGCCAGATTCTTCTTCAAGAGCAGTTTCATGCAGTATTTTGCATCTTGAAAATCTGAATTCAGGTGATATTGGCTGCCTTGAACATTAAGAGTAGAGCCCACATAACGTGCTGTCTTTAAAAAGAACTCAAGTACAAAAATATACTTTCAAGGTGGGCACATAAGACAATTAAGACCGATTACGTTTTTCTTGCCTCTATTTACTGAAGCCCAAAACAGTACTGCTGTTGACGTCAAACCTTCAGCTGTTTTTGCTTACATATGTAAATGTTCTACCAGTGAGATATAGCTCATATCCTCACACTGGCTCTTTACTGCAGGTATAGTCTAAAGGCAGAAATGACAGCGAGGTAAATTAATCTATTAAAAAAGCTCATGATCCAAGAGCCTTTAAAATAGTTCCACAACAACGTCACATCATCTCAGTCGGCGTTCTCGCCTCCTTCCAGGAGAGCTGTCTAGACGTCATAGAAGAGACGCACGAGATGGTAACGGATCCCAAAAGCCACCACGCTGCCCATCACCTGAGCGAGACACAGAAATAAGCAAACGTTATCACATGACTAACACTATTGTAGAGTTTTGGATGTAGCCGGTGCGCTGTTGTACCTGTATGATGAGCATGATGATTGTGAGATTTCTCTCGTGGATGGGTCCGAATAACTTTAGGACCAGATTTATTAAGGTCATGTTGTTGCACTCAATAAAATCATCATCTCCCTCTGGACCCCTCCGCACATCCAGCAACTTCAATAACTCTGCCACCTTTTGAGGATCAGAAGCATTATTATTATCATCAATAAATAGACAACGCTATAAGCCTGACAGTGTGGTCTGCTTGTTTACCCATCATCACTACATGCATTTTAACAAAATAATAAAATAATTAAAAACAGAATGCAGTAATTTGTGAACCCTATATTTAATTGCAAAGGTTCAAAGAACACATAATGATAATGGGGTCTTGTTTTCATTATGATGCCAGCTGCAGCTTATATGCATACATGTAGAAGTGTACATGTAGAATCTGATGATGATACAAATACAAGATAGGGCTGATGCTTTACAAATCATTGCATTCTGTTTTTATTTACATTGTATACAACTTATCTTGGATAGGTTGTAATACATGAGTAAGATTTCATTGTGGATGATTAATATCAGAGATAATAAGGTGTTAATGCATCTGCAACATCAGGCACTGCTGCTTTCACTCTGCGTATATCAAAGATGTGCTATGACGCAGAAGTCTTGAATACAGTATATTAGCAAATGTGTATATTTTGTGTATTGTTCTATCATCTGTTTCTTTAAACTGTCTTGCTTTTGCACGTCACGCTGCTCACATGTGCCTTACATTTATTTCCTTGTCGACGTTATTCTATATAATTCTAAAAAATTAGACCAATTCTAATAAATCTGATGAGGCTTGGCTTTTTTCGGGACCACTGGTTGGACAAGACAAGACACTTAAATTGTTAGCTGGATTTCTACCCAAACACCATAAGAAAGTGAATTCAGAAAATGTTACACATATTTACCCTCAAGATGAGCTGTCCTAATTTTGAAAGGTCCTTTAGTTTGAATTTGGAGTAGCTCATCCCCAGCTTGCCTGTGTCTGGATTCAGTCTTTTAAGAGTAATAACATTGGGGGGAAAAAAACAAGATAAGAAGGTACATGATGGATCAGTTTTAATGATGAAAAGCCAGGAAGGGAGGGAAAAAGGCTAATAATCAGCATGTTACCTGGGGAGTCGGTGCCTGGGACAAGGGATTATGTGAAAAAGCTGAGGACAGGAGTAGATAAAGTTAACCACTTGAGGAATGAAGAACAACAGCATGGTTTTGCTGAAGTGTCCCAGGATGCCAACCACGGCGAAGGTCATCCCAGCGAAGTAGCAGAATGTGTCCCCCACAAACACAGATGAGGGGTACCTGCAAGAAAATAAATCAGAGTACATTACTAGAGTATATTACTCTGTATATGAAATATCTCTCTGAACTTTCAAACTTAGAAAATGGATTTCATGAAATTAGCTAAAGGTTAAACTTACCAGTTGTGATAAAAAAGTGCTAAAGTTGTGAAGAAGAACGGTATCATGAAGTAGAGGGAGAAAACGTGGTCATCGCGGTAATCACCTAATAAATAAAAAGACAAATGAAATATGCTCACATTCTTACATGTCTGGAATAAGTTTCTGTTTTTTTTTTGTTTTTTTTTAATAAAATATCCTCAAGAGTAAATCACGTAAAACCACATAGTCAGATATTTGCTTCTGTTTCTAATTTTGACTAATTTCCAAATCCAAATCCAGTACACTTGTGACTGGCAGTGTGGAGGGCGTGAACTACGATGGTGATAATGAGAAAAGAAAACAAGCACGCACCACTAAGCTCCAGCAGGTTGAAGATGATGATGGAGCCGGAGATGAACAGGGCTTGACCTGACTCGATGCCGTTGATGCCCGCTAAGATGTTGATGGCATTTGTGCAGAAAACTGCAAGCATCCCCATGTAGACGTAATAGAGAATTCCTGCAGGAGATCGTAACAGGAAGTGTCGTAACAGATAGCACACTGGACAGAAAAACTGATTCTGTCTCAAAAAAAGTAGATTGGTATTTTAAAGAGAAATGCCTCGCATAAAGAAGACAACTGATCAGATCAGATTTCTCATGGGAAAATATTGGGAGGAGCTGGAGGACGAGGCTGTGGTGGAAGAAGCTCTGGCTGGATATTATGCCGCTAACAACTGCATAACTCACCCAAGTCCAAGTGCAGCCCGAAAAGCACCCTGAAGGGTTTGGGCACCACTATGACTGTGTTGCCAAAGTTGGTGAAATAGACCATGAGCAGCGGCAGGGAAGCCATGGTAGGAAGCAGGAGCTTGTGCCTCCAGCGCAGGTTCAGCACGTCATCAGCAAAGCCCAGAAAGATCATGCAACAGATGGCCAGAAGTGCACCGATCAGCTGTACAAACTGGCCAACAAAAACACAATGATCAGAGCTGGCTTTCAGTTTTAAGATCCATTTACCAGACAGCAGTGGACTCACCTCATCATGCGGGAAGCCCGTGCACTGATCTCCTACAAAGCAGCTAAGGAAAGGCACTGGGATGAAGCAGAAGAGGATGATGAGGAAGACCGTTCCACTGATGACTCCTTGGGACTCTGGGCTGCAAAGGGGGGCAACCAGGAAGAGAGGGCAAAATTAAGATTTCTCCAAATACATACTGTTAATGACATACTAAAAGACAACCAATCATGGAACGGATATGACACACACTCACACTTCCTTTTTGGTTGTCTTGTTCAGGTCCATTCCGTACAGCCTGGCAGCAATGAAATGGTCTTTGAACGCTGGGATGAGCTTCATTGTGGCCATGCAGCCCAGCATAGACATAAATAAGTTGATCACCAACGGAAGGACGGGTATTGGTGACATGTTTGTCAGGCTTTTTGGTGGAACTCTTTCTCCCAGATCCGTTCAGGGTTTCTAGCTAATCTGACGTCTCCCCGCTTCAGGCGATCAATGAACGAGTTTTGACTGCTTTCACTCAAGTAAAAACATGTCATACCGACATTTAAGAGCTAAAAAAACTAAGAAGTTGCGCGGTTAGAGGAGAATAAGTCCATAGGTCATAGCGGTGACCCATACCGTCTTTCATTAATGCTTTGTTGATGCTAGTAGTTGTACTGTGCCCGTCTTAACTACACGTCTCAGTTTGATCGTCAAAACTCCAACGTTACAACAAGGTTACACTTCCGGTAAAACCCTTCAAAATAAAACGTCAACTTTGACCCTAAAGATTGCAACTTCTTTCTTTCTTTCTTTCTTTCTTTCTTTCTTTCTTTCTTTCTTTCTTTCTTTCTTCTTCTATCAGTAAAAATGTCCTCTGAAGAGGTTGAAAGTGATCAATTATGATGCCCTTTATACACACACACACACACACACACACACACAGACACACACACACACACATATATATATATTTTATGGATGCAATCAGTGGTTACTAACCACTTTTGACATGTGGCAAGTTCCAGGAAAAGTTGCCTCCAAACCCATTCTTCAGAACATCCACTGGCTCCCCATAACCAACAGAATCATATAAAATTGCTCTCCTCACCCACTTCTGCATCCATGGCTACACCCCAGAATACCTGAAAGACCTCCTCACCCCTCGCCTCAAGCATCCACTCGGCTCCTCCGATCCCACAGCACTACTCCTTCCACCCCCAACTGAACTGTTGAACATGGGAGACAGGGCCTTTTGCTCCACTGCTCCTCGTGTCTGGAATGGAACTCCCTCCCTGACAATATGGGAAACGTTAAGGGGCTGAGGACTTTCCTGCGCAGACAGGCCTTTCCAAACTGTTCTTAATCTCCACAGTCACTGTTTTTATTTCATAGTGTTTAGTTTTTCAGAAATAATAATAATAATAATAATAATAATAATAATAATAATAATAATAATAATAATAACTGCAACCACAACCACATACGATCTGTCTGGCTTTGCGTCTTTTATGTTGAAAGGTCATCTTTTCGCTTCCCGTTTGCCAATGCCTTCTCCGCCTGCAGTGCCACCTGCCGACCAACGCTGTCCTTTAACAAGCCAGTCATCATCATTGTAGAGGGGGCTGCGGAGGTAGGAGGGAACGATCGGCGCAGATTTGAAACCCCGGTGGAGCCCGTGGAGCACGAACAGGGAGCAGACGGCTTGTTTCTGTATCGATAGATGACAGCAGAGACACACCATCGGAAACCTCGCCGTCCTCTCGGACATGGGACATTTGTTGGCTCGGATCGCTCTGCATCGCCATGAAGCCTGTCTCATTTGCTTTCGATCACCTGCAGCCTGCGCTTCGGACCGTCTGAATTGAACTTCAGGTCGGTATCAAGCTTGTTTTGATTGTGCGATCTATGTGTGTTGTACATCGACTCTTCACTACGTATGATTCAGCTCTGGTTATTTACCTGCGTAGCGTTAACGTTGTTTTCACACACACACACACACACACACACACACACACACACACACGCACACACACACACACACACACATGCACACACGTTATTTTTATTGTGACCCAGAATAAGCAAATTGAAGTTAAGGTGGTAATAGCCATTTATTCCTCAGTTATAACGCGTTTGTATGTCATTCACAGGCTTTAAAGGTACTGATCTTCTGAGACTCACAGTCCTGCTATTTCCACCTGGACCTGATGGTATGAGAGGCTGCAGGAGGCGGTGATGGAGCTCCAGGAGTTAGGCTGGCTGTGTCTGGTGGCTCTCTTCCTTGCCTCCCTGCTGATTGTGCTGGGATGGCTGTTCCAGTACTCGCTGACTGTGGTGCGCCTGTGGAGAGCCAGGAAGGCTGCAAAGCAGAGCAGAAGAGAAGCAACCTGGCAGCAGATCCACCAGAGCCGGGCTGGAGGCGTGTGGGGCTTCCTGTTGAAGCTCCGCTCAGGCCGAGACGGAGGACCCACGTCTGAGGCCGGGGTGAAAGGCCTCCTGTCCTCTCTCTTCGCCTTCAAGTCCTTCCGGGAGCACTGGCAGAGGACCTGGGTCAAGGCTCTGAACGAGCAAGCCTGCAGACACGGGGTGAGCTGACATCTTTAATAGAAGGAGGCAGTGTGTAGAAAAGCATGCCTAAAGTTACGCCACTAAGCAGAAGCATAAATAGTTAAGCGGGAGCTGATACAGTCAGTGTGCCCATGTGCGCCTGAAGTGTGTGTGGGCAGGGAGATGGAGGTGTAGGAGCTAGAGTGTCTCTAATCGGTAAGAGGATGTGGGGGGGCAGAGCCTTGCGTAACAGCTCTGAATCAATGCACAAAACAATGTTAAGGCAAGACCAGTCAGCACACCCACACCTCACATAAATAGTCTGATAGGAGGGGGGCATACATGTGCGTTCACACACTGGCAAGAGTCAAAATCAATCCAAGACAATAAGGGTTGTCTCGCCTTTCCTGCAGGCCATGTCCTCATTTGTCAGCGTTAAAGGAAGTTACAGCACAATCTCATTCATTAATTTTTGATTCAGTGTGGTCAACAGTACAGACAGTTAGTAGTCTGGCATATGTTAGAGGCTTGTTGTGACTTTGTAAAGGTCTTCCTTTGATGTGTGCGATTCATCAAAGTCCACCACACAGTCAGATGCTTCCTGTGAGCACTGGAAGAGGAGCCGGATCCTCCACCACCCGCCCCCCCCACTTATAAACTCTGTGTCACCCAGTGTCGGGTGAGAGATGAATTGGAGTCTAAAGGGGTCAGATCAATCGTCACAGTGAACGTGCACAACAAACAGTGCTCGATTCCGATTCATAAGGGTCAGCTCACCTTTGCATATTGAAAACATCCCCAGATGTTCGAGTACATTTGGTGATATGCCAGGGATGAGTATTGGTTTGCAGCTTGTTTTGAGCACTGAGATAGGAGACTAACATGCCTTCAGAAATATAACAATGAGAACTACACAATGTGCAGTACAGAAAGAGATCTCAGTGAAATCAATATTTGGTGAGACAGCCCATTTAAAACCAGTTTTCCAGGTACACTTGCACACAATTTTGCAGGTATTTCCAAGCAACTCATTTGTTTCTGTCTCCTCACGTAAACCCAGACTGACTGTGAAGTTGAAATCGGGGCTCTGTGGAGGCCATCTGTCACGGGCCTGAAAATAGTTCTTGTACGTTTGGGGATGTTGTCATGCTGCAGATCTTAAAACCAAGCTAAAACAAAGTCCACTTGACTTGTTTGCATTATCTAGAAGACGTTTCATGAGTCATCCAAGAGGCTTCTTTGTTTCTAAATGACTGGTGAGGAGTGCAGGTTTTTATTAGGTACATTTGTTTGCGTTGCCTACCTGAAACACACCTGCCTGGGGTTTATTAACCACAACAATACGAACTGCAATTAAAGGAATTTCTGTTTCTGTGGTACTGAACAGCCCGTCAATGCCCAGAAACTCCAGGTGAAGCAATAAGACAAATGTGAAGATGTTCATGTTAAGTGGCAGATAATTATTGTCTCAGTCCATCTCCACTGTTCAGAGAGAGGTTTTCCAGTTTCACATGGATGGATTCCCTCATGTCTCTTTCAAGCCATCTGTTGTCTCTGGCTAAGACGTGTCATTATTCAACATTGTTGTCCCCAGAAGAGTGTCCCTTGTCCTTCATTGTTGAGTTCTGGCCTGAAGAGCTGGCTCTCCGGTGTTGAGCCATGCATTTGTGAAGAGGTTGTGCTGTTTCCCTAAAGTAGAAACCTGTGCAATCCTGACTGCACTGAAAAGCATAAACTGCACTGCTCTGATTTGGCTTGGGTGTTGTGTCTTTTGGTTGAATGGCTGCAGAATAAATTTGGGGTCACCCAAATTTACCCTTACGGCAGTACAGTGGAGTGCACTGGTGGCGTCTGGTTTCTTCACGCGTCTCCGTCATAGTTTAACCTGTACATTTTCTCTGAATTCCGCATATATGTGTAGGCATGCAGCTTTAACCTGGGTGAGCTTTCGCAGTCATCCAGCCTGCTGTTAATAAGACATCTCAGAGGTTCTTCTCTTCAATACACTGTAGAAAATGGGAGCTTAGTTATCATACAATTGCCCAATTAGTTGATCCATTCTGCCCTTTGTAGCTGTCAGTTTCCGAGAAACTCCACAACGCAGAGATGAACTTTGGGTGAACTTTAGAGTCTTTAATGAGAGTGTGTTTCTCACGTGCCAACCACTACTTTCATAACATTTTTATTATTTTACAGTTTTAAATTACAGTGTGTGCTACTCATCAAATAATTAAATAAACACACAGGAGAGGCTTTTAGGAAATCGGATGGCTGCTTATAAAGGGTTGTGTTTTGAATAAGGTCATTTATACCTTTTATTGTCCTCTGTGGGCTTGATGTATGACAACAGTGCGACCTTTAGACTTATAAAATGCTTTAGAACCCTTGTATAGGTGCTTTAAAATAGTTGTTATGCTGGAAAATCTTGAACGAAAAGACAGCAGTGATAAAGTGTCTACTGTTCATAGTAAGATAGATTGGTTTTAGTGCATCAGCAATTGAGGAGACAGGGACAAGCTCACTGTGTCTGTTCGTCTACGTGCTGTTGGGTTTGCCAGCCAAGTGTGTGAACCAGAAGCTGCCCGAGTTCAACCACCACAATAAAATATCTGATAGTCACTCTGTGAATGGAGCAGTCTGTTTAAATGTGTCTGGGGTGTATGCAAATCAACTGTGAGATACTTAATGAATCTTTGAACTTGATACTTAGATAACAAGATAGATAACATGTCTTTAATAATAATTTGAATAATTTAATTAATATGCCAGGACTTATAAGAACAGCTGTGTAGACACTGTCCTTGAAACTTAACAGTCACATGAGTGGTCACAAACGAATGCATCAGGTTTGATTGTAGGTTCTCTCGTCCCTGTTAATCATTGTGTTGAATTATGTCATAAAAGCCAGTTGAAATCTTCTGAGTCTTCAACTTTTCACCTCTTCCCTGTAAACCTGGCTGGAATAACCTGCCGTAGAGGTAAGAGGAGATACGACGAGTATTAGGTGGCAGGAACCAAGTCGCATTGCATTCTTTGCATCTTGCATACTGTAAGCATCTGCCACCTGCCAGGCAGGTTCCTGTGACCACTTTGAAAACAGACACTGGAGCAACCGACCACACCACGGTCCAGCAGACTCACGTTCTCCTCTAACTTGCAATTCATTATTATGTTTCTTCATCAGGCAAAACATGAGCTTCCCCGGAGGAGCGCGGTGTCATCATGTCGGGATTAGCACACAAATCCTTTATAGCATTAACCTAAGTACTCCTTCAGCATTTAAGATTGATGCTGACAGCGGTCTTTAAATAATTATGTTGTAATATACCCAAATAAAGGTGAATTGAACGAACCTGCACGAGTTAACTGAAGCGGCAAACAGGATTTTCCTTTACTCTGCAGAATCTATCATGTTCACTCATGCAGTGGAGTGTCTTTACTGAATATGCTGCTGTTAGTTTGTAATAGTTATTTTTGTCCCGGCTGCATTTACTCAACACATAGAAATAAGGACTGTGACAGAATATTAAATAGTAGAATTGATAGCAAAAATAAATACCTATACCTATACCAAACATACCAAGCAACCAGAATCGCCACACTCGCTGTGGGCATATGTAAGTGTGGACATATGTATCTATATGACATTTTCAATTTAAAAAGTGTTTAATTACATATCTGTATGCTAACTGGGAAGCTTCAACAAGTTAGCTTAGCTTAGCATGAGACTGAAAGTTGAAGGTTGAAAGTTGAAACAACACAATATGTCTCACATGTTTCTTTCATTTTACTTCTTAGTGTCTTGTTGTGAGGTTTCCAGCTCTTATGAGAGCCGTCCAGAGAACTGCTTCCCATTAGCCTGGGTGACAGCATGAAGTTCCCACGATGACAAATTTGTAGTGGAGGAATTTCAGTCAGGAGTTGCTCCATTTGGATTTCATTATGCCGGGCGAAGGTCTGCCGGCTCAATCAAAACATTTGGACTGAGCTTTTCTGTGGAGATGGACAGAAGAGTAGTGAACTGGTCACATAGTCATATACGCCATCTAAACAGCATTGAGATGATTTTGATTACAACACAGGGGATACCGTCTGTGAAGCTTGTTTAGATTCCTGTATCACACCAGGTTGCATCTATTGCAAAATATATTTACAGTGAAAGAACAAACCTCCTCTATCCTACAGTTAGGATAGTTGCATGCACTGTCAGTTGTAACACTCCCCATAATGAGATCCAAAAATTGATGCACAAAAAGAGATTTTGCACACTGAAATTTTGTATGCACAAAAAGCAGAATGCCTAGACCTAGAGCCAGTATGTATTTAAATAATACATAATGGGCAAATTTAAACGCACCCCTCCTCAGTCTATTGTGACTTTCTCTCTTGCCTTTCCAATAGAACTGTAGCAAATATAATTTCAAAAAGTTCTAAGTTGGGCAAAGTGCCACAGGTTATTACACAGACAACTGGCTTTTTATTCACACAAGATGTGGGAGAGGAGCTAATGTGCAATGCAGTCTGCCGGAGTCAGGGTGTCCTGGCACATAATGATTATTTTAAAACATCATTTATTTTTTTCTGAGCTACTGAGACATATCATTGTATTTCCCTTTTGCAGCTGTTCACAGTATTGTGAAGGAATGTTTTGGATAATTCAGTAGCCAAACAGAAAAAGGGAAATTAATTGTAGGAATTTGGTATTCATTGTCACACTGACACAAAGTCACAAAGGCAAAGAGTTCTTCATGGTCTGTTTTTATTTCTATAGACAATGAGTGTAGCAGTTTTATTACGATTTCCTATGCATCAGTGGATCACTGTCTGCAGGTTTGCAGAAATCAGATTTAGCTGCTCTGGTGGATATTGTGTCCACTGCAGCAGAGCGGCATATACGCCAGAAACCCTCATGCTGTCTCACTAAATTTGAGTGTTGTCAGAATCCAGTGTCCATGTAGTAAAAGACTCCCGAGGGGAGACATGACCCTGACCCCAAAGACCAGCATTTGAAACAACATGATGGGACTGAAAAATGACTGAGAGGCCAGAATACTGACACTGGGTCTGGGGGTTGTTACAAAAACAGGTGAAATGTTTCCTGCTAATGATCTGTGTGTAATGACATCACTTGGGACACATGACAATTCACAATTCATTTAGAGGTAAGATGTGTGTTCGCTGCCTGTACAGATACATTACTGCTGTAGAACGGTTCAACCCAGGAACTCACCAAACAGAGTATTACACGAGGAGATAAGGAGTTAGTGACCGTGCCCCATCCGGCCACCGCCTTGAAGATACTTCCAGTCATGGGGTTTGATTTCCTGTCTCTGATATCTGTCTGAGATGTAGATTAGGGAAGACAAATACATAGCCAGGGTGAAATGCAGTGTAGCTTGCAGCACCGGCCATGCTGGCTTCATCTTTCAACTACCTTGATAAGTTGATGCATGATATGAAGACCCCACATTTCCTGTGTCCCTGTTGACCACACGTGTCAAATATAAGGCACGCGGGCCAAAAGCGACCTGTCCAGTGTTTTAGTACGTTAATACCATGTTAATACGGCCCCTTTTGCGGTTGACCTATTACGTCACATAATAAACAGGAGTTGTTCATGCGGCAGACTGGCATTTCAAACAACAACCAGATGGACGATAGTACATCTTTTTTAATCTCGTACGTAAGGTGCGCGCTACTTTTGGTGCAGATGAGATGCGCGATATCCCCCAGGTGGTTCTTCAGGTCTTACTCTTCTTA
Source organism: Mugil cephalus (assembly GCF_022458985.1). Classification (NCBI taxonomy): domain Eukaryota; kingdom Metazoa; phylum Chordata; class Actinopteri; order Mugiliformes; family Mugilidae; genus Mugil; species Mugil cephalus. The sequence continues at coordinate 2,372,915 of NC_061784.1, forward strand.
CCTTCTTCTCCTGCGACCAGTTTCCTTGGATGTTTTTGTTCCTAAGTCACACGCCAGCGCGGTCGTTGTGGAGCATGCGCACACGCGTTACCCTGACGTCCGATTAAGTGTATACATTCCGGAGAAAACTGAATTCCAATTGCATATAAGGAGAACACTGTTTTAGTCGAAGTCACGTGTTTACATGCACTTAAGTTCTCCATTTAGAGTCCGATTAAGGCAATAATTTGTTTTTTTTTTCATGTGCAACCGCATTGACACCGAGGAGTAAACACCAGATAGCAACATGCCTAAATTTCACTTTTTCTCAAGAGATTTATTTATTTATTTATTTTTTTAAATTAGTTTATTAATGTAAACATTCTCCTAATGGACTTTTTCTTCTATGAACTAAAACTAATGGAATTAGAAGGGCTGTATGTGGCCCCCAGACTAAAATGAGTTTGACACCACTGCTGTGGACAAAGGTTAGCCTTAGGCTTGGTTGAAGCTGGTTATTTGCAGCTGGTACGCTAAGTCATAGACCTCTTCACTAGATTTATATGCCGATAGCATGTTGGTTTCATTTAAATTTATTTTACAGCATATCAGTGTTTTCAGTCTCTTCCTGCACCTTTGGGGAGTAATCCCATGATGCAGCTCATCTCATGACTCACTTGTTTATCCAGCGAAAAATATCTGTCTGCTGAAGTAGTTCTGCATGAGAATCTGGAAATAATCTTGCCTCAGAAGAAATGACTTAATATGGAGTTATTCGGATGTCTCTGGATGGATTAGTGCACGGTTGGGACTTGAAGTAACTGACCAGTTGGCCTTCCCCAACCGGCAAATCAGACAGCATGAGCAGGCTGTGTGTGCATCTGCAGCTGACACATGATGCCAAGCTGTCATTACTGAGTAGTAGCGGAGGACAAAACAAGTGTACATCTGCAGGGAAGGAAGCTCCCTGTCCATTCAGTCTGCAATTATAAAGAGCCTGCTGAATAGCTTGAGGACGCAGTTCAATTCCGACTTCGAGCTGCCGGTACGTGATTAATGCCCTGTGATTATGCTCAAGTAGGTTCCTTCTTAACGACAGTGGGCCACTCAGCGCTCACTTAATAGGAAACCAACCTTTTTATCCCTCCGTCACAGCTGCTGATGAGATTCAACTTCAACAACAGCCGAAATGTAATAATAAATTCCTTCTGGCAGGGAAGATGGCTGTTTTTGACTCAGCATTTAAAAGGAGATACACATATGATGTGGTGCTGGATCCCTAATGATTACCATAGTAAGTTTTATACCATCTTGCCGTTACAGTTTTAATGTATGGTATTTTGCAGATTAATTGTAAGGATTTTATGTACCTAGGAGACACTTAACAAACATTTAGCTGGAAAAATATAGAACCAAATGGAAGTCTGAGCAAAAAAACATGATGATTGGTTCATGTCTGGTAGAAGGATAGTTTGAAGCATTTCAGCAGTTTACAGTCTCCGAAACAAGAATCTCTTGTAATCTTCTTGTTAGCATGCTATCCTGAATGGTAACATTTGCATGCTCACGTGTTAAGTGATTGATATTTGCCTTGTTCACCGTATCAGGTTAGTGTGTCAGAATGCTAACGAGTATATTAACATTTGTTTGTGATGATAGCTAATGTACTTTTGCACTAGTGAGGCTAAAAATAAATATATACTGTTTATATGTGAATATTTCTGAAGTTAGGTTATACTATTCATTCATTTAAACCATACTTAGTGGTATGGCCATGATACCTGGACATGGACATGGACATGGACATGATACCTACTGAGCCACAGCTGCCCCCAGTGTGCACTGCTAACAAAAAATGAAAGGGAAATGACAGGGTCATCATAAGCCACGGGGTGTTTGTATTTCTAGTTGACCCACATGCTTTTCAGAGGCATTCAGCCAGCCAGACCCGAAGGGGGAGACTCTGACAAACCTGAAGTGACACTATGGATGTCCTCGGGAACTGTCTCTTTCCAGAAATACTCCTCTCTCTCACACACATACACACTAATGAACAGCGGTGGTTCTCAAGGACAAATGGGACAAATCAGTGACTACTAGCCCAGCCTCTCCATGACAAAATGAGGACTGTAGCCTCTGCCAGGGGGATACACAACACCTCAGTGCACCAGATGGCATCCCTTAAATCCCATGAATGAGGAACGTCTTGTAGGAATAGAAACAACCCCTAGTGCTTAGATATTCCAGGGTTTAACTAAAAAACGTAATAGTATATGAAAGAATATTTTCCAAACAAGTTAAGCACCACTGAGATAAACTCACAAACGTACACCAGTGGAATAATTAAAAAGAAAATATATCATAGCCCAAAGGTCAGAAGCAACAATGGATGGAAATCTGGTCTTTTAGGCACAGTAGATGTTTATAGACTGGGCAATCTGCGAAAGTAATGCACAAAAATACAAATGTGTTTCTTTTCCTCTTCTAATAGAATGTATGATACACATAAAAAGGCCAAATCTTGAGGGTGTATTTGTTTTCTGATGGCCTCATTGTTAATGTATATGAATATAAATATGACGTGCCCCTCTGACTCTGGCCAAGCAGCTTTGTTATACCGTCATACCAATTTTAGCAGAATACTTAATTAGCCTCATTGCAAATATGCCACTGGAGTTTTAATACAGTGACGCAAGACTTTAGTAATAAACATGATGACAACCTGGTGATTACTGAGTTTCTCTGAACCCAGCCTGAAGTACATCACACTATATTTGTTCTGCACTTTGGATTTCAATGAGCGGATGAGTGAGAGGCTCCTGCCATCCGAGATAAACACAGCCGGTTGTACGTTGTGATCATGTGACTGCAGTGCTAGTCCAGGGAACCTACGTAAGCTTGCAGCATTTCACTTGGCTTCCTGCCCTTCTGGCTGGAACACTGACACAAACACACACACACGCACACACTACACAAACTTTGTTATATCATCCTCCCACCTCTGCCCCGCCTCTACTGCTCGATACAGATTGGACTTGGACCTTGTGGAGCATATGCCCTGACGATAGGGGATTTGTTTCCTCTCACTTGTATCTCCTGACCCAGCTAAAGCAGTGACACGATGGCGATACTAGTCTGAATATGTGTCTCTGTGATTCCAGTGAATCTTTTCTTTTCCTCTAGTTACAGTTGTCCTTAAACAAGAAAAGTTGTCTTTCTCCAAGAATGACTAAGCACTGACTGATGCAGCCTTGATAACGGATGCTGGGGTCAGGCAGGGCATGGGCTGGTCTGAGCAGACTGGACCTGTTGCACTGTAATGAAAGACTATATGCAACTTCTGCGAAATCACAAAAGCATTAATTCACCCTCATGACCACTTGGTTATATATATGTTCATTCATTCATTCATTCGTCCATTTATCAACTGAGCCAGCTGGGTTTAAATTACAGTTGTACTCTGTCATGCTTTGCAAATACAGTGACATCTTTATATGCGTTACAAGAGTCTTCCTAGATTCATGTAAATCTATGGCTTATAATAAGGAACCTTTATCATCAGAATGTGATCAAAGGGATGTGCTGTAGCAGCCACGAGTACAAACTGCAACACATATTTTACTTTTTTCAGGGTTGCATTATGTGATCAGATCTGTCTTCAGTGGAGATCTATGAAATTTTGTGACATTCAACATGATACCAAACATGCAATGTGCATTTACATTTTTTAGTTTTTGTGATACAACGGATGTGTCATTTCCTAATTGACTAAAGCTCTCAAAGGCCTATGCCTGACTGGTAATGAGCTGCATTAGCGGCTGAATCACCACTGTGAGGAATCTTTTGTCTCATCCCCGAGTGTCTCTCCTCTTTCTCTTACATAATATTTAGGACATATTTCTCTTCTTGTGTTTCTACCAGAGCTCCCTCCAGATAACATTTGACAGCAGTCTCCAGTTAACCGCTGCCTCTACAATAAATAGCGTGTCCTGCACTGACCAGTCAGCAAGCCGAATGGTAAGTAGTCCATGTAATGTTGATTCATAAATGGGACATTGTTGATTTAATTAAAAAAAAATCGGGAGGGGGCCAATATTTCGTTTTGAAAATTAAATTATTACAATTCTGGATATTGTCTAGGATTGAACTGGTAAATTTACAAGAAATAATTGTCAAGATTTAACTTGATACTTTTGCTAAAGTTTCATATTGCTTTATAAATTATTTTTTTAGCACTTATGTCAAATAATTATTGAGTTTTTTTTTCTCATAACACTTGGTAAGCCATAATTTCTATTTGTATTACTCCCAGCCTTCTTTTAATAAAATGACTATGGCCTTAATAACCCATTGCACCTTACAGTAAGTGTTGTGCTCTTGTTTCACAGGTCTTACACTGTAAATGCTGGGTAGACACGGTGACATTTCCTGTGACAGTCACCCAGCAGTCACCTGCTGCCGTTTCCATGGACACCTATCAGATCACTATTGCACCTATGGTGGCAAAGGTACCAAGGCACACCACCTGGATTGTTAACAAAACATGGGAGGCCAACCCTCTAAAACAAATGTTCATAATCTCATTTGCATTGTTATTCAAATGTGTACTTTTACACAGAATAAATTGCAGTGATCTATCATCCCTGCTAATGTCGTTAAAGGTGAAGTGTTACCTGATGATGTAATATATATTGTAGACTGCCAGTCTCCTGTTTGTACTAAATTGATGAATGGATTTATTAACGAGGATACACGGAATCTTTATTATTGTAACTGCTTTTCCTTTTACTCCGCTTTGGGCCTCTGCATGTAATGTGTTTTCTCCATCAGGTGGTGGTGAGCCTGGAGGAGGTGGAGGATGAAGGTCTGCTGATATCCTGGACTCTTTCCAAGCAGCCATCATTTATTCTGACAGTGTCTCCATGCAAGCTGCAGAGACCGGTGAGAGCATGTGATACTGATATCATTCATTTGATATGCCCGTAGTCGGTAAAGGTTTCATTGCTAAAACTGCGGTGTATGCGAACCAGAAGCTAGCATATGTGGAAAAAAGGAAGCACGCATTATGCAAACTGATGTTTTGCTCATGCTGTCTGTCCGATACTTTCATAAATCTCAGTGTGATGTTTTCCATGTGAGTCACTTTCAGCGCCATTTAACTCATGTGCCACAGAGGAAAGGAAATTCTGGAAATATTGGAGGAAATATTGTTATATAAATGTTTATGCCGCTGAGATTGAGATTGGTTCAGTTCTTTTTAATGACTGAAACATTTTTATATTAGAGAGTTCCATCCTGTTTAAGTAAGATGATACATAAAAAAAATCATTAAAAGTGCCAGCCTTGGGTCTGTAGTGTTGTTCAGTTTAGTTTGCACTGGTTTATTGGAAGTGAACATGTGCTTGCTTTTCTTCTCAGGGCGCTGCAGATGAGGCAGACCTTGACGTGATTAAGGGACTGATAGAGGATACTCTTTTCAGCACTCAGCCAGCCATGGTCCTCAACCTCAAGTCATGTGGCTCCAGTCCTTTGGTGAGAAATATGTGTTTCTTGCTGTTGTCGTGGAAATTTCTCCGTTACTGGTGAAGAATGAAATAGAGACTTCTGCCGGCCGACAAGGTTTTATTTTCTTTGCAAAGAAAAGGTCAATCAACACGCGAGCAGTCAATGATGAAGAAAGACCCCCAATACGGGGAGACCTAAACATTTATACCTGAGGACAGCCCCCAGGGTACGTTTCACACCCTTTGTCTGCTGCAGGTATCGGCCCCCCACCCAGAGTGTTTTCGCACCCCTTTGTCTGCCGCAGGTATCGGCGCCGATTCCCTTGGGTGTGTTTTACACCTGGGGTGTCCTGCAGGGTCTTGTATTTAGATGCAAGTTAAGTCAAAACCATTTGGTTCCTTATGTTAGAAAGGAGAGAGGTTGGGTGTCTCAGATGGTTAAAACAAATGAATTGAATTTGCCATTACACTGTCTTTAATAAGACAAACTGTTTTCTGAAATGAATGATTTGCTAATGCTATGTGATTCGCAACCTTTTTTTCCTGCATCCTCCCAGGCCCCCATGGACCATCTCACAGTGGGATTGAACTCTGCATCCCAGAGCGTCTTGGTGAGACGAGTGCTCCTCCGGCAGCTCAGGGCAACCTTAAGTAAAGGTCAGATACTTTCCCTCAGCGTCAGATGGTTTCCGCCCAGCTTCCTGCTGATTGCAGGAGTCTCACCAGATCACTGTGTGTTTGCAGGGCAGTGGTCTAGATCAGGGGAGCTGTGCTGTGTCCTGACCCTGGACCAACCCTCTATGGAGAGGACAACCCGCTTCCTGTCTGTGCCGGGCAACCCCAGTGCTGCCCTCGAATGGAGTGAAGACATTACTCTGTAAGGTGTCGTGTGTAATGCCAAAACCATATTAGTGGTTGTGCACATTTATTCCAAAATGAAAGGCTCTAAAAGTACTTTTTAAAGTGTATTTTCTCTGTCAAGATCACAATGGTTTTTTTTTTCAACTTACAAGAAGAAACAGTTTTGGTTCATCACATGTCTCTTTCTTTTCCTTTTTTTTTTTTTAAACTCTCTGCTCTTCAATGCACCATTTGAAATTTAGCAAATCAAATCTGGATCAGATCTGTTCAAATGTTGTTTTTGTTGGTGTTTATCTGTAACTCAAATGAATTTTCTTCCTGTTCTTTGAAGGGAGCTGGGCCCAGACACCAAAGAGCTCAGAGTAAGACTTCTGGAGAGGAACGGCAAAAGGGAACGTAAGTTATAGCTCGATACCAATTTACTACTGGCTGCTGTTCAGGAACCAGATCAGCAGATGTTTAGACTGCTTAAGCAGAATCATCAGTGTCTAAAATGCAATGCTAGCATACTCAATCTAAGGGTTTTAGGGTGTATAAAATGTCAGCAGATAGTCCCGTTATGGCCTCAGAGCTACAGTCAAGGAGAGACTTCATACTTCGTACTGTGTGAACAAATATGTTGAGATGTTCTCTTTCTGTTTAAACCATTGATAGAATTCCTGCCTGGTCATGCCTCCATTGCCTTGGATCTCCAGTGCAAAGTTCCCACTGGACAGCATATATGGTCCATAAGCCCTGGCCACGGCTTGGCACCAAACGCTACCATCACAGCTGAGGTGAGGGAAAAAATGAGTTTCATCTCTGTAAAAATGAAAGAGCACATTTTCAAAGTTTCTCTTGAGCTTCAAAGGACATAGTTACATGGCAGTTTATTATCTAACATCAAGAATGATGGAATTTAACAAAGTTTTTTCCACGAAAGCTGAGCGAGTGCTGTATAACGGCTGATACGTAGTCCATTGTCATGCCTGTGATACACATAGAAAGCATAAACATTTGCTTTGTCTCTGTTGGGTAACATTTTTTTGTTGGTGCTTTCTGTTGTTCCCTAACAAGTATGCATAAAAAACCCTACGGGGATACACGATAAGATCTCCCGACCTGTTCTGCAACCTGTTATATCTACTGATTAGTCATCAAAAATGTCCTGCAGGTCCAAATGTCAGTTTGAATAAAGTGTCCACCTCCTTAATAAAGTGCCTTCATTTTTTTTAATGAATTTGCCACCGCCTCTAGATTTTTTTTTTATTCCTTTATATGTGGGAGTTTGTCCATCTGGTTTTGTTTTTACTCTTCCAGCTGCTGTATCTGGAAACAGAGGAGCCTCGCAGTGCACACAATGCTTTTCCACTTCGTTCCTTGCTCACCCCTACAAAGAAAGTGGATGTGGACCGAACCATCATGCCAGATGGAACCATTGTCACCACAGTCACAACCATCCAATCTCGACTTAAACTGGACCGCAGTCCAGGTAAATTTGAATTGAAGCATTTCATTGCACTTGGGCAGGCGCACAAAAATGGGAATGTTGAGATTATATTAACAATAAGATAAAGAGCTTTGGTGCCTTCCAGGCGATTCTCCTTTGAGTTCCCCGTCCAAAGTGGAGTTGACTGAGAAGAAACCCACCGTCCTGTCGGATGGCCGAGGCAGCAGCAGCCCCACCCTGAGCAGTGAGTTCCAGACTGAGAACCAGACATTGTTTTCATTGTTTTACATAACAGATGCAAAGGAGGATAACCAGCAAGCACCAGTGTAACACGAGTTGAGAGGAATCTTCTTTTCAGTACACATTATGCACTCTGTACTATTGTCCAGAGACCTCACATAGCTCTATAACATTACAAACAGCTTATCTAGCAAAGTCTGACAAACACAATTAATTATGATAACGTACAGTACGACAATTATCATGTATCATTATCATCTAGTATGTGTTGTTTACTGGTATAGTGCTGATTTACATATGTGCTTTTGTTGCTCAGAGAGCAGCCACCTCTCTAATGGCCTGGATCCTGTTGCAGAGACGGCCATTCGGCAGCTGACAGAGTCTGCATCCAAAGTAGCACGGAAGACACCAACAAAAAGAAGCACACTAATCATCTCGGGTGTATCAAAGGTCAGAGGATAAAAATGGTCTCCTGCTAATTATTGGCTATTAAGGAGAAATTGGTACAGAATGAATAGACTGTTCCTCTCCACTATTTTGTTATATAGTATACTATCTTCATTTAAGTGCAGTACATTGATTTGTGTGGTTATCATGTTTCCATTTTCCATTACCTGCACAGCGTTTTGCAAAATGAATAATACAATATATTTTGATTTTTCCTCTGATTATGTGAGCAGTGAGCCTCCTACTAGAAATCTAAAATACAATGACATGGAGCCTTTGAGCGAAAATGAGTGCGATCTAAATATAGTCCACAGGTCACATCCTCCCACGTAACCACTTTATAGAAGAATGAGTGTCTTCTGACCTAATTTTAGCCTCAAAATGTGGAGAAACATATTCAGATTCCTATGCCTTTGCGATACAGTTCACTGGAATAATCAGGTTTCATTATATTGAACAAATATGGCACTGACGGTAATGTGTTTACTGCAATTTAATACTCATCAGGTTCCGCTCTCAGAGGAGAACTGTGCATTATCAAGCGGCTATGCTGCAGCCATGGACGCAGCCATGCACGGAAACCATTACGGGGCAGAACATCACCAGGAACCAGATGAAACCACACCCTCTGATGTGTCGGAGCGTCCATCAGTGGATGACGTGGAATCAGATACTGGTTCCACTGGTGCTTTGGAAACCCGCAGCCTCAAGGACCATAAAGGTAACACAGTCTTCACAGCTGGTTATCTTCCTGTAACATGTTTCTGAAAAGTCTTATGCTAATTCTAAATAGAATACCAAGTAATTCAAATACTGTTTTTGTAAATTGTTTAATTGCTTGTACCCTTTCTTTTTCATCAAAACATATCTTAAAAATAGATGTATTACTTTAACTTTGCAGCAGGAGCTTTTCATTTCATATGTCACAGCTGTTATTTTGAAGCATGGTTCATTGTATAGCTTTACATAACATTGGAGCTTGAGTTTAGCATTCACAGATTTGCAGACCATACTTCTCTGCTACTGCCCTCTGCAGGCCGTACTCCGCCGTATACACAAGCAGACAACAATTGTTTTTAATTGTCTTAATTGGTGCTGTCATTCTGTTAATTTGTAAAACTAGTAGATGTGTGAATTGTTATTGTCATTCTGTAGGTCTGCAGTTACGAATTGACGCTTTAATAATGTGATGTATTGATTCCCTTGATATATATATACTGCCTGTTTTCATGCAGTGGGCTTCCTGCAGAGTGGGACCAAGCTGTTGTTCCGCAGAAGACATCGAGAAAAGGAGTCCTGCCTCAGCCAGTCCCATGAAGACATCTCCAACATGGGCAATAACTTTGCCACTGCTGCCAGCAGCAAGCGCAAAAAGGCCGGCAGCTTCTCCCGTCGTCTCATCAAGCGCTTCTCTTTCCGCTCATCAGGCAAATCAAAAGGCAAGCCTGCTACTAACGGTGGAGCCAGCTCACTGGATAACTGATTATCGTTCCTAGGGTTATCTGACTTATTTTAAGGCCTCCATTATCACTGGCAGAAGAACAACTAAACTCGAGTCAGGCCGAACAACCCCTGGTGGGTGGTCACCTGTACATCCTAAAAGGAGGCCTCTTCTCTTGAGAGGAATTATCGCACCTTCAGGACAGAAGTCATGTTTAATAACTGAAATCTAAAATGTGATGAAGAAATCTATTTGAAAATCTGCTGCTGGGGAAGAAAAAGGGGAATTGCTACAAGTGTTGAACACAAAACTGTCTTGGTGGAAATGCTCTTTGACTATTTATTGCTCTAAAATGCCAGTATGAAACTAGAGGTTGCACTTTGGACTTCACTGTTTTTTGTTCTGTTTTGTTTTTCAAAGGCAGCACATGTAAACTTTATTGGTTTTAAAAAGGATATTTGTTATTATGTGGAACTCATGATAAGTGCTATTTATTTTACCATCCAAAGCTAGTCATTATAGTTGCTCTGTAAAATAGAGACTTTGCAGTGTATTTGCCATGCATATGTAATTTTTAATGCATAATTTAAGTAAGTTATCAAAAGAGACGTCTTAATCTAACTGTAATTCATCATACATTGCTAATACATTGGTTTTAGAATGTTGTTTAATGTTTTATCATATACAAAAAAGCAAAAGAAAAGTATTTATTGTACTTTTATTTCATAAAGGTACTTCCTGTAATATACCATAACTGAAAATTGAATCAGCCAGGGTTAGGGTTTTGATGCCAGGCAAAGAATTTAAACCTAAATTCTAATAATACTGATGACTGAACATGATCAGGTACTTCTCACCTTGTGGCTTAAGTTGACCCCAGTTGAAGCCACAAGGGACTTTCATTGTTCTAATACTGTCAAAAGAGATTAAACATTTGTTTTGCAGGAAAAGCTGATCAGCTCATAATCATAAATAGCAAAACCTACAATGTGTTAACATGTAAGAGCATTATTATAACGTAATATTTTTAAATACATTTAAGTTTCTGGAGTGACAGTACTGCCATATTTCTGCAGTTCAGACTGGAAAAAGTCAAACTTGTCTGGTAGAAGTGTTGAGAGAAGGTGAGGGCGAAGTTATGGATAGAGAGGACGTACCATACTCAGGGCTTGAAATTAATTAGCTATTAGCAACTAGAGATATGAGAATAACCACATCATTCAAAGGCAAATAGACACAGTATGTAAAAATGTACATACCTTTTGACCATTTGCGTTTTGTCTCAGACTATGAAAAAATGTTTGTAACCAACTGCATTAACTATGGGGCTTCACAGTAATCAAAATCAATGGTTATATTTCCTTCCTTACTTTTTTTTAGTGTGTTTATTTATTGTTTTTTGATCAATTAAAACACTAAAAGGGATCACCACGGCAGAGCCACTGCTGTCAAAATCTCATGAACAATGTGCTTTACAAAACTACAACAAATTTAAAATGCTGAAGAAACGAACAGAAGTCACTTCTGTTTAAATAAGATGTATGTGGCCATAATGTAAAGCAGAAAAAAGTGGTTGCAATAGTTTGATGTATGATTTCTGTTGTTATATTTGAAATATTTAATTTATTGCAAATAAATTATTTTTGAAGCATCACCTTGTCTGTTTACCACACGTTTGGCTGTAAATTATTTCAATGCTAATTGTGTCTGTGTCGAGATACTTGGGACAAACCAAGCATGTAGTGTACATAGTGTATATAGTACAAAACTTCTTTCTACAAATGTATTTGTAAGTAATTTTATATATGCTTATGAGTAGTCTTTTTCTTTTGCTCTTTCTTAATTATTTATTTATCACAGACCAGCTATATCCGGTAGATCATGTAGAAGATATTAGGGTAAACTTATAGAGTTCTTAAGTCCTCATTAAATTTACTTTTCCCTTGCTGTAGTTTAAAAAAGCGCCAAAAAGTTAAAGCTGGAGGGAAGATACTTGATTGGTCTTCTATCTCCGCCTCGATCCACTCACAACAAGTAGAAAACTAGCAGGGAGACTAGCAACCAATGACTTTTGTTTCCTTTGTGGGCTCTATCACGATTGGTTTAACGTCACACGAGTTGTTACAACATCCTGTTTCCGGTTCCCTGCCACAGCCAATCAAATCCTTTCATTTCCATCATGATAACCAATCACTGTTTAAGGCGGGACAAAGTTTCGGTTTATATCCAGGTCGAGGGTTTGTTTCTTCCTATCGCTCGCAAACTACGGTTGCGTTTGTTTATAGAGAAGAAGAGAACACACCTGAACGATCGACAATGTCTGGAAGAGGCAAAACCGGAGCAAAGGCCCGCGCCAAGGCAAAGACCCGTAGCTCCCGTGCTGGTCTGCAATTTCCCGTGGGCCGTGTCCACCGTCTCCTCCGCAAAGGTAACTACGCTGAGAGAGTGGGCGCCGGCGCACCCGTCTACCTGGCCGCCGTGCTCGAGTACCTCACCGCTGAGATCCTGGAGCTGGCCGGCAACGCCGCCAGGGACAACAAGAAGACCCGTATCATCCCTCGCCACCTCCAGCTGGCTGTTCGCAACGACGAGGAGCTCAACAAGCTGCTCGGCGGCGTGACCATCGCCCAAGGCGGCGTCCTGCCCAACATCCAGGCCGTCCTGCTGCCCAAGAAGACCGGCCAGTCTGCCCCGAGCTCCGGCAAAGCGGGAAAGAAGGCCTCCTCTCAGTCACAGGAGTATTAGCTGTCTGGCTAATAACTAGAAACACAAAGGCCCTTTTAAGGGCCACCCACTCCTCATTGAAAGAGCAATCTCTCTCCTTTATCTCTGCCTTGTTCCATATTTCGCATGATTATTATTTTAAATAAACCTTTGTTTTTATAAAGAATCTCGCTAATGATCCTTGATCTAAAACTAATTGCTAGGGTGGTGGGACTGCTAGTATAGCTGGCTCTCTTTTCATGTTACTGGTTGAGCTTGGTGTTCTCTGGGGGTGGGGGTGAATGATGGCTTCCAGACCATGTGGCCTGGATCGATCATCAGGATCTTTGCAGCATGACACTGCACCTTTTCTGCAGACTCAGCTGTTGAACACGTTTTGCAAAATGCTGCTTGTGTCACATAAGGATTTAGGTACTATATTCATACACTGTGAAGGTAATTGCAAACCAAGCAAACTGCCATAAAGGTCAGACCCCTTTTTGTTAGGGGTTGCATCAGCAGCCTGCAGAATCAGCATAATGTACCAATTCCAAACTAGGATTTATTGCAGTGCTCTATAATGCTGCATTAGATCTAATGCAGCCAGGGATGAGCTGTTTTTGAACCCTGGGGGATTTTACTTGTTAGAGTGGTTGTCTCTGGGTAACACAGTGACCTCAATTGAGTGTTTGTGCACACGTGTGATCAAAGCCTGCACAACATTTTAACGGCTCTTCCTGCACGGAGCTCCAGGTGTTTCCTTGTTGCATGTAAAGGAACAAACAAATTTTGCAAATTTACCAACAAGAGCACAGTATATATGGTTTTTGCCCAGCAGGCTGCGGGAAAAAGCCACAAAAAGTCTCCAGTCTGCTCAGTCCATCTGCCTTAATGGACAGTTCATATAGGCCATGTTTTTTTTAGCTGAACACATGGAGTTTATTTTTATTTATTTATTTAAATCAGAACGATAGCACATAATCATGGGGTGCTATTTAGCGATTTTACCACCAGGGGTCGACTGTTTCATTGCTTAAAAACTGGATCCAAGTGTTAATGTAACAACTGAGTACACTACATTTATAATTCAGATATTCGTGTCATGGACTTTAATGGCATCCATTGAATCATTTCCTGCTGGAAATTAGTTATTGCTCAAATCAAAAGCTATTGAGGGTCCATCAGTACATCTGAAAGTAGAACTTAAGTCTTCTGTGTGTGGGAATCTGTGTCATTTTCTCTCACTTGTTGTGGCAGGTTACGTTTTCTCACCACACTAATCTGCTTTAAATCTCCCATAACCTTTCCGCAGGAGGACATCATGCTGATATTGCTGTCTACTTGGACTGTTTTGTTCGTGGCAAAAGCAGCGTGATGCAACGAGTTCAGCTGAGCCCAGTACAGGCTGAACCAATTATTCGGGCCTTGGCAACACGTCTAACACCAACATCCAGGCTAAAAATTCCAGTCTAAAAGGAAAAACCCAGTGTCAACTGGCCACGATAACTATAATTTCCTGTTTCAACACTGGCAAAACGATCTTAAATTTACCAGCACTGGTCTTTTCAGCTGTTTGTGGCAAAGAAAATGACTTGGTAAACGGTACTTTCAGTACTTTCATGGCACTTTTCTAAATTTATACACCAAGTAGATATGTGAGAAATGGTTAATTTGAGAGACACTGTGTCTGCGAAATATCACTTGAGATTCTTTCAAAGTGCAAAAGTATGTTGGCAATCCCTATTCAAGTCTTCATTTGAAGTTTGAAATGATGTCATCCAGTAGACATCCCAGCCATGTTTTGTTAATTAAAATTCTGTAAAAGTAAGTGGAACAAAGAGAATTGCTCTTTGTTCCACTTACTTTTACAGAATTTATCTATGCAGAGTTAGAAACACTGAGAGGAAAAGCTCTCCTTAAGTCTCAGTGAATGAAAGTCAAGTGCACTTCTGTATATTGAAGTCATTTTCAAAAAAGAAAAAGAAAAGCTAAGTAAAGCAGCATGGTCAAATCAACTGTCTGTTCTGCACACCTGAGAAAATCCGGATTAAAATCTTTTCAAAACAACAAAGGGAATGGGGAGTGGGGAAAGAAAGAGGGCTGGACCTGGCAGATATTATGTAGACGCACCAAAACATTCACTTTAAAGTGACTCGACAGCAGAGAAGGAGGGACAGCATGCTTCAGTCCTCTGGAAGACTTTTCGCATGACGGCTTTGGGAGGATGCCTCGTCTTGTGGCTTTTATCTTTGAACTAAATCCTTGCACAGACAAGAAGATGTTCCTCGTCAGCTCTGGTAATGAGAAACAAAAACATGTGCTCAAATGCGTGTGTGCGTTGCAGGGAGAGAAAGTTGGAGATAATGGGGCTTTTGTAGTGGTTTACACTCACGGTTTTCAGCCCAGTTATTTTACACTCACCATGCACTTAAAAAATTCTCCATCATCATCAGTGTTAGAATCTTTTATTCCTGTCTTCCAGTGTATAACTTAAGAACATTGGGAACAGGTGGAAGGCATCTGGTTTTGTAGACAAAGATTAGGAGCCAAACCCAGCTGGCTTTGTGAATGGACACTTTTATATGTGTATGAGGTCAGGCTGCCTTTGGGGCTCAGTTCGTACGTTAGTGGAATTAGAGGAAGATGAAGTATTTATCTGACGTAAGTGTGAGTTGAACATGTGCCTAAGTGAGTATATTTTTAATCTTTAAATGCTTAAAAAAAAAAACAACACTTCCGATGTGATGGAAAAGTACTTATTTGTACTTGTTTTACAGCTCTAATGTGCAGTCTTGGATGTACTGATAAGCTTGGAAGAAAGAGAGAAAAAACAAAAACTCTACATCTGTTTGGTGAGTGACTGAAAGAAAAAAATATGGGAACATTTGCAGTTTCCTGTGGTACATTCTGGATCATCTGGGGGCTTTGTCAGAATAGTTTTAGACAAATCACATGGTTTGAGCTGGCATGACTGTTTTGTAGTGTATGAGAACACGAGGCAGATTCAAATGGCATTGTTATGTAAGGTTTTGTTGCTGTGTAGCAGGAACCTTTTTATATTTTCTGATTATGCCGTATCACAGGTCCTTAACTATTTACGCCTGCGCTACAGATGATACTAACCCATCTGTAGGTCAGCCTCTCACCACTCTTCCTGCATTTTGGTATTTCCTCCCGAGTCTCTCATGCAGCATCATTCCAATCTGTGCACCACATCACAAATAGCTCAAGTCACATTTAGGTCAAGGTTTGAACTATAAGGTCATGTTTTCACTTGTCACTGTTAGCTGAAGGTGCAAAATTTGTACGTGGCCTGAGAGGAAGAGCTGACTAAGTACCTCAATTTAGTACAAGGAAGTCCGAGGGGAGAAAGCTGATCTTCTCATCAACTTCCGACACAGCCTGACTTCTCTGGCTGAGCCACCTCTTGCATAATTGTTACCATCCTGTCCACTGTCAGGTCCAGACATCCTGCAGAAGCCTGCAGATGTATTTTCACAGTATTTAGCATTTGTAGCATTTAGTATTTGTAACAGGACAGCACAAAACAAACTGACCCATCCAAACCTCTCAGCAGACACACAATTCAATATCTTGAAACGCTTGTGCTAAAAACTGACAGTGCAGCTGGCAAATATTCCAGTAGTGGGGAACTTTCATCACGATCCCATAATATTTTTGAGACATGAATCAGTTCAGAGTTTCAACTGAGGCCAGATATTTGAAAAGATAGAAGAATTTAAATAGTTTTCTGTCTGATAACTTTTTAATATTTACTGCCGCTGAGCAGCTGTTCGTCCCCTCAGCTGCAGCCTCCACATCTTCACTGCCTGGCTCAGAACCTTCTCTGCACATTTCTCCCGTCCATCTGGTTACTTAGTTGCCTCTGTTTGTTTGTTTTCATTTTCCTTTGTGACTCATCATCTGCTTCATTTCCTCCATCTCCTCTCTGGACCCCGACCATGGGAAAAGCCTTGAGAGATCAATAGTGGAGCTTTCTCCCACTCTATTCCACTTTCTCTGTTTGTCTATAAGGCACTCAGTTCCTGTGGGACTTCTGAAAAGACGCTCACATGGGTTCTCTCACTTCCTGTGGAACACAGTATTTCTCTATCCCACAAACGTTGATGTATCAAGCACAGTAGATGCATTATAATCCACGTGGTCTGCCTAGTTATATTATCATAAACTGTTGTTTGACATTTTTCCAGAGTGGAAATACCCCCTTTCCAGTTTGTTACATCAGTGCTGCAGAGCTCTGAGCAGGAAGTCAGAGGACACAAGGTCTTTTCCATCGCCCACTCCTACACCACGTGTTATTTCCGCCATAGACGAGACTGTTAACACCTGCTTTACCAATAGACAAGGCTGGGGACTACCCAGCATTCTCTGATCACCAGGTGTGGTCCATCTGAACTTTCAATCAGTGCAAATCTTCTCCATTTTAATGACCTTCTGAGTAGGATGCATTGTTATTACCCAAAGGAATCACTTTAAAAGAAATGTGTTTTTGAGGGCAGTGCCGACGTCTGGTCCCCCTCAGCTACATGTGACTCTGATGGGATGTAATTCTGCACCGGGATGGGGAGGAGAAGGGGTTGGGAGGAGGGAAATAGCAGAGGAACTCAGAGAGTGAATGAAAAAAGCAAGGAGCAAGACATAAACAATTATGTGGACACTTCTTTGTATATTATCAAACTTCAGACACGTCTATGAATCGAGCTGCTGTCTGGACTCAGTGGAGAGATGGTAAGAGCTGCATGTCTCTCAGTAACGTAAGTAAACTGTTTTCTGTTAGCCAGAAATGTTGTGCTTACTGTTTTATGTCATCCTGTGTGAAACAACCCACTGCTGTTATTATTAATAGTTATATAAGATGTAGAATGTCCTGTGTCTTTTGTCATTTTGCCTGTGTTGACTGGCTGCAGAAGTCTCTTTAAAAGTAACGGCCCAGACTGTGTAGCTGGCGGTATCTATTTTCAGAAGCTCGTGGCAAGTCTGAAGGGCATTACTGCCTCCATAATGACAGGTTACAGCACCAGGCCCTCCATTTGTGAGCTTTAAGACTGATCTCTGGCCTGGGTGTGTACTTTAAATCACTGAGGCTTGTGGGAGTTGGGGCATATGTGTGTGTGTTTGTGAGTCAGACAGACGGAGACACATTACCCTGCCCACTGTCCTGTCCTGTGTCTGAGTGCGTGGCTCAAAGAGGGCCAGTGTTGACAGCTAGTGGGCTGACAGCAGAGGCGCGAGGGGTCCAGTGTCAGCGCTGAACAGAGGGGTCGGTCTGTTCTCCGTGACACTGGGTCCTCGGAGACTCACACACAGGACGCGATTGTCGGATATGTGTGTGGTTTCACCCAGCAGCCTCTTCTGGAGTGACATCAGTCACGGATTGAACACCCTGTTGTCTCAGAGGACTAAATTTGGAGCAGCTTTGGATGGATTTTTGGTTATTTTGTTTTATGTTATATGGAGTGACAAAGACCTCAAGCGTTTGTTTTTGATGTGTCTGTGTGGGAGTGATTTGATGCATCTATTCCCTGGGAAAATTCTGATATACAAGACATGCCACTGAATGGTCTGATGTTTATAAAAATGGTATGAATCCATGCTGTAGCATGCAAATGATCAGGGATAATCTTTTGGACAAAAGACAGAGTTTAGAATTCATGCCCAAAACAAAAAAGAAACAACAAAAACGCTTGCATCAGTGGCACAGAACCCAGCTCTGAATAGTGAGAGTCACACACCAGACGCTGCAGTCAATATCATCCTCAATAGACAAAACAGATGGTAGATTGTAGATAGTTGCGTCTACTCCAGTTTTTTCTGCGATGCCGAAATGACAAACAACCCATGTGAGCGATAGTGGAAGATGTGGATAACAGCTTTTAGGAGGAAAATACGGTGAGTCATCTGGGCTGCTTATGCATCTGTGTGTGATTGTTTGAGGTATGTCTGCTCCTCGTGGGCTGTTTTTTCCCCCTTGTCTGATGTGAGTGTGATGAGCAGACAGCTGGATTTAATCTGCAGCATCTGTCTGCAAACACATGGAGTTGTGTGGGTTTGTGTTGTGTGCGTATGAGTCACAGTGACCCATCATGGTCAGAGGAAGCAGTGATCTGACCCCTTTGCACCTGCAAAGCTTGTTCACACCTTAGTCAAAGCACATTACTCACATAACGTCTTTGTTTGCGGTTGTCCTGTGTTCTCATTCTCTAACATGTAAAATCGGCAGAGCGACGCATAAATCAATAGCAGCTTTTCTGGTGGATGGTTTTTGTCCATAGTTCTGGAGAAACAATCACTCTGTATAATGGTCTGGTCACATGGTCCTCTAGCTGGGGTAGAAGGGTTTCTAAGGAAAGCACTGTTCTCATTGTAGTACAACTGTAGTAGCAGTATTCCCAGCGCTCCCATTCATGCCCTGCTTCCCTTCCTCTCCTTCTCTCTATCTGTACATCTTTGCTTCAGGACCTTCATGTGTCAGATAATTCTGACTGTCCTGCCGACATGGATCGCATGAGCAGGAGCAAAGTGGGACAGGGGCGACAGACGCATCAGGTCTTACAGGTGAGGCATTTCTTTTTGCTGGATCACTTACAGCTGATGAAACTCTCACGTTAAATCAAGTGTAACAGTCTTTATTAACAGCAACATCTGGTGTGAGTCATTCAACATCTTGAGAAATTAATGAACTTAAAACAAAGACAGTAAATTAACTTTGAATCCAACAGCAAAAGAATCTGACAATAACTGCCTTTTTATGGCACATGTTAATGCTATGTGTTTGCCCTTTCTTTGCTACTCAGTCTAATAATTGTATTCTTTTTTGCTTATATGAAAAGGGTGACTTTGACTCTGATCTTTCATTCAAATCATGCAATGTCCAGTCTTCCAACTGCAGACAAATATCTAGGTTGCACACAATGATATTTCCAGGTCTGTAAAATGTTACTAGTGAATATGCTCTGACAGCTCCTGTGTTTACTAATGAGGGTACACCATACACTTAGTAGTAAAAGTAGAATAAAATCAGTTTGATTTGATTTTGTTTTTCACAGAACACTCCTTTAGACCTGATTGAAACAGGCAAGTCCTTGAAAGTCCAGGCAGAGCGTCCCCACCTGGTCAGTCTGGGAAGTGGACGCTTGAGCACAGCCATCACTTTGCTACCTCTGCCAGAAGGTGACGACCCGTGTGTGTGTGTGTGTTTGTGTGTGTGCGTGTGTGTTGTTTTGTATTCATGGTAGAATGCTTGGAGAACTGAGCGAGTAACAAGCATTGTGTTTTTTTCATAATGCTGTAAGTGGGACTGAAGATCATGACACTCTGTTTTGATTGCTACATGCCATTTCATTATTTCCTATAGGCTCTGTTATGTTTCTGTTAGCACCATGAGAAATATGGATGCCTCTGTAAGCACACTGTCCAAAATAAGTCCATTGTTTTTTAATACCGGTAAATAACAGACACGACTTGTCAGAACTGACAAAAACGTGTCGTTACTCATACGGAGCCGCAGTAGTACATATGTCTGTGATTTTCTCACACCATTTGTCTTGCACTGACTCTTAATATCACAGAACAAGACAGAGGGCGTGACAGTGGTGCCTCAGAGAAAAGCCTTCAGGGATTTCAAATAAGAATAAATAGTTTGTGTTAGACTTCTAATCAAATTGCAGCACTCATGGTTATATTCATTTACACTGACAAGATGCCTTTCATCTGCCAGGCTAAGCACATCTCTAGAGACTGACACCTGTTGTTCAACATTCATTCACATTCGAGTCTCCACCCATGCAGCCTTGAACTCTGTCAGCTTTGGATTTGAACCGCAGACCTAAGAATACTTCACAAAAGTATTCAGCTCCACTCAGGTCTCCAGTAAGTGACGTAGAGAGGACGTTTTCTCTTGTTGCAGGAAGAACCACACTGGGAAGTGAGGGCACAGATATTCCCCTGCAGGGGCCTGGCATCGCAGCGCAGCACTGCTACATTGAAAACCATGCCGGCAGTATCACCTTGTTCCCATGTGGAAATCAGTGCTCTGTAGATGGTGTGCACATCTCTAAACCTTATCGCCTCACACAAGGTACGTAACTCACCACAGTATGATTGCTGGTGTTACAGACTGTTTATCTCAAATCATATGTCAGATTACGTAAGTATTATATCTAAACTGGAGGCAAAGTCAGCACAAATGCTCTTTAGCTTCACAATAGCAAATACAGTCCAGTGTCCTTCCAGTAACATGCATAAAAAAAGCCATAACAGTCCCGCCTCCCTCAGTCCCCTCTCATTGGGATCCAAGCCAGCAGCTACACCATAATGTCATTTGAAGCCGGTGTGTGTGGAGACAGCAGCTGCTGTCGGACGAGAATACTTCAGGCTTTGCTTCATTCAAGGGACATTCACGAAATTCTGAATAAATCAAATCAGGATTGGAAGAGGCTGTTTTGTTACTTCCATAAGGAATACATTTTGCAGCCCTTTGGACCCTAACGGATTAAATGAATATTGGACTTCCTGTGGAAAATCAAATCAAAATCTTCAGCGTGTTGCTCCATAAATATATCAGGGACTCTTGAAGGATAAGAAATGCAAGGAAATGAGACGGAGTTGATTTCACATTCCAGTTAATTACACGTAAGTTAAATTAGTCAGTTTGTTTGTGTCAATTAAACACTCCAAGATGTCATCACAAGTAATGTAATGAGAGAGAAATTTGTTCACAGGTTGTAATTCACTGAGTTCTCTACTAATCACAGGGTAAAGCAGCAACAATAGTATATTACATCTTTATTTTGAGACATTCAACTCAATTAAATTGAATATAACAAATTGTTCTTAACTCAAATGAACCATTGTCTAGTTCATTTTATGAAGAAAAACTGAATAACTAAAAGTTCGGCAAACTATCAAAAACCCCTGCATTAACTAATGGCATCGTCTCTATAAGACTGATAAACTGATCAACTACAGTTCACTAACAACTTTCTACACACACGGTCTTCTCTCTTGCAGGGTGCATGCTGTGTTTTGGTCAGTCTGCCTATTTCCGCTTCAACCACCCGGAAGAGGCTCAGAGGATGAAGAGCATGCTGCCTGGAGGAAGCCACGGACTGAACACCACAAAAACGCTTCCTTCAGGTAAAGACCCGGTTTCGAAAATTTCTCAATTTGATAAAATCAACCTAATCTAACACCAGAGACTGAACAACTCCCATGATCCAGGAATAAACTCCATCCGTGTATGAAGGTTGCACAGTTTCCTCAGCTGCTACTCTGGGTGGAACAGATACTGTGGGCATACTTTGGATTTCTTCTTCCCGACTGTAAAAATCTATTAGTTCCAATTATCACTGAACACGAGTTGTACGTTTTGGTGCCATCTGTTAGCATGTAATTATAAGACTATGGGTAGAATGACTTATGTTAAATCTATTTCGGCAGATGATTAGATGTATCGTGGCTGAATGATACTTGATCATTTGAAGTAAAATAGACTCCAGAAATAGAAATTATACTTATTTTATGCTTCTCAAATTTGACTGAAATATTATCATGGGCTGGATGCAGAAATAGCTTGGATTGGAGCTAATTATCAGTGGCCTACATTGTGATCTACTTCACTTAATGTCACACGCACACATCAGTGTATAACCTCATTGTGTTTTAATCTATGACCAGCATTTTTATGAGTTTCTTTCTTAACTCTTATAGTTACATCTGATGCTGTGTTATTCTGGCCCACTGCCTGCTGTAGCTGTTCTTGATGATATTTAAAGTCCATTCTCCTCTGACCTTATTGGTTTTGCTGTCAGAGGCTGAAAAGCAAGAACCACCACACCCTGCCCAGTGTATATGGCCCACTCTTTCCTGACCAAGCCCTGATTTCATCTCCACTGAATGAGGTGCACGGCTGCAGCTTTTATATTTAGCTGCACCAGATCCCTGAAGGATTACAACATAACTAAGGAGCATCGGGACCACTGGGTTTGGTTCATGCAGGAGATTGGGGCTCAGAGACACTTATCACTATTTAAAGTGCCCCCCCCGAGACACTAAATGTGTGGGTGAACAATGTGTTCATGAGTATTTAACCTTTATTGGACTTTACCCTTTTTCTTACAGCTGATCTGTGGTGAGGGCCAAAAGTGCAAAGATGGCCCAAGACAGATCATAGTGTGTTTTTGCAACTGTCCTTTCTTTCTACTTTCAATGGGAATGCTCATGCACAAGTGTTTCTCTCTCGATCTCTCTCTCTGTCTCTCACAGAGCCCCACGGTGTCCTAAATGGGAACCATGAGTCTTTTTCAAGCAACAATGACTCCAATATTAGCAAAATGGCAAAAAACCTGCAGGACTCCTTGTTGCTGAAGACTTCATCACCCTCATCATCTGGGTTTGTTAAACAGCCTGTTCCTCAACCATTTCCCAGAGACATGCTAAATGGGAGAAACAAGTCCCCCGCAGAGATCTCCATTTATGAAAACATCGGCTCTCTGGGCCAGAACCATGACAACAAAGCCCCTCCTGTACCTCCCCGGTCCCCTCATCCCAACCACTCTCCTGTCCCCCATCCACGGATGTCACTTTCTGTGGCCCCAAGTGGTACTAGCGGAAGTCAGTGGGCCCAGGAGAGCCCAACGCCTCGAAGGAATGTAAGAGCAGAGGCTACATCAAGCCCCACACCGCAAAGCAAGGGGTCAGGAAAGAGGACAGAAAGCTCAAGTCACAAACCGTCCTCCATCAAATTTTCCCCAACAACTCCATCCAGCCCTCAATTAAGAGGTTCCTCCCCACAGAAGAAATCCCACAGCCCCATGCGAGAGCAGAGTCAGTATCACTCCCATGTGGAAGTCCCTCAGAGGCTCAGGACTCAGGACCCAAATGGGTCCACCAGTCTTAGAGAACTTCCTCCTGTCAGCCCTTACATGTCCTGCAAAGAGACTCAAGGCTCTACTTCCTCCCTTTCCTCGCAGAGCTTCACTGGTAAATCTGTCCCAGAGAGCCCCCAATGCCACCGCAAACTTACAACTCCTTCCAAAGCAGAAGCCATAAGGGCAATGTATGCCCAGAGTCCATCACCGCTCGCTGGCCTGGAGAAGGAGTTAGGGAGCAGACAGACAAGGCCAGGCCCAGCAAGTGCCATGCCAGGATTGAATTCTGTGTCTGGTTTGTCTCCTCTTGCAAGCCCTCACAACCAAAGAAAGACCTCCTGCATGACTGTAAAAGGATCCTCCAGCAAGGAACCCAGCCTAACAAAACCGTTCACCAGGGAACGCAAAAACAGCATCTCTGAGATCAGTGACAATGAGGACGAGTTGTTGGAATACCACCGCCGGCAGAGAGAGGAGAGGCTGCGTGAACAGGAAATGGAGAAACTGGTGAGTTTGTAATAATACCATTAATCCAGTCATATCAGATTTCAACTCTAAAGTCACACAC
The DNA here is from genome assembly GCF_022458985.1 of Mugil cephalus. NCBI lineage: Eukaryota > Metazoa > Chordata > Actinopteri > Mugiliformes > Mugilidae > Mugil > Mugil cephalus. Next base: position 2,396,976 of record NC_061784.1, read on the forward strand.
ATGATCAGTGCAAATCTGTGGACTGAAATAAGCTTCCCCTACAGGAAGTCAAGAATGAATGATTTGCTGCTCTGGTTTGCCTTCTCTAAAAGTTTGTTTATTGTTTATTTTGAGAATGATTGGAATTTGTATCTGTAGGGAAAGTAGGCAGGAAAAAAAACATCAGAATAAGCTAACACTTACAATCCACAGCTGTATATGGGTGGATAAACAGAGCAACATATGCACAGATTTCAAGTTGGTGTCATGGTCACAGATTAAGTCGAATGTTTACTGTCTCTATGGCTCTGTTTTGATGCAAATTTATCTTACCAGATGGATATGGCAAGCAAGTGGAAACATGCATTTACTTGCCAATTCATTAGGTACTGTTGTTAAAATTAATGAATTGTATTATAACAGTCCTGCACGAAATCTTGGCTTTGTGATGGTTATGGTGTAGGGATATCTGTTTGAAATAACTGCTAATTAGATGAACTGACTGATTGAGAATTTAGTTACCACATTTATTACGCTGTTTCATCATGAACTCCCTTCACATTATATATGAAACGGGACTTAGTGCAGGACTGCAGCTAATGAACTGACAAGTGATCGTATTTAATGGGCAGGCATGTGTTTTGATTAAATGAGTTAAAGAGATTATAGAACTGTACTCCTAATATGAAAACGTGTTGATTATTGCAAACAGCTATGGTTAACTATAGGAACTGAGGACAAACTCTACAGGGTGTTAAAGGACATTGTAAAGACAGTGAAGTGGAGAAGGCAGAGACTGCAGACATGGCAGGCTCCATGTCTGCTTTCAGATATCTTTTCTAAATCCTCTGGCGCACGGCCAATAGCCCATCTCCCCTGAACATTACTGGCATCGCCGGCCCATGTGGACCGAGCGACACGGGGTGAACATTCTTCCAGACGTCTCGGGGTCCAGAGTGCAGGGCGAGGCTGCTTATTGCTCAACACTAAATTTACCAGGACGAGTGGCATTTACTTTCAAAGCCGTCTCCGCTTGACTCAGGGCTCCTTCTTGTTTGTACACTAGATCATACACCGCATGCTTGTTGCCCATCTTCAGTCCATTGCCCACACTCACCTACTACTACTCACAGACAAGCCACATTCCCATTCTCCACCCCCCACCCCAGACTGTGGGCTGACAGCTGAAGTGACCACGTAGTTGGGTGGTCGCTGCCGGCCCTCTGTGTCCACAGACTATTTCAGGAACCAAAGGGTTTCTGGTAACAGAGTTGTCTGTTGCTACTCTGTGCTTATGTTGAGTCATCCAGTATGTGTAGACAATATGATGCCAATGCATAAACAAAGAAAGAACAAACATTTCTTGGCCTAGGGATGTGCTGATTAGACTAGTAGTGCAATTGTAGAAAATGATGAACTAGGTCAGCTGTTAATTTTGTCAAACTGCGTCCCTGATGATTAGTTCTGGTAGTCCATATAGCACATGTGTTGTTTTAAGCTGGAAATTTGACATTTGCTGAATATTATAGGATTAAAGTGCCTTTACAGAGTTGTACTTGTGATAGGTTGTATTTCACAATAGCTTAATGCAATATGTGCAGTGGAGCATATGCACAGGATACATGCCAGCTGAGAATAGATGACCACTGTGTGAAAGATTTGTTTAATGATACAACGGAGGTAGACAGAGAATCAGCCATAAAGCAGGACCCCTGCCAATTTTGGAAATGGTGCACTTTTGCCTCCTTGTAAAGATTAAATGAAATGCTTGAAACTACTCTTTTGATAATACTATGGGCTAGAAGAGTAGATGTCAGCTAGCTTAGCAGAAAGTCCAGAGTCAGAAGCAGGAAGTTAGCGTGGCTCCAGTCAGAGGTTAAAAAAACAAACAACACAGCGCAGCACAGCACATGGTCACTTTATCTTTGCAACAATTTTCTTAATGCACACATGTACAAAGAAATAAATAAAATACATGTGAAGGTAAAGCCTTTGAATCATTAGATTGGTTTAGCTTAGCTTAGTTTATCGGAAATTGGACAAAAACTGTTAAAACTTGGGTGATGGAGTAAAGACAGAGCCACAATCTAATAATTCCCGACTTTTAGTAAGTAAACTAATTTCTTGTATCTTTAGTATGAGCAACAGTAGCTGTACCTTAGTTCCTAGTTCTTAGCTTCATTTTTGGACACATTTACACGTGAGAGTGTTATCAGTTTATTTGTCTAACACTTGACAAGAGAGCTATTGAGTGATGTGAGTGATGAATAATAATAATAAATAAATAAATATGTCCCCTCCATTAGTCTCCATTATACCAGGGTACCTCCAAAAGTCTTCTTATTTCTACCTTTGCTGTGTTGAAATTGTGAATTATGTCAAACATATTATATATATTATAATACATTGAATTAGAAGCTAGCTTGTACACAGTATTTGGTTCTTAACTTGTTTTCTTTTATTTCAGCCTTGGATTTAGCACCCAATGAATATACATTTTACCCTGTAGGGAGGGACAAAGACAGGATTTCCTCTCAGTGAAATAAATTTATATTTGGCACACTGCTCTCTTGGCACAGTTGGCCCAGATATGGAGTACCCAAGATATACACATGTATTTTACTGCACTCTGGAAACCCAAGCTACACTTTAGCACTTCCACTAGAATCTGTTAGTATGCAAACTAAAATAAAGCATTTCTAGTTTGAAGACAAATTGAGAGGTGTTACTAAAGTAATTGTTTTTTGTTTTTTGTTTTTTTACAAACACTGTATCAGAAATGAAGTGTATTGGAAGTGTATGGGAAGTGTATGGGAGGTTATTTCAGTGTTGCCCATTTTGTTCTTGCTTATTATTACAGTTAAAGCAAAAGTTCAGCATGCGGTTAAATGCTTTCTGGGTTGTGAGTAAGACAAGAGGAGTGATAACGTTTTCTGGCTATCAAATATAAGCAACTGATTAGCTAATCTTATCATAAACAGTGAGAACAGAGCGAGAACAGATCGGAGATATGATCTGAGGTATGAAATAGGTTTTAAAAATTGTCTAAAGCTAACTAGAAATACACAGTATCTTATCATTAATTTATTCTGTTAAAACTTAACAAGCAACATTTGGCAACAGTTATAACTAATAATAAATAAATGATAATAAAACTAAATAGTAAGTCAACTCAACCGTAAGGTATTTCAAAATGGATTTTTGTTAAATGTCAAATGTTGGCCGATGCTAAAAGTGCTAAAATTTGTGAAATCATAACATCTGGCTCATCATTGACTTTATATTCCTATTACTGTGCCATTTACTTCATCTGTTAATAAATATGTACTGGTATTGCTACTTTCCCTCGGGGCGCCTGTTAGAGGACGGCCTCTGTCTAAGGTGTAAATCCTGCCAATAACATCAATGCTCATAACAGAATTGGTGGCCGTGTAACTGCCTGAATAAATTATATATACGTCAAACTCAAGTGTTCAGAGTGGAATGATGATTACATATTTCTGCATTATTTTGGTAGATTAAAGCAAGCATCCCATTGTTTAGAGTAAGACAACACCATGCCGCAAGCTTGAATTTTGTGGCACGTCAAACACAGGGTACCAGAGAAAAACAAAACAGGCATCTAAAAACATCTGAACCATCTCTGGTCAGAACGTACAATCTAGTGCCAGCTAGTTGTCACGTAAATGGAGATACATTCAGTTCATTTATTATTTTGAGTATTTTTCTTTACTGTCTGCCACGTTCTGCTTTCATAAACGACTAAAGCTCTGACAGGTTTTACTATGAAGGCCCTCCTGAGAGACAGACAACGTCAGCTTCGGCCCTCCTGATATCAGGTTACTGTTGTCCCGTGCCAGTGGCTGAGGGACAGCTGCCTAAATGGTACAATGTCACTCAAGGACAGTTGAAGCTAATCTGCGTTACAGTATCCGACAGCAAGCTTACGTCTCGCATCTCTGCTACAGGAGCGACAGAGGCTGGAGACCATCCTGAACCTGTGCGCAGATTATAATCATGAGGACAGTGCTGCGGACCTGGTGAGGAGTGTTCTGCTGGGGGGTGCAAGAGGAACCTGCTCGGACACAGGAGCAGGGATGTCGCTTCAGGGAGCAGAGAGATCCCAGGGGGTGCAAGAGAACGAGGAGGAAATCCAGAGAGAGGAGTCGAGCAGCACAGAGAGCACACATCAAGAGGTAAAAGACTCTTTCTTGTATTCAGTTGCGGAAAGAAAGATGTGACAGATTTACATTTTGTTGATTTTTCAAATATATTCTTTTCAGAGAGAAGAGCTGTTTGCTGGGCAAGAGCAGGTCTACCTGGAGGAGGAGAGGAGCAGGACCTTAGCCAGGGTTGATGACCTGAAGCACAGAGTCAGTGAACTGGAGCAGCAGCTGCAAGAGACCAAACAGGAGGTTAACAGTCGTGTTGTGGCAATTTATCTTGCACGCTCTTACATCAACTCAATCTTCTAGTGGGAGGAGCGAAGGCTGTTTCACCTTCAAATGTTTGTTTATCTCAACAGCAGTTGGTTTGCAGACTCTGACTTCATATTTGCCTGTAGGTGGAGATGGAGCAGGCCCTGCTGCAGGCAGAGAGGAGGGCAGAGCAGGAGCAGGTGGAAGCTGAAAACAAAATCATCTCTCAGCTGCAGCTCAGACTCAGCCAGCTGGACACGGCCACCCAGAAAGAAAAGGACAAGGTGGGCACCCAGAACAGAGTAATATGACACAATAAGTACTGTCTAGTGCACATGGATGACATGTCCTTGAAGATCTGCAGTTGAACACATGCATTTCAATCTTCAAATGTGCAAAACTTTTAGAAACAAATTATTTGTAGAACATTTTCTCAAATCTGAACTGACTTGCACTGCTTATTGATAAGTCCTAAAACACAAAGCACAACCTGTCTTTCCTCTGAAGTGTCCAATAGTCCAACAAAGACAAAACCAACGGCTGAAATTTTGCTTGCAAGTGTTTTAGCAGAATGTGACCGAAATTAAAATGTAGATTTAGATGTGCAGAGGCATGTCTCCCATATAAACATCACCAACTGTGCGAAGCAATACTCACACCTCTACCAAACTAACCACTGCTTCCTCTAATGATTCTTTCACTGATCTGCCTGTCAGCTTTAGAGCCTGTCTGCTTGGATTTGAGTTGTCCATGATTTTTTTTCTTCTTTTCCCTGGCGTGGTATGCGAATGCGGACACGACTGTATGTGTCTTTGTGTGTTTTTAGGGGAGGGCTAATGTGTCGGCTGAGCGGAAGGTCCTGGAAAAGCAGAGGAATGAGTACAATGAGCTGAAGAGGCAGTTTGATAAGTGCCCCTTGTCTCTAAGGGAACAGTTACAGGAGCAGCTCAGCAGGGTCAGTGTTCTCACGCAGCCCACTGGCTGGCAACAGTGAGTTATAATATACTGAATACTGCAGTACTGTACGATCTGCACAGAGGCATGACACTGACTCTGTTTTCTGTTCACTCAGATATACACATATCTGCACACTGCTGCTTCACTTCATTATTTAAACATGTAAAGTTAAATATATCAGTGTCATCTGTAAATGTAATCAGACAGCAAGCAGCAGTTTCAGTCTCCTGCTTAATCATTGCTGGTGTCTCATTCTGGTTGCTTGATCATTTCAATTGCAGTTAGTAATAATTAATAAAAAAGAATTAACAGCTTTGCTCTAAAATTTGCATGCTTTTCCCCATGAATTATTCAAATCACCCATTCACCCAAGGATTTTAGACAGAGCATTGCCAAACTGGATAGGTTTTTATAATAGACTTTGACTGATGACTAGTGTCTAGTTTCCCATTGTCAATAGACCTGGTGGAAAGACCAAAAGAAAGCAGGATCCTGTCCATATCTTGATCATCTCCAGCCTTTCCATTCTGTCCCTGGCACTCAGTATGGACAGTATTATGGACACAGATGGAAACGCTGCTCAAACAGAAATAAACAGTGAATTATTTAGGGACTATTTAAAACTGCAGATAGATACGTGGCACTTAGAATTAATGGCAGGCACTAGTGCATGTGGGACAGACTCCGTGAAAAATAGTTATTGTGTTCTTCCTCAAGGGAAATATCAGTTTGGTCTTTTCATTGGATTTTCTTAACAAAACGAGTAATACCCGACATTACCTTTAATAACTGTGTTTTACTGATTTTAAAAAGTGAGTAACTTGGACCTGTCTTGCATATGTATGCGGACAGAAAGCTGAAGCTTTGGAGTCTGGGACCAAGCACTTTGAGGAGCTGGAGTTCTGCCAGCTGGAGGAGGAGAGCAGTCTGGATGAGAAGAAGGAAGCTCAGAGCTCGCAGCTTCTGCAAGAGCGAGCTGATTATCACTGCAGTGTGGCCAAGAGGAAGGTGGGGGTGCATGTTTATCAAAAAAAATAAATACAGCATGTGAAGCCAATATGATCACCAGCTTGATATTATAAGTGACTGATCTGCAGGAGAAGATGGCCACTCTAGAAGCTCAGGTGAAGCAGCTGGGGCTACAGGCGTCTCAAGACCTTGAAAGGCTGACAAAGGAAAGGGTGGTTACTCTGCAGCTCTTACAGAAGGTCAGCCTTTCTGTGTGCATTGAAAAACATCTTAATATATGCGTACATGCTTTAATTATAATTGAGAGACATCTGTGTGCCTGTGCTGGATCTGCCATTCAGGAGCAAGACAGGCATTGTGCCCTGGAGAAGAGATACCACACCCTGACAGGAGGGAAAAACTTTCCAAAGGCCAACGGCAACATGCCAGAGGTGAGCAGAATGCTTGCCTTGATAAAACACCCACCTGTGGTGTCTAAGCTAGAGGAAAATGACTGCAAAAGGTGGATTTATTTTTACTTAGGTGAACTTTTTAAACAGGAATTGCTTCACATCAGCGAACCTGACCTTGTTTATGTGGACGGTCCTCCTCATAGCCCCTGTCCCTCCTCTGCCTCCTTCTCCTCCTCTCACATCCCCTCCCCTGAACTCTATCCTGTCAGGCTACAAGAGGTAAATCTCAACAAAATCCTCTTTATAACAGAACAAACCCTGTGCTTCTATTGTAAAAATGGGCATGATGGCGTGGTAGCGTATACATACAGACAGCTTGCGGTGTGTTGGTAGGTCAAGTTTCTGTTTGATGATTAAAAGATGAAGTTGCTGCCATCAACATTCATTTTGACCAAATGACTTTTGATACCCTCGCCGGTGCGTTCAGCCTTCTTATCGCTGTGTTGTGGCTGTTGATGCAGGAGTACCTCAGGCTGGCTGATGTCTATAGGATGTATGGGAATGCTTCTGTGCAGCCTCACTCTTCCTCCCCTGCTGCTCTCCACTGCCTCTCCCTTACTGTCGCTCCAACTCTGTCATGTGAGGTAGACACCCTTACTTGGTTTTGTCTGACTTGTTAAAATACTGAAGCCCACCATAGCACATTAAAAATATCCTCAGATGTTTTTCTTACAGATGCATCTTCTTAAGTTTCTTTTCCACATTCTGCTCTCTGTCTCTCTGTGAATGTATGTATGTTGTTTGGGTCTATTTCTGTACTGGTGGGTGAAGGAGTACATCACAGTCAGTCAGTTGAGCCACATCTTCGGCATGCAGAGAGTCGACCCCTCCTCTTCCTCCTCTGTTCCATCATTCCAACTTGCCTCCTCTGAATCCGCCTTCACATTCAACTCCACTGCATGTGGTCCTTCCTCCTTTCTCTCTGCTCAGGTTTGTTCTGCCCACTTTACAAGGAGCATTTTCTTTGGTAAACGACAGCTGGCACAGTTATGTCTTCCAAACACTGCAACCATCCACTGATATGAGTTTCATTGCCGTCAGAGCTTGATATTGTCATGAGGACTGGCTATCTTTTCTACTTGCCTGATGCTTCTGTAACTGCTCACTTTTTTCTCATTTGGCTGGATGCTTTTCATCACCTCAGAACCAGCCTGAGCTGAGCAGGAATGCATTGCCTCCTATTAATCTCGAGCGCTGGTACCAGGACATCATGGCTGCTGGAGAGCCTCAGTCATGTCCTCCACCGCTGCCTGCAAAGTCTTTTTCCTCACGCAGACATGGGCAGGTAAATTCACCATCCTCAACATTGGTTTTTAGTATCTAAAGGGCACTCACAACAATTAAATGCACTCACAACACATGGCCCTCAAAAGGCAACCTGCTCTTTAGCTACTCAACTATCCTTATTTTTATGGTTAGGAAGCCCTCTAGTGGATAATAAAGTTCAGGTGAGTATCTGTGCTGCCCAGTAAGGGGTAAATAGGTTAAATAAGAATGGGATTAAGCACTCCCTCATCTGAAAATGTACAATGTTCGTGTCGGTCGGGAAGCACAAGTCAAAATCAAACCTTCAATTAAATAAAAACAAAAAAACTTCAATTAAATAAATAATAAACTGGACTATGTTTCTTCTCCCAGCTGTTGAAGTCTAAGTCAGATGGAGAGGTTGGACAGGCATCATCGAGCGCTCATACGAGCAGCGCGGCAGCCCAGCCACCCTCAGGTGGTGTTACACATGAGAAAAATTTCTCCACCAAGGTCAGCTTTACACATAGAGGCTGGAGTCAAATCTTTAAAGTGGTGCAGTGCATGATGCTCTTCATGTATTTCTCAGGGGTTACAGTTAGTGCTGAGAGAGATGTCGAACCCATTAGACATGGACTCCAGGAGGCAGCTGGCCCTGCAGAGCAAAGGTAATTGAGTTCACAGTTCCATCACATCGATGCACCACACTTGGGGGGTACGGCTGGTATAGCTGGTATAACTTTAAACAGATAAAACACGGCTCCTGGCAATTATTATGGAGCATAGATAGATAGATAGATAGATAGATAGATAGATAGATAGATAGATAGATAGATAGATAGATAGATAGATAGATAGATAGATAGATAGATAGATAGATAGATAGATAGATAGATAGATAGATTGTATGAGTATGTATATATACATGTGTATATATAAAAGATACATGTAATATGTGTGTATATAAATAGATAATAGATGTATATAGTATATAGTGATATATATAAGTATACAAGTTGTAAGATATATAAGAATGTAAGAACTCAATTCAATTCAATTTTATTTATATAGCATCAATAACAATATAGATTGTCTCAAAACGCTTTACAAAAAACGACCTGAAACCTCCAGAGCAAACCTGAGGGTGGCGGTGGGAAGGAAAAACTCCCTTTTATATGGAGGGACCCATCTGCGTAAGGCCAGCCGGGTAGACACAGAGAACATAGAGAGAAAATATATAGCTGATGATCTTATGTGACAGTTTGAGAGTATGAGAGGAATGAGGTTAGATATAATATAATCGATTAGAGGACAGGAGCTTGGTGCCAGAGAAGAGAAAGTAGAGGACATGTCCTCAATGCATCGTCACCCAGCAGCCTAGGTCTATAGCAGCATAACGCTGAGTTAAATCCAGCCTTAACTATCAGCTTTGTCAAAAAGGAAAGTCTTAAGCTTGACCTTAAAAGTAGAGACGGTGTCTGACTCCTGAACCCAAAGAATAGATTTCACTTCTATCGAGTTTAACAGCACCACAATCTACACCCTCCTAAATGATCATCCATTTGAATTACCACCTTTCTTATGTTTCATAAGAAAAAACATAAACTGATCATTATAACAGTCACGAAGGTGGATTAAGTGCACAACTGTTATAGCAGAATTTAAACCTAATGAACTGGTAAGTGAATGTACATCTACTTGGTTCAGCATGCTCTGTATCAGTAGAGGGCGGTGTAAGTCTGTGTCAGTTGACTCTGCCCTCTCTCTTCCTGCACAGATCCCTCTCCCACAGTCCACCACTCCATCCTGCACCATCAGTCGCCACCAAGTGGGAACCAGGCATATGACACACTGAGCCTGGAGAGCTCAGACAGCATGGAGACCAGCGTCTCCACCGGCAACTCTGCCTGTACCCCAGAAAGGTGAGAGACTGGAAAAGGAGCAGTTGGCTCTGTTTCCATGGGAACACTCAAGTCTGCCCCGTCTCCTAAGAGAAGGGTCACTGCGCTTTGTTCCTGTGACAACATGCTTTGTTACATGCCTGCTCACGTGACTGCTAGGTACACTGGTTGTTGCCATGCCAACCCATTCATGTTTTCAGTCATGTCTTGAAGTTAAGTTTACTGGTGTTTATGAAGAGACCCCGTGCCTTGCTCTCCCGCTGTTTGGTTTCCAGGCATGTCTGTTTACTTTGTTCATTCAAAGCCGTGTCATCAGATGCTCCCTCCCTCTGTGTGTTGTAGTGCCTGTGGATTAGAGACCCAGAGGATAGAAGAGATGGAGAAGATGTTGAAGGAAGCGCAGCAGGAGAAAGCCCGACTGATGGAGAACCGAGTGAGTTCCCAACTTCACCGCTGTACACTTAAAATGAAAGGCTCCATGACCAGACACTGGTGTCCCACCCCTTTGAAAAGGTTGTCCCTTTCAAGTGCTCCAAGAACACTTCTTTATGAGCAGAGGCAAATTATATAAGGTAATATTTTCAAACACAATGTAAATACAGTGATACGGGTAACAAGAATAATGAATTGACCATTACAACCCTAGTTTGAAACATTATCACCTTATCTTTGGCAGAACAAAAATGTTACAGGTGGAATTTAATTATGCCTTTTTCAATATGACACCTATCTCTACACTGTAGCCAGAGACCCATAAAAACACTTGGTTGGAGCAGATCGGCCAGTGTTGTTTGGATAAAAATACAACAATATTGTAGATATTGAGCATATCAGTGTATATCATGATGTGGAAAAAGCATGACAAATAATGTTCCATTCAATATACCCAAACTTTTAGGCATTTTGTTACAAAAGTTCCACTCATGTAATAATAATGTAGTCTAAAAGAATGTAAAAACAAATTTGGGGAATTTTTAGTTTTGACACTGTGTAAAATCATAGATTTCAATCACAATGTTAGCGTGAAATCCTCGTATGTTTTAGTTCTTCGGTGAGACGCACGTAAAGAAAACATACAAGGGATGAAAGTTTCCTATGTGGTGAAATAAAGTTGTAATTATGTTGTTTACCTTTGTATTATTTCTTCATGCTGAAACAAAGTAGGCTGGTATGTAAGTATGTGAAAGCTGCAAAGGATCATTTTACATCAGCAAAGCTTAACCTTCCACACAGACTTAAGGGATATATTTTACAAAACCCTGGATTGGGACTTGAATTCTCAAGTGCATCTTCTAACAGTCATTTGCTTTGTATTGCAATATTTGCCTACCATTAACATATTCTGCCTGTCTCCCTTTTCCCCATTATTTTTTCTTCTCTCCTCTCCATCTGTTCCTCTGTCTCCTGTCCCGACGCTCCCAGGAGAGGGAGGTTCAGGCTCGGCGGCAGATGTTGGAGGAGGAGCGGAGGAGGCGAGAGGAGGCCGAGAGGAGGCTGCAGGATGAGACGGCCCACAGGCAGAGGCTGGTGGAAGAGGAGGTGAAGATGAGAGAGAAACACTTCTCTCAGGTCAGTGGAACAGGGAGAGGAGACGGGCGGTGGGAAGAAAAGAGAGGAGAGGAGGGAGGGGAGGAGGAGGGGCAGGGAGGCTTAGGGGAGAGGATGAGAGACGAGACACTAAAGAGAGGCTGGCTATATATAAAGATCAAAGATTGCCGAAGAAGGGCGAGACGGAGAGGGTTAAGAGAATGAAAGGAAGAACAGAGAGAAAAATTAGTGGAGGGGGGGGTTCAAAAAATATGAACAAACAGTTCAAGCTTCAATCCTGACTGATGGTGTTTACCAGTGTCTCATAGCACTTTCCATACAATTAGACTCAATAAGAAATGCACCAAGGTCAGCCTATTGTTAAAGGGAGACTTTGTTCTCAAGTAACACTTAAAGACGCTACAATCGATCATTTTAAATAAACAGATCAAATGAATCAACCAGTCCGGCTAACAGCATTAAAGCAACATCACACGTCTTCTTCACAGGCCCGTCCGATGACGCGCTATCTGCCGAATCGCAAGGAGGAGTTTGACCTGCGTGCCCACGTGGAGTCATCCGGCCACAACATAGACACCTGCCCCTTTGTCATCCTCACAGAGAAAATGTGCAAGGGCCACCTGGTGAAGATGGGGGGCAAAATCAAATCGTGGAAGAAACGCTGGTTCGTTTTTGACCGTCTCAAGAGGAACTTCTGTTATTACGTGGGTGAGGACAGAGACTCACATTTCAACTCATTTTTTCAGCCTCTCGTTAACATACAGTATTAGTTTGCCGAGCCCTATTTATTCAAGCCGTTCGCAAGAGGGAACTGAGAACAAATCCCGTGTGTTCAAAACCATCACCACCACAAAACCTCAAAAATTAATGAAGACGTTACTTCATTTTGTGTTGCAGTTCATCAGAGTAGCGGGACCAGTTTTTCCTATTTCACTGACAGTACAGTGAATCTGTTGCCCCATTTATCAGTTTTTAACTCTCCATGATAAATTAGCACGTGTCCGTATAGAAATTAGACAACAAATACAAAACATTTACTAAGAAAACAGAAGATAACAAGTGATCAAGATGAAAAGACAGAACAGAGATCATAATGGCATCAAAATACTTATGAGACAAAAACAATGAAAAAGAAATCAAACTCCAATCAAATTGCGGATGCTCACAAACACATTCTGTACCTTTTGCTCTCTAAATACCTTCAGTATAATCATGACGTGCCACTGGAAATCCCTGCATGTGTCTTTGAGTTGTACTGTGAACACATCCAATAAAGAAATATTAGCAGGGACAAGTGAGGAGGTACACAACAGACTCTATGTGCTGTTGCAAATAACTAGTTTTTTGGGTTTTTTTTTTTTTTTTGGTATGTTTACTTGTCATGCCTCTGTGGGTCATTTCAGCCTCTTGTTCCTATTTAAGGTGACAGATAAATGTGAAATATCTTGTATCTTATAGTATCAGTGAACTTAAAGCATGCTCTAGGTGTTTGGAAAAGACTGTGTGGGTCGCCTCTGAGAATATCCAAGTAATTTACCATAAGGTATCAGTTTGCACCGTTCACAACAGATTTCTTGCTAGTACCCTTTTTTTCTGACAATTAAAATATATGTAAAAATCTGCAAATGTTATCAAACCGCAATTGAAAAAAATTCCCCCTCCACCCTTCCTCTCCGATCTGTTTGAGGCCTTAAAGCTTATGGTCTTGAAATCCTTCTCGCTGTCCTCTGCACTGACAAGACATTATTAAGGACTAATTGGATTACTTTAGGATGTGCTCTGCAAGGCTTGGTTTAACTTAAGCCTCTGTTTGCATAAAGACTTTGAGATATTCCATAGAAAAGCTTCTTTCTGAACAGGAGGCCTGGATTCACTTCACCCAACGGAAGTTCTGGCGCTCCGACTGTGACCGTGTTTTTCAGAAAAACCCGACTTCTGTCCCAACCGGTGTTTTCTCATTTGAAAGTAAATACTAATTAAAGTGGAATTTATTCCCTTGTTCTCGCGTTCTGAAACTGAAGTTGGTTTGTCCAGTCTATCAGACTGTCCCCGAATCTCAAATGAGAACAGTTAGCCTTCTGAATAATTCACAGTGTTTTTTGAGACATCATTTTACAATCAAGTGCAAAATAGAACCCAAGTGTATGTTCATTACTGACGCCCCTGTTCTCCTTGCTCCCCTCTCTCTCCACTCACTTGCCTAGCCTTTTCACCCCCTCACTCCTGACGAAGATGATGGTGATGACGGTGATGAAATAAGATGCAATACTTTCTCTAGATGTGTTTTTCTTGGGGAGGAGGCTAGCTCCTGGCTTGTTCGTGACTAATAAAACGAAACTCACATTTCAAAAACATTTATCTCATTACTAAGCAGATTTGACTTATGGAAAGGGGAAAGCAAGAAAAACTGTCGGACGTATTTCAAAAGATCGCTTTTAATTGTTGGTGGGTGTTTGCTGCTTAGCTTGGTGCTCCAGTGTGCGTGGAGGCGACTAAAAGAAAAGACCAGTGTTTATTTGAACGTGGACGGAATCCAGAAAGTCTTTGAGCAGATTTTATTTGAAGAGATTCTACTTCACACTTAAATGCCTACAGTTTAGCCCCAAACTAGGAAAAAAAACATCAGCACAGCAATTGCAACTGATGAGCTTCGTCCACCAGGACAACCAAACCCCTAGTATGAGGTGATTTGAAAATGCTTAAAGACATCCTGGAGAATTCTAAAGAACTGGACAGAGGGTCTGACCTGCCTGAGGAATTGAATAGAAAGATCAAATGTGATATTTCTTCTTTAAGATTTACAAAAAGTCTCCACCTCGCCAGCAGGGAAAAGGGTACAGAACAAAAAAAACAAAAAAAAACAGAGACGATCCAGAAAGTGCGACTGAAGAAAACAAGTCAAGTTAAAAGGATGGTAAAGACTTCAGGCATAGCTTGAAATAGACTTGCACTTTTAATTAACTTTTACTCTGATGCTCCGCTGCTCATACCTATTCATGGACTCTGTGTTGCTGGAAAAAAAAAAAAAAAAGAGTTCGCACCTTTTTCCTTTTCCATTTTGGTGTCTGGTTTCTCCTCCTAAATCTGAATTATTGTTCCTTTTACACATCCTACGAGATCAAGAAAAAAAATGAAATGATACCAAACCCAATTAAGCTACTACAAAGAATCAAATCCATTCATATATATCTGTTGTTAAGTACTGAAATTATCTGACCTTAGGGAAAGACGTTTGGCTCACTGAATTATATTTAGTCATGTTGTTCTTAATAGACAGAGAAAGGCAGAGAAAATGTCCCAAAGCTTTATTATGAATTTTACAAAGTTAGGTGAGAAATCACACCTGTTCATTCAATAGGAAGGACTTGAACCAGCTCTAGGAATTATAAATGGTTATAAGAAACTTTCTAAAGTCACACAATTTATTTTAACTTTGAAAATGTATTGAGACCGTTTTTTCCCCCTGAGATTTGTAAAGAGTCTTGAGATAATTAGTTACTCTGGGGGTTTCGGGGCGGGTTGTGTAAAGTGTCCTGACACAATTTATTTTGTTATTGACCCCATATTAATACAATTGAATTGAATAATTTTGATTGATACTTACTCTCGAATACACTTCTCATTCATTATTATTTCTTTCTTCTTTCTTTTCCACGAGAACATGAAGCTTTGATGATCAGGTAGTCATAGTAAGACAGGCACTACAACAAAAATTAACAAAACTATTACAAGAGTACTTAAAAACATATACAGATACAGATACAAACAGACAAGATGATAGAGGATGCTGGTGGCGATTGTGAATACATTTAGTTACGGTCCTGGAAATTGACATATTCATATAAATGATAGCCGCAGTAGGATACTCAACTAAATAAGTCATTCAACTTACATGTTACCTGATGAATTCACTTGCTTTGATTTCTTTCTGCCTGGTCGCACAGTGTATTGATCCTTTGTCTTGAGTTCCATGTTGAAGGGCATAAGGAAATGAGCTTTTTAGCTGTTTCAAAGAATTATTGTTCCTAAATTGGTAAAGGGTGATTGCAAATCAAATTCAATAGGTTTTGAAACCAGAGATAATGAAATGAAATATATTTTGTGACCAATTACCGACTGTACTCAGGTTACGAGGAATGATTTGCCATCAGTTCATTATTATTTTTATTTTATTTATTATTATTGTAGTTGTATGTATGTATCCACACATCACCGGCTCATTCTGCTGTCTGGTGCTTGGGCTGGCAGAGGTCTTGCATCAGTACAAGATGTCATGTATTTATTTTCTTTTTCTCCTCTCAGACAAGCACGAGACCAAGCTGAAAGGGCTCATTTACTTCCAGGCAATTGAGGAGGTTTATTATGATCACCTGCGCAGCGCCACCAAGGTAAGTACTCCTTTTTCATTACTTACAGTTCAGAAATTCATTACCTATTTTATTATCATTGGAATGGTTGACAGTCATTTATATATTAACCATATACTGTGCTGAAATAAATGTCATCAGTGCAGTTTATCAACACTTGAAACTTTTTACGCAGTGATTTAAAATTGCATATTAACCTGCACTCCAAGCTAATTAGCTGTGACAGTTAATAATAAATCTGTTTTATTTAAAAAAAAATAAAATAAAAATCTTTTAAATCGTACTCAATTTGCCAAATTGCCAAATGCTGTCCTGCATTAAAATGATCATTTCAGAGGCATGAAAAGATCCAGAATAGTCATTTTGCTATTTTCCAATATCAATAAATGATCCATCTTAAATCATAAAATGTGTAAGATGTTTATGCTATTAAATAAAAATATATATTATTATTCAGAAAAAATGTCTCAAAGGAAAAAAGATGCAACAGGTGCAGCTCTCATTTTGTTGCTCAAAAAAAAAAAATCTTCCCATCTTCCCCCAGAGTCCCAACCCATCTTTGACCTTCTGCGTAAAAACCCACGACCGGCTTTACTACATGGTGGCCCCGTCCCCGGAGGCCATGAGGATCTGGATGGATGTCATAGTAACGGGTGCAGAGGGCTACACACAGTTCATGAGCTAAGGGACCACTGGGTGACAGATTTGGAGGATGACGGGGACTGAGCGAGCACCCAGACACCTGAAAGATAAACATGAGCTGCTCCCTGTCGGAGCTGAAATCGATGGCACACGGCCTCTTGGTGTGTAACTGATGGACATCTGAGGAGATGAGTAATCCGGGGCTCTCATAAAAAGCCCGGTGACCTTAAGCAAATGAGGGCTTAGTCGTGACGGGTGCGTTTCAGAGTTGTATTTATCTTTCAGCCGTGAATATAAGAGGAAAAAAAACGTTAAAGCAACCTGCCAGTGAATTTACAACGAGAGCTCTCAACTTCATCAATCACATTACCAAAATGTATTGTTAATACTTACAATATAATTTTAGGACTTTCAGGATTTCTCACTTTACATAAGCTCAAACTGTTTACACCTCTGAGGCCGATCTATGCATGCAGTGTTAGCGCTCTGTTTTTTTTTTATACATTTCTACCTTTTTCCATCAGTTGTTGATTTATCTCAGACAAAGAAAAAAACTACTTACAAGCAGCTATTCTAAATTAGACCTACTTGCCAGTTCATTAAGTACAGTAGTGAAAACGCATTCTAATATAACAGTCCTGCACTAAAATCTTCATGGAGGCGGTAGTATTCAGCATTAGTTGTGTACCAACATGTTTCTATTATTAAGTGGGCTAAATAATAGAAACAATTTTGTATTTAATTCGACACATATTCACAGCACCACAAACTGTATCATTCAGTTGAATTACAACCTTTCTTACATATCAGACATTAGAATACAGTGCAGGACTCTTAAATTAAAATGCATTCATTTTCACTAGTGTACCTAATCAACAGGCATGTGAACCTTTTGTAAAAGCATCACGTTATATATTGAGTAATGATGAGTTGGTGCCAAATACTTGTCATTAATGTAATGCCAGTTGTTTTGTCATATTTGTAAACATTAATATTACTTTATATTGTTCTAAGAGCTCTTCATTAAGGCAAATAACAGCATTAATAATAATAAAAAAGCATAGTCCATATCCGTCTAATTAATAAAAATGGATGATACATCTGCCGCTTTGTTTCAGCTGAAGTTTGTTGCCGACAAATTGGCTAAACTGAATACATTCTGTTACATTAATTAGTGCCTCTCACAAACAAGCTTTCATTGCCGGATTTCTTTAAATAATCTCACACACACTAATTAGTTTGCATTCACAAAGGTGTTCCCTTTAAAACACTACAACCGGCATATTTACACAAGAGCAGTCAGCTGGTTTGATGGAGTTAATTGGTTCATTAACACTGATTATCTTTAGAGCCTGGTCTGCGTGTAGTGAAATCAAACCCTATATCTGTTCCTGGGGCAATTATATGGCTCGTCTGCATTAAGAGGGCAACGCAGAAATGGAAAAGTGAAATTATGTGCAACTTTACATGCATGATTCAATATCGAGAAATTTGAGATCACGTGTAAAAACCAAACACAAACAAGTTCCTATCTGAATAAAATTACGGTCACGCAGCATATCTCTTCCCATGTTCAAATCGCACCAGTTAAATATGAGGCCAATGTGTAGATTAATAATACTGTATGGCTGGGCTGTATGATTAATTTACTGCAAGGGTGAGTGGAATATTTAGCAGATGTGCAGGTAATCAAGGAAGCACACCTTGCCCCCGACAATTAGATACAGCTCTTGAAATATTCACTTTTAATTTCCTGGTTTGAAATGAAAAAAATGTTTCTTTTAAATGAGCAGCGAGATTCCTGCTTATAGCTCGGGCGCTATCTGCGGCTTCGCTAACAATTCTCTGACCTTGGGAGAGGTTTTCACATGTTCGGTACCTTTGAGTCTCTGGTGCGCCCAGCTGAATAAAAAACAGATGTTAAAGGGGGCAGTGTGAGCTCATTACGGCTGTGATGAGCATGAGTGACACCCAGCCTTATTCTTGGTGAAATATAAATGAGCCTCACTCTCACACGCTCTCGCTGGCCTTTTCCCCAGACCTTTATTACACAAATAAGATAGTCGATGTGGTGAATTAGCAAAGGTCTCGCATGATTCTGTCTGTATTAATGGGAGATATTAACCTTGTCTGAAAACAACCTCAAGAATTCTGATGAAATTGAGATATCTCTCCGCTCTGGCGGCCGGAGGGGGTTTGTAGCATCACCTGTCAAAAAAGCTCCGCGCTCACATCCTTCCTAACACTTTAAAACAGGCATTTGTGATTTAAAGTTTTCATATCCACATGTGAGTTTGGGTTCATTTAGGAGATTAAAGTGAAAAAAAAAATAAAATAAAAATGTTGCCCAACACTGAACACGCTATCAACTCCACTCACACTCACACAGCTGATGAAAGCATCTTTCACTAAAGGCATCTGATACGCCAGCCAAACTTCCCCTACTTATGATTACTGCTTTGAACAAATCATCTTCACTTTCTTTGAAGGGAATGATGTTCAAAATAGAGTACACGATATACAAATCGTTAAATTACTATGTTTTTGGATCTCATGGCGAGCACAACAATGATATGTGGAATAATATCCGGAGGGGGGAAAGCACCAGTGTTGACCTAATGAGGCCAACAAAACATAGACTGTGAATACCATTACTGCACCCCAATGTGGGATGTTGTTTTATGTTTCACTGGCTATCAGGCATCACACTGAAAATGTTCAGTGATTTTTACTTCATTCTTTTTCAGAAAGCGATAATTCTTAACCAGCAAATCAGAAAAATGTTTTTTATGACTTTATCTTCACATTAAGTCCAGTAACTTTTAATGGTGTACGAGCTATACAGTGACCTGGGTGGCTGACAGTCTTCACAGACCTGTCTGTCAGTGTGCACATTCTGCAAGCCAGTAAAGTCTGTCATAAAGACAGAAAAAGGCAGCTATAAGTGACATCATCACAGCTTTCTCTCTCCACAAGTGACGCAGAGACGCTGACACAGATGAAGATAGATAGCAGTGATTTTAACCTGTTTTAATACTTTATGCAAGAACAAGGTGAAATGCGCAGATCACAGAGCAGTTTCCCACTAAATTAAATTGTACATTACTGCCTTCGAACTATAGTAGAATTACACATTGTCTCGATTCAAACAGGACATTTCTTGCCATTAAGTACCTAACATACAATGAATGCATTCTAGTATAACACTCCAGCATTAAATCTTATCTTCATGAAGGTTGTGGTGTTCAGCATTTCAAAATAACTGAGAGAGCTGCGGTTTGTAGTGCCATTGAACTGTATTATGTTCCAGTGACACGTGTTTCTTTTATTTTGACATTGTAGTCAGTGGGCTAGGCTGAATAACAGAAACACTTTGTGTTTAATTTTATACAGCACCACAAACCACATCCAAAAGGATAATCATACAGTTGATTTACTGTCTTTCTTACTCTGTTTCAACATAAACATGATAATAACCATCAAGAAAGTAGAGTGAACCGCATTAGTGAAGGACTGTGACATTAGGATGCGTTCGCTTCCACTAGTACACCTCATGAACCGGCAAGTATATTGAGTATATTTTAACCATAATGAGGCAGGACCTCCTTTTTCTTTTCTTTTCTTTTCATTTCATGCTTTAGATAATCATTTAGTACCTTGGTTTTGTCATCTCCCACTGCATTAGGTTGGTGCTGCTGGATTAGGTTTATAGTTAAATTGATAGGTCACTCTGGGTAACGTAGAACCACTCGCATTAGAATGTATGACTGAAATAAGTTACTCTGATAAGAGAACAGTATAAGTTGTTAGAAGCATGTAGCATATGGCCTGTCTGGGCTGTGTAAAGCTCAGAGGTGGTAGACGCTGAGCCTCTAGGGTTTAGATGGCTCTACAGAGCAGCCTCACACTGCCTGAGTGCTGTAAATGACACACAGGAACCATTTGGGACCTGTTTGCTTAAAGAGCTAAAAATTTGAAGAGGACAAAGTGATGCACGAACAATATCTGGACTATCCATATACAGGCTTAGTTCTTCTTTACTTCATCTGTACTTTCTGAAACCTTTTTCCAGCAAGACTTTAGTTTTTCATCCAAAAGGAAAATGTGTTGTTCTATTTATTGATCTGCTGAGGTTTTACAGGGACGGGTTTACTTGCTATCTTCATTGAAGACAGCATCAGGGCTTAGATTTAGTTTTCAGTAAACTGCTAAAAGGTGAGACATCCCAACGGAGAACAAAACAGACGCTGTAGTCATTTACAGCAAACACCTCTAATTTACCATGCAGTCTTGGCGGAACAGTAAATAAACACAATCCTGTTCCAATCTGTCATGGCTGAAAACAAATTAACTACCCCAAACTCACGTGAATGAGAATTACATTACCCTTGTCACTTTTCGGGGACTCGATTACCTGTTTTCAAGCCAAAGCATAGCAACAAATGCAAGTGATCAGCAGGTTGGACACGAAAGAAATATGTACAAATCCCCAGCGAGGGGCTTCCATTCACAAGTCGTAACTGAATTCCATGTTTTCTTCATATGTTCAAAGAGGGGCAAAAGTTGAGGACAATAAATTCGGAGAGAGATGATGATGAAATGATGGTGTAACCCTTACTAACGTGCCATACGTGCACTTGGCATGCAGCATCGACTTTTCTGACTTCTCTGCTCATACACAATATTCAGACAATAAATCGGTTGATAGATGAAATCCTGTCTGATCCAAAGCTGTTTGTGTAGGCTTGTTTAGTTTGCTCATGTTATTCTAGCAACTTGGAGACTTTATATAGCTCAGTTTTAGCTATGAGACACTGAGCCCGTTGGATTATTTAAAACTGTGTGGTTAACACATTTTACATCTCTTCTATTGTATATAATAGTGGAGGCACTAGGGACATGCAGCCATGCTATGATAGGGAGCACCTTGGATTTCTCTCATGATTCTCTAACAGATAGCCCTCAGTGGACCAATTAATAGGGACACAGAGAGCAGTCAGCAATTTCCTGGGAGACCTGCCAACTTCACTAGTATCTCAATCTGGTCTCCATTACGACCGCATTTATCTAAATTGCATCAGGCTGCTTTTCTACAAATCTGTTCGAGCATATGGTAGCTAACATGCAGTGGGCATTTTGCTGAATGGCTCCTCTGAAACATGGCCTTTTCTATAAATACCTCACATTAATACACATGGATATTAGAGTGCTACGGGGGACATTCTAGTCAAATTCATTCATCTAGGTATTTATGCTGTCTGATTTCTACTCAAATAATGTTCTACCCTCTGTGTGGAAACTGTAACCACTCTGGACAGTGTGATTATGAGCAATCAGTTCAAGTCAGATGCTTTCATACTTCTACTCTATACATAGACATGCTTCTCAGAGGACAAATCTGTCACAGATTAGACGCTGGTGTCCCATCAATATGAAAATTTAGCAGAACTGGGGGAAAATAATACATTGGTTTTGGGGGGAAAAAATGATAATGTCACTGAGATGCAACTCAGCAAATGAGACGGAGGAACAGTTGGGCAGGGAGGGGTGTCGAGACAGCGGCGAAGGAAAACAGGTACGGAAAAAAGAAAGAGGGAGAGAGAGAGAGATGCAAATCCCATGGCAACAGCAACCAGAAAACAAGTCTAAAATAGGGGGCAGTGTCCGCTATTACTATAGCAACAGGAGAACAGCACATTCACTCAGCTACGGGATTTGCTGAAAGGAGAAAAACAGTGCTTTATTCCTCACATAATTATTATTGACACTTTTTGCCAGTCACTACGTTTGGTTTCACCAGCTGTGTCAACTAAATTAACCACAAAAATAAGACATCTCAAATTATATATAGTTTGTCTTATCTTATCTATAAATTGTGAGCAGGCATCTGACACAAGCACTGACAGATAATGAATAATAAGGGAAAATTTACCAGTAGAACAACTTGAAAATCTACACACAAAGGTGTGTTAGATTATCGCTTTTATTAATAATTTTCTTTTTATCACTGCCATTTGGTTTCTCTAATGTATAACTAGTCACTTGATTACCACAAGCTGGTATGTTTAAATTTTAGAGCCACAGCTTTAAAACCAACCTCTACACCCGGTTTTGTTTACCTGAAACATGTGCACAGTCTGCACTGTAGGAAAAAAAAAAAAAAAGATAACAACACAGTGATGCTTTGCCTTTCTTAACACCGACCAATCATATTTCACATGCGGACGATTCCAACCAATGAGAGACCGACAGTCGGAGTCCGCGCAGCCAATCGCTGTGGCCGTGGACCACTGATGCAACGGAGATGCAACAGACTTGCACTAAACAACAAAGTGTGGTGTGAATCAAGTAGTCCCCCTACGAAAACAATACCACGCCTCGCAGTGGGGTACAGTATAAACTGTAGCTGTGTGTGTGTGTGCGTGTGTGTGTGTTGGAGAGTTGCGTTCATTTACTTAAAGCCTCTCAGCAAGTTGTTAATTTTAGGGAGAGGTTACGCCCTGTCGAGTCCAAAAACACGGCGCTGCCTCATCTCTATAGCAACGGGGGCACCTAGGAATAGACCCGTAACGTAACGTACAGTAATTACTTTTTGAACACCAAAAAAGTCACTTGTTATTTTTATTATTATTATTATGTTATCAATGTTTGTATTACTTTTACAAAAAAGAAAAGTTTGTTTTTTTAAAGAAAAACACAAATTCTTTCTATGGTATCAGAAGAGGTAATTCAAAGAATCATACTTAATCACAAGATATTGTAGGGCCTATTGATTGCTTGTAAGTGTTACATTTAGAGCATTCAACCAGAGACAAGTCCTTCGGTAGTTTTATAATGTGGGACGTCCTTCGGCGCGGCGGAGTGAGGGGGCGGAGTGATCTGCACGGTTTATCCTGGTGACGCAGTTGGTTGCTAGGTGTGAATGAACTGATGCTTTGTCACAATTAAGCCTCTCCTCAGTTTACAGGTCGACCACAACAAAGCAGCATCTCGTTCTTTTTACGCCGCCCTGGATATCCCGAGCTAAAACATGGCTCTTTGATTTAACCAAGTTGTTGGACCCGAGAAGAAGTCGTGCTTTGCTTTAGCAACGCACCCCCAAGAGCTCTACAATTTTTTCTGCAAGAATGGAGTAAGTCCAACTCTTTCTCCTCGAGTTTGTTGTTGTTGTATTGCTGTTATTGTCATTGTTATTGCGTGTCATTAACGGTTAAAATATGATTTTTAACTCATACAAATGTCCTGTCAAGTGTCAAGTGCTTCTTTAAGGGCGCTCCATTTGTGGTAAATAATATAGTGCGTGTCATGATAAACATCAGGTGTCTCTAGTATATGACGGTGAACTATATTTCCTGTCAACGTGTAGACTTTGTAAGCTGGAGACACATCTATCACTTTCATTTGTATGTTTTGCCAGCTTTTTAAATCTCATTGTTGTAATCCAATCCGGATAAGTGATCAAATAGAGGTGATTAATTTAAAAGGAACATGCGATTGGAAGCGGCTTATCTGCATTAATCCGATTTAGCCATCAGGGTGTCTCTCACCTAGAGAGGTAGTCACTGTGGAGCTCCTGTCAACAGTTAGGCCCCTGACAGCGTCACTGGCTCCCACGTGTTTTGAGGACGTCAAGTACATTTTGCTTTGAGGCATTTCAAAGCCCAAAGGACACCAGCTCTTGCTTCTGTCACTCACTCACTGTGCAGGATCCGGGGGTTTTGGTTTTATTTTTATGATGGATTCGGATTCTTCATTCGTTGGCATTTACTATGAAGCTGCTTGTTTATAATAGTAGTGTATGTATTCTAAAAAATACACATGGGACTATCAGACTCAGTATATCGAAACAAATCATGTTGAGAAACTACAGACAGCACATATCTGTGACTCCTGATTTCATTAGTTGGCTGAATATGTTGAATGTTTTTGGTCGTCCACTTGTCTCATCCCTGTCTCTGTTTACCCTCCAGGTTTCATTATGCTCACCCAGCCCTGCTCTCTGTGGCCCATCTGTCAGACCCCGCTCGCTCCCAGCATATGCTTGGACTTGGACTGAATCAAAGCACCAACAGACAAAATGATGGCAACATCAGCTCCTGTTTGGAAGACTCTTCGTGTCTGCCCGGCAGACCCCCTCGCTCTCTCTCACCCACAGGCTAACCACAGCCAATCACAGGGGTGCAGGGGGGAGGTGTCAGAGGAGAGTCAGCACTTAATTGGTGAGTTGCAGCGAGTGCGCTTTTTTATATTTTTCCCCATTTCAGGTGGGCTCGGCACTGCAGCACATTCGTCCTTCTTGAACAGTAAGTAGTAAACTAGCTACGTCTGTTATATCGATATGCCGCAACTTCATTTCAAAATTGCTTTGCATTTTCTGCTGACGATCGTTTATGTTTTTAGGAAGCTGCTACGTACACTGTTGGATAACTGACATTTTTTATTTTTTAGCTGTGATATTTTCCTTCGTCAAACAGCTTGTAACAAATTGAGTTTTCCCCTCCTCAATAGGTGATGGTCTCACTGACTGGATGACGGAAGAAGTGGATTTCTCCTCTTACCTCCCAAACCCTCCTTCCCCTCCCTCCTCCACCAATGCGTCCCTTCCCCCTTCACCCCTTCAGAATGATATCCAGGTGCCCTCTGACTTGGAGGTCATGACCTCTCTGCTGCAAGAGGAATTGGCCCAACTAGAGGACTACTTCCTGTCTGAACCACTGCCAGAGAAAGGGCCGAGGCTCGGAAAATGCGACAGGGGTCCACTGCCAGTGGGTCCTCAGCCATTCAGTCAGCTGCCATACGCATCATACTCCACATCCAACCAATCGGAGTCCAGCCCACTTCTTGTTACCTTGGCAACCGGAGAACTGGACCTGCTGAGTATCTGTGGCGGGCCCATTGGGCGATCCAAAATTCCAAGACACGCCCCGTACAGCTGCAGTCGCCCCAGTGGGTGTGCTAGGAAAAGAGTTCCTGATGGTGTGAGGTTCAGTGAAGGCTTTGACAACAGTTTGTTGAGTTCCAAAGGAAGTAACTCAGGTAACTCAGCTGTGACCCTTACGGGTAATTATAGCTGCGTAGAGGACGAGCAGCTGGTAGGGAAAAGCTACTGCCCAGGTAGTGCAGTCGAGGTTAGACGATGTGCCGTTTTACCCAAAGAAGAGAAAAACTGCTGTTTCACTCAAGATGTGATTGCCGGTGCAAAAGTTGGTGGTGGTGGATTTGGCTTTGGTGGATCGCTTGAGGTCCCACATAAGAAAGAGGATCTGTTGATGTATAGCATGAGGGAGGTTAGCGGAGGCACTAGTAACAACGAGGTGCTCAATAGCATCAAAGCTAGTGTGGAGGTGACAAAAGCCACCGTTTCTTGGAAATCTGAAAGCAGTGAAGGTTGTTATCTCCCAGCGACGCCGCAATCTGAGGCCTATCATGGCTTCTTAGGCAACATCAACGAACAGCTGAAATCAGAGAGTCTGCAGATAGGTCAGCATGATTTACACTGTAACTTTCTTGGGGATCAGGGCCCAGAGTGTCTTTTAATGGCTAGGGAGAGTCTGAACTTGGAGACGTCAGGTCACATACAAGCGTGCCGTCTGAAAGAAGACCACTGTGCTGTGAAATACGAAGTGGACATCATTCCAGTTGAAGGCGGGGAGCGCAAACAGAAGAAGAGAGATCAGAACAAAACTGCCGCTCATAGGTATGTCTTAGTACCTGCTTGATGAAATAGATTATTTATTTATATATATATATATACATATATAAATGCTTTCCTTTGTTTGTTTAATGCAGATATCGCCAACGAAAAAGGGCGGAGCTAGATTCTTTGGAAGAACAACTACACTGCCTTGAAGGAAGAAACCGAGAGTTGCGGGATAAAGCAGAGTCCGTAGAACGTGAAATCCAGTACGTCAAAGACCTGCTGATTGAAGTTTACAAGGCCCGCAGCCAAAGACTCAAGCAGGACCCAACAGCCTAAGACCATGCTCCTGCAAGTACACGGAAACAGAGCCTGACAGGGAAAATGTGGAGCTCTGTGTGTCTTTGAGTTTGTCCAGACTTGAATGTTTAATTATTATGATCATTATTTATTTATTTTTGCTTTCAAGGTGAGGGGGCAAACGCATGCTTGGCTAATGTGAATTATTTTCTAGATTTTAAATCAGCACCCTATTCCAATGCTTCCATTGCTTTCGCACTCGAATCACTTGAGCCTGCACTGTGGCATTGCAATGCTTTAAATGACAATCATTTTTAATAGATCTCGTGAATCTGCTAATTGAAATAGGATTTTTTCTGAAGAGGTAATGTTGATCATTATGCAGGTTTTATATTTTTAATAGCCTTACATTGAAATTGATGTCAGCAATACAATCTGTGTTGGTTTTTATTTATTTTAATTTTTCATTCGCAATTACTGTATTGTCATTTTCAGTAGTTGGAATAGTTAAATATGTCGTTGGTGTCAACATTTCGATTTCACATCAAGTACTTATCTAAAATAATTTCTAGCCTTTCCGCAACAGACAATACATTTCAGTCGGTATGAATATTTTAAAATATTAGCGCTGCTGTTGAATATGTATTGAGTTATACAAGCACAGACACAGACGCTAATATGCATCAGAGGAAAAAACACTCAACAGCTTTAGAATTAATTTTTTTTTTCATTGTTTTATTGTTGTCACTATTTTCGTTTTTTTTTTTTTGACAAATTATCTCGACATTTCGACTGACTTCAGGTTTAGTGCAGCGCTAAAATACTCCTCAGTAAAGACCATTTGAACGTTTTAATTGATTTTACCCTGCTGTTTAAATTTTCACAACTTGTAACTTCTATTGTAACAAATCAAGCAATTGCTATTTTTTTCTTTAATGGCTGCAAATCGTGTCCAAAAGATACATCATGTGACCAAAAGAGAACTCATTTATCATATTGTGTTGTTGAAGTGAAACAGTGTCCTTCTTTTCTATATTGCAGTTATACAATCTGTGTGGCAGCTCAGGATATTCAGTTTATCCTCCAGTCCTACAAACATCCATAGGCAGTTTGTGGAGATTACAGACTTTACGTGGCAGACGTCTGACACACAGGTTTTCCCAATGTAAAATCTGGCTTTTCAATATGTACAAATATTGTAACTATAGTGGCCCTTAGCAGCCTCTCTCTGCATGCCTTTGCATAAATGTACTCTCTGGAATAGAAAACTTAGAGTTTCAGAAATAAGTCGGAGATTCTTTCTCTAAACTGCTTGTTAAGGCAATAAGTTTTTTAGGCCTCTGGCTGATCTGCACTAATTTGTAACAACTTTTATATGTTCAGGGAGTGGAGTGTGTTAACCTTTTCTTTCTAGAAAAAAAAGTTCTCATTAGATTATTTGTTCATGCTCTTGCAGCTGTGGTGTAAGAAAGAGGGTAGTGTCTAAAATCATTAGTTGTTATTCTAAGCAAATAATCACTGTTACTGTTCTATACCAAGGATAGTTTTTTCTATGCATATTTATTTTAAGACAATCTTGAATATAAGCGCCGATGGTTTGTGATCATTTATTTATTCATAGCGTTTATTTGCATTTTTGGCTAGAAATTCATGTCATGTGGTTGAAGCCCTGCGGTGTACTATCAAAAAAAGGATTGTTAAAACCAAAACTGTGTAGGCCTACTGTCAGTCCATTATACCGCGATGTAATTTCAAGTTGATTAATTACAGGCTTGTTTCCTTTGTCTGATGTCAATTTTTTGTCCTCGAAGAAAATAAAGAAAGCGTCATCAACTTTCGCCCGTCGTGTTATTTTTCTTTCCGACTGTCATTGAAAATGCGTTACAGCATTACAATCTGAGAGATTAAAATACGTTTTGTTTGTTTTATACAACTGTGTTTTGTTTTTATTCTATTTGTTCGGTGACAGGGCAAATTAAGTTCCTTCAGGCCCTGATGCATGCGGACTATTTTTCTCGACATTTAGCGCACATCGGACAGACACTTTTATTAGATATTTTTTTTCAGCCCGTCTTTGGTCGACGCATTTTATAACTATTTTAAATTGAACCAAGAGTTAATTCATCTTCCAAACGTCCGAAAAAACAATTGTGTTCATGTTGTATAAAACGATTTTGTTTTATAGAATATGAACACACTAGTCGCAGTAGTAGATTTAGGCTTTAAATTCTGTAGAGCGTTATAATTCTGATATGGAAAATGTCCGGGAAAACTGAAATAAATAAATAGAAGAAAAAAAAATTAAATTAAAATAACTTGAGCGGCTGTGGCGGTTTACAGTGACAAAATAATAAGCCAGGTAAAAAGAAAACCTGTCGTCGTTTCGATTACACCGTTTCTCTATTGTCTCGAAATTACAGTAGAAACAACGTGTTTTACAATTGTTTTTATTGCAACAACGGGATATGGTTGGTGATGGATTTGTCTAACGCACAGCTGGAGACCAGCAGCTTGTCAGTGTGCCGTCATTCCTGGTGAGCTGCAGCGACTTGCAGCAGTCCAAGGAGCTGCTGGTAGTCACACTGTGGAGGGTCTCGTTGGGAAGCCCGAACAAGTTTCTTACTGGCGTCCACGGATGTCAGGACCTTCAAATAAATGCAAAAGAAAGTGACAAACTAGAACATATATATATATATATTTTTTTTTATATCAAGTGATTGATGCAAAACCATGAAAGATTGTGCTAAGTTTATTTAAAAAAAAAAATGAACTGGATCAACAACTGACAGGATTCAAGGGGCCTTGAAGGCATTCAATTAAAAGTGTATTTTTTCTTTCCTAAGCTAACACGTAACGATCAAAACAAAAAAAGAAAAGAAAAAGAAAGTTATAAATGCTTAAATGGACTTGTTACAATGTTCATGATGTCTACCTTTAACCTGTTGATTCATTACCTGACGGACTTCTTCCTGCTGGCTGTAAAGGCACAGAGTTGCTATAGCAGCTTGTCTTACTGCATTATGGGAATCTGTGCATGCAGATCTCAGAAGTAAACTGAACACATCTTCCTCCAGCAACAACTGTAAAACCCCATCAACGTTTACCAGGTTTCCCAGCGCGGCGCAACAGTGGCGCCGAGTGAGGGCATCAGGATCACTGATTAGAGATGCCAACATGGATGCAGTTCTCCTGGCTTCCTGTGTCCATCGTCTCCCCTCCTCATCGTCAACTCTCTGCTCTTTAGTTGTCACCAAATTGTCTCCCACCTCAATATGTGAAGGTTTATTTTGTTCCTTTTCTTTGCCCCTCCCTGCAGTGTCAGTGCACGCAATATATCCCAACCAGTTCCCAACTGCCCAGCAGGCCATCCGCCGGACAGGCACGCAGGAGTCATGAAGGCAGTCTATCATGCCTTTGAAAACGACGGGGTGCAGTGTCTCTGGTGCAGGAGGCCTGAATGGATTCAGATTTCCTAAAAATCTGCACGTGGCAGCCCTGATCTGGTCATGAGTGTGAGTTAGTGCCTTCTGCAGCACTGAAGATGCCACATAAACCTGGAGGCTGGCAGACCCAAGTAAACAGCGGGCTACATGGGATAACAGAGTAAGGAGCTTCGCAGCAGAGGCCCACAGCCCGTCTAGCTGCAGCAAGTCAGACAGCAGAGAGCTGGCACTTCTGGTCAAAGGAGGCTTGTGTCTGGAGGCAGTGAGCTGCCTGTCTCGGGGTGGTGAGAAAAAGCCAGAAGTAGCTTTTCTGAGATGGGAAACAGAGTGCTCAGGGTCGCACAAGAGCAAACGGCCCAACAAGGAGAGAGGCAGCTCCAGCAGTGGAAGAGGGAAAGTTTGAATTATCTGCAGAAGAATGGAAAACAAAATTAGTCAGACAACTTGTCATACATCAAACAACAACAAAACAACACGGTGCTCTCCCAAAAGTACACACACATTAAAATGTAAAGTAGTGCATGTCAATCATGGGTGAGGAGCAAGAGTTATCCTGGATTGCATCAGAAAATTGAATTTGTCAGGGAGGTCTTTATTGGCTTACGAGAAGGCCCTAACCTGCATGAGGCTTGCAACAATACCACAACTGGCATACACCTTCAAAACTTTGGACATGGTGTGCGAAGGCAGATCCAGGGCAAATGGAAAACATAACAAGTGGCAGCTCAGCGCAGATAACTTTTCATGAATCAGATCCACCTCACGTCTCCCAGGACTGTAGGGCATAAAATAAAAGATGGAACTGTTAGCTTCAGGTGTTACAGCTGCTTTGCAACAGTACAGTAGACATCTGAGAACTGACCAGTCATTTGCCAGCAGCCTGCCAAGAGTGTAGACACATTTGGATTCATTGTCAGAAAACAGAGGGATGCATGAGTATGGATCCTTGGTGAAGACAAACAGCGCAATAGACAGAAAAGAAAACAACCCTGAAATGAAAAAAAATAATAATAATAATAACAATATATATATATATATATATAAATCAAATAAGTAAACATTTCAACCACATATTTGGTGTGTTATAAATAATGTGGGACATATTCACCATTTGCTGAACAGAAGATCATGTCTGGGGTTGTGCTTGCTAGTGATGTACCAATCTTTTTCCAAAGATCCGGAAACATAACTGAATTTAAACATGAAGGCAAAGGGGCTTTTCCATGCTGTCAAAAGAAGAAACAGGAGGGGCACAGACATCAGGTCAGCCTCTGAATTCTATTCAAGCAAATGCTTTATATTTAAGATGCTGTCTGACCTCAGAGAGAGCGTATAGGAATAAAGACAGGACACCATCACAGAGTCCCCAACCACAGGGTGGAGACACTTTGGGCTGCCAATGCAGAGAAGAGAAAAAGAGGGTCAGAAAAATATAAATCAAATTGAGCTTTTGCTAAAAAGTCTCAAATTATTGCTAAATATAGTTTCAGTACCTCAAATGAATCAGAGACCAAAATCTTCAGCAAGGAGATTAGAACATCCGTATTAACTTCAACATCAATATCAAGTTGTGTGAAGAGAGACAAAACAGAAGCAGCCAGGGGCTAAAAAAAAAAAGATATCAAAGGAACTGTCACACAACAGACCAGCTCACTGCATCACAAAAAGTACTGTATATGGATAAACATGATCAGCTGTTTAATAGCTTCAGTGGCTACTTACTGCCAAAGGACTGAGACTGGGATGAGAAAGAATCATGTTGAAAGGTTTGGTGAACTCTTCCATCCTGTAGTGTGACAGCAGACATTGCAGTATTTTCCTGTCCAATTTTTGTGCTAGTCAACCTTTATGTATGCAGTTAAAAACGAACAAACAAAATACTGATCAAACCTAGGCTCTTCTTCCATCCAGCCATCATGCTGCTCCCAGTAGATGAGAAGCACTGTAATCATTTCTCCAAGAGCCGGCACACTCCACTGTTGCTGAGCAGGGGGAAGAGTACGGATAAAAGAATCAGGGACAATGTTGCAGGAGTGATGCATTGATAAATATTGCTCCATTTCTGAGCAATAACCTTGATGAATTCTTTGTTTTCTACAGCATCGTGGATTAGCTCAAAAAGGACTCGGGGTAGTCCAAGTTCATGGTGGTGTGACTTATGGAGGTCATGCCTCAGGATCAGATTCTGCAGGACCTTCAGTGGCTGGTGAATGTGCTGAAATTCCTTTATTCCACCTGTCAGCTGGCCCAACACAGAGGAGAGTAGATGTAAATGACACTGTTTTGAGAAAAATCTATTTATGTTCAGTTGAAAATTATACCCAGTTACCTGAGCTTTAAATACCAGGATCTTGGATTTAAGCTGGGGTATAATGGGACTGTAGTTAAACAGTTTGTTCTGCTCCCTGCTCAAATCTGCCAGATTCTCCCAGTACTCCTCATTATCAACCTCCTGGATGAACAAGACAAGATGGACACACAATAACCCGTTTCTTTATTGTCAATGCAAGTTTGATACTGATATTTTTAAAAACATATCCATCACTGACCTGCCTACACAGCGTGGCCTGATGGCTCTCAATGCATCGCTGCACCAGTTGTGGCCCGACCTCTACAGAAGGAAATTCCTGCTCATAGTCTCTGCTGATCTGACCCCTGCAGAGAAAATGCACTTACCAGTGAACATGTGCCTCAACCTGTTTTGGTTGTATATTTTATCTTTATTCTGAGCTTCCATAAGCACCTGTGTTTTGATCTGGTTGTGGCAGGAATCTTTGGGTTTAGGCTTTGATTGGCCGTCCTCACAACTAATTGACCCGAAGGAACAGAAGCCTTACTGGATGGGGCCGTGGGAACGCTCACTGTAGGAGAAGCTGTTGCCGTAGCAGAGTTGACCCTTTCATTTCCCACACCGTCCTTCTTTATCTGTGCACAGAACAGATCAAAGCTCCTTCACGAGTTTCTATGTAAAGAAAACTTGACAAAAGAAAAAAACATTTAATGGCTCACAGTGGTGTTCTCGCTGCCAACTGGTTTCTTTCGGTTCTCCCTCTGTTCTCTGGCCTTTCGCAATAACCTGCTCTCTCCAGAAGTCGGCAAAGACTTTTCTGCAACTTGTTTACGTTTCATCGCCAGCATGTCTGGGCTGGGCATGACTGTCAAAGGGCTGAAAACACTCGTATCTGACACCACTGCCAACAACAATGAAAAGATTAAAGTAAGGAATGATAATAAAAAAAAACAACACTGGCATATAGGGACTTTTTTTTGTTAAAATTAACATTTTAAGTATTACCTAGAACACCATCAGCAACAAAGGGATGGTGCAGGAGGTCTGGCCACGACAATCGTTTCTGAGGGTCTTTGGTCAACAAACCTTTCAGGAAACTCTGTCAAGGAAACATTAGAGAACATTAACAACAATAATAAAGATATACCCCTACTGAAACATGTTCTGTTTGTCTACTTTGACCACTTTATCAGAACCTTAAGGATTTCATGTACAGTCAAGCCCCTGGCAAATTTTGACTTAAAGTTACTTTTATGCAAACATTAAGAAAAAGCTTGCTGGTTGAATAAAAGTAACTTAAAGTCAAATTCGCCGTGGGTATGAATGATTTCAGGCTTGACCGTATGTCTGAAAAAACAGGAAAATCCACATTTATCAGAGAAACTTCAGAGGCCACAAAGGATTTACAATAGCATAGGAGGTATATATTGGTGCACTGGACACCTCAGCATTTCTAAAAATCGTTGCTATGATCATACCCTTAAACACAGCTCAGAGCCAAACAAATTTGTTAAATAAAAATCATGCTTTTATGTAGAGAAGATGTTGGCCTAGATTCCTACATAATGCATCAAGACTACTGGACAGCTCCACTGTACCGTACAGGTGTCGCTCATAGTGTCTGGCCATTTCACTGGGTCTCTCACGATGAGCTGCACCAGGTGGAAGATGGAGTTAGTGTAGAACGGAGGCGCCCCCGTGTGGAGTTCATAAAGGATGCAGCCCAGAGACCAGAGATCAGCAGTGTGGTCGTAGGGCTTCTCCTCCACCAGCTCAGGAGACATGTACAGTGGTGTTCCCTTGATAGAGGTCAGCACCAAGGTGGAGACACTCATGGCTCTGGCAAACCTACAGGAGGATCATATCATGTCATTTATGCTTTTTGAAAATATTATTATGAAATATCCAACCTACCCAAAGTCGCATAGTTTCACCACACCACTTTTTCCCAACAGGATATTTTGTGGTTTCATGTCACGGTGAAGGATGCGATGTGAGTGTAGGTAATAAAGAGCTGAGACCAGCTGGCACGCTATCTCACGCACCTTATTAGAAGGAAATAATCAATATAAATCATATACAATTTTAGGATGAGTCCAATGCCAGGTATGTAGTGACAGTGTATACCTGGCTCTCTGCTAAGTTCCCATCATCTTCAAGAATCTGGAACAACTGCCCCTCCGCATACTCTGTCACAACCACAACCTGTTTCAAACACAGAATGGATTAAGAACTCAATTTGAAGGTAGTTAGTTTAGTAGATTAAAAAGATTTCTGACTGTAAATTTGAGATTGAAAGTATACCTCATTTTCAGTCTCAA
The DNA here is from genome assembly GCF_022458985.1 of Mugil cephalus. Taxonomy (NCBI): domain Eukaryota; kingdom Metazoa; phylum Chordata; class Actinopteri; order Mugiliformes; family Mugilidae; genus Mugil; species Mugil cephalus. The sequence continues at coordinate 2,431,445 of NC_061784.1, forward strand.
AACTGTCAAAAAGCTGTACAATATTAGGATGTTGAAGACCTCTCATAATTTCAATTTCTCTCTTGAGACTTCGCAGTTCCTTTTCGGACCGTCCCACCTTGGGCATGAACTTTAGAGCCACAACCTAATGGGGCGACGACGGACAGCCGGTCAAACGTTGAGGGTTAAACAAACAGTAAGTGTACTCCTGTAAAAAGCTCACCTGGCCAGTAAATCTTTTCCTCCCCTTGTAAACTCGGCCAAATGAGCCCTCTCCCACCAGCTCCAAGACGTGATACGAATTCATTTTGAAGGCGAACGGCAGCAGGCAAACATTACATCCTCACAACCGACAAAAACTGAGCTTCCAGGTTGTTAGCATCTCTAAATTGAACAAGCGGTTATTTCAGTCCTCGTGCGCAAACACAACCGATATATATTGTAAATCGTTTAACTTTCTCAAACACAAATAATAATGTTTAGTCAACTGACTACTATTGTAAATGTATAGCAGTATAGCTTACTCTTCTGTATCACTACTTTTTTCGGTCGAGGGAGGGCACGATAAACGTTGGCAAGTTTAAATGCCAGTTCAAAAATCTACAAAAGACAAAAATAAAGTGTGAATTGCCACTTACCCATACTAGATATTCATAAGCTTAGCATTTTAGTAAAGAGTTTTGACAAGGGGCGTTTATTTCCGCTATTTTTTCAAAGTACAATGCCAAAATAAAAAACGGCTTTTCTGTGGGCAGCAAAGAAATAGGGGTCCTTACCTTATCAACGGCCGTTGCGTTCCTGACAACGGACTGAGAACGGTAAACAAAGCCGAGTGACTTCATGAGAAGCCTCCAGGGAGGACAGTTTGTGGATGATAGTCAGACTTTAAAACTTAAACAGACTACCTGCATAACAATAAACCCAGAATGCTGTACGACCTAATGTTGTGTCAAGTAAACGCAGGTTGAACCATATTTACACGGGCTTCCATCACTGTTTTACCATAGATATATATGATTTAACACAGTAGAGCTGGGATGATGCAGTTTTATATAAAGAGAAAGAGAAAACTCTGTACACTAAAGTCTGACAACTCTACCATTACAAATGATGTTTTTTCATGTCGTCGTTTGGTTAGCTTTTTCGGGGGGGGGGGGGGTTAGGGTTATAGATTAAAACTTGATGAAAAAGTGAAACAGTCTTTTTTCTTTTTCTTTTTTCTAAATTGAATTAAAGAGTTACAATAAGACTGACCTAACACTGCAGATCAGTTGGCTATAAAATAAGTTCAAACTATTAGTATAACAAAAACAACAACTAATGAGGAAATAATTTCAAGTGTATTTTAAAATTGTACCAAACTATCACATTTGAGCAGATGTGCCTAGTTTATTCCCATGTTCTGCATTAGTTTTATTGCATCTGCTACATTTGGTCATACAACGCTGTTATATTATTGTCCACCAGATGTCGTATGTGATCTACTCAGACAGATCGGATCGTGGCATGAACACTGATAAAGAATCACTGCAGCCCATATTCCTCTGGAGAACTTCATTTGCAATATCACAGAAACGTGCGTCATGTTCACCTTATTTTAAAATGTCTTAGACCTTCATATTTAAGAATGCTATAAGATTCAGCCGTTGCATATGCGTCAGCGGGGGCAGTGTATGTGTGTGTGTATATATATTTTTATTGTACATGTTATTTTAGTAATTTTATTTTCACAGTTTGGCCAAAAGTGTAAAATACAACTTAGTGGAGTGATTTAGTTCAGTATGTGGTATCAGGCAGGGTCTCATTGCGAAGTGAATCTATTCACCACATGATCATTCATAATGAGAGGCTTGCTGTTTGCTGAGCTTGCTGAAAAAAAAAGAAAAGAAAAAACTTAAGCTGAAACGTGCATCCAGAGAGCGCCTCCAAAGACTTCCCCCGTTGAAAAAAAAAAAAAGACAGAGAGATTGTGTTTCCATATTTTTACACATAAACGACTATGCACAAAGTCTGAAGGCAGCAGTCGACTCAGCTCACACAGGTGGAGGATGGGAATGGGTCATGACCAGGAGAAGTTTTCTCGACTTGCATTGTTTTAGGGTCCTCAGTTTTGGATTATGCTCTTCATCCTGACCTGTTGCTCTCACTGTTTTCTTTGAGCTTGCGGAATCAATATAGTGCGGTTTCATCTGTTCGTTGCATTCCTTGCTGAATGCAAGCATCGTCATGTTGATCACAAGAACTTATCTCCTCTACTTTGTGGTCTCACTCTTTAACTTTGTTCGTTGCATGGAAAGTGAAATCTGCTTCCCGGTTAGATTGGATAACGATGACAGCAGCAGTTCTGACAACGACGTGGAAATCTTTAATGAAAAAAGTGTCATAAAAATACGAGCTTTCCAACAGGAATTAGTCATCGATTTACACCATGACTCTAATTTTATTGCACCTTTACTTTCTAACCAAGACGCATTGGGGTTCCACAACGCCGATGTTGCCACTGACCTGAGCCGGTGTTTTTACTCCGGATACGTGAACGCTGACCGATATTCTTATGCTGCTTTAAGCCTCTGTAAGGGTTTACATGGCGCATTTGGTTTCCAAGACTGGGAATATTTTATCAGTCCGGTACAAAATGACACTAGAAGCGTGGACAGTGCGCATATCCTACGGCGCAGGAGCCAAAACATGAAGTCCGGCTCAACCTCTAGGTGCGCAGTGGACAGCGACTTAAGCCTCCAGGTTGCTCAGTCCCTGGAGAAATACAAGCGGCTGACGGACGACGACAATGTGACCGAAACGATGCTGAAGAAGATGGGGAGAGCCAAAAGGTTCGCTTCAATCCCCAGATACGTGGAGACGCTCGTAGTAGCCGACGAGTCCATGGCGCGGTTCCACGGAGATGACCTAAAGCACTACATCCTTACTCTGATGTCAGTGGCAGCGAGGCTGTACAAGCACCCCAGCATCCTTAACTCAATCAGCATTACGGTTGTGAAGCTCGTGATTATATCAGAGGAGGACAAAGGACCCAAGGTGTCCGCGAACGCAGCCATGACGCTCAGAAACTTTTGCACTTGGCAAAAAAAGATGAACAAAAACAACGACAAGCATCCAGACTACTGGGACACTGCGATTCTTTTCACTAGACAGGTAATAATAATAATAATAATAATAATAATAATAATAATAATAATATTAAGGTTATCTGATCACATAGCAGGCTTTGAGGCTTTGACCGCACAGTAGGGACAGATCTATTTTTACAGAATACAATTACGCATAGAAATGCTTAATGTATTGTGTTTATTTTGCAAATATATTTGTCACCTTAATAAGTCACATAAAAAATGAAGAAGAATACACAATATCCATCCATCATCCTGTTTATAGTAGGTATAGTAAAGGATTTTGTGAACCTGGGGGGCATTTGATAAGCAACTCTGAATAACGCTCTCAAATTCAGTCAGTTGATGGGTGTTCACTAAGACCCACCACCTGGTGAATGCAGGAAGCAGGCTCTCAGCCTATCAATAGCATTAGTCTTGACACTGAGGCTGGGTCACAAAGTAAAATTGTTGCTTGAGCGTAACAGAGAACTAGTCTTGGTTGCTTTTGTTGATCCCTAGGGGGTAGTTTTATAGACTTGGAACCACCACTCACTTATCTTTGCACTCCCACACATTTGGCAGATGACATAGGGTCAGGGATGAAGTCATCATTGACTTTCATTGGTCAGTGTGATGAACACTCTTCCATATACTGTGAAAACTTGGAATACATTTGACAAAAACCAACCCAGCTGGTTCAAATTTAGTTAGTCAGAACAATATTCTTTAGTTATTGTTCAGCCTGCAGTTAAAGGATACAGATCCAGAAACTCTGGCGCCAGAATTTAAAAGCCACGAGTAACATAATAAGGTGCAGGATTGCCTTTGGCATGTGCCATTAACATTACATGATGCATAATTGTACTATATCACAAAAAATACTTGTGATACCTCCAGCTTTACTGAATATAATGAGCATCATTGCCCTCTGGGATGCACTAGTCGGAAAGGCTCTTGTTTCTCTCAGTCGTTCCCATCCTCCTCCAGCTGTGGGTTTTTCAGTCCTACCCACCGGTTTGGCTGCTCCTCATTAAACAGGCCCCTGGAGGGAGGGGTGGGGGACTTGAGGGTGGTGGTGGGGTTGTATGTGCAAATCGCATTCACAACCCTCCATGATTATGCCCCACCTACTTGCTCCATGTCTGAAACAAGCTGATCCAGAGGGGCTGTTCTGCACAGCTGCAACCGGCCTGTACTGCTGCATCCTTACAGCACAGTCTTCACTCAGTCATACACTTCCTCTGTCATTCATTGCCCCAAGTGTTCTGTGCTCCTCCTGTTTGTTGCATGACACCTCCAACAATGTCAGAATTTTCTATAAGTATTTTAAAAAGTTACAAAAGTTATCTCAAAGTTATGTCAAGTTATAAACTCTGTAGCCAGCTTGTCTGACTCCGGGTGGTGGGTCTGCCTAGAGTGAGTCATGTGGATGTAATTTGGGGGTTCCATCACTGTTTGACACCAGATGAGTGACATAAACTGCTTCAATCAGACCAACTGTAACAAATACTGTATTTCAGAATAAGAAAGAATTAACAGAAAAACATATGTTTAATGACACAAGAAACATATAGCAGATAAGACCACAGTTAACTATTCATTATCAGAAGGATGTGAGCTCTCCTTCATAAAACAATGCACAATATTATATTTGGATTGTTGACAAAATGTGTAAAACATCTAAACTGTACTTTATCCATTTTAGGCCTTTATAATGCCACACAGCCCTTTCCATTTTCCACTGTAGCTTTTGATATCAAACAAAGTCTATGCCTACAATTGCTGATTATTGTGAGTGACATAGTTTTTCTGCACTCGTCTTAAACAAGTTTTGCCCTGCATATTATCTAAAGTCAACAATACAGACAATAGTTCACCATCTGTGAATGATATGACAGTCACTTTGTGTCTGTGACTCAGTTACTAAATTTTTTTATGACAATTTTCAACAGACATTTAAAGCGCATCGACTGTCTGTTGTTTTGTTTTTTTACCAAACCACAGTGTAATTTTGTAGTTTTTATGAAGACCAACTCAGTGTTGTTTAGGGGCAGCTGTGGTTGTCTTTAAACTTCATAGTCAGCATGATTGTTGTGTAAAGAATGTTGCAAGTTTACTCAGGTCCAGTGACACAATGTTTATTGTATGAGAGCAGGGAAAAGATTAAATCCATCTATAAATCTGTTCAACTGTATGTTTCCCTTAGGATAGAGGAGGAGCTTTAATTCACATCTTGTTTACACTGACATGATAGATCATGGGCTGAGAAAGAAAGGAGTTCACCTTAGTGTGTCTGGATGTCATAAGCCCTGTCTGCAATACTGCTGATATCAGACCTAAAACTCTAAGCAGTGCTTTTTTAAAAAAAAAAAAAAAAGAAAAAGAGAAAAAAGAAAAGTAGAGTACACAAAGCACAAAAGGTAATGGGTTAATCTGTGAAAAAAAAATAAAATAGAGATACCTCTTTGCTGAGGTAATTATCGTTTTTAAATTGCAGAAGCATTCAAAGATAGATGGCAGATGTGGGAAGTAGGTCAAAGCAAAGAACAAACTCATTGACGTCTGTTTCTTCTCCTCTGACTTTTTTAAACTAATAAATAGCCTAAAAGTTCAGATGTCGTCTACGCACACAAGAACATCTGGACTAGATTTTCACTGGCCTACAGTTGCGGTTTTGTGGTTTGTTCTAGGAATGATTTGTCATAGAACCGAGGCCTTCACTTGGCACAGCCTTTCATGGCTACATTCAGACCAGAAGAGAACTGTAGAGACTGTGGGACATTTATCCGTAGCATCTTAACACCACTGGTTTCTGGGTATGTAGAGACAGTGCTGTTTAGGGACTAGGCAGATGGGTGGTTCTTTGTGGCAGTTTGGGCCAAAGTTATCCTGTTATTAAGAGGTTCAGCTCCAAATGGATTCTCGCTAAGATTGGGTTTTAAAACCCTGTGGCAGAGAAATAGGTCATCTGGAAACTGTGCTCTGGCATGGAAATGTTATGGTTGGGGACATTTACATTACCTCATAGAAGAAGGTGTGCTCTAAACACTTTCGCCCACTAAAAGTTTTAAAGGCTGGGTGGTGGAAAGGGTTGCTTAACACTATTAAATAGTTTCCAAATCTCAAAAGAAAAAAAATAATCTTACTGCAATGACAGCCTGAAGGATAATTTAATCATCTTTATGTTTAAACTGGACATTGTTTCCCTTGGTATGGTAAAATTACACTCAGACAAGTTAATTGCTGAGGCCTGGGATCAAGGTGACATCACCACAAAGAGTCAGACAGTGAAAGAGTCAGGAAATACTGCAGGCAGGTTTCAAACAAACTCTTGTCTCAGAGAGAAGGCGGGCACCAGTGATATAATTATAACATGTACCTTTGGTCAAATTGTTTGTGAGGGACTATTGGATAAAATAGAAATAATGGCCAAATTACCAGATTGTAGTCAAAGTAGAGTATTTAGCAGCTAAATAGATAGATGTGTGTGGATTTTCAACTTTAGCCATTTCAGATGTACTAATGTCTCTCCTTTCATCCAGGACCTGTGTGGAGCATCTACCTGTGATACTCTTGGCATGGCAGATGTTGGCACCATGTGCGACCCCAAGCGGAGCTGCTCCGTGATTGAAGACGACGGCCTGCCTTCAGCCTTCACCACCGCTCATGAGCTTGGTACAGACAGCCACCATCACCATCCTGTATTCAGTACAAATTAACACTGTCAATTTTCCCATGGTGTGTTTGGATAATGCCATACTGAATAGTTCATATATTTACTGTCTGGCGTCTTGTTCTTTTTACAGGTCATGTGTTCAATATGCCCCATGACAATGTGAAGGCCTGTGAGGACGTGTTTGGGAAAATGCAGGACAACCACATGATGTCACCCACACTTATTCAGATCAACCGCACCAGCCCATGGTCCCCCTGCAGTGCTGCCATCATCACTGAATTTCTGGACGGTGGGCATGGTGAGTTTCCACCATCTCCTAACTCCAGTGTTTGACTGTGAACAGACTTGTAGTATATTTGAAGAGATCTGTAAGCAAAGTTTAGATAGACAGATTGAACACAAGAAGTTATAAACAAACATGTAGCTAGCCAGTTGAACACATTAGAAGAATACACGCTCATCCATGGTTGTAATTGATTGAAAATGTTCTTTTTCTGTCATTTTGTTCTCTCAAGCTACATTTTTCTACCTTAAAGGTTGTCATAGTTCCCAGCACTAACAGAACTTAAATAAGTGTTTCAGCACTAATCTGTGCTTCAAACCTGACATCTGCCGGACCTCTTACAGTACCATGCCCAAGCTCATCAAAAAATATCAAAAACTAGAGAGAAATTCTTTCATTTGGATGTAGATTGTTGCCAAGCAGGCCAGACCACAAGACTTGGCCTTGGAGCTATGCTAAACTTTTATTTTAAAACAGCCCCCACATCTGTCCCAAATTATAGGGCTTGTTCTAGGGAGAGCCACCACAGTGGTTTGGACTATAAGGAGTATCTGTCCAGTGTTTCCCATGCAGGTTCACTCCAAATAGAGACACTTTTTGCTTCTATCTGTTCATTTTAGAGATGATCTCAGGAGAACACAAACCCCAGAGAGACACTCCAGAGAGGAGTCTATGTTACAAGGTTGTAACTTGGCTTCTTCTTGCTCTCTACCATAAATCTAGACTTCAAAAAGCAATGGGACAGAAAACATGCTGCCACATGTTTGAGGCATAACTGTGTCCAGAATTATTTGTAACTTATTCATTTCTCTGCACATAAACACGCACCACCAGCTACTGTTTTCCACTATTTCGTTTTGGAGAGAGAAAAGGAAGGCAGATGTGGGGTTGATCTTATTCAGTGTGGAGTGACTTGTTTGTATAGTTTTGTATAGCTGATCATTTAATTAGTGTGTTTCTTCAGCCAAATATGTGGTGAAGTGGAAAGAAACAAATGTACCACCAGTTACAGCTCATTCTGCCACCTCCTCATTATCTGTTGTGAATTCACAGCAACTCAAATGCTGTTGTAAACAGTCAGGGAACCCAGTTTTTCCCAGTTCACATTACCTCTTTTGGATGAAATTCCCCATCAGAGTGAGAGGTTGTGTTTGTTTCCGACTTCCTAGAAACCCTTCCATCCACTGATGTTGATCCTTTATGTTTCACTGAGCACCTACCCGTCAAACTATAGTTACTATTAACCTATTCCTGGAAACTTTTCTGTGCCATTCTTTGTCTTTTTCAGCTGTTACAAACTTATTCTGTATTGCAAATCTAAAAGTTTAACAATGTTCAGGAAAAACGTCCCAGCAAATCGTGAAACCAGGGTGGGTTGAGACAAGAAGCTTGTGGGTTTTTCGGGAGATTTGAGGATGGAATAAGGGTGGGGATATCTGTGTGTGGCATGTGTCAGAATCAAACTGTACCTTCACTTCAAAGAGTCAAAATCACAAGGGCAATGGTGCCAAACCCACAATCCCACTCACCCACCCACAACACACACTCATATTTAATGAAAAGGAATGTATAAATATCAGTGCCTAAGTATAGATTGCATTGTTTTTCATGGAGTTATTTATGTATGAATACTGTGGGGAAATTTGACATTTGTGTTGCTGACTGATTGTCCCTCTTCTAGGGGAGTGTTTACTCGACCAGCCTCAGAAACCACTAATCCTCCCTGACATACAGCCAGGAGCATCATATAGACTTGAACGTCAGTGTCAGCTTGCCTTTGGAGAAAGCTCCGAACCTTGTCTGTTCATGCAACCACCATGCAGTCGCCTGTGGTGCAAAGGAAAGTCCAGTGGCCATTTAGTGTGTATGACTCGCCACTTTCCCTGGGCAGATGGCACCCATTGTGGGGATGGAAAGGTCTGTGATCGAGGGGTTTGCTCTGACAAATATGTCCGGAATCTCAAGGTAACCCTCGGACACAAGCAAATTTTTTGACATGAACACTTATCTCAAACAGTACCTAATTAATGACGGTCTTCATCTTGTTTTTATGTTTCTAGGTGGATGGTCGCTGGGGTAAGTGGGGTCTGTTTGGTTCTTGCTCACGCACATGTGGAGGTGGTGTCCAGCTGTCTAAAAGGGAGTGTAATAACCCAGTTCCGGCAAATGGTGGCAAATACTGCCAAGGGGTTCGGGTCAAATACCGCTCCTGTAACCTGAACCATTGCCCTGACACAGGTACAAATAGCTCAAAACAGATAACATTTTTCCCCTAGAGCATTCCCACCTCTCACCTTCCATTCCTTCTCTGTGCAGGGAAAACTTATCGTGAAGAGCAGTGCGAGATCAGTGGTCGCAATTTCAACAGTAATCGCATTGCTCACTCTGTGGTGTGGGTTCCCAAGTACTCTGGAGTGTCCACAGATGACAGGTGTAAACTCATTTGCAGGGCTAATGGCACTGGCTACTTCTACGTCCTGGCAACCAAGGTAAAGAGCAAGTTTAAAAATCCGATTGGTGATTAGAAAAGGTCTGAATATATCATGATCAGATTGGTTTAGGTACAAATACATATATTATTTTGAGAGATCAGGATAATAAAGAGAAAAAATGCCATGTCTGAACATATCTGAAGCAGGTTGGATCAGATAGCCCAGATTGGATCTTAATGTAAGGCCCAATGTCAGCCAGGTGCCTCTGACTTTGGTGTTGTAAAGACTGAAGGAAGGAATAGCACAGAGGAGGAGGATAGTTTATCGTTTTCAGACTGCAGGATGTGAAGTAAGCTAGAGCAGTGGAATTCACCCATCACTTCATCATACGGGCTGAGGAAAAGCAGATATGGGCACTCTGAATCACAGGACATCTGCATGTTTTAACCGCAGTGTCATGATTTTAGATACAAAAATTAGTTTACAACATTTCCTATGTGCAGTTTCTCCCAAAACGTTGGTTCATTTTGTCTCAACTCTCTAAGGAATGACACATCTTCCAGTGAAGGCTGAAAGAATTCCTGTCAAAGGGTGCTTACATCCAATTTCAGTAATCTTAGGTTTAATTTTCACTAGCAATGGCGATTTATCTCCATCGAACAAACAAAATCTTAAATCATGCTGGTGGTTTGAGCACATGAGTTTTATACTGTGTATGTTTTGATTAGAGAAGTGTATTTGTTAGCTGGATACACTTACCTTGTAACCCATCTTTTTACAGGTTGTTGATGGGACTCAGTGCTCACCAGACTCCACAGGAGTGTGTGTCCAAGGAAAGTGTATTAAGGCTGGTTGTGATGGAAAAATTGGCTCCACAAAGAAATTTGATAAGTGTGGAATCTGTGGAGGTGACAACAAAGGCTGCAAGAAGGTGTCAGGACTCTTCACAAAGCCTGCGTGAGTAAAACCCACTTCATCATGTGGCAGGCTTTAGAGATTATTGCTTACCTCATTCTTTTTTGCCCCAACATGATTACCATTCTATCTTCACTCCACTATTACAGTATATATCTTTAATTGACTGTAAACTGTTTTGGCATGCAGGCATGGCTACAACTTTGTTGTCATGTTGCCAGTGGGTGCAGCCAACATAGACATCCGTCAACGAGGCTACAAGGGAATGAAGAGTGATGACAACTATTTGGCAGTGAAGAACAGTGAAGGTCATTACCTGCTCAATGGGAACTACATTGTGTCAGCAGGCGAGAGGGACATCCTCATAAAGAACAGTTTGCTGCGCTACAGTGGCACAGCAGGCTTATCAGAGACCCTGCAGGCAGTGAACCCCTTGGGAGAAGCCCTTACTGTGGAGGTTCTGTGTGCAGGCAAGATGACACCCCCTCGTATCCGCTACTCCTTCTACCTTTCCCGTCAGAACAAGGAGGACAAGACTCGGAAGAAGGAGGAGCGTGTAAACTCTCACAACAGCGTCCTGGCTGAGGATAGTGGCAAGGCGAAAGAAGCAGACCTCAAGCAGTCTTACAACAGGGAGGATTCTACTCTTGGGAAATGGATCTCCACAGGCTGGGACAAGTGCTCAGTGTCATGTGGCAATGGGATCCAGAGGAGGATGGTGCAGTGTCTGAGACCAGATGGGAAGCCAGGGTTGGACTGTGATTCTTCTCAAAGACCTTCAGCCACCAGGGTTTGTGGGGACCCATGTCCTGAGTGGGATATTGGCCAGTGGTCACCCTGTTCCAGAACCTGTGGGAAGGGCTTCAAACGACGACCACTGCACTGCAAAGCCCAGGCTGGGCATCCTCTAGCAAGGGATCACTGCACTGGCTTGCGCAAACCACAGGAGCTGGACTTCTGTAACCTGAGACCTTGCTAGTGACTTAAATCCATAAACTACACGTGTTGTTTTTTATGTTTTATATGGACTGAATTGGTTCCACCTGCAAGAATTACACCATGTCTGTCAGATGTAGATTTTTCCACCTGCATCCGTTGACTGTTATAGGATGACAGACACTTGCTTGGAAGGACAACAAGAACATTGGAAGGAGAGTGAAATTCGGAGGATGAATGCTGGAAGATATGTTTCACTGCGATCACTTTGAATTAAAAAAGAAAAACATTATCCAGGTATAGCTCTGATGGTGAAATAACATAATAGAAGGTCAAATAAAATTTAGTTGAATCCTTTGTACTGTCAGCAGATACAGGATGACCATTTGCAAGCAATCAGACTAGTTTACCTTAAAGTCTGGAACCCATTTTGTGTCATAACATTCTAACTGTGCAGGCTTCAGAGTTTTAGTTGGGTCTTGCACATAGATCAGAGAAGTCTGCCACTAGGCCAAGAAATCAGATTGACATATGTAAATATCTATCAACTGGACTAAAATGTAATTTGCGTGTGCTCAAAAACATTTTGTGCTTTATTGGCCATAGTTTACTATTTTTTCCAGGAATCTTTTAAATTCTTGAAACTGAACTCTGCGTGCGTATTTTTACAGTTTAGTTTAAAATTTAATGTGACACTGTTGCTTTTAATCTAAATCTGACTGAACAAAACAACACAGGAATCCGTGTCAGTCTTATGGCAGGTCACTGATTTCATTCAGCTGGACCTGCACTGCTCTGCTCTGACACAGGCCTCACACACACACTCATACATATGCACAACCACACACGCTGGGTTCAGTTCCTGCCTCCTGTGTTTGGCATGTTTGATCGCCTCCTTCATTTGACCTCAACAATTGTCTTCACAGTTCACAGTGTTCAGCCAGTCATGAACCCTGTTAAGTCATGCCTGTCTGTCACAATTTCCACTGATAATTTATTATCAATGAAACAATAAAGCAAAGAGGGAATGTGTTTTCCTGGATCTCCTTGTTCAGGCCCCCACAGCCTGAGCCAAGCTGTTCTTTCTACAGACTCCATGAAATCCTGTAATCTGTTATTTTCTCATTTTATTTTAAGGGGCCACATTGACCAGTCCAACATCCAGCTACAGGATCAATCCTGTCTTAGCGGGATCATTATTTTAGTTATATTTTTTTAATCAGCTTTTGCACTTTGTACAGCAAAAGAAAACAATGACTTACATGAGCTGTACTGTATACTATGTATACATTTATTCAGCTCTGTTAAAAAAAAAAAAAAACTAATGTACATAATTTTTGATGCTTCTTTTTTACACAGGCATTTGTAATTGTCTTTGACTTCTGTATATTTATTCCAAAATAAAGTCATTAGTTAAAAGTTGGGACTGACACTTTTTTTTGTTTCGCAGTGATTCATTTAACTGCTCTCACATTCAAAAACTACATGGTTACCTCACAAATACAGCTTATTGGCACTTTCACATTGAGAACGATAGTTTTACTAATTCTAATATGAACACAAATGTCTGCAATTAGATCCCATCCTAAAGCCAAGTCAGTGAAAGAGACCAGGGTCTAAGATAAGTTCCGGAGAAAGTACTTTACCCCAAAGAGTCCTGATTTGGGGATGATATCTTACGTACAGAAACATTATGAGTATGGCCATTTCTGATTGGTCTAGTACTCTCAGACATGACAGAACCTGTTTCAACCAATAAGCATCATAAGAGCTTCATGCTTACTTTAAGCATTTATATGGGTTTTTAATCCACCTCACTACAACTGTTCCCCTTTTTTCCAGGTAACTCAATGACCCAATTTGGAACCACAGCAGTTTGAATCTCCTCTTTCCTTACTGTTGATGTAGTGCATTTTCCTGTGTAGTCTTCTGCTTTACTACCACATACTACACTGGTATGGAGCACATTGCTGTACAGTTGATGCCTCATTTGCAGCAGACTAATCGGAACTTTGCAGATCTCCAGACCCGTCATCGCAATGCAGAAAACCAACAGTTTGAAGGAAACTTTTAGTTTAGATCATCGTACAAAAAAATAATTCAATGCGATTATCACTGGTGAAGCCTGGCTGGGATTTAGAGGTCATTATTTGCCATTTGCCCAGAACATTGACAAAACTGTTACATATGTATTTAATTAATTACATCCTTAAAAATCAACCATCCCTGACCCCTCTAAAGCAACCCTAGACATTATAAGCATTCCTTGGACTTTGCTTTTAAGAAGAGATGCCAGCAGCACTAATATGTCTTCCCTCCTACCTTTTTTTCCGAAGAATGTGTGTGACTATCAGAGGAAGAAAGATTACCGGATCCATGCTGAGCAAATTTATAGGCCAGCATTAAAATTTAAGGGGAAGCAGATGAATGGTAAATGGCCTCGTATTTATATAGTGCTTTCAGACCTATTTGTTCTCAAAGTGCTTTTACAGTCAGAGTGACACATTTACCCATTTGCTCACACAGGCACACACCAGTGCCAAACACTGGGAGAGACTCTGGGTTGATTGTGTCTTGCTCAAGGACACTCTGGAATGTGTCTTTTCCAGGGATCGAACCTCCGGAAACCTCCGGAAACCTCTGGTTCGTGGACATCCCGCTGGACATGCTGATCCACAGCTGCCCCTGCATGAACTCCACTCCACTTCACATGAAGTGTATAAGAATCCATCAGCATTTGCTTACTTTCTCTGCTTCCTCCCTGTGAATTCTCAGCATTATTTACCAACTGAGTAAATGTGAGGTACAGGTAGCCTTGTAGCATCTCACTCTAGCCTATAAACTCTTCTTTGCCACGCTTTTGTTTCACAGTTAGAATTTCAGACATGCAACTACAAAATATTTTCCACCGGTTGTGCTGTGATGCGAACTCATTCTCACTGTCTGTGACCAGTCCAAGAGCACAGCTGTGCTTCAAGGTGGAAATATTGAATTCTACAGTTTAGACACGATGACTTATGCATGTCTGATGCGAGACTATGAGAAAGGGTTCCGAGTTCGTTTCAGACAGACATTTTTTAAACTTATTGAGAAAGAAGCGATGTGACAAAAAAGAATTTAAAAAAATCCTAAGTCTGACCTACATTAGAGAAGATAGAAAAAAAGTTGGAGGAGAGCCAAAGGAAATATTTATTTGTTCTCGTAGCTGCCTCTAGCTGAGGTTTATAGTCATATCTAGCTACAAATTTGATGGCTTTAATCAAACCTGATTCTTTATCAAAACAATATTTGGTTGTAAAAACTCAGAATTAAGTTTTTCATTTGGGGAAACTAATCTTCTAATTTGGGTGGTATAAATTAATTTATAATGTGAAACTAGTATTTCCATCAGTGTGCAGTTTATATAAATAAAACACTTCCATTAGGGTCATACTTACTTTTGTAAAAACTTTGTTCCCTTATCACTTCATAATTTCATATTGCAGAGATTAGTAGAGGACCTGAATGCATAAGTTTGATCATATTGATAATAATAACACATTGTTCAGTGGATTAATTCAAGGATATTAACAAAATAAAGGTTAGCAGTAAATTCATAACCCAATTGACAGACCCGATAATTGACAGATGGACTTCCTGGTCCACCGTTGCCAACGAGTTGCTTGGATGCACTTTTTTTGTTTTAGTTCTAAAATCAGATGACCTGATTCACTGATTCTTAAATAAAGTAAAAAGCAAAGCTCATCACTGTGCTACTCCACTACTTTTCTGCCTATTTGGATTTCCTTGGTAACCAAAGAAACGTTTACCAATATGTGTGAAACCATTAGAAACTGGAGAGGAACTGACAGTTTCTGTAAATCATTAGGGCAAGGAACCCAGTGACACATAATACTCTATGTGGCGTCATCTGCCTGATCAACAGCATATTTATGCTTTTGCAGCTATTGCTGAGTCAGATGGACTGCACACCACAGACCCGTTTAAAGAAGCCTCAAAAAGTGCTTTGTACATAGTCCATGTGATTCTGAATGGGTACGTGGAAAGGCCCAATGAGCCTCATTAATGCACATCTCTGAGGAGGTCTGCTGACTGCAGCAGGAACAGGATCAGTCTGCAAACAATAGTGATGACAGAGTCACTCCTGACTTCTGCTCCTAGAACACTATTCTAATGATTCAGCTTATTGTGGGTTAGTTAAACTGCATGCCACTTTTGTGACACATTTCTGTTGATTTTGTCAGTGCACTTAGCCACAAAACATTGTGAGATCCATTATCCAAACTCGTCATTTTTTCTCCGCTGCAGCTAAAAACCAAACCTTCATTTTTGCAAACACACTTTTTTTATGTGACAGAACCCATCTGGTGTGTCCTCCAAGGAGGTTGGGAGAGTCTGGCTAATTGGCGATCCTGGGTCTTTGGTTGAGATAGACTTTCTAAAAGTTGCTGGAGGAGTCATTTAAATTTACTTATCCAGTCTATATGTGTGTTGTGGCAGGAATATGTAGCATCTCTGTATAACCAAAGCATCAGCTGTGTCCACAGACTTGTAGTAAGCTATTCCTGTGCATCCAGCCTCTGCTAAGTCTGTGCCATGGTGGACCATAGACAGGATCTCAAGTTGGACCGAAGAGCTGGGGCATGTTCAGTTTGATTACCTTAGCACTGTATCCTTGCTTTTTCCACATAATGTGATCCTGCTGGATTCATTAAGCTGTGGCCTCCAGCATGTGCTGGAGCATTACACAGCCAAGTGTGAACCAGTTGAATTGGAGATCAGAACTTGTAAATATGAGGTCATGGTCCTATGCTATAAAAGGGTGGACTGTCAGGGACTTCAAACCTAAAATTAAGGACTTCAAGTCTTAGCAAAGGTACACAGGAACAGGAAATGAGCAGGAATACTAGAGGTGCATCTACAGCCATACTGATAGTGTACTGACCTGCTGAGGTGTAGAACGAGTCAAAAAGCAAAGTCATTTAGAATTTACGAGTTCATCTACATTCCTGACCTCTCCTGCGGTCATGACTGTTAGGTTGTGAGTGAAAGAACTAGATCACAGATATAGAATACAGGCGGCAGACAAAGGTGTCTGAAATGAGTTTCCTCTGTGGGGTCTGCCCACAGCTGAAGTGATTTGATCTAACCAAGACACTTATGAATGTCTCCGTAAGGATATATTAAGGAATCATCCAACTGGGAGGACATCACAGTGCAGACCCAGACTATGCTGGAGATTTATATATCCCGTGTGGTCTGGGAAAATCTTTGGATCCTCCAGGAGGAGGGGATTGGGATCAAGACACATGCACTATTTTGTTTGAACTCTATGACCTGATTCTGGATAAGTGGTGGCAAATAATGACACATGACAGTGTCAATCTCTTAAACTAGCGCTCAAATTAGAACAACAATGCCCTCAAACCTTATTTCACAACAGATCCCATGGTTTTCCATACCTAATAATTGATGCCATAGTCTGGTATCCATGTGTTTAAAGCTTGTTGTTTTTAACTTAACATTAGCTAAGTAGAAACGCTGCAGGAAAGGTTTCTGTTATCTGGACTACAGCCAGACCTGTCTCTGTGGTAACGGCATTGTAGCCTGACAAAGATGTTAAGCTAGAAGTTGAGCTGGAAACCTGTTGTTGTGCTCTGACTTTTGACCTTGCTGCAGGGGAAAACTGTACTAGGGTAAATGGGAAAGAGAATGTTACACAAATTCCAAAATCTGCCCTACTTTTTCTCATCATTATCTGCATTAAATTAAGTTCAAAGGTGAACATTTTTTAGCCCAGTCTGAGTGTCTGATTTGGAATAGTTTATTAAACAAAATTGGGAGTAGAAAAACAGTCTGAAGCAGATTTGATTAAAGCTAAGGCAAGAGGAATGCAGTGAAGCCTGTCTGAATGCTTTTGAGTTTCTTGTTCTGGCCTCTGATTGGAATTTGATTAAAAATAGAAAGACTGTCTTTATACTGACAAAACATTTTCTGTTGTTTGTCAAGAAGCTATGTGAGGTAAAGATGGAAGTTTTTCTGTGAAAGTCCAGCCAGCCTATCAGCCTGGAAAGAATACATTCACACCTATCAGTGTTGTAAATCTGTTTGAGTTGACTTGGAATTGTACATAAAGATCAAGCTCCCACCATCATCTTATATATCATATCTAGAGCAATAAATATGCATTTATTTCAGATTGTTCCTATATAGGAATCTCTCAAGCTCAGTGTACTGTTATCGGCACAAGCAATTGGTGGAAACTATTTTTTGTTTGTCGAATCTCTGGTTCAGAACAAAGGCTTGAGAACAAGAGGTTTGTCTAAAACAGTCCATGTATCTATGTTCAAGAACAGGGCAAAAAGTAATGTTATGCAGTCAGCTGACTTGTTTCAGTACAGATGTATGAGAAAGATTTTGATGTTTCTTCAAGCGACACACCATCCAACCTAAAATCTGGGGATTCATATTCCATTTACTCTGATCAAGATGGCTGAAGGGTCCCAGAACGAAGAGAGAGATTGAGTATAACCATGTGTGTCTTCATGAGACAGGGTCCAGCACAGCCCCCAAAAGTGGGTGGCTTGTTTAAAAGTTCTGACTTTTATTCTTCACACTATAGTTTGGATCACAAAGACAAACCCAGGCCAATGAAAAATATGGCATCAATCAAGACCACTGAAGGAGCAAAACACAAATGGACTGCTTGGCCGTTCATAATCTTACTCATGAATCTTTTGGGTGGTCTGGCTGTGTTGGGTCCTTTTGTTTAACCAAAAATCAAAGCGGGTTTGACTTGCCCATCATGCGGCCAGGAACAATCCAGTAGTAGGTGGCCAGAAAATGACAACAACTTACCATTCTGCAAACAAGATATGATGTGGAATTCATCTGGGGAGGTTTCAGTTGTGGCAATAAGCGAGTTCCGTCTTACTCTCTGTAACACCGATGTGAGTTTCGGGGTGGCTGTGCCCTCTGGTTTCAACGAAAAATGCTAATGATGCTAACAAGCCATTTAAGGGAAATACAGCAGCAAGTTTTTCCTATAATGTGACAAGTTCCTGGCGGAGACAAATAATCTGCTGAATTTCAAAACATGAAGTTATGGCTTTAACCTTGGCTCAGAAGAGTATTTAAGTCCTGCTGCCTGTGGTTAGTATGCATTTGGATTTTGGCCACATCAGTCTGGCCCTGCCAGGCCCAAAGACTGAGTTCATTTCTGATTTGCTGAGCCTCCTGAAGGGAGAAGCGAGAGAGTGAAGTCATATGATGCCTTAAGTCTATTAAAGTGTGTATTTTACAGGAGTAAGGACATTTTATTCTGCTGGACCTCCGTTCAAATCAAAACTGGACAACACTGTGGAACAGGCAACGTGGCATTATAAAAGTTACTTGTCCAAACCTTCAGTCTCTAATACATAAATGAGCAGTTGAGAGCTCTAATTATAAATCACGATTTATGAACAAGAGCAATTGCAGCCACTAATTCAAACCTTCTGCGTGCAAAGCATCCCAAAACATGTCTGGAAAATACATCAGATCTGTTGAAAAGACACACAGCAATCGTGTGCAGAGACGATAAAACTCATATTTTTGGGTGGAGATGGAGAAAGTTGTGTCTGATTAGTGAAAGAAATACATGGTTGTTCTAAACTGATCGACTGAATTTGCTTTGTATACTTCTGATATTTGAGTCCATACATGCTGTTACAGTTAAATGCTAGCATATGGTGAATTAGATTACATACCGGAAAAACAGCACATCCAAAAAAACAACTGAAGTCATGCATCGTTGTGAGGGATGAACAGTATATGTCACTGGAGGCCTGAGTCATGTTTTGCCAAAGTATATGTGTGATAATGTTTTCAGGCACATTAGTTAAGTTGTAGTTTTTGATCTGCTTCAGAAGACATCAGTGGAAAAAAAAAAGGAAAGCACCCAAACCCTCTTTATACAGTCCAACACACTGAAGAGTGTTGAAGTCTCAGGAAATACAAAATGCATTTTGTACCTAGACCTAAAGATGAAGAACAGTACAAGGTGTTGATCTGGCCTTCAATTTCAATAGATCCCAATCTGATAAAGTATCCGTGGGATGATCCACAGAGGACCCCTGCCTCAAAACATAGGCCCCCACTAACAACATTCTGTTACCAGACACCACAGGACACCCTCAGAAGGCCCATGTCTATTCTCTGATGAGTCACAACTGTTTTGGAGGCACAAGGGAGACCTACACAATATTAGGAAGGTGGTCATAATGTAAAGCCTGACTGGTGTATTTCTCCTGTAAAATGACTTGAAAAGTGCAAACTAGCAACAAGACTTGATGAATTCTTTTCAGGTGCACCTCCTTTGTTAGTATTGAATCCTGCGAGTCTGATTCATCAAACCAGCCACAGATCACCACTCTGCAGCTGTGAAACTCAATGATCCACATGAGTAATGGCAGAGATTGCGATCATGAATAATGTGTTGTTTTCTTCTTTCTTAGGATCTTCTTAGGATCTTCTCAAACTGGAAGGGACCGACAAGTGCACCAAGCACCAGAAGGCTCAGGGGAAGATTAAGAACAACCTGTAAATGTTGATTGCCATGGGGAGGGAGAGGAAGGTGGACAGGTTTTACAAAAAGACACTGTATTTTATGCACTGCATGCTTGGGAGACATATTTAAAGGAAAACAGATTTTACCTTGACAGATCCTGGAGAATTGAGGTGGGAAAAATACTGTATGTTGCTAAATAACATAATATTCATTCTTGATATGTCATCTCATCTCATCTTCCATATCGCTTAATCCTGCACTAGGGTTGCGGGGGTTGCTGGAGCCTATCCCAGCTGGCATCGGGCGAGAGGCGGGGTACACCCTGGACAGGTTAGGGTATCACAGGGCTAACACATAGACAAACTCTTGATATGTCGTATTTTTGAAAAAGTTTAGAGTTTTAACTTAATTTAAAATCAGACCAACAGGAGAAAAGTGCTAGAAATTGCCCGACTTGAAATGTGGTCAAGTAGTGATAAATGTGAATTTTCCTCCTTCACAACTCCATCACTCTGTTTAGTACTGCATAAACATTTCCTTTGCCTAATTATAAAGCAGACAAAAGACACACATGATGTTACGCTAATAAGTGTAAATAGAATGAAACTGTTAACTCTTATCTTACAATCCCATTGTCTGTGCATTCGTACATTTGAATGTTCTGGAGTGAGTTAAAAAGTGGCAAGAAAAATGAGAAACATAAATCATAAGCCTAAATTCTCTTAAGAAGGTCATAAGCCTGTTATTTCATGGTTAAAAACAACACCAAGCTATGTTCTTTTCGGTCACTCCCATGTGTTGATGAAGCTGTGGCGAATAACGCCAACTGAACCTGAGCCCAAACATTATACATTATGAGCCTATTGCTGAAAGGGCTGTAATGAATAGAGGCTGCCAAACAGAGCACAAAAGAATGTCTCCTTCATGTTTTACAACTGGTGCATGCTCAAAAGTATAACCGTAGGACCTGAGGAGCTTTTATGCTTTTGTACTTTTCCACATGCATTGAGAAGGTAAGATTAAATGTGCAAGATGATGTATGTTGATCTTAATATGGGAAAATAAGGTGGTGCATGCTGTATTTTAAAAAACAAAAGCTGGGCACTTTACAGGCAAAGACAGTGCATTAATAAGAATAACAAAGAGGAGAAAATTGTTTCGGTCATACTGGTTGTGGAAATGGAAAACAATACAAGCAGCGCAATGAAATAGGATATCACCCTTTAATTTGTTTCATATTTGCAATGTAGCTATGTTCACCATCTGAATTCAGGGGTGAGGGGATAACCCATGTGGTAATCCATTACCCATAACGCAGTGACTCAGATTGCAGCGTTATGGGACTGAAAGACAAAGTTTAACCTCTAATGGTTTAAAAATCTACAACAGCTGCAAGGTGTTTACTTAACAAATATGTCAGCTGTCTTAAGGATGAGGCGACATGGTGTTCTGCTTCTTTTGGTCTCCACTCAGAGTGTGCAACCAAAGCCCACTCAAACACCCTCTGGTGCTGAAATTGTGTTCTGTGCCAATAGATATCTGGAGCATTCACATGTAGATACCAGCAGTTTATACAGTATGTGCACTTCAAAGTATTAATTGGACATTGTGGTGGTCGTTTCCTGATGTTCCCAGGAACATCAGTAAGCGTTCCAATTCTTTCATGCTCTTCTCACATCTACGTTAATGATTCATTAAGACAAGATTCTGCAACAACTTCTCTGGCTGTATAGTTTGTGCATCGCTGATACAGATGACATAAAACAGAGCTAAGCAGCAGCTTGTTTGTATGGTTTGTCTGCATACGACGGAAATAAAGCTCCATGTGAAAGTGTGCAGAGACTCCATGATCACGCTTTTACCCCTCCATTCCAAAACCTGCCCTGATGCGATAAGGCCGCGCCACAGAACATAAATATCAAACATATGTTCTGTTTTACCTCAAGAAATCTCCTGACCCATGGGTCTCTTAATGTTTGCTTTCACTGAAGCAGGGAGTAAGAACATGTTCCAGGTTTTGTTTCTCAAGACAGGAAGATTTCTGTTAATTTTATTCCAGTGTGGCTAATAACGAAATGATTACGGAGATAAAGCTGCGTCACTCCTCCCCAACCTTATCTGAGTTGTCAGCAGAAAAAAAATCCATTAACTACAGTGAATTAAAATGTAGGCCAAGTGACATTTCTAAATGAAAAGTATGAGTTGAGAAGTGATATTTATTACTAAAGTAATAATGTATGTGAGTGTTAGCGGGACCTTCCCAGCCACATTTAAAAAATAGTTTGGCCACAATGTGGTTTGGAGTGTTGCCTTGGCTGGCGGGTCTCCCCTTGTGCTTTCTTTTTTCTGGCTGATAAACGTCTCAGGAGAAACAGGTCTAGTGGTCAGAAAACCCACAACTATCGGCTGAGCTCCTTCCATCCATGATGCCTTCTTTCAAAGCATAAATTATGATTGATGTTCGTGTTTAAGCTGAGAATCTGAGTATGTTCCCTGGAGTCAAGGTCGTGACACAGCGGCCTGGGAAACAGATTTCAGGGAATCAATTTGCTTGACTTTGAATTACAATAAACAACATTCCAGCTACATGGTCTGGCTTGCCACAAAGACCAGCATGCTCTTTGCAGACCGAAATATTGTAGGGACTCTGTCGCAAAATCTTGTTTTACAATTAAGAAGTCATGAAGCATGTACTGTATCATATGCAAATACGATTATGTCTTTAATTGAAGAACCATTTCTTGTTCCCATCAGTTTCAAGTATCCAGATTTAAATACTGCATAAGTTTTTAGTGAGTTTCTAACAAACATTTTATTCAAACATTTAGTCTGATATGTTTGGGTGACTCATGGATTATAACTGGTTGCCTTTACAAAGAAGTCATCTCCTGGCAGCGTGATTTATGTTGAATACATTCATCCCAGACTGGATTAGCTTCCAACACTAACAGCCTGTTTTGTTTCCTCTCAAAACAACTCAGCCTCCTCGATACGGGAGGCAAGATGTCTGCTTCGAAAGATCCTTAAAATATATAGTGGAGGGTGAATAGTTCACATTCCAGCCCGATACCATCAACGAGACTCGAAACCTATACGTGTAGGTCCACAGTATCAATATTATTTTTCTATTTATTTTGTTTTCTGGTTTAATCATTTCACTCAGCCTGCTGCGTGATGGTTATTAAAGCGCATGTCTTCTGATAAATGGGGAACTCTCACCAAGCTTTTCTTCTTCCATTTTTCTTGTGTGCATTGTGAGAAAACAACCTCACAACGTGTATTTGAGAGAGGTGTAAAATATTTCTACTGGACTGTATGCGTTATTGCAGTTTTACACATGGAAACAGATTACACAGCAATTACATTTGTGAGAGAAAATATAACTAGTAAGTAACTTTTTAATTATTATTATTTCTTCTTTTTTGCCCTTGTTAGAGAAATGTTATACAGGCTGTAACTGAAGTTATACTTTGACATGAAAAAAAATTCTGAATGTTTTTTGTGTTCACATTACACACAGAAAATGATAGGATTATATTTGTGAAAGAACTATGAATTAACCTCCCTTGTGTTTAATTTAAGACAAAGTCATTGTAAGCATTCAGCTAATACTATAACTTTACTATCACTTCTAAAGCAAATACACATCATATACTGTACACCAGATCAAATATCATTAAAAGTCACCTGATGCATGTGATAAAATTCTTGTTTCAAATCAACATGACTTCATTGCTTGTGTGAAATCTTCAAAAACACTATTTTGCAGTGCAGATTCCCTCATTTGTGCAGTTCCTCAGGTTCCCCAATCAAATTATCTAAGAGCGTAAGTCAGCACAGAAAACAAGAGAAGAAAAAACTGTAACATCGGTAAATAAAAAGGTATAAAACTGTATAAATAGATCAAATATATATAAATATTTTGTTGTTTAAATATGATTGGAGATGTCATTAAAGTGTGTAGTGGCTATGATGTCAGTGGTCTGGCAGATGTATTTATTTTGTATTTGCCATGAGCCTCACTGTGGCAGGGAAATAAAACTGTTGTGGAAATATGTACGGTTAAGGTTCAAGGCTCCAGTGAACAAATAACAGTCAACACCACGTACCTGATCTATCTTCCATGTTAAAATTGAGCACTACATGCTCAATCTTAACACAAATGAGAGGGCCAAGAAATGAAATAAAGTACTGACATTGTGAGCTAGGACTGTCTGTGAGGGAGGGTTTGTGGCTCTGCCTTTCCTCAAAGGCTGAAACGGTGAAATGTGGAGCACAGGGACTCACAGTGTCAGTGATTAATGATCAGTGTCTTCCTCCTCATGAAGTCATGCTGAAGTCATGTAACTTGATTAATACATACTCTTGTAGAAATGGGCAGATTTTTTTGCAATAAAAATACTGTAGAACTGTTAAACTGTTAATTGAACTTAACTATTGCTGCACTTTCGTGGTTATTACTGCATTGTGGCGAGCATTTCTACAAGTCTGTTAATGTTGCATGCCTAAAAAAGGCATCATAGTGCTTCTGTATGTTTTCCATTAACCCTTTAAGACGTGAACATTTGCCTGCGCATAAAAAAAGTTTACGGTATTTGAATTACTTTAACTCACAGAGACAAAAGTGTGGCTGAACACTGGGAAGTTGCGCTTTCTGGGAAAAAAAAAGAAAAAAGCTGCCATTACAGTAATGATGACTTATAGCTTCTGTTGGTTATAGGTTGGGGAGCGACACAAGACCGTGGAGCCACAGGAAGAGAGAGTTGTTTGGAGGAATTTGTTGGTAAAAATGAAGTTAGTTAAACCCTTGAGATGTCACAAAGGTCTTCCAGACAAAAGCACAACTTCCTATTGTTCAGCCACAGCTTGAATTTTGTCAATAGAGCAAACCACTGTGCATTACGGAAGTTCAAAAAGTTCAAGCTTCTTTCCATCAAAAATGAAAATTGGGATATAAAATGTTAAACTGCACGCAGGCATTGAGATGTGTCCAAAAGAAATGCACAGATCTATGTTTTATATTTAGACATAAGACATTTTTGTAGAAAAACTTACCATGTGTCCTAAGGCAACTTCTCTTCTTTTTTTAATGGTTCTGATGACCTAGCCATATTAATAAAGGCTTTTTAACTGACAGAGTGTGCTTTGGATAATATATATATATATATATATATATATTTCAACTCAATATTATATATTTGAGTCCAGGAAGCGATCCTGCACAGATATTTCCTCAAGTCTCTGCCATTATTTTAATAACGAGTGAGATGTAGCTTGCAACACTTGGTATCACCTCTGCTAGTTATATAACTATAGTTTACAGTGATACGGAAAGCCCCATTATGCAAGTTGAAGGGATTGGTTCCATAGGTTTTTTAAGCATGAAACCCTGTCTGTGAAAATGTCTGTCATTAGTGCAGAAATTTGAGGCCATGACTAAAATATCAAATAATTTAAAAAGCCAACAAGTCAGTCTTCACTTTACATGGAGTCAAATGTTGTCTGTTGGACTTAATGAGGCAACACCAATAATGCAATGAAGAATCTCCCAACAGCATGATGACAGGAAAAATTAAATGCTCATGTGGAGATGTAGCCACGATCCAGAGTGAACCTGAACAAAATGGAACTCCCAGGTTGAGTCGAGAATGTCGTCTGTGGCACAGTAAAATGAAGACTGCATGAGGCAATGTCATCTGAAGTTATTATTTTTCTTGCAGATAATTCAAGAATTACTAAACAAAACCAATCCTTAAAATATTGCAACTTCTTAAATTCCAGGATATTTCTAAGCAGTACATTAATTTATCAGTAACACAAAATATCCTCTAATTAAAACCATAAAACTACAAGTGAGCTATATGCTGTGTAAATTACAGAGTCAGGAGGTTCCAACAGCTTATCAAGTGCACACATGTCTGGCAGGATATTCATCTCCTTTGTGGTCTTCACTCGACACCCCTGATCTACAGGCTCTGTTTGGATGGCTGCCAGAGGCGTCAGTGAGGGAGACTAGAGTTCATCCAAAACGGATGTCGATGTCGTCTTCAGGGCTGTCAAAGCAGCTAAGGGCCCTTTCTGTACAAACATTTTTGCCTCCCCTTAATGCAGGTGTGATTTTGGATCGGGTCCAGTGCACCAGATAAGGGGATGACATCAGTGCTTGAGTTCTTGTCAACACAGGACAGAGCAGTAAGTCTCAGTCTTCAGTGATGCCCCATGACAGCAATCCACTGATAGGAAATCTCTGAGGACCATAAATAATTTCATCTATGCTTTTTTTTTTTTTTATAAATACACTAGATATGTGTCAAGTTTTGAAAAGATTTGGGTGCTGCAGCTGCTTTTCCAAGTGCCGCAGTCAAGAGCATGAAAAATAATCTGGAATGACACATTTGTGACGGAATATTATGGTGCAGGTGAAGAAACCAGCATTAGAGGGAAGGGAGGACATTATCAATAAAGTGTGTCATTCCAGTGAGAAGAGAAAAAGTTCTTGCTTATTTGCAGACAAGTTAATGGTGGTAAAAGCCTGGCTGGATAAAGCTGCACTCTGTCCCAGCTCACAAAGACTAGAATATGTTAAGGCTGTTATCTTATCAATGGGTGACTATCATGTTGGGTATAAATTAGTCATATTCTGGATTTTGATGAATGGCCTTCTGTTTGAGGTCAGTCATTATTAGAGCTTAAATATTTCAAAGAGATAGTAGGTCACTTTAGGACACTCAAATGGGTCCAAACGTCTGATAGATTAACATACTTTTTCCCGCTACAGTATGGTATATAGAGAAGAATCAAGACGACGTATGATTTAATGTGCACAAAACACAACTGACCTGCTGGTTGCCAGCAGAAAAAATCACGGTGAAGTCATTTACTGGCTGAACACTACTGAGAACTTTAAAACCTTAAAAGGAAGATCTTAGACTGCCATTAAATGTTTGATGCTCCTGTGAGTGAAACAGGGCGCTGCAATTGTGGAATTTATGACCTGTACCTGGGAACAGCTTCTCTGGAGGCAATGAAAATGAACAAAATGTCAAACTATACATGGATTGACATGTTTCTTTTTTGTTTGTTTCTTCGATTCTCCGTAATAACTTGGAAAAGTGTATTTCGTTTTGTTTTAAAAAATAATATCTCATGGCATTATCAGCAGACTGTGGCACATAGAAACTGATTGTTGCTAACTTTAGCTTTAGCTTACATCATTTTAATTCAGTTCATTTTTAGCTTTGTGGTTATGTGAAACAGGCCTGCACTGGATGGTGTGTTCTTGTAAACTGGAGGGTAAGCTTCAGCAGAAAGCTTTTGGTAGCACGCATCTAGTAAAAATGGTAGTGGCAGGTGGAAGCTGCTTCTCTGTTGAGTAAATATTAGTAAATAGAAGAAAATACAACTGGAATTTACAGGATGCAGTGGAACAGAGACTAGAACGCAAGAGAATTTAGGCTAAAACATGGCAAAATGATTAAATGAGGGGAGAGAGGTTAAAAAACAATTTCTTGTGGGCAGAGACAAACTGTTCCTGGTGGTTTAACAGAGTTCGTTACCACACTCAAAAAGAAGTGGGTCACTTGAGAAGTGATTCATTCCCTGCAGTTGCAGGATGGCCTCAAAATGAATTATCCATTCAAACCCACAATAGCATAAGACTGGATATTGTTCTGACTATTTTGTTTGGGCAGTTGTCTCTATGCCGACAGCACGTAATTACCGCCCTGGAGGATTTCCTGCTTTTACCATTTTACATCTAGTCAATAACAGCTTGAAAAGTGTCACAGACAAATGCACAAAACTCATACATCAGTGTGTGATGTTTGGATGTGTTTGAATTTTTTCAGTGGTTTGCTTATGTGTGAGACATTTATAGATTTTTCAGATTAGGTGATTTCAGCAGAACTCCAGCTCACCACTGTGACATTGAATAAAATGATTGAGATTATGAAATGCAGCTGTTTTATGGACCACAGAACAGGTTTCTAAATGGCTAAAATGCAACCTGCCCATGTTTATGTAAAAGGTTGTCAAATTTGGTTCGGGCTGCTTGTTTCAATGAAAAATGGAAAATTACTCTGACTGTTTTAACCTTTTCTCCTTTATTCTCTCCGTTAGCTAGGTGGTTATGATACTGTATCTGTGTCCATCTTTAATTCTTCACTGGCTACCTGTGACAAAAACACTGCATTACAAGGAAAAAGATAAATTTTGAAATATTAAACATGTTTAGGAGATAAATTACCTTCTCTGCCCCTTGGCCCATAGTCTGAGATGATAATCATTGATGCCACGCAAAAAAGTATGCAGCTCCAAGCCTATTTTAGCCCTACATTCTTTTAGTGTTTCAGTGTCTCAGTTTCAATAAGTGGTTCAGCCCCTTATGTGCTGCAGCAGCAGGAACAGCTGTTTTTAGAAAAATAAACTGGAAAAATCTCCAACCAACCAACTGTAAACTAATACTGCGTTCAAACACTGTACGTTGTGAGTTGTTAGGAAACTGCTGGTGTCTGAAAACCACTGAGGATAACAATTTAGCAAGCTAACCATCTTGGTTAACCTAATGTAGGAAATGCCAAGGCATGGTTTGGTCAGACAAAATACTTCTTTGACGCGTATGTCGGCAAAGTTGTTAGACATGCAACTGTCAAGTAAATATGAGAACGAATGAACCGTACAGCTGATCCATGTCGGTTTTCACATGTCTGTCTCCCAACAGTCCACTGTTAACTCTATTAGCTACACCAGTGTTTTTCCTGCCATCAATCCCAGTAGTTTGAAAGGACTTGACTGTGAAAAGTGAACCACATTTGGATGCCATTTATTTTACCGTGCTGTTTATCAGTTAATATCACAGCATCAGATTTATAGCATTTGCCTTGAGGCCATGATTTTTTTGTTTTGTTGGTGCTTGTTTTACAATTAACTGATATTTTTGTCAGAATCAATTTAATAGAGATGGAGATTGCTTTCTTTCTGGATTGTAAAAGTTTCCTGTCTCTAAACACACATGCCTGTATGTGGTGAAATTAACCTTTTAGAAGGATAAACATGAAATGAACACACACATACGCCACTCTCTCATACACACACACGGTATTACCAAAGCTATGATTTATTCAGCAACTTCCTGAACAGTTGAATTACCCATAAAGCATCTGGCCGACCAGCTCTCAGCCAGCTGACACCAAGCCACAGCTGGACATGAATTTCATTCAACTGCATTCAAACTGCAACATGGAAAAAAAAAAAAAAAAAAAAAGACGGCTGAGTTCTTCAAGAGCACTTTACAGTAGACCTTGCAATCTGATTAAATTCATTTGAACAAAAGAAAGCTCTGACAGTGTATATTACAGAACGTCTGTGTGTAAGAGCTACGTGGCCTTGATTGTTTTCCACAGTTTAACCCGGTAATGAGAAGATGCCCTTGATCTATTGTAGGTGGTTCTTTATATACTTTCTATGATGTAATGATGTAATTGTCTTTTATTGAGCAGGGAGTGACCTCAGTCTGAGGTCACCAACACTGTACAGCCAGCTGACACGACAAACAGTACAGCTGTTTGTGTACTGCATTTGATTTGTTTCTTTGTGAGCTTGTATCAGTTTATTTTGCACGTGCGTTGGTTTACGCTCAGAACAGCAGCTTTGGTCCAGAAGGCCCCAGTGATCCTCATGGTGCCCCAGCAAACCCACCCTCCACCCCCAACAAACACACACTCTCCTTCTCTCAGCTGTGAAGACTGAGCCGACATCACTCCGCCCGTTATGCTGTGACTCATTCGCAGAGTATTCTGTTTTCCCCTTCTTATTTCTTTTTTCTCTCCCCAAGGCTGACACTATCCGTTTTCGTTTGCAATGTGTTCAAACAGCTGTGGTGTAACCTATTTCTTTTTCTTTTTTCTTCAGCTGAAACGTCACAGGCAGCAACAATTGATCACTTATTGCAAAACACCATTTGTACATTGTACAGTAGTTCTACTGTATTCAGTTGTATTCACAGACATCATTATCCATAACTCCGAATCCTGGTTAATGTTAACCAAAGTATAAACTTGGATTCAAATAAAAATGATCACAGACATGATATTTAGGTTACAGTGAAATCAGTAGTTGGACAACTCCCAACCGGGAGTGGAAATAAAAAAATAAACATGGAACCTAATACAGCTGTGTCCTCAGTAACAGCGGTTACCTCAGTCAAACTCCAGTATCTGCTCGCTGTTTCCGACTGCAGTATAGCACGCAACAGCTCCTCACCACCTGCGAAACTCATTAGCGCTCTGCAAATTGGTTCCACATGTGAAGATGCACTCCCTCAAATGGTGTGTCACATAAAATGGAAATCTTGGCATGAAGTTGTGTAAAGGAAAAAACAAGAGGTTAAAACTGTGTGAGAAACATAGCGTAGTTGGACAGCTGCTCGCACTCAAAGAAGAGGGTTTGGGATTTGTACATTCTCTCCAGAGATTTCCTGACAGAATACGGAAAACCGGGTGAAATGTAATCCACAACAGCCTTCAGCACATTTCATTCACAAGATCGCACAAGCCGCTTTTGAAACACACGTTTACTGTTTCTATTCATCTGACAGTACAGGTGCAGTAGCTACAGTATGTTGTACTTAAAGCAGTTGTCCTCTAATCTCTTTTCCCTATAGAGGAACCTTCAATTACCTCATTAAATATATTCTATGTACCTATCTTAACCTTGTCATCGTCTCACTGTGTGGGAGGTTTATTTTGTTCAATATGACAGTTACACACTTCTGAGCTGATGTCTGTGTTTAGGTCTACGGAAAGTTTCACCTGTACTTTCTATTTATCTGCAGGTGATAATTTGCCATCAGGTTCCCACTAGTGAGCATTCAGACCGAAACACTCCTGCATTAAAACACTATAAAAGCTCAAACAGGTGAGCAGTTTCTCAGCTTCCAAACTTGCATGTTTCAGTGCTTATTATTTTTAGAAGGATTATCAGACTTAGCGCAGCTACAGGAACAACAAAAGACTTCCTACTCAACATAATTTTTTATACCTGCCACTATGATACTTTGTGTTGTTTTTTAGCAGAACGACTGAGTCATTCACCCCCTCTTTGTTAGGGGACAGAGGCAGGTTTGGGGCCATAAAGTCGCAGGTTCACATCCCCCAACAAGCACTTAACCCAAACTGCAGTGCTAATGACTGAATGGGTTAAATTAAGTGAAAGAAATAAAGAAAACATAGTACTTTCCACTTGAACAGAAAATGGTGACACGCAGCAATATTTAATCTCTCTTACTGAAAATCTGACGGGTAATTTCCTCTACAGATGATGTCGCTATGTTCAGCAGGGTCACTGATGCTCTTAGTCAGGATGTGATGCATCAGCTTGGGCAAATAATTAAATTGTAGTCCAACAGCCGTACAAAGTTGCTTGTGAAGCATGATGGAAAATTAAGCATTTCATAAAAATGCAAGCGACAAAATATGGGCATGAATAAGTCCTTGTCCATACTTATTTCATTTTCTTGTTCAGTTTTAGAGTCATGTTTCTTGAGTGTGTTCAGGTATACAGTTACAGTATATCTCTGAATTATATTACGTAACTGTGTGTGAGGGCTTTAACTTTAAAACCATATGGAAACGACTGCTAACAGCGGGGATGGCTGTGCTAAATGAAGCCCAGCAGGCTTTTTAAATGTAAATTACAACGGGTTCATTTGAAAGAACAACTTTCCTCACTTGGGAATCTTTAATTGTACACTTTTGTTGAAGCCTACAAACCCAAGCTTGAGCTTCACTCTATCCGTTTTCGTTAATGATTTCGCAAATCATTAACAGACCTAAAAATGTATCACTAATGTGTTCCATTAGGACAGTATGTGTAAAGGGTAATGGTTTCTTCCCCTTAGTTTTGCTGTATCCTATATGTAGTACTCAAGATTAGCAGTCTACAAATGTATGAGTAAAGTCTGTATAACTACATTAAGAGAAAAGAGATGGCAGATGGTGCTCTTCATCCCTTTAAGGAGACATCATCACTCCTCTTTCCTTGTGGTCTCCTACGGAGCAGAGCTCGCATGGCAACTGAATTCTTTCCCATTAATCTCAACTCCCACAATTGAATATGTGCATGAATGGCGGTGACACTGACCACAGCTGTAACGAGAACAGCTGTACAGAATAGGCCTTGATCCCACTGAAGTAAAACCACATCTGGACATGAGAAACATTTAAATGTCACATGTGAAGGAGGCCTGAAATCATCTCCATCGTCAGCATTAACTCGGGGTCCACAGTAATAGCATTTCATTGTATAAATTTGAATGAAATGGAAAGTATTCAAACTTTATGAGTTTATCAGTTCATAATCCACTATTACAGTCCCTGCAAACAACACAATCCGCAGAGGAAATAATGGATGTGGAGCTCTTCCAAGAGTTTCAGCTCTGATACATCCCAGAATACCAGTTAAACCAGCGAGCATGTTTTACATTATAAGGGATAGCTGCAAGGCACAATGAAGAGGAGGCCAAATATACTGTACCCACCACAAAGCAAGGCAGAAAACAGTTTAATAAGTCCATGTTGGATTTTCTGACTAATAAAAAATATAGTTCCATGGCGTTGCGCACATCGATCTAGTACAGGCAACACTTTGATAAGATTTTCACAGTGAGGAGGACAGCTACCACTTCAGTGTAAAGCTACAGGCAGCAGCCTGTTGGCGAAACTTAGAATAAATGCTGGAAACAGAAGGAATCTGGGCCTGTGGAACCAGCCGTTAATTCATCACTTTCGATAGCATGGTATAAAAATGTCTCCATAAAGAAATCCAGAGAGCATTTAAATTCTTCAGTCTCTTGGTTAAATGGTAATTACATTTTTTTGTGGTACTTTAATGTTTCAGCATGAACCACATTCATTTCCAGTTGAATCCAAAAATGCAAAACAATCACATCTTAACACAAAATGCTCACATCTGGAGCTGCAGATTTCTCTGTAATTTGGACAGAGGATTAAAGTCTGTTCTGCATCCCAAGCATGATATGATTTTGGATAAAGATGGTTTTATGTTAATGTTTACACAAAAGCTGCTTTGTAATGAAATTATAGTTTTAGTTTACCCAAGACAGATCTGGAGTGCATTCTAAATCGACAAGCCGTCTTCATTCAGCTGATGAAACCTGTCAAATAGGAGCCTGATAGGATGGAAGACATTAGCGTCATGGAAAACACATCTGAGGCAATGGAGTGCAGTAAAGCTGCCCTTCAGCTCTGGAACAATAAAACGTCCTTAAGATGTGGAAACTAAATGGTGCTTGGACAAACTGAAATACCTGAAGTTATATTTCAGCATTAGCGTGGACTTAAGTCACATCAAACAACAAAGCAGACATCTGCACAGTCTTCCTAAAGGCTGCCTGGACATGTGCTTGTCAGTTTCGAGGGACTAATTTGTATCTATCATGTCCTGAAACTGTGAAATTGATTTTGCACATTTTCCAGAAAACCTGAATGATTGAGTAATTTAAGCGATAATGATAGATTTGTCTTCGTTCTTTAGACAGTCTTTAAAAGACAACCCGTATTTGTGCTTGCACTTTTTTTTAGACATTCCACTCCAGATAGAGCTCACATTTAAGCACCATCTGCTGAATTGCACAACCACTTAGATTTGAAGAGGATTACATTTGGCAACAGCAGCAGCAGCAGCAGCTCAGAGATGCCCATGAATCTTCTCTCTCCTCTGCATACTTCTGACACCAAGGATTATGAATGATAATCATCAATACTATGTGGACACAAGCAGTCCTTGAACTGAGGACGCATGTTTAAGCAACTTCATGCTTTCTCCTGAAAGCTGACATTTCTTCTTAATGTGACAGACATGCTTGGGTTAGTATTTGATGGTTAGTCTAATTGTTAATTTTTTAGTAGAAAAGTGTATAAGTCTGACTGCATTCGGTTATTATTAGGAGAAGAAAAAGTAAAAAGATGTACACAAAAATGTAGTTTACATTGGGAAATGGAAAAACTAACAATGAAATGCACAAAACCAGAGAGAGATTCATTGTAGTTGAGGCCATTTTTAGATTGGCCTAGACATTAACATAAATCAGTGAGGCGGGGTTGACCCTGGACAGGTCTCAGTCTATCACAGGCCTAACGCAGAGACAGATGACCATTCACACTCACACCTACGGCCAATTTAGAATCACCAATCAATCTAATGAGCATGTCTTTGGACGGTAGGAGGTAGCCCGAGTACCCTGAGAGAACCCACGCAGACACAGGGAAAACATGCAGATGCCAATGGATTCGAACCCAGAATATTCTCGCTGTGTGCTAACCACCACAGCAATGTGCTGCCCTGCAGAGAACACAGAGTACACAAAAAAGACAGGACGTGTTTTCCTGTTTTGTTTCTATGAAAAGCTTTTGGGATAGGCAAAAGAAAAGCTTTTCAGAAAAAAAAAAAACACGCCCTTTGCAGCATTCTGTAGCATGGAGCTATAGAAACATAATATTTATGATCAGATCTTGTTGTTGTCTTGTTGTAATGACAATGTGTTCTTTTCTAGTTCCAAGAAATACGCTCTGGTATCAAGATGTACTTTCCGAACAATATTTTTTAAAAAAAAGTCGTAAAACAATACCTTGTCTTAAGCCATGATGATGCAGAAGGAGCATGATTTAATGCTGTTGTTTGTAAGAGCTCTGTAATCAGGAAGATAAATGATCAATTTATCAACACTGCGTGTGGATGGAAAAGAGATAAGGCTGTGCGTTCACCTCTAGCACGCACACAGGAAGGACGCAGGGCTGGAGACCACCGACATTGTGCGTTTTGGGTGCCTTAAGTAGAAACACCTGATTGTTATTTGCTCAGATTAAAAAACAACTTGTGTTTTTAAGTTTTATAGGTTGTGGGACACTAAAGCAGGAGAGATGGGGAACATGTTTACAGAGGAAGAGGAGTTAGAGTTGCAAACAAGCCCATGCGGGGAGTGTCTTAGTTCAGTGAAAGCATATGATGCAATGGGGCAACACTGTGCAATATAGTATATAGTTTGTGAGAATGAGATGAAACGTTTTTTCTGCAAATATCCTTCATTATCTGAACATCCCTAAAAGTATGGCGGCATCTTTGTCTTAGTCCATCAGTCGTAGTATATTTTTTGCATTTAATTACCATATATAAAGATATTAATGTCCTATTGATTTACTACCTCCAAAGAAGCTTCGACACAAATCAGCGAGGTGTCCATCTTGAGGAGAGCGGCTTTAATTAAAACCAAAAGGCTTGAAAGCTGCCAGTGTTGTAAAGCTCTGGCCCACCAAACCTTGGCGCCTGTGAGCTCAGCGCAGCCTGCAATTTGTGTTTCATCTGCACCATCAGAGCAAAATTAGAAACATCGGTTCAGGCACGTCGCATGAAGAAAATTTGGCAATTGAAGAATAAAATCTCTACTTGGAAAGACATCCAAAAGGTAGGATGATGATTCAATCAGGTTGCACAGTAGATGCATTGACTAGCATGTAATTAATCTTTTGAATCAAATTGAGATGTTTTGTATGGACACTTGCAATACACAATGCAAATGTTCAAGGGAGAGTGTACTATTTTGTAGCAAACAGTGATTTAAACTCAAAATAAAAAGAACAGCATGCATGAGAATCATAGACTTGAAGAGCATTCATGACTGATATTCAGCACATGGCTTCTATTAACACAGGTGGGGGGCTGCTCTTTCTCTCTCTCTTGATCCTACTGGTTTTTCAGTGTGTAACAAATACATCCTCAGGGGAATTCCTAGTCTCCAATCTGTAAGTCTTGCATTCCCAAATTTACAACTGAATGTATTTAAAATCACACTAACAAAAACATCACAGAGATGTCTTAGGATTTGACCAGAAGAGGCTTGTAAAACAAAACAATTGTCACAACTCATTTGCGTGCTGTGTTGTCAGCTAGATGAATCAAACACTTGGATTCAAAACAACAGAGAAGGAGCACAAGTATTAGCACATCTGTCCTTGCTGGCACATGATCATGTTTTCAATTCACCAGTTCATTTGATAGATTAAGAAACTCAAAGGTCACTTGAGGACTTTGAATAGATGATGTGCGATGGTTGTATGTACAGTCTCACACTGGAAGTGCTCGACACGATGACTGTGCTTTAAAATGAATTTGTTGTTTTTAACTATGGAAGACAACACAAATTTTTATTTTTTTATCTTTTATTTGAGTGCATCTCTAAACAATGTTTTTTTCCATGACGTTTTCAACATTATGGAGAAAGAGGCTAATCAGAAAGCCTGTGTTCTAACATGTAACCTGAAGTATGCATGGACTGACCCTTTGGCCTGTGTGCTGCTTCCTGCTCCATAAAGGGCAACCACACACATGTCTGAGTCAGTTTAACGACTTATGACAGGAAGCCCCTAAGGTGATGCTCTGTAGGTAACCAAATGTACTGTGCTGGCTATCGATACTGATATTGGACCTATCATCCATTTATGATGTGAAAAAGTGATGGACTTGCTGAGAAGGTAGTGGATAAAAGATGAATGTCCTGTTTAGGTGCATCTAAAGGCAGAATAGTAACTTGATCGTGTACCAAATTGCTTTTAATCTTATTTTTGTAGATTAGATTTATTTTTTCTATTTGTGGCCATTTTGACTTGTCAGAGCAGGGAGTAAACACAGGTGCAACTGATAAAATTAATTAGGATCTTAGCCCGGTCGGTGTCACAACCATTTCAGTGAGCCTGTCATCTTCAAATAGAACTTACGAGCACATGGTTACAACAGGGAGAGTTGTGTACACAAGGTTTGAGGTCTCTGAGGCTAACAGCTTCCCAAGCTAATGACTGTATAACATCATAAAGGAAACACATGTATGAAATAGGTTGTTTTGTCCATATGTGAGGCTGTGAGTAGCAATATTTCACATAGAGAGAGGGTATGCATTGACGTCACTGCGGTTCGGGGCCAAAAACATGGTGAAATGTATCAGTAAATACAGCGAGACAGGGAATATTGTGGACTATCTGAGCAAATTGACTTGACATTGGTCCATACGAACTAGTATGGATTTGGAAAAGTGGATTAGCCTCAGTTTCAGTTAGTTTTAGGCCATTTCAGTTATGATAAATGTAGCTAAATAAAAGATGCTAACGCTAAGAACTTTACCAAGAAGTAAGCCTAGGGGTGGGCGATATGGCAAAAATATCATATCACGATTTTTTAAAAATAAAATCCTGATTTCGATTTTATCACGATTTTAAATTGAAAAATGAAAAAGAGACAATATTTTCTTGGCATTCAGAGTAGAGACGTGGCATGGCAATGTTGGAGAAGTATTTTCGGCTGGGTAGCTCGTACCGCGGGTCAACTACTTTAAGCAGGCGTTTGAACCCCTCATTGTCTACTGTCTTGAACGGTGCCATGTCTTTTGTAAGATAAAAGGTAACTGCTTCTGTTACCTCTTTCCAACGCTTGCTTTACTTGTAATACGGAGTGCCTTTGTTAAATGCCTGTGTTAATGTTGACTGTTTTGGTCTTACACTAGCTGCTGCCTCCGTCTGCGGAGCTGATGCCGTGTTGCCACCCGACGTGCGAACCTGCTCTGTGCAAACTTTTCACAAAACATTTGCCTGCGTAAATTGAGGAAAATCCAAACCAATTCCATGTGAGCCATGGCTCTCCGCTATACCGCTACACACATAAACAAGGAGGCGGGTAAGAAAGCGCGTTACTGCCCGTAATTCACTATGATTGGTCGGTCAGGTTGACGACGTAATACGTCTGGTGCGACGGTGCATCAGCATAGAACTGCAATTTATAGAATGTGCCCTCGACGATCCCACGATCTCTGCAGTTTGACAGATCGTCTACCCGTTGTAATCGTTCACAATTTAATATCGTCATATAGCCCACCCCTACGTTAGCCATAAAATACTGTATCGTCGTAACTACACCAAAACAACAACATCACAAACTTATCTGACAGCCCTCCAGAACGTAACTTAGGAAGTAACTGAAGGTATGACTTCATCAAACATACAGCATAGATGAATACTACCTGACACTAAATGTTAACCACAACAGCAGATTTTGGTGCCTGGATTTCAGTTGTTTCTTCGTAATGCAGCAAACCATTTACCTCTCTTTCCTTTGGCAGTCGGAGATATCTGTAAAAAAGTGACTGCTTTTCAAATCTGTTGATAGTCAATCACACAACAACCATTCATCTTTTTAAATTAACTTTACAATTTAGGTTCTATTAGTCTCTGATTTAAACTAATGCTGCTAATCTTGATGCTCAACTGTCAAATTTTTGCCAGTGGCCGTAATCACAGAGACGTCCACTTGCTGTGATGTCACGTGCATTATCCTCTCTATCCAATGCCTCCATCCCTGTGTCCGAAATCCCTCTCCAACCCCTATTCCCTATGTAGGGCTGCACTATACAGTGACTTACATAGTGAGCTCAATTCCAACAGCTTTCGCGCACTACACTATCATCGTTTGACGTGCAGTTAATGACGTCACCGCTGTCGCATCATTACGTGTCAGACTATCTGCAGCTCCCCAAAATGTGATGATTTTGTAAACAAATATGTGTTTCAAAATTTCAAAATGTGTCTCACTAACAACCACTAACGATACCGCCACTAGAGACACAATGCATGATGGGATATCCACCACCCGTTGAGTGGTGGATATCCCATGGGTCTCTGTTCCGTGTCCAGCGCCCGGTCGGGACCGGAGCATGGATGTATTATAATAGATTCATGGACCAGAGACGGAGTGAAGCGCATGCTGGGAAAATGCTCTGATTGACAGGAGTGAAACGCAACGGCGCAATGGAGAAAGAGACCCACGTAACGCGCACGTAACTACAGAGACCCACCAGCGCAACGAGGAGAGCAGCACGTGAGGAAGATGAAGATGAACTACTGAACGATGAGGAGGGATTTAGAAATAAAAGCCTCCCTCAGAGCGAAGCTTGCCTCCAATAAAGGCCATCGGCCGTATCCTAAGTCACACTGAGCTGTCAGATGCAGCCTGACTCCATCCATACTATGCCAGATGCCAGGCTGCTGCATGGAGCCAGGCAGACTGCACAAGCATATATCTATGCATTATGTGAGATAAATGTAAGTCAGACAAATTGAGTTTAAATTCAGATTCTTTTTTGTCCTGTGGATAGGGAGGCTGATGGAGTGCAGGGGGCGAATGGGAGGGGCTGCACCCCCTGCTCCCTAGTTCTATGATCGGAGTGTGTGATTGAAAGCCACGACGGTCTGTTTCCCGTTCAATGCACCTCCTCCTTCGGATGGCGAGACTTTGTTTATTTATTAAGCTTCCACTGGCTGTATCACATCTGTACACGTCTTAAAACATGAAAAAAAGAACACACACACTCGTAAGTATGCACATTTCCTTATGGAAACTAAAACCTTGTCGGAATGCCGGGCCGAAACTTTGTCGGAATGGCGGGGCGTCTGCATGTTGGAATAGTGGTATGTCAGAATGGCAGCATGTAACCATGTGTGTACACAAATTTTAACACGCAAAGAAACCAGTAGTTCAGTCTTAAATAATGGGGCATTATAATGTGTAAGTGTAGTAGTTTGTGTAAATCCTAACGTAATGATCAATATCTTTTATTCCTAGCTCAGCTCATAATGCATCAGTACTTTACTGTTGGGGCACAGAGACAATGTGTGCACCAGTTTAAACCCGACAGACTAGCATTACTGCCAGTATTTTTTCCTAACACAGTCACCACCCTACATTCCATTTCCTGATTAACCTGAGTAACCAAGTAAAGTGTGTGAAATCTGTTGCCACTAATTGATCTTTTACAGTCAGAAAAGTATGAAAGCCAGAATGTCGACAGCGATTGATGTCCTACATGCTCAGAAACCTGCACTCCCATTACTCCACAGCAACATAGGCCACTTCATGACACTGTTTTCTAACAGCCATTGTGTGGTAACTGAATACAGTTCATGCCTTTCACCACACTTGATCCACTTACAGATATAACTTGAGCAATGGAAAATACATGCCTGCAGTGGTGCTCCCTGACCCACATCCCTTTCCTCCTACACGTCCTGTGAGAAAAGGAAAGCGAGCAGCCAGACGAAGCTGCAAGAGGGAGGTGAACGCTCTCACAGGCGTTGACGGCGCTTTATGTGGGGATTACATGAGACAGAAAAAACAAAAGATTTACTTGAAAACCTCTGCCATGCAGATTTAAATCCTCATTAGTTCACAAAATTTGACTTTTGATACGAGTTATTTGGCAGACAGATATTTTTGGAATTACTTGTGCGGTGGGGGTTTAATAAAGGTCACAAGAAACAGGGAAGGGGGTTGTAAATAAAAGCATGACGGAAGGCCAAAGATCATCATCATGTGTTAATGAAAAAATAACTCGAATAAACATGAAAGACTCCTTCATAAACATGGACAAACCACATGTGACATCACCCACAGGATCCAAGAACAGTGGCCCTGAAGTCCAGGTCGCCTGTCACTCAAGGCAGCCACAACCTTTATTTAACCTTAATTTCTAAACCGCAGCTTTAAGCTTTGATACGATTTAATCAGGTTTCGTCATTAATGGGAAAATTAGCTTTAGAGATCAAAGACACTATTATTACCAGGCTTTAAAGATGTTTATTTCTGCTGTGAGTCTTCACATTTTAACGTGGCTGTCTAAGAGGATTGACTCACTTTTGGAGCCAATCTCAAGTGGACATTGAAGGATCTGCTGCTCCTTCTATGTTGGCTTCATTTTTCAGGCGAGGAGGTTGCCACTTGGAAAAAAGCCATCAGATCCAGCTCCTCATTAGTGCATCTAAAGCTGTCCAAGACTTGGTTATAAAGGGAAAGACTCACTGCTGACAGTTTAGCACAAAAATGAACACACTGAGTTAGTCTTGCATCATCTGTAGCCTTACAGGAACCAGAAACTTGGTTGTCAGATGTTTTAACAACGAACAAAGAACTGGAAACTGTAGGCCCTAATTGTAATGACACAATCCTGAGTGACGACTAGACAGATTGCGGTGGCCCAGAACAATGTTTGCATGGCAGATGATTCCTGAGTAGTAGTTTTCCTCTATGGGTTTGTCAAAGTGAAAGAAATCTGAAAGCTGTTCTGTTGTGGCGGTGGTGGTGCAGCTGTAGTGAGGGAGGATTTTTCAAGGTCAGTGTCAGTTAGGGACGAGGTTTATACACTGGTGCTGATGAATCACCAGAATGCATGAAGCACATGACAAGTGAACAATGGGCCTCACGCAACAACTACTTGCACAAGGACAGTGGATATTAAGTGCCTCTCATGAGGGGTAAACAAACATTTCAAGTGACTCAAGGCCTTTGTAATTCCCTCTCCTTCGACAGGGGGAAGAAAACACTTGTTTGACTTCATATGATGTCTAAATTTAAATCATTCAGGAGGTAAATATGATAGTGAAATTAAATAACACATTATAGAGCTAAAACTGGAATTAACAGTTGATATTGTATTCTGTACTTTACCATCAAATAAATGACTTCCCTATATAATTAAGTTATTTCAGTTTATATTTATCTTTTTTGCCTGCACAACAACATGTGTGGCTCAAAAAGCTAGCTTACATCTTTCCCATGGCATATATACCCCTAAAGTTATGTTATATTTTTTTACAATGTGTCACAATGTATGAGCCAAACAAAACTGGTCCGCGACTCTCACAGATACATTCACTTACCACTTTATTAGGTACACCTATTCAATTGCTTGTTAACACAAATAGCTAATTGGCCAATGACATGACTGCAGTTCAATGCATTTCGGTATGTAGAGGAGATCAAGACAATTTGCTGAAGTTCAAACCGAGCATCAGAATGGTGAAGAAAGGGGATTTAAGTGACTTTGAACATGGTGTGGTTGTTGGTGCAAGAGTGTTACAATAGGGGTCGTTTTTCAGGCGATTAAGGAGATTAAGTAGGAAACTTCTACCTACTATATGTGTTCTATATCAAACTCATAAATATACACTATTATTATCATTTTGCATTCAGTATTATTATTATCCAAATATATGTGCAACAGTACGGTGGCCGTGCAACTGACTTAAACCTAAAAATGCCTGACATAAACATAGCTGCGTAGGTCTGGGATTTCATCTGCGGACGGAATAGGATCGGATAGGATAGAGTCAGTGTGTAATATGTTTAACGTAATAAGCTTACTAAAATATATTGGTTTCATGTAATATGTATTTGTGGGGGAAATTTAAAAAAATACATAGAAATATCTAATCAACCAAAGATTTTGCGACCACCATCTCTGAGCGCACAACACATCAAACCTTTAAGAAGATGAGCTATAGCAGCAGAAGACCACACCGGGTGCCACTCCTGTCATCTAAGAACAGGAAACTGAGACTACAAATGACACAGGCTCACCAGAATTGGATAATAGAAGACTGGAAATTGTTGCCTGGTCTGACAAGCATCAATTTCATTCATTCAGATATTTGGATGGGTATCAGGGTCAGAATTTGGTGTAAACAACATGAAAGCATGGATCCATCCTGCCTTGTATCAATTGTTCAGGCTGCTGCTGGTGGTGCAATGGTGTGGGAGATATTTTCTTGGGACACTTTTGAGCCCCTTGGTACAAACTGAGCATGGTTTAAATGTCACAGCCTACCTGAGTATTGTTGCTGACCATGTCTATCCCTTTATGACCACAGTGTACCCATCTTCTGACGGCTACTTCCAGCAGGATAATGCACCATGTCACAAAGTTCATATCATCTCACACTGGTTTCTTGAACGTGACAATGAGTTCACTTTACTCCAATGACCTCCACAGTCACCAGATCTCAATCCAATAGAGCACCTCTGGGATGTGGCGGAACAGGGGATTCACATCATCGAATGTGCAGCTGACATATCTGCAGCAACTGTGTGATGCTATTATGTCAATATAGACCAAAATCTCAGAGGAATGTTTCCAACACCTTGTTGAAAGTATGTTACAAAGGATTGAGGCAGTTCTGAACGCAAAAGGGGGTCCAACCTTTTACTAGCAAGGTGTACCTAATAAAGTGGCCAGTGAGTGTATATTTCAAGCTTTAGAAAAAACATATTATTGTCATTCACTCAATAGTTCTGTTACAGGACATTGTGAAAGTAATTTTTTTTTACCATTCAGTAACATTTTTTAATGAATTAAAACTTCCCCACAAACAACAATTGGTATATTGCTATCTGTAGGAACTGCCATTTACCACGATGATTCAATCTGAAGGACACACTCTTAAATGTGTGCTGCTCCTAAACAGAAGTAAATAGAGTTTTCTAAATCTCATATGTAACATTCATATAAGATAATGCACAACTTTGGAGACATCTGTTTGTCTCCTTGCAGTTGGCTGA
The DNA here is from genome assembly GCF_022458985.1 of Mugil cephalus. Lineage (NCBI taxonomy): Eukaryota > Metazoa > Chordata > Actinopteri > Mugiliformes > Mugilidae > Mugil > Mugil cephalus. The sequence goes on from NC_061784.1 coordinate 2,474,769, forward strand.
TGGTGTCGTCCTCTTGGCCATGTCTATAATCACTGATGTGCGTACAAAAGGTTTTACTGTCGAGTGTGAAAACCACATGTTTTTCTATAAATGTTACTGCCACACTTAGGTGAAGCCTGAGCAAACACTGCAGCAGGGATCTGCTTCCTATATCCTGTTATGGAGGTGGAGAGGGAGTTAGTCATCACTCTCAGACGTGTCTTTCCACAGGTTGTTAGCACTGTTTTTTCCTATTTCACTTTATATAAAAATCATTATAAATGGATAGAGCTCACCACTTAAATACTTAAACTCATAAAAGACAAGTCGAATGTGTGTAGCCAAACCAGGAGTAACCAGGCTCCAACTGCTTTAATGTTCAGTGACATCTGACCTGGTAACTAAAAAAAAAAAAAAAAAAATCTCTTTCACAATGGGATTTTCAACAAATAAAATTTTGTGATGGTGTCATTTCATGTCATTTTAATCTGAATGTTGTGTTCAGTGTTTGCATCATTGTTTTCTTCCCTGGCTGACTTTTATTTCCAGCCTACAACAGTAATTATAATGTTTATGTGGTGTACTCTACAACTCTGAAACCTGTTAGACAGATGTGCACGTAATGAGCTGCAGCCCATAACTCACCCTCATCTAAATGTAACAGTTCTGTCTTAGAAGAGATTTGTTTTCATTTGTTTATGAGAAAAGTAAACCACATGTCTAATGCCAGCCTTATAAAGTCACTTCTTGGGTAGAGTTTCTTTTTTCTTCTTTTCGTTTTCCTCTTTTAGCTGAAAGTATACTAGGAGAAACACTTAGCTATCAAACATGTTATAATTTGATTCGCCAATCGAATAAGTAAGCTAGGACCACAATAAATTCACAATATCTATGACATATTATCACTTTTACTCTCATTGTGGAGGAAAAAAAACACAGTCTTTGGACTCTCATTCACAGAGCACCATGTAAGGATATTTTAGTTGGAGGGAAACTGATTGAAAGCATGTGGTAGTGAGCGCAGTAGAAACGGAGAGGCTTCTCTCAAGGAAGGCATGTCTATTCTATTCTACTTCACTCTCAGTACCTGTGTTTTACCACTAATGTAATTAATGTTTCGGGGGCAGCAACTTTAGGAGGGAGGTCCAGACGGCCCTCTCCACCAGCTCCTCCGGAGGAATCCCCAGTCGCTCCCAGGCCAGATGGGAGATATAATCCCTCCATTTTTTCCTAGGGCGACCCCGAAGCCTCCTACCGGTGGGACATGCCCAGAACACCTCTATAGGGAGGCGTGCGCGGGGCATCCTCACCAGATGCCCGAACCACCTCAACTGACTCCTCTCGATGTGGAGGAGCAGCGGTTCCATTCTGAGCTCCTCCCGAGTGTCCGAGCTCCTTACCCTATCTCTAAGGCTGAGCCCGGCCACCCTATGGAAACTCATTTCGGCCGCTTGTATCTGTGATCTTGTTCTTTCGGTCATCACCCAAAGTTGATGACCATAGGTGAGGGTTGGAACATAGATCGACCGGTAAATTGGAAGCTTTGCCTTTCTGCTTAGCTCTCTTTAAGCGCCGGTTAAGCACCCGCAACACTCCAGATGCTGCTCCGATCCATCTGTCGATTTCCCGCTCCATCTTGTTCACCAGTGGACAAGATCCCATGGTACTTGAACTCCTCCACTTGAGGCAGGACTTCCTCCCTGACCTGAAGTGAGCAACCCACCCTTTTCCGACTGAGAACCATGGCCTCACACCGGAGATGCTGATCTTCATCCCAGCCACTTCACACTTGGCTGCGAACCACCCCAGCAAGAGCTGGAAGTCACAGTTCGATGAAGCTAAAAGGACCACATCATCTGCAAAAAGCAGGGACGAGATCCTCTAATCACCGAACTTGACACCCTCCACCACCCGGCTGTGCCTAGAAATTCTGTCCATAAAAGTTATGAACAGAACCGGTGATAAAGGGCAGCCCTGGTGGAGTCCAACCCTCACTGGGAACAAGTCCGACTTACAGTCGGCTACATGGACTGAACTCGCGCTCCTTTGGTACAGGGACTGAATGGCCCTTAGCAAGGGGCCATTAACCCACAGGATGCCCCTGGGGACACGGTCGTAGGCCTTCTCCAAATCCACAAAACACATGTGGACCAGTTGGGCAAACTCCCATTTCCCCTCCAGCACCCTACGTCCACGTCCAGGGCAAAAACTGCATTGTTCGTCCTCGATATGAGGTTCAACTATTGATCGGATCCTTTTTTTTTCAGCACCCTGGTATAGACTTTCCCGGGGAGGCTGAGGAGTGTGATCCCCCTATAGTTGGAACACACCCTCTGGTCCCCTGTCTTAAAGATGGGGACCACCACCCCGGTAATTACTGTTAATTAATCTAATGTTTCTGAAAAACGTAACACATTCAGGCCAGGAAGGCCATTAAAAATGTGTCAGAACTGTACCAAATATAAACGTGAATGCTTAAAGATTAAATCACACATCCACAACTAATCTATAAGTCTTTTAAATATGATTCTTGCAAAAAATATTACTGATCAGTTCAAATATCTGATGTGTAACACAATCATAAAATTGATTTTGCTAATTATATCATGCTGTTTGTGTTTAGATGTTCATCAGCAGTAGAAAACTCACCATGTGTAGATCTGTGATGTATAAGTCCAAAACTAAATACAACATTAGTGTACCTAATGAACTTTAGTATCCTGAATAGAAAACTGATTCTATGTTAGGTTGCCACAGATAGCATCCAATTTAAATAAATTGCTCAGAACCACAAATGTCGTCACTAGGAACACAGTCAGAGGTTTACCAAAGATGTGGTTGTGGATTCATTTCATAAATGATAAATGTGCTCCACCGGTGGCATCATATGAAAAGGCAGTACGATCGTTCCTTTATGGACCATGAATCTCTGTCTCAAATTTCAAGTTTCGTCCAATAGCTGCCAAGATATATTAGTTATAAGTGGTAGACCAACCCTAGGGCTAAAGCAGTAATGAGGTCAAATAAAGAAAAGAGGTAATCAAGCCGTATGTTGTCTCTGTGTGTTGTAAATGTGCAGCTGTAGCTTTTAAAGCTTTTATTAATGGTTGTTTCTGAAGGAAAAATGTTGTGTGTATGCGTATGTTTACAACAGTGAGCATTAGATTCCTGGAAGACGGCGCAGAAAGAACGAACATTACTCCGCTCCTGCACTTCAAAGCGCAGTGTCTCAAGATGAAGTATTTTGTCAGTGAATTAAGGGAGGACTCATAAAACCACAGCACCCCACAGTGTGCTGCTCTGCTCCGTTTCTTCACAAAGCGGCAGCGTCTGGCTGCATACGCCGATTAATGCGACACCACATGTCGAGAGCCAGGAGCATGTCAGAAGGTCAGCCTTGTTTTAGATACTTTATGAACACCCTTATAGAGTAATACATCATTTAGATATTATATACCTCCCTTAAAATCATCAGTCAGTCAAGTGTGCATTAGACAGACCTCCTACTACTCCCCATTTTTCATAAGCTATATGTTCTTGTGCACTGTCCTTACTATATGCTGCTGTACCACTGCAAATTTCCCCACTGTGGGATAAATTAAAGGATTTTATTATCTAATTTATATGAAGCAGACATATTAATACTTTTTGTTGTATATCACAATGATGACACTCACGTTCCACTGTCTGTAGAGTCATGTTCTCTGCTAAAGAGACAGACAAACAAACTGTTCTCTTGAATTCAATGTTGTGTTACTCAGCCATCAGTGTGTTGTTGTTGTTACGGATTGATGGGCCCCAGTGCTTTAACCCTGAGGCTTCCTGGAGGTTTACTCACAGCCACACACAGCCAACAGAGTCAGCATCACATCAGAGCAAAACCAAACCCCCGCTTTCCCAAGACTTGGCGGAAAAACAGTCATCAAAGCAGGAAAACCACACTTGCTCTCTTGAGTGGTCCAGTATCTCTGACAAACCCAACTGGAGATTCTCTTCCAAACTACACCCCTGGAAAGCAAGGGAAAAACTGACAGAATTAAAAAAAAAAAAAAAAAAAAAAAAGAAGAAAAAGGATTAGGTGTTACTAGGAGCAGAAACTGCATAATGTACTGGTTGTGAAACATGACTGCTGGGGCAGTCCTGTCCTGTTCCTGTCTTTTAGTTGCTTTGTTCTAGTAACAGTGATCCAGAATAACTGCACCTATGACTGATGAATAGTGTGATTACATTAATTTTTGATCATCACTAAAATGATGACTTAGGCCTCTCTTCTGCTGGAAATGGAGGGTTGACCTTGACGTTTGGGATCCGTTTACTATGAGTGCACATATTTAGTGGTCATGCATCTGTTGGCAAGGCACAGCTGGAGGTGCCATAAGGCAGTGGGTCCTTACTAACTCCAAAGTTGTGTTAAAAGCTGTGCAACCCTGCTGACTAGACCAAACAAGGCGAGATTCTTTGATGAAACACAGATGAAGACACTGAGCCATCGGTGAGTGTATTGTCTAGACAACTTTAAATCACATCTACATGTTTTCTTTACAGCAGACACTGGTATTCCTACGTCCAGGAATCACCAGAATGCACTCATTGAGTTTTCTTGAGGACCTTTCACTAGTTATCCAAGTAGCTTTTACAGTTTTAAATATAGACTCCATGTTTCTATTTCTGTTTTTACATAAGATGTTAAAGCACCATTTTCAGCCCAGTCGTTTCAGCCCTGCTGAAATGGATAAATGAATGATCCTGAAAGTGGACATAGAGAACTCAAACAATCAAATGAAGCAGAAAATATTCTACATGTGCATTTGTTTATTCAAGAAAATGCATTTGTACATATAAGTGAGATGCAAAAGTATGTACCTTTGTATTTAGTATCTGGTGTGACTCCTTTTTGCAACTTTTAAGCAGCACTGTTCCCATCATTCACTGAGCTGCACACAGCAGGAGTCAGTGAGAGGCCGTCAGCTGGCTGAGACGTCGGTGCTGTCGTCGCCAGCAGTTCTTCATCCAAGAGCTCACTTCGGCTGATTCTTCTAGCAGTACTCCAAGGATTATTCCAAACTGTTCAGGTATAAAAATCTAACAAACTAATTTGTATATGTACATTTGATGTAGCAGTAAGCTCAATGACAGATCGTATTTCATCTGTACTTCACATTAGAGGTCAACTTTTAATTCACCTTTAACAGACAGAGCTGTCCCGAGTAATAAAAGTAAGGAGCAATGTGAGTATTTGCTGTCGAGCAGTGGAATGATTACTGACTTCATTTTTCGAGGAGGTTGCCCAACACTGGCAATCAGCATGTCTGAGTGTTGTTAATTAACATGATGTTATTTGACTAATTTGACAGACTTGGGGCTAATTAAATTCTATAATGTGCTAATCAGTAAATTTTAAAGCATTTTATAACTTCTGGAAAGAAGCTATTTCCCCTGTGCCCATGTTTCTTATTAACCAAGTCCAACACTGTGGTTTATTTTAGTAAGTGAATATTTTAAGATGTGGTCGCAACTAATGAACGCTCAGAGCCCATAACTGTAAGTCAAACCTGGTGCAGTGCAGCAACTGTAACCATTTTTACTTCAACACTCGGACTTCTTTGAACAGGTCCAATGATTTATACATGCACGCCCTCACATCAAAGAGCATACGCAGAGTTATGTGTGACAAAAAAAAGATCTAAACACGACTGGACCCTGCTTAAGAGTACATCCAGCTTAAATTTAGAGGCACCATAAGGTCCATTTATTAGTCCCAACGGCACTTTTCAGTCAACCAGAGGACACTGGTCATCTGTATTATTTAGACAAAGAGTTTGAAGTTTCCCATGATCTTGGTAACCTTTACACTGTAATCACAAACAGACCTGAGGGCCTTTGCTAAGTACATGGGACCCTGAGCTATTTAGAACAATAATCAGATTTTCTTAATCAGATGTGCTTCCCCGTGGTTGTTCTGTATTTACACAATTAAAAAACAAAATACCAGTTTAAACATTGCAATAAAATTGAGCTCATCTACTCACCACACATTTTAACCTCATGTGGAATGTTGTAGAAGAGATTTACATCCAAAGCACTGAAGTCTGAATGTAAAGGTCAACACTGGCAACAGTTCCCATTTTATATAATAATGAAGTTAAGCAGATGTATAGTACTACAAAATAAACTTAAATTATAAGATATTCAGTCTAAAAGATCAAGTGTGGGGTCATTCGATGAAATCGTATATTCTGAGGCATACATGCGTTATTTTATTATTTTATTTTATTTTATTTTATTTTATTTTATTTTATTTTATTTTATTTTATTTTATTTTATTTATTTTATTTTTTCTGATTCTGATTTCTACTTTAAAAATGCGCAGAGTCTCCAAGGGACAAAAAGCCCAATGGATGAGTAAAAGATTAGACTTAAGTTTATACACAGATCTGCTGAATTGCCAGTTTCAGATTTTGTATGGTCCCATGCTCAAATGGAAAAAAAAAGTTACACAACTCACAGTGCCTTAAATTATCAGTGAAAGTAAACTGAGTGTACTCCAGTGCGATTTGTGGGGATACAACGTTGGTTAGAAATTCCAGCAATATTTCCAGTTAGTCCTCAGTTTGTTTCCTTTTCTGGACATTTTGAGCATACTGGCAGAGTAAACAAAAACTGTGGCTCTGCTCAAGAATATAGCATGTATATTTCTAATACAGGATGTCGCTCTATATTTCAAAGCAGAGCGTCAGTTCTCATAATATTGTTACGTAGCTGAAGAAATACCATAAATCTCCATCTGCACAAGAAGATATTCAACATTTGGGACTTGACCCTGCTTCAGATGGCACAACTGCTCTACGCAGATCAAAGGCCTTTACGTCTATCACTGAGGAATCAGGACACTTTAATACGTGTAAAAAAAAGAAAAAAATATTTAGCTCTCCCCACTGGAGGTCTTTGCTCAGCCTGAAAGTTCAGAATTCCCTGAACTTAACCTAACCTGCTCTGTGACTAAAGAACTGAATTTATTTTTCTCATTTATTCCCAACTTCTGTACATTTGAGATGAACTACCTAAACTGAAACATTTTTGGCCCTTATACTCAAATGACTTTAAAATAATTGGTTTCCAAAAGCATCATAATATCAAAAGCATTTTACATGGACTATATAGCTCAATAACCCTGCAGCAGCCTTAGTTACATCTTCAGAATATTATCTGATATTTGTCTTTCCCAGTCTGGAGTCAAATGACATGTGGCATGCATATGCACAAGTGAGTCACAGGAAATTACACATGCATTCACTGGCTGAAATTTAGAAGAAGTGAATAACTCACATATGCTGTGTAGCAACATAATGTTGAACCCATACATTTTGATGGAATGTATTACAATATATATTACGACATGGATTACCACAAACAGAAGTTGCATAAGAAGTTCATCTTCCCATGTTCCATTTATGAATCTCTGGATCCTGAACACTTATTTGAACAGAACTCAAATGCATGGATTATCAGCCAAGACCACAGCAGGAATCTTAGAGATCCCAGTTTTAGACAATGGATGAAAATTCAAGTTTAACACTGATTTCTAGAATTGTAATAGTATTTAAGAGTATTACATACCGGTAATTGTCAGATGAAGGTGGTGCACATCTTCCCCTCCAGCTCTAAAACATCTGAATCCTCTCCAGATCATAAAGATCAAATATGACAAAATCATTTCTACAAAGAATGTCAGATTTAAAAAAAAAAAAAAAATGCGGAGAAGCCTCAGGGCTGCCTTGTCTTTCATTAAACATACACACATAGCTTCATAGCACACACCTGGCTCCGGCACATGGAGTACAAGGAGGGAACCATAGAGAACTCATGTCATGGATGTAAGTGTCAAATAAATGTGTGCACGCATAACAGTCTGTGAGCTTCATTCCACATGAGAACGAAGGCTAACATGTGTTTCCTCCTGTCCACATGTGCGCCTTGACCCTGCTCGTCAATGAACATGCCCCTGGTATTCTTTTATGACTCCACGAGCTCTGAGCCTCCCAACACCTGTACAATAAATCACCAGCCCACTCCTGGAGGTGTTACATAACCAAGCAGGCACCGAACTGCCTGCGGTGGAGGCCTGACACAGGGGCAGCAGGATTCGACTCATCCACTGCGCAGATAGATGGTGCCACATGGGTGTCATCAAAGGAGCTCTAGAGAGAAGAAAAATAGTGATACAACATGTTGTTTGGCACCGCAGGGTACGTCCAAAAAATTAGATTAATGTTTTAAGCATGGTCTCTTTTCACTCAGTGAGGAGAGAAAGGAGACTCTGTGAACTGTATCCTTGGAAGCACAAAAGTAATAACACTTCCTATGAAACCCATCTCAGCTCACTGTGTTACATATGCCAATGAAGTGATGGATTCTAATGTATCAAGTATAATATTGAACATATTGAATGTTTTCTATGAAAATAGATCACAATTGTGATAACATCAACACAGCATACGGAGTCTATGATACCCTTTTGACAAAGCACTAGGGCCACTAGTGTCTAGTAGAAAAAATCTAGAAAAAATCCCTGGAAGGGCAAGTAATACAGGACTTTTTTGTTAATAAACAGCAGTCTGCAATACATTGTCTTTTGCTACTTCATGAAGTGAAAATATGTTAGCGTCAGATTTACAGCTTGTTTCTGCTGACCACAGGCGGCTAAAACATGCATCTAGGCACATGTAAAACACATTTCTGAGCGTTAGCCTCTGTGTAATAACTGTGTGGTTGGAACCAAACGCCATGAAACCTCCAGCAGTCAAAACTGACTCAATCCGAAAAGGGCAAATCATTTTGACCTGCATTTGTTTTAAACTGTAATCACCGTCTTTGTTTCCACCAGTTTTGCAGTGGGAACAGGTCTACAAATCCACCTTACGCTCAAGAAACTGGGGCTAGACCAGTGCATGTTCATCTGGTCTTTAGGAGTACAGTTCCTAATGGATTATAATGTTCATCTGTAAATGTTGTTCTGTGTAATGATTTGCAAAAACACATTCACCGTAACAGGTAAAGTTTGACTTTAATAATACTGTAAAACAGCCTGTGTATTTTTACAGTGGCTCCGTGACTTCCCACGTGTGACTGTATGAAAGTCATATGTTGGAATCTCATAAACAGATATGGAAATCTTTCGGTTCAAAGACTGATTACAGTTCCACTGCTGGGAAGTACACCAGCTCCGGTTTCCATATGAACAAAATAAATATGTGAAATGCAGATGGGAAAAAGTGATGTGAAGACAAATTTAAATAAATAAAGTCCAACCGTGAGGGTGTACAATGGTGATATGAGCTCATGAAGTTCCATCTCAGCAGACAGAGTCCAACCAGCACCATGCCAAAGCATCAGAGACGCTGCACTCCTGTTCCTGAGTGTTTGTGCCTTGTTTGTGCAGCCCTCATTGCTTCGTGCTCAGACTGTTCTGACTCGTGGCAGAGAGCAAACTTCCAAGTTTCAGAAAGTCCCTCCGCATGGAGCCAAGTGTTAATGCAAACCCTTTCACTCTACAGGAGGGAGAGTGGAGGAGGTCAAACCAGCTCTGGCTACAGAGCAGCACAGATGAATGATATCACTTCTCTCCTCATCACCTCTGCATGACATGTATATACATCTAACCAGACGTTAACTTATTTACAAATGACAATTAGCCTAAAATAAGCTTCACGTCCAAGCTCCATGAGTTAAAATAGCTGCAGGCAGAAGGCTGTATGCAAAGACACAACCGTCTGTGACGTCTACACAGGTTTCCTGAAGAGCGGTTTGGATGGTCAGTGTGGTGGCTCTTGGCAGTGTCTGACTCCACAAAACTCTCCTGGCTACGTTAGAAATGGGCTTTAAATGAAGCGGCATGAGGCAAGTGGCTGACTCCGAGGCATCCAGCCGACATCCCGCCTGTCACTCAAGGCAACTACACCCAAATTATGCAGAGCTCTAGGCCTCGAGTTTAAACCTGCAAGTCGTATAAAAAAAAAAAAAAAAGAAAAAAAAATCACTCTCTGTGCATTTGACAAATGGGGACATTGGAGAGATTTAAGCAGTTTTTGTACCTGGCTTTATACATGGTCATTAGACGAATGGCAGTATTAGGTACAAATGTTTTTTTTGTCCTCTCAGGTTTGCTTGTAAATGGCTACTGCTATGTTTCATCCTATAGAGTTCAATATGCTTCCTAGTTCATCCTCAATAACAAACTGGAAGTGCTAAGTTTCCAACTTCCCAAATTTCCCAATTTCCCAGTCAAAATATGTATATATGTATATAATGTAATATAAGCTGAAAGAGGCTTTGGTACATTTTGGGTTAAACAAACAGTTTGGAAGACTTTACATTCCCTATGCAGACAGCCAAATCTTCTGGCTGCAGGCCTGCAGCTCACAGAGAGCTTTGCTAGTCTCTGCATTGTCACTGCAGATCATTTGAAGGATGGTCCAATTAAGCCCTGACAGACGTCAAGTTGACTCCAGTGCTACGTCAGTGTTGGCCCCAGTGTAGTTACTCTGCATTATGTCAGCTCAGCTGTCTAATGTTTGTTTCATGTTTCGGTTTTGCATGCTACAGCAGGAGTTCCTCACCCTTTTCCTCCCTCAAAGCTCTGCTCCTACATGCAAACATCCCACACATCCCCAGAAGTCAGTGTAAGGACTCCTTACTGTTTGTTGCTGCTATGAATTCATGCAAATGGATGAAACTGACATTTCAACTGGCATTCAGATCAACAAACACATCCCACTCTCATGTGAGTTAACTCATGGGAATTTATTTGGATGCTGACCAGCCTGACAGGTGTGTGTGTTTTGTGGAATGCATCCGACTGCTGACATTAAATGGCTGGGGACACAATTCCATTATGCATTTAATTCATTGTATCTTTCCATCTCACAGGTAGCGCTATGAAAGTGAATTGGAAAAGGTGAATCTTGACACCAGCAACATTTAGGACAATGACTTTAGACTGCACCAGTCCAATTAGTTGCGGTCCATTACATGGTGATGTGCAGAGATACCTTTTAAAACAAGCTTGGGACACAGATGTGTGACTTCTGAAGGAACTTTACAATTAGAAAGTATTTACAGTTTTATTTTACAGTCACACCAAACTGTATATATCACCACTGTTACTGACTCACTCATTGCATCTTATCCTGCACCACATGTTTTTAATATCAGTATAGTTCACTGCAAAACTACATATTGTTACCCTGAGACTCTTCTGGACTGATTTACTCACATGTTCACATATTTGTGTCTGCTTTCTGTCTGCACACAGATCAGTGTAAGTGATGATGGCGTGGTGTAATTCCTGGATGCATATCAAACATGGCAGTTATGTTTGATTTCCATGGCTGTGCCAGGACAAGCTGCTGTTCAGTCTGATGTTTCAGGACTACTTGTCCATCAAACAAGACAGACCTGACTTCTTAGGTCATATTTTTAAAGTGTAATATAGAGAATAGTATTTTGTTTACTGTGGCTATTGTCAGTGTGTTCACCACAATTTCAACATCATAATAACTAGTGTTCTCATACTATGTGGCATTGATTTCTTCTTCTTTGTGGGGTAATGTGCCCTGTAGAATTTCTAGTAGTAGTAAATCAAACAGCGGCAGCCTTTTTACTATGTCGTACCTGTTTAAACAGAGAATACTACGCCCAGCGCTTAGAAAGGCTACTAATTAAAATGACAGATGGCGTCACTTTTTACATTTCCTTTGAGGTGCAGCCGGTAAATACAGTCATGTGAAGAAAGTGTACAGAGAGGGAGGAAAAGACTTTACAAGCAAACACGTTGCACAATCTTTAAACTCGAGGGGCACTTCACTCTGCTATCAAGGTACTTCACACTGTCATGATTCATTTCATGAGTGTCCAAAACAAGATACCTTTTTTATTCAGTATGAGGGAATTATATAGCAGTTTAGGACAAACATAGGAAGAAAAAACCCTTCAGCATATTGTGTCCATCCCAGATTTTCTCAATAAGTGACTCTAAAAAAAATGGCACATATAACCTGAAATGAGAGGCCATGGACGAGCACTGCTTGAGGTATAAATTGTTACAAAGTTTGGGTGAAAAGTCTTTCTTAAAGAGTCCCTGAATATTTTTACTGACCTTAAAGTAACTAACACATTTTTAAAAATAGCTGCTAATTTGTGGCAGAGACAGACTTTCAAATAAACATACCAGGCACAGCACCTTGACCTCAGCAAGAGATATACTATGTCAAAATGTCTTACTTGTAAAGGTAAGGCATGTCACCTCATGACAGACAACGTGATGTATGCAATAGGAGGACCTGTTTCATATATTATAAAGAAACATAACAAATTTGGACAGTACAGCTTGTACTCAGAGTCAAGAATGTCACCTCTGACATTATAAGAAGCAGTGTGCACACATTTCCCTTGTAATTGCAGGAGAACACTTACTCATATGCAGTAGACAGGACGTGAGACAAATGGATGGAGGGATGAGAAGGGTTGAAGGGTATGGGATGAAAAGGGTAGAGGGGAAGGGATGAAATGAAGGGGGAATGTGTAGACAGATAATGGTAGAAGAACCCAGGGAGTGAGACTCAGGTATGGGGGCACATCTCAGGAAGCCTGAGATCTTCGTCCCCTGGTTCCTGTCATGAAGGTGGAAGAAAAAAAGAAAGGAGAGGGATGGGGATGGGGATGTGGAAGGTGGGGATTGAGAACTGAGACAAACAGAAAGAGAGAGAGAGAGAGGGCTCGGACACACAAAGTAGCGGGAAACAGAATATGACTATGAATATATCATATGAATATGATATGGGGCGTGGTCTAGTACTTAAACCGAAGTTATAATAACCTCATTTAATCTAAAAAGTCAGCAATGCATCCAATTTTCTGAACATGCTTCATATGTCTTAATGAAGTCTTTCTATCGGATACAAGTCCCCATCAATGAAAAAATCTTTAAAAAAACCCCAGCAGACTGATTCAGCTCCACTCCCATAGTGAACGCTTGAACTTCTTTTATTCCTTATTCTAACAGCCGTATAACAGCTCATCTTTTTGTACCAGCTAAGCTACTATGACCAAGCAAATTCCCTTGTGGATCATTAAAGTCTGTCTAAGTCTTAGTCAGTTGGGGTTGTGCTTACGAGAAAAGTCCATATTAACATCTCTCCCTGTGATTCACGCAATTTTGTAAGTGGAAATGTGGAGTAAGGTCCGAGTCCTGACGTTTTGTGTAATACTGGAGGTGGATGATAAATTAATAGAGATGTGTTTTCAAGGCTCATGACCAATGTTAACACTTGAACACCAAGCTTTTTGTGTACGCAACGTCGCATGCCATGAGCTTCATTTCAACAATGTACTGATGACAAATTAAAAATACTGAAACAAAAGGTTTACAGTATTTTCATTAATTAATAAAACCACAAAATCCTTTATAAATTTCATTCATGTAAATAATTTTTAAATGTATGTGGTTCACTCTGACCTTAAGTCTTATATTACTTTAGTTTTTATATCTAAACATAAACCTGCGTTCATATACAGATTATTCAAGAGAAATCAAGACGTTGTGTAATATTCCCCTCAGTGAAACAGGCTCTGAAACATCTTGCTGACCCAGCAGAAACTTGATAAACTTTAAGATGAACCTTAAACAGATGTCAAAGGTCATGAGAGGCAGACAGTTACCAGAATTGAGAGTGATGGATGGTTTGACTCAGACAGTTACTCCAAGCTGGGGCCAAGAGGAGGTCAACCTCACCCTATTCACTGCTCTCAAACCTGAGGCCTCGTGTTTCTGCTTATCACAATGCATATTGCCACCGCCCCTTTGTCCACTTTTCGTGAAAATGTCATGTCTTTGACCTCAACCGCTGGCCAAATATTCAAATGAACTAGAGCAGGGGTGGATCACAGGAGGGAGGATTGCTGTGGGATAAAGTCATATTGCAGTTGAAATATGTTGTTGTTTCCCCGAATGAGTGTTGAGTAATGCTCACACTAGGAGCTGTTGGAGGGATTCTGCGTCAGTCATATTCCGACATTGTTGTTGCTTTGTTATCGTAAATGATGACGCTGGTGAGACTCAAGTATAATGCTGCTTTTAATTACATCGCAAGATGAAAAATAGATCTCGACATTCAAATGCAGAATGTGCACACTAGTTAACCTCAGCTAGTGATCCTCCCCTGCTCTGAGTAATCACTACATCTGCAGTGGGTATGTATTCGTCTTTTAAAGATGGAATTGTGCCATGAAACTTACTCACTCCAAGAGCTGTTGGTCTGCTTTTCTTGGATTGTTAGAGCTGTGGTTGGACTCACCAGGGTCAGTGAGCAAACCGTTACCTATGGCTGGCATCCCAACTATTGCACACATATACAGAACATCTGTTGTTTGGAACCATGAGGTTGATGATAAAATACCAGTTTAATATGAACATCATGTGAATGATATGTGTCTGTGGGTATCATCATCATCATCATGGGCAGTATCTTGTTTCATCTCCAGACCAATGATGCAGTGAACACAACAGGCGTTGCCATCTGGTCCAAAGTCTTTTCCTCAACCAAGCCTCCAAATAACTCTTAACAGTAGCAAGAAATAATATTTTTATGGCTTAAAATGCAGGCAGTAGATAGACCACAGAACATCTAGACACTGTGTCATGTGTCTAGATGAGTGACTTATATCAATGTTGTTTTTGTAAAGCAAGAAACTAATTTTAGTGGGTAATGGTAGCAGTTCCACTATGTGTTTCTACTTCTTAGTAAATATGTGGACCAGAAATTTGGTAAATTTGGTAACGAAGTCAAAATATGGGTCTACAGTCATGTTAACAATTCCGTGAAGCTGTATTATAGCACAGCAGTGCTCTGAGTTAAATGCTAACTGGTTCACAATAACATGCTAACATGCTAAATGGTTAAACATGCGGTTTAATACTACAGCTCACAAAATTCTGAGGTAGAGAACCAAATATTATCAATTTAAAGAGGTCAGGCAATGATTGGCCTTTTATCATGCAGACATAGCTGAGTTTCTGTCTATCTCTGATCATCTCAACCCTTAAAAAAAGTGTCAAGAATGCATTTGTGATGACAAATAGCAGCATATGGTGAAACTCAACACATCTCCTGAAAACTTCACCTAACTTTACCTAACTCAGTGTTGCCCAACCTCTCGAGCCATGGCACATATAAATTTTACTGCCTTTTAAAACCATATTTAAGTTCTGAAAATGCTGTATCCGTGCTCATATCAAGCTAATGTTAGCTGACTACATGAGCTACTATGTTAACTAACAGATTAATATTAACACATTTACAAGCAATTTTTTTTTATTTTTTATCAAGTCAAGTCACAAGTCATTAGAACAGTAACTCGAGTCCATGTCCCTTGTATATACAAAATGCAAACTTTCAGTAGTGGATCATAGCTTCAACCATCATGGTGTTATCCCAAACGCCAATAGAATCTAGAAGTTATCAGAGTCAGCTTAGTTCAGACTGTGGGAATCTTGAATGCTTGTACAACATTGGCATCGGTGAATCCTAGACGTTAGATCCAAGGATATTTCACAAGATGCTTGAAAACCTTTCCATTGCTGTATGATCTGTGGAAAAATCTAGTTTGATAAAATTCCACTTGCGCATACTGTCTAGCTGCTTTTAAGTAATGTAAGATCTTGAGTATGGTTAGACCTGGTTAGACTTGGGCTATCTAACCTAGCTTGGGAAGAGTATGGGTTTTGTAAAAATGATACATTATTTGTTTTACCCACATTCAGGTAAAGGTGGACTATGAAAAAGATGGGTCTTTTTAAGGTGTGCAAATGAATCATTTGCTTTACATATTTTAAGACATTTGAAATGAGGCAATAAATACAATATTTATAGGTGATGAATATAAGGTGTGAACTTGCACAGCTGTTTATTGCAGTGAGCGATTTGTGGTAGAAATACAGCTGCTCTGACTCTGATACGTGTGGGGCCACCGTCAATGCAGCCTGAGCATTTTGTCTTCTCTGGTTGCCAGTGAAATCCCAAAGCATGAGACAGGAGGTGGGAGCCCGCCAGTATCAGCCCATGATCTCATGAGAAAGGAAGTGAGATGTGCTAAAAGTTCCTAAGATCCAGTTTATGAAGTCCAAGTGGAAACAAAGCGAGTGGATTTACGCCCTGACATCTGATACAAGTTTGGGTATGTGAACGTCTGCAGCAGGAAAACGACAAGCCTACAGCACATACACTATGTTTTTATTGTAATCATTTCATGTACAACTTAAAACTTTTATACATGGCTAAAACGATTTATTCTATTTGTGAATAGACTATTGCATTGAAGTTTACACAGAGAGCATCTTAATGCAAAATTGATTGTGTGTGCAGAGTTTTAGGGAGGTATCCTACTGATAATGAAAACTTAGCACATTACCACTGCTGTAGTTTAAATGTTGTCTGCCCTCACAGACCTGGCCCCAAGGCATTACCTTGCTTGCCAGTTGATAAGCTGCACATCTGCACAGACAATGAGTTTTATGTTTATTTCTACTTGTTTGATACTATAATAATCTCCCTATTTGAAGAGTGCTGAAATGACTTGCCATGACTGAAGTGCAGTAATGTAGACCTCATCCACGCATTGATGTTTGAACTGAGTTACAAGGCATTCCTTTGATTTGCAGCGAAAGTGTTACTTTGTGTTATGGACTTTACAGATACTGGTGATTTTGCTTTAACGCTGGTAAAGTAAGGCATTAATTCTAGCCTTGTTAAAGAAACTGACAGTGATACTATGTGTATTTTTCAAATCCTCTCAGGATGGACACAGAGTTAAGCGTATACTTTCCTTAGATAAGTGGGAGGTGATATGATAGAGTCCAACCATCAGATGGAGAGGAACAAAAGACGGAATAAAAAACAGTCCTAAAAAAACAGAGCCATGCATGTATGTTAATGTTGCCGAACCAAATCAAATCATGCTTTAGAAATACTAAAAACTCATATTTTAGATTTGCTGATCACGTGTGAGGATTGTGTCTCCCTCTCTGTGTCTCTAGCCAGGCTCTGGAGCAGAGACCTCTGGAAAGCCCCATCACACGACTCGGGGATCAGAAACTCCAGCAGCAGGTCACAGATGCAGTAGATCAGATGCCTGCAGGCAGACACACAAACCGGATTAAGACACCAGCTGTAATTCAGATGCAGCGTGATATGTGTTCAGTTTCCAGACAACTCTGACATGTTACTTTTTAGTAGTGTATTATGACTCTAGTAACCAGACACTAGTACTGTTACAATAGTACAGTTCTAGAGCCTCATTATTGGATTTTGAGATAGAAATCTTGCAAATGTTTGTTTTGTTTGTTTTTCTTGCAAAAAAAAGGATTGGAAATTTTCTTATTGCTTCTTGTTGTTAAAAAACTGCAAAATCGGTCCCCAAAAAATAAGCTAACGCAGAAATGTCAAAAAGTGCAGTTCCTCAAATGGCCATCTGAGGCTGGGTAAAGTGGAAGAAGGTGTTTATGTTCTATTGTGATGTTTTCTTAAAACTGATCCATACTGAGACTTTATCTGTTGTTTTTACCATGGTTAATAGTCTTCATTACTACAATGGGCTTATTCAGAGAAATCATAATCAGGATTTGTTCCTCTTCAAATGTTTGTATCTGGACGTGGGTAATCCAATCCAATGTTGATGTGAAACATTGCCACAAAAGTAAGATGATTTACTTGATCACAACAGATAGCACAACATTGGGATTTCAAATGCAGGAGAATGGTGGTCAAGGTCCAGCTTTTTGAACATCTGGGCCAATTGTTGCTCTTGTTAAAAGCCGAATTAAAGCACTCAGCTGTTTGGTTGCTGACTCACTTGTTTATCTGATGGTCCTGTAAAGACTCCAGCATTGTCTCCAAGGTGAGTCTGTACTTCTCGCTGCCCAGCATGTCAGTGATGAGTTCTGTTCAGGCACAAACAGTGAATCACACCTTCAGAAACTGTGCAAATCAGAAAAGTGTTTCTAACAGCTATATCCTGTGTCTAACAGCTGCTGCAGACCTGGGAGCAGCTGCATTAGGCAATCCAAACATTGCTCCTTTGTTTCCTTTCTTTCTTCATCGCTTCGCTCGGGCCGTGATTGAGCAGGCAGCGTGCCGCCCGGCCAAACAGCTTCCTGCAGTACTTGTAGGTAAATCACCCAGCAGGGGGCACTGGTAAGGTGGGCGACACCTATTTCCAACCATCTAAGGCAAAAATCTGTAGTTTAGTGCATATTTTTCCATTGAGCTTTTTTTTTTTTTTTTAAATCAGCCATCATGCCAATCAAGTGAAAACAGAAATGTAAACATGCTTTGACTCATTCGAAGATAAGAGAAAACACGTGTAGGAAATAAACATTCAATAAACCCACGGGAGGAGCTCAAACATTATTTACTGACATGCTGTGAACCGTAAATTCCCAGAGGCGGACATCAGCTCCATAAATGGAGGCCAGTTGATGAAAGCAGAACACCAGTGATTAGAAAAGCCCCAGTTCCCACAGACCATGGGGTAAACCAGGATAAGTATTTGTTTAGTAAGGTATAAACATACCTTACCAAGTATTTTAAGGGGAAATCCAAGAGAATGTCATGATAAACTCCACTGTGCCACTCACCACTGAATAAATCATAAAGACATTAGACTGAAAAGAATTCCAGCTGATGGAAGGAAGAACAGATAAGTAGATATATACTTAGCAGGAGAAATAGAACTCTGACCTTTCAATGAAGGTGCCAAAGAGCAGTCTGATGGTCTTCTGTATGTTCTCAGTGCACAACCAACTCCACTGATCCTTCATCAGAAGACACAAGATGTTCAAAGCAACATCTGCCACAGCTGTATCTGCAGTCCACATATAAAACATTATATGAACATTATTTTAATTTCAACTGTGTGAGAGACACTTCAAGACACATCTAAAACAAAGCATACCATTTGTGGAAAGGGACTAATGGGACTACTCAGCTAGGACTTAGACCTAGGACTTAGAGTTTTGCTGCACCCAAGTGGTGATGCAGTATTGCTGCAGGTTGATGACTGCAAGGAAGACAAATCAAATCCAAGTTGGAGGATCTCAACCTGTCCCATGAGTTTTCCCTGAAGTCTTCCTGTTTTTGCCTTGCTGCTTGCCGCTCTCCTTGTCTGTCTCTTTCCCGTTCAGTCCACATAAAAGTCTTTCCTGCTCTCTGACAAAGCTCTCCAGGCCCGACAGTGACATGCCATTGAGGACCTGAACAGTACCAATGAACAAATAGTTTGTAAAGACAACATCCTGTGTTTGAAAACACATTCATTAAGATGGGGAATGCAGCATGGTGACTTACAGCGCTGCCTTCACTAAAGTAATATGTCACTTTAGGATGTAGGTCAGGTATGTTGAGCGATGTAGACATTTTGCTTGGGAACATTAGCCTCCTGAAGCAAAATAACAGAAACCCCCCATTAGTCAGAAAGCAACAACCTGCACTCATTTACACATCACAGCTTACAAAATTTGGTTAATTATTTTGGATCATCTTTTTTCCTTTAAGATGCATTCAGGTGACCCAGCTTAAAAGAAATGCAAAGTTACTTATTGTCTGTCTTATTACAGTTTTCAAATGAAAACTGTAATAAGAGATCCACAGTGAATGCAAGATTGTGGTAACCAGAGCACTAGACTGATGGAGGTCTCACTTGTACTTCCTGCTGTCCATTGTTCTTCCATCAGTATCTCCTTCAACGTCCTCAGTAGGACTGAGAGGCTCTGGATGAGGAAAAGCGGTCTTCAAGGTGTCTAAAGCGTTTTCCATCATCTTTAATGTCAACCACAGAAACACAAGATAATTTGATTAGAAAGACAGTTAATGATTCACTTGAGGCTGTTTTTAAGATCTGACTACTTTTATCTCGTCTCTGTTTTTCTCTCATTTGCTCACGGAAATGTTTAGAGATTTCATTGAAAATTACAGTACATCCTTTAAACGTGTATGGTCTGAAGATCAGCAAATGTGTTGTGAATTTGTTCTAACCTTGTCAATTCTTGACTTGGCAAAAGGCTTTCTTCCAAAATATGTACAGCCATCAGAGTTGAGAGCTAGGAACTCCTGCATGTCTTCACTGTTGGCTGTCTCAGGAATGCTGCTTAATTGCTAGAAAAAGAAAAGCTACCCATTACAAGATGGCACAAATGGTAGAGGCTGAAGTTTTGACCTTGAATCCTACTTTAAGGAAGGCATCCAGCTGACTTTTACGGGCTTCAACCTTCTCACTGTCTGGATTGCCAAATGGGAGGTCAGGGAACATTTTCTTCGGGCCCTTGACATCTGAAATGAATACAAATTACTCACATATACATAGCTGTCTCTGCATAGCACGATTTAATAATTTTCCAAGCAGATTATAAGTTCTTGAAAAATTCTTACTTTTGATTAATTTTTTCACTTCAGGCTTCTCCTCTAAACGAGTCTGCAAGTTGAGGAACTCGCTGTATCTGCGATTGACAGTGTGACAGGCTGCGGGTTGCCGAGAGCCAGCATTATCAGTGTCAGCCCCCTTCTCAAACTGTGAAAGGGAAATAGGAGGACGACGTGAGATCAGCAAATAGACATATTTAAATCTCAGTCAAAGAGAAAATAAGTGGTGTCACCTTTACAGTGTAGAGAGTATAGGGATGTGTTCCTGTGCCACGCTGCTCCTTTGCAGAGACTGTACCAGAAATTTGCACATTCTGGATGTTGATGGGTGCAGCTGGGTTGTTGGATGCATCAAAATTGTAGGAGGTCAGACAAAGCCCTCTGGGTGGAGACACTGGAGATTTTTCTTGAGCGATGCCTGCTGGCCACTGGGAGTCCTCAGGCACCACCTTGGGCCCGAGACCTCTCAGAGGACCAAAGCAGCCAAAGGCTTCATCATCCTTTGAAGGGAGCATGTTACACAAGTTAGCTGGAGGACCACATTCACAAAAGCCTCCTGTCAAGTCATCTCCTGAGTCTGTCCGAATTAGAGAGTCCAGTGAAATCATTTTGGACACTGATAAGTTGGAACAGTGGCCAGGTGAAAGTGAACAGCAATTCACTTTGCATGGTGTCGCCAAACCTGTGCGGCAACTTTGTACGTTCCCAGGAGACGTCAGACTGGCTATGCTGCTCTGTGAAGAGTCCCTCTCACTGATCATGCTCTGGCTCTGTACATCATCCAGGTCAGACATGCTTCTGTCAGAGAGGCTGGCTGGATCAGAAGACGACAGTGATTTACAGGTGGTCCAGGATTCCTGTTGGACCTGGCATTTGTACAATGTTTCTGCTGGGAGGTCAAACACATCAATTTCCTGTGGTTCTCTGGATTTGGTGAACATGTCTACAATGGTCAGATTGAGCCAATCAGGGTCCGATACCCTGTTTATGAGTGGTAACAGTACATTGCAGGTGATTAGTTCTGTTACCATGTATCCTCCGGTCCTGGTTTCCATCTGGGGGTATGGAACAAGGACATGTAACACCAGGTTAACTAGAGCTCTGGAGTAGCTAAGCTCAGTGGTTGCATTGCTCACAGCTGGATGAGGAGAGTCTACTTCTGTGTAGAGCTTCCAGAGGCTAATGCTATCCTTGTGTGCTGACTGTATTTGTTTTACTATCATGTAGCTCTGTAGGTGACAGCCATACAGCTCTAGCAAACGCTGAACCAGTGCTTTTCTGTCCACTTGCCGTGCACGCTCTTTTAGTTCCATCACTGACTCCAGCATCAAATTGCATACCGCGTGTTCAAACTCTCCCTCCACATCAGGCAACAGAGTGCGATACCACGAGGACACAAAGTCGCGCACTGCTTTGTGGACAGCAATGTGGATCTCATGGTTCAGTCTCCACTCATGCTCAGGTGAATCCAGCGGTGGGTTAACTTTGCCAAGAGGCAAGAAGTGTTCCAGGTGAAGAAGGCTGTTGGCATCCAGTAAGGCCCGGGACCCAAGCCAACCTCCGAGGACCACCAAGAGACTGGTGAAGATGCAGAGAAGCCAAACGTTCACAAGGAGATGGAAGAGAACAAGCCATGCCAGCAGTGCTCCCAGCCCCAACAGCCTCCGCTGCCCAACTAGCTCTGATAAAGTCCAGTTTGTGGAAGGCATTGTAAACCGTGAGTGAAACAGGACCTGTAATGAAGAGATACATTTGCTTATCGAAGCAAAATAAGATGGTGTCCTCATAATGAAAAAGCAGTTTTTTAAAAAAGGTGACAAGTCCTCAGTCAAAAAACGAAATGCATGGAGCGCTACTTGGGTGTAGAAAGGTGACAAATCCTTTTTTCTTTTTTGCCAATTCACAGATTGATGAATCCATCCATGAGGCATTAAATGAAGGAGAATAGACTATATATAAATATGGACGATACGGCCCCACTTCTTTGCATTCACCAAACCAGTCACTAATGGGAGCTCTATGCCTTCACTTTTGAGGAGCTGTTCCCACTTATACCTTTATAGAGTTGATGGAACAGAGAAGGTGTGTCATCCAGATTATTCATATTTGGTGTATAATCATCACCATCATTTCAAGTATTTCCCAGTATGAAATACCACCAATGTCTCATGCTAAAACAAAAAAGAAATCGAGGTGTGATAAGTCTTTAAACTAGCAAGCATACAAGCTGGACAATATTGTCAAACACAAAAATCACATAGAGGGAGACTGCTTCATATTTACAATCCACATAAGAAAATAAAATTGAGGAATGGCACAGTAAAATATAGGCTATGGGCTGAAGTGACTGGGTAAGCAGTCCAGCATAATAGTTGTAAACATGACATTGTGATTAGAGTCTTTGGCTTACAGCTCACTGCACTAGGACAGTTCTCACTGAGCCTGATGTTGCCATTTGGCTCTGTAAACTTCACTTAACATTAAATGCTGCCGATTGTTACACTACAGCCTGTAGCATTGAATCTACTGGTATCTTCCGAAGAGGAATGCACTTTGAAAACTTGTTCACAAATGCAATCTACACCATAACAACAGAGAGGTCACTGGACAAGTAAAAACATAGTGTAGAAAGCTGGCCTGTGGTCTACTGACATTGGGACAGCAGTCGATGAAATGAAATGAATTCAAGTCATAAAGTCAGGCAGAAATAATAAAACATACAGTACCTGGGAGGTCACAGGAGCCTCATAGCGCAACACAAGCCATACAGAATGTTTTCCTCCTCCTGGACATGCTTTAATCCTCTAACAAAGATTATCTGGATAGACACGCACGCCCATATGGACAGGCACTGCTGTAGCTGTTAGGTGTCCACTTGACCTGCCTGTCTATCTGTGAGAGAGCAGCACAGGCCTCTGCTGCTGAAAGCAAAGGAGGTCAGTATATGCAGCAAAATCACCATGAGTTAATGTCAACACTTTTGAAGTGTCTTTATGTCTGTCCACACCACAGAGTGTTAATTAGATTTTTTTTATATTTAAAATTGAACACTTCTCAACAATAACCAGTGTTCACTTTTCTCAACATTAGTGTGTAGTGCTAGACATCAACTTCCTCATATTGTCAGTTGTTAACAAGTGTTTACTCCATATTTACACTGTATGGTGTAAATAGTTTTTTTAGGTTACATATTACATGTGAAATATGTTATGATTAAATAAAAATGTTGATGATAAGCTTAAAACATTTATTTTAAAATGCACCACAGTAACAAGTGCAAAATGCACATACAGATACATTTAAATCATGTAACTGTTTGTAAGACATTAGATTCCACTTTACATCAAACATCAGGTAAAATGAGAGAGAATGAGTCCTGTAGCTCCTACAGCAGGTGTTGAACTGTCTCTAGCCTGCATGCAAGATTGGCCTCTGGGTCACAGCAGAACTCGTGCTTATAGAAACACAATAGGCCTACACTTAACAGGGGTGCGCCTACGTAAGCCATGCCATGCCATTATGGGCATGTTCGGGTGTCATAAGGGGTGTGGTTATTAGCCACATTTGTTTTTTTTTCTCGGTGCTGTCATCATGACACCATCAACCCACCAACAAGAGGCTTTAAATAAGACCTGTTTCTCATTCTCACTAATGGTTTGGAGTAGGGGTTGGCGATATGGCAAAAATATCATACCATGAATCTTAAATTGAAAAATGAAAAACAGACAATTTAGTCCAAAGAACCTTTCTTAATAGATTTTATTTTAAGTAGTCGCAGTTTTGCCTGCATGTGCAAACAATCAAGGTAACAAGGTATGGTAAACAACAACAGTCTAATTAAGTACACTCTTGCAAAGGTAGTAACAGAAAGTTTTCTACTGTCTTGAACGGTACCATATCTTTTGCAAGATAAAAGGTAACTGCTTCTATTACCTCTTTCTATCACTTGCTTGACTTGTAATACGGAGTGCCTTTGCTAAATGCCTGTGTTAATGTTGACTGTTTTGGTCTTACGCTAGCTACTGCTTCCGCCTGCAGTACCGGCGCCGCCGGGCCCCTCGCTATTTGGCTCTTAGCATATTGTTTGGGATGCTTCCTCTTCAAATGATTGAACAGGTTTGACGTGCGAACCTGTTCTGTGCACATAACATTTGCCTGCACTTCATCAGTTGGGGAAAATCCAAACCAATTCCAGGTGGAGGCCTCAGCCTCCTGAAGATACCAAGCTCACGTTTACGGTGTAACTTCTAGCCAATTAGTGGCCCTTATAGTATTTTTATACTATACCACTATACTATACTACCAGCCCTATTTGGTCATGACCTCCATAATGTCTTGCACTCCCTAGGGCCTCTTCAGACCTTGCATTGAGATCTGGACTATCAGATTGCAAGTGACCAGCTTTAGATCATCTTTAAATACCTTCCCTGATCCCATCTCAGTTTCGTGTTCTGTATGTAAATAAACCCTGTTTTATGAGTGTGCGTGTGCTTTGGACACACACTAACTTATTAGTTATTGATCTCCAACCTGATGTTAGTGAATGAATGAGGCAAAACACTGCCTACATAGCAGCCCCCCTGTTGTGTATGCGGCCTTTAATGCAAATCAGGACTCATTCAGTACGTTTACATGCAAAGATTAATCAAGCTATGCTCTAAAATCATCATCAGCCGTAACAACTGTAATAGCCTACTTATGTTAACCGTCTAATTGTCCATGAATTAGTATTTACTGATTTTAGTATGGCTGAAGAAATCAAATGTTAGCGTTAGCTTGGTGTTCTGATACAGCACTGTATGGGACATGCTAGAACAGTCAATATTAACATCAAATATAGCATTATATGGAAAACAAATCACTTACTCACCAGACAAACTTTCTCATCAGTAAAAGTCAGTTGGTAGTTCTCAGGAAGACTGTCCAAGTAGGGGTATAATAAATGGGTGGGGCTAATAAATTAACATGTGGGGTCATATCCAGGTTCTTAGATTGATTCTCAAGGGAAATTAATTGATCATAGCAGCTTAATTGCCACAAAAAGATGAGCTGTCATACAGCTGGATAGAGTTGGGAGTGAAAAAAAGTTCTATAGCATTCACTATGGCAGTGGAGACGAATCAGTCTGCTTGAGAATGAGCTCCTCTGACCCACAGATGTCTGGTGTAGTGGATGGGATGGATTGTCAATAATGGAGAGCAGTTTTTCCAGTGTCTTCCTGTCCCTCACTGAGACAAATTACTTCAACTCCCTACAGATCACATGTCCAGCCTTCCGGATCAGTTTGTTGATCCTGCTGGTACCCTTTTTGCTGGTACTACTTCCCCAACAAACCACAGCAAAGTACAGGGCACTCGCAACAACAGACTGGTAGAAACACTCTAGTAATACACTGCACACACTGAAAGACCTGAGCTTCTGAAGAAAGTCTAGACAAGCCCTTCTTGCACACAGCATCACTGTTGTCCCTCCAGTCCAGCTTGTTGTTCATGTAGACTTCCAGGTTCTTGTAGCGGTCCACTACTTTCACCTCCAGGCCCTGGATGTTGATGGGCTCCACTGGTGTCCTCCAGAAAGGGCTGAATGGTGTTAAAAGCACTGGAGAAATCAAAGAACATGATCTTCACAGTGCCCTTCCCACCACCCAGGTGAGAGTGAGCCCACTGCAGCAGGTAGATAACAGCATCATCCACACCAACATGAGGCTGATACGCTAACTGAAGGTCCAAGACAGGGGCCACCAGGGGTCTCAGCTGAGCCAGGACGAGTCTCTCTAGGACCTTCAAGACTTGTGATGTCATGGAGACCGAAGAGCCAAGAGACTGAAGTCATTGAGGCTAGATGGGATGGGCTTCTTCAACACCAGTATTTTATTCTTATATAAAAGAATCTAACAGTGAAGTTTGTAATTGTAGTATATGGTCCTCTCGTTTTTCTCTTAGTGTCTCTTTTCTGTTTTTGGGTTTGTGGGAAGTGTACAAAGTTTAAAGGTTAGAAGGTCATTTACCAGTTGATGACTCGTAAAACTACTAGACGTAAGGAGACAAATTGAGAACCATATATAAGGAGACTGTAGGAGCTGAATGGTAGAGGGGATTCGACAATTGGCCGGAAGCTCTCCCAGATTCGACAAGAGTTTGACACTTATCTTTCTTGTAATAAACCTTTTTGAATGCAAGAGAAGACTTGTCAGTGATCACTTTTTTCTTCAGCACATCAATATACAACATAATTAATCCAGATCATAAACAAAATGCAATTATTTCTGTTTTTCTCACAGACTGTGCTGATGCAAAATGTGAAGTAGACAATTTAGTGTAAATGTAAACTTTATATGAAAATATACTTCTTGAATCTTGAATCGAAATGATCAACTTATGTGTGAAGCCCTTTATTGCTTAAGTTTGTGAGAGAAAACATCCGAGTCACTCAACAACTTGTCAGATTTAAAACCTGTTGAGCAGATGTTCTGCAGATTGAGAGTGTCACAGCATCAGTGTGTCTGCGGTTGGGGGGGAAAAAAATGTGGTTTGAAATAAATCAGTTCTAGCCCATCTAAATGGAAGTGCTGAATAAAGTTAAGTTGGTAATAATTATGTATAAACGTGATAAAATAGTCATTAAGAGGAAAAATGTCTGAGAGATTAGGCTCAAAAATGTACTTCGTAGGTTACTCTGTGAAGTTTTCTGAAAGCAATACATTTCATTAATGAATCACTATTAGACATGATAGTTTGGTATATATTTTTAAATCATTTACAAGTTAAGTTCTACGTGTTGCTAATATGTTGCTTTCGTTTTAATTAAACTCATTTGATCCCTAAAAGTAGAATATTTGCTTATATTGTGATTGATGGCACATAATGAGATATGTTAGTGTTAGTAATAGTCGCAGAAGCGGTATTGACGCTGAAGAAGGGACGACATCGGAAGGATGGAGCAGATCACCGAGAGGAGCTGGAGGCAGGCAGTCTAATACAGTATCACCGTAAAAAAGGAGTCAAGGAACGAAGATCATGAGCTGGAGAGAACAGATGTCAGAAAGATGCTTAACTGTGATAGTAAATGTATATTTGAATGTGTCTTGTGAGGGATAACGGTAAGGTTACGTATTACGGCCCCGGATGTATACTGTTCCCCGGAGCAGTATGCGCTGCAGCAGCCCGGGGTGTGTTGAAGTAGTTAGCAGGCTTACGTAAAGGCTTACGCAATAGCGCTGCTGCACGCAGCTCCTGCAGCTTCATGTAGTTAGTTACAGTGCTGGGAGCTTTATGGTCTTAAAGGAGTCAGAGATACAGATCAGGAGCTGAACTCATCCTCTGCCATGTCACCTTTGAAGACTGAGAATCCAGGTAAGGTATTCACATGTGTAATGAATGCTTTACTACAAAGAGAAAAACAGCCACATTCACCTGCTCCTGCTTTATAGCAGCAACACATACAGGCAGCCAACGGCGCATTTGAAAACCCACGTAAAGACAGAGGCGTCTTATGAATAGTTCATATTTCATTTTGCTCGATTACTCGAGTATTAAAGCTGCTGAGGGCTGTGTGTGTGCAGCGGCAGGTCTGACTGTGGAGCTGAGAGATGGGTGACTGTGGTGGCGGAACAAACTGTTCTCTCTGCTCAGCTCAGTTCAGTGTCAGGTTTCAAGTCCACAAAGGTAAACGCGTTAAAGACTGTCGTCATTACTTCGTTATACTTTAAATGTAGAGGGACTGAGTGGCGTGGAGCGCAGTTAAGCCGTCATGAGTGACACCGAGAACCGCTGCTGGCCCCGGAAGAGCAACTGGCAGCAGTGAGATAACAATGGCACTGGCCAGCAGAGAGGAACTACCGTGTCACCATTTAAGTTGCTTTTAAGCTGCTTTTCTCAGTAGTATATAGGTCTGACTTCTGAGCATCAAGTGCTTTTAAATTCTAGACAACATGTTCATTTTTCACAGTCTGTGCACTGGCGTAGCCTTCAACATTTTCTGTGCACAGTTTGTGTTCAAACGTCAAGGTGAGGCAGAGCAGAATAACAGAAACACCCTGAGGCTGTTTTTGCAGGACATCATTTTGCAAAATTCAGCATTAGACTTCAGATTCTTGCCATTGTTGTCATTAGTTTTCTCTGTTTCACAGAATACTCTAGCGAAGTCACAAAAGATATTTTTCTCTGTGCTTATACACTGACTTTATCTGCTCTTATATTATTACAGCATCAAACTGAGCATTCCCTGCACTGGGTTGTTCTTTAATATACTGAACTTCCCATCTCTGGATTGCGGTCATAATTTCACTACTGCAATAATGTAAATTCTCACTCAAATGAATGCACTGTAAAGATATGCCCCTCCCTGTCAGCAGGGCTGACGGTAGCAGAAATCAATAATTTAAGTCACAAGTCTCTGTTAACACTGGAGCCTCTGGAGGGTAGCAGGTTTCAGCTTACTGCTGTTGTGCAGACCAAACTGACACTGAGGTCAGGGTACATCTGTCATTGACGAGTTAAAAACCTACCACTGTGCAATATGTTCATGTTTACTTTGGCTTCTCTGTAAACACAGGAGTCTAGCTGGTTTTCAGTTTACAGTCAGTAGCGGAGGCTCAGGTCTCTCAGTTTATACCAGGGCTTCATATACTGTTAATAGTAGGAAGACGACAGCTTCACTTTCAAAGATATAATTTCATTATTTCCAAATGGTCTTTCATTCAGTGGGACATGGGTCAATTTGAACAACAGCAGTAAGCAAAGTATCAAATGGAACTTAATCCTTATAAAGGAAACACTCTTAAGTTGTAAACAAAGACCTAAGTGAATGTAGCTGGAGTGGAGTTATTAGACCAGCATTAGTAGTTCAATAGGAAGTACTTTTACACATTTCATTATGTTGATTTTGAGACAAAGCAAAAATTATCCTTCCTGACATTAACTACTAACATTCACTAATGTTTGTCTTGATTTAGATAAAAACAACCTGGGTATGAGACTGTGTACATATTAATTTCTTACAGGTGAGGTCCCACCTGTTGACAATGGCAGTGCGAAGGAATGCATCACCACAGGACTGAAAGGACTGGAAACAATAGCTCCTCTTGTCCGCTCCGTAGAAGCAACTCCAGAGCCGATCACTACCACGGTACAAGGCACCATTCCCTCCTGGATCAATGGCAACTTCCTCCGCAATGGCCCAGGGAAGTTTGAGTTTGGAAACACACAGTGAGTTAGAAACCCCTTGTAAAAAACAAATAACCTCCAAATACATGTTATCGAGCCTTAATTCCTGTGTGTCGTGGCAGCTACAACCACTGGTTTGATGGGATGGCCATGCTACACCAGTTCAAGATAGAGAACGGCCAGGTGACGTACAGGAGTCGGTTCCTGGACAGTGATGCCTACAAGAAGAACAGTGAAAGGGACCGCATCATGATGTCAGAATTTGGCACCCTGGCCATGCCTGATCCCTGCAAAAACTTCTTCCAGCGTTTCCTTTCTCGCTTCGAGATGATCGGTGAGTAGGCCAAATAAGGACAGATGAGTTCAAGTATGTGTGTCAAAGGAAGGAGAGGGCTCATGACAAAAAAATGTCCTATTGGTTTTCTGAGGTATTGTGCAAAAATGTTGCTGCATATTGTTTCTGACTGATTTAAATGGACTACAGATTGTTGTGACGCAAGACCGGCTTGGTAATTTGAGAAGGAGCAGAAGAACCAGGACGATTAGGAAAAAAATCTAGATCAGATGGAAGAAAAGAATCGTTTGTTTAGATTCTGTTTTTGTTCAAACTTTAAACCAGAGAGACCAGGGGTGGAGACTTTTAAGCACTCTGTGAATACCACGGTTACATAATGATATATGACTGGGGGGAACCAGAAAGGGGAGACTGTTTTGTTCCCACATGGACTTTTTAAAGTAACTACAAGCTCCAAACCATGTTGCAGAATGTTTTCTTGTAAAGTAGCAAAGCTTAACATTATAGCCTCGCTGTGTTTTTCTTTGTCACAGAACCCACAGACAATGCCAGTGTGAGCTTTGTGAAATACAAAGGTGACTACTATGTCAGCACGGAGACTAATTTCATGCACAAAGTGAACCCAGAGAGCCTAGAAACTATGGAAAAGGTACTGACATGTCACTGTGTAATGGGTGCTAATTTTATGTAACAGGCTGCTACGTGCATAAACATCGTCTTCCCAGTCCTGCAACAGGACGGGACTTACACGTGGATACTTGTCTGCTATGTTTTGCAGGTGGACTGGAGTAAGTTCATTGCCGTAAATGGAGCCACCGCTCACCCACACTACGACCCAGATGGTACCGCATATAACATGGGCAACTCGTATGGGAGCAAAGGTTAGATCTGCATTACTCAGTGGATAACATGCTTTTGTCGTCCCTTTATGATAAAAACAAGTTTTGCGATTTGGTATTTCTTTTGACAACCCCGAGTTAATCAGTGGGTTACGCTAAATAACAGAAGCACTTCTTTGTTTAATTCTGTCCAGTTTAACAGCACCAGCAACTACATCCTTTCTGTCACTGTCATGAAGCTTTAAGATTTAGAGCAAGACTGTAGTATTTGAATGTGTTCAATTTCACTAGTGTACCAATTTAACTGACAAATGAGTGTATCATCTCAGATCAAATGTCTATAAAAGACACATTACCACCCTAATTGTTCCAGGTGCCCTCTACAACATCATTAGAGTACCTCCAGAGAAGACTGACACCAAAGACACACTGCAAGGAGCCAAAGTCCTCTGTTCTATTGTGCCTGCAAACAAGTCTCATCCCTCGTACTACCACAGCTTCGGTAAGACAGCACTCCTGGGTGTCACTCGTTAAGTATTGTGTGCCTCTGTCATTAGCTGTCCTCAGCTATACTGTAAAGCTCAAAAATACCTTGTCGCTTCTTCCAGCCATGTCTGAGAACT
Organism: Mugil cephalus; assembly: GCF_022458985.1. Taxonomy (NCBI): domain Eukaryota; kingdom Metazoa; phylum Chordata; class Actinopteri; order Mugiliformes; family Mugilidae; genus Mugil; species Mugil cephalus. The sequence goes on from NC_061784.1 coordinate 2,506,137, forward strand.
ATGTGGTGTTCATCGAGCAGCCGATTAAGATGGACCTGCTGAAGATAGTCACGTGCAAGCTGAGGGGGAAGGCTCTGAGCGAAGGAATCTACTGGGATCCCAAACAGGAGACGATTTTCCATCTCGTCAACAAGCATACAGGCGAGGTGAGATGAGACGCGACTGCCTTGGTGGGAAAAGAAAGAGGAAAGCGAGAAGTGCATGAGAGAAATGCGTCACTCTAGCTTATCTTGTTAACTGCTGTGGTTCACCACAGGTCAGCCCAGCGAAGTACCACACCAAAGCCATCTCCACCTTCCATCAGATCAACGCCTTTGAGGAGGATGGATTCTTGATGCTTGATATGTGCTGCTCGGACGACGGTCAAGCCATCAACAACTACCTCATCCAGAACCTACGAGCATCTGGGGACGCTCTGGATGAGGTCAGGATCCAGTTATGTGCACACACTAACTCTCCTTTTGCAGTTACTAAAGGGAAAAGCCATCTCAGATACTGTTACCCATTGATGAGTGGGGTAACCAATGGTAACATCCATTCACATTGGCTAAGTGATTTGGGAAGAATAATAGACTATATTCATTGGTGTTGTTGCCTTTCATGTGGCATTTTTTCAGTGCCTTTCCATCCACTTACTTAAAAACAGGAGATAACACTGTATTAATACAGCAGGAGAGGTTGAATCCCGTAAAACACTGCAATGCTCCTGCACTGTGCCTCCCTCAGGTGTACAACACCTTGTGTCGGACTTTCCCTCGCCGCTTTGTCCTGCCCCTACACGTGACCAACGAAACCCCAACAGGAGAGAACCTGAACACTCGACCCTCCAGTACAGCATCATGTGTCAAAGTCAGCAATGATAAGGTGAGCTGCATTTGTACATAGTGACCTCTCCAGTGTGAACACTTAAATTGGATGCATTGCTGTGAAATGGGTCCTGACTTGACCAGAGACTGTATAAAGTTGGATGATGGAACAGTTTCTTTAAAGTGAAGCCAAAGCATGTAGAGCTCCCTCTGGTGGCTGGCTACAGTATGGGTGATGGGACTTGGGCCAAACTAAAATACAAAAGTACAAAAGTGGAAGTGTGACTGGGTCACCAATAATGCAACACCATGGGGCTTCACTCTCAAACTGTACTGCGCAGACTCCAAAATTTGCAAGATGGTGCCGTCCATATCCCTGGGAAATTGGTGTCAGTTTGACCAATGGGAGGAAGTGGGGATGCGTAGTTCATTATTATATACAGTCTGTGGTCTTTACATCCCAAAGAATGCAGTACAAAACCGGTTATAGTAGACCGTGTAATTAATCTTATCTTATTCTTTATTCTTCTTATAATCTATATCAACCTCATCAAGACCGAAGAAGTATGAGGGTACACTATTTGAGTAGATGTGGTAATGCATAAAAACAATTCATTGAAAGTGAAAAAAATCCCAAGTTCTAAATCATATCTACTTCCATAACATGCTTTGACTACTCTGTACAGGTTTTTGGTCAACATTTTTTGTTTTTAAATGTACATCATAAATAAATTGACATTGACTCTAGTCAGTTAGAAAGTAGTGGAGCAAATTGTGCTATATTTGCCTACTGGCATGACAGAAAGTAAAAGTAGCAAACTGAACTGAATCATTCAAACAAAAACTTGTGGTTAAAAAAAATGGTAAACTTATATCTAATTATAGATTATTAAATGCAATGAAGTTACTACCAACTATCTTAAATACAGGATTATTACATACATTTATAAAGGATTTATTTTGATAGGTATATGTATGCAGGTTGTAACTGGGTAGACAGGACATGTATAAACAATGCAAAAATGTATTAAAACTGAAACAGACAGAAAACTGGTAAAACATAACCAGTTTTACAAAGTTAAAGAATTAAGATCCATAAGATCCAGGTCATGAAACCAGTATAGGTCTGTGAACTGATAGGCCTCTGATCTTTTCTTTCTTTACAGGTGTTCTGTCAGCATGAGGATCTTCATGGAGATGACCTCCACGAGTACGGAGGCCTGGAGTTCCCTCAGATCAACTATGGCCGTTCCAACACGCGTCCGTACCGTTACTTCTATGGCTGCGGCTTCAGACACCTGGTTGGAGACTCTCTGCTCAAAATGGACCTCAAGGACAAGACGCTCAAGGTTGGTTTATGTTCACTACCTGTCAGAAAATTACAGCCACAACATTGACCACTGAGAGCATTAGTAAATGCATCTTGAGACCATTTAGTGCTCTGCTGGGAAACATTTGGACCTGGTATTCATGTGGTTGTTAATCAGACATGTACCACCCACGTACACCAGATCAGACCAGACCCCCCCACCCTATAGCAATGACACACCTTGATGGCAGCAGCCATCCCCAGCAGGATGCAGCCTGAATGATCTATAGGACCTAAAGGCCCCCACTAACAACATTCTGTTGCCAGACACCACAGGACATGTTCAGAAGGCCCATGTCCATTCTCTGATCAGCCACAACTGTTCTGGAGGCAAAACAATATAAGGAAGGTGGTCATAAAGTTATGCCTGATCAGTGTTGTTAGTATTTGTGTTTGGATTTAATCTATCTATCTATCTATCTATCTATCTATCTATCTATCTATCTATCTATCTATCTATCTATCTATCTATCTATCTATCTATCTATCTATCACGTGCGTAGTCTAGATACACTTAAAATTTCTTTAACAGTTAACTGACTTGACATAATAATAATAATAATAATAATAATAATAATAATAATAATAATAATAATAATAATAATAAAGGTCAAACACTAAAAACTAGAGATGTGTGACTGTGATAAACCACAGGTCTGGTACCAGAAGGGTTTCTACCCATCAGAGCCAGTGTTTGTGCCATCCCCTGATGCCGTGGAGGAGGACGACGGTGTCATCCTCTCTGTGGTTCTAACCCCCTCCCAGGTAAGGCTGGCGTTGTGCATGAGTATTCCAAAAAAAGGTTGCACATGATCTGCAATTGCATAATTCATGTTACCTGCATATAATGCAGTTTTGTGCTCTGACATTCGTGGTGTCAGGGAGTTTTGGTTTGTCCACTTGGACACAGTAGCATGTAAATCACATGGGTTGTTTTAAAGTTAGAAATTCCTCAGTAGTGATTCTTCTTCTGGTATGGGGGCGGATTAATAATTTTGTGTTCGTTGTATTATTATAACAGGAGAAATTCCCACACATTTCAGTTTGGAGTACAGTACATGCCAGTGTCTCACGATTATTCTTTGTCATTGGGCATGAGTAGTAGGAGAGCCCACATACCAGAACTGACTTGATTTCTTAGAGGAGAGGTGGAACTAGTCATTTTAGAGATCCTTCACTGTATTGTTGAGTGTCTTTATAGTTAGAAGCTCTAACCTCAGAGCTGCAGTTGTGTATATTTTCAAACCACGATGTGTGTTGATCCACATGACACTGTGTCGATAGTTCACGTTGTTGTTAAAGGTTTCAGGGTTGCTTCAGCCTTAGTTCGCATCAGGCTGCAGGGATGAAAGTCAACCTGAGCTTGATTTAGTTTCTCTTCCAATTCTGTTATCGTCTGCACACATAATCTGTCATAAATATTCATGAGAGCATGGAGCAGAATCATAAATATTCATTGATGAATTTACACAAAATTAACTTTCATAGTTTGAAGATTCAAATTGTAAACAGACAGCGTAGAAGCTGAATGGTAGAAAGCCCTTTTTTTCTGGCCGTGTTCGTGGTGTCAGTAATTGGAAATTCCAAATGCACCTTTGGATTTTTGGGTAATGGGGACTTAAGAGTGAAAACATTCTTTTTTTTCCAAGCTAAAATAAAACGATGTGTGTATAGTAGTAGTTGCATGACATGGCTTGTTGGGACTATGGAGAACTGTGCAATATTTCCACATTACACGGTGTGTATAGTTTTCCTAAATCATTTACCTACAGTACCTACCTTCCTTTTTGTCTTTCTCTACTTTGCCAAACGCAAGGACTTTATTAATAACCTTCACTTTAAAATGTAAGCATCTCTTCACCACACAGGTCCTGATTGGTTTCCTGTGAACTGTTTCAGCTTCGGCACAGCATTTTTAATTTAAATGCATTTGTATTGATATGATTGTGGTAATAAGCTATAAGTAGTTTTTCATGGTGTGAACCAAACCTTTTCTCTTCAGGATAAAGGGACATTCCTCCTGGTTTTAGATGGTAAGACATTCGAAGAGCTGGGGAAAGCCTATGTGCCTGTTAACATGGCTTATGGTTTCCATGGTACCTTCAATGCCTCTGCGTGAACCAGTTTCTGCCAAAACTAAAGTGTTTGTGATACTGAAGACTGAGCATTGAGTATGAAGAATGCTAAATTCAGTGTTAAGCTTCTAACCACTATATTCCTGATGGTACTGAGTTACTGCTGAGTAATGTAGCAATTCTCAAATGTATTCATATTATTCTTATTAATTACATTTTGTTTGCATGAACTTCAAACTGACACCTGAACTCGCCTGAGCCAGGAGACAACTCCTTACGTTATATACTGTTGTTTACATCAAACATGTAATCTTCTGACTGCAGAATGTTTCATCTGCCAAGTCACCCAAGTGCCAAACTGACTTTTTTTTTAAACACACTCTGTCGTATTCTTTTTTTTTTTTTTTAATCTTTTGCACTCAAACAATATTTTTTCTACAGATGAAATGACATTTATATGTGACCTTTTTCATTAAATTGCACCTCTGTGGAAAAAGCTGTTGTTTGTTCATCATTTACATGCAGAGCCTGTGCCAAGATAAAGTCCAGAAATGTGTTCACATTCAAAAGCAGCTGGTTCGTATTCTGGGAATATCTCATGAAACATTTTGTTGCAACAAAAAGTTGTGCAAAGAAAGTTTTCAGGCACAAATCCTCTTAATTTATTTTTTATTTTATACCCAATTCAAGGGGTTTTGTGACACTTTTTGGGCTTCTCTGCACTCCTTTCATTCTCTCATTTGTCATTTGTGAGTTAAATTTAAATTGGTTTTAACTTTTGGTTTTACTTGTTACTTTACAAATGAAGGTACTTAAAAACAAATAATAATAAAAGAGAAATATATATTCATAGTAATTTAAACAGCAATAATTAGTAATTTACAAAACTATTAATTAACCAAGAAAAACATAAAACTAATAATGAATGGCCAGGGACAACATTTTTCTTCATTCTTTACTCACAGATTCTTTCCTCTGATTTATACTTTGATTTAAACTACATATTAAACATTTATATGTAATCAACATTATAGTTATTGTATTTTTACAACGTTTTTTTTTTTTTTTAAATTGAATTCATAAATAATAAGACTGATTTATTTTTTATTTACCATGGGATGCCCTCTTACCGCATGCACTTCACAAATATATAAATCAAACACAATCATTAGCAAACTGTATTTCTATGATTAAGGTACAGGAGACCCCATCAGGAGAGAATTAAATCCTTAGAATTACTGCATCACTGACCAGATGACAGTGGTTGCTATTTTTAAATAACTGATCCTAAGTCCAGTGCAGTGGGTGGGTTATTAAGGAAAAAGCAAACATGAAAACATAAAAACCGTCAGAAAAATAATTGCAAAATCATGTGCCTAACGTGACTGAGGTGTTTTATCTACCGTAAGAGAGCTACTAATCATCCACTAGAGGTCAGCATGTAGCGGCATTAAAGTGCCTTCAGTGTTTATGTGAATCTGACACACACTCACTACCTGACCAGGTTTAATTCATTTTTTGGGAAAATAGAGAAATAACACAGAATAGAGAAGCTGCTTTTTAAAGTGTGTTGTATGTAACTGTGCAACAATACGACCTTGGGCTTTGTGAGCTGCTACAGTACAGTGTGAGCATCTGGCACACTCTCTATTGTTGCCGTTGTGAAGAGCAGCTCTCTTTCTGCTTTCAGCTTGTGAATCTTAACGGATGCACTTTTTGGCTCAAACAACTCTCTCCACGAAGGGTTGAGGCAGGGGCAACGTCTCTGGAGGAGGCGGGCTCAACACGGGCACACCGGCTATAAGAGGGATCAGACCTGTGACCCCCTGACAATGGGACAGTCTGTAACTGCCAGCCCACCCCGCCACTTCAAAAACCACTGGAAGCAATGGAGGAGCCTGGCATTGAACCTCACACAGGTTATTTCCAAATCTGAGACCTTAACACCTGCATTTGCAGAAAACTTTAGACAGTGAGTAAAGCAGAAAAAAAGGAGAAAAAAATTAGGAGAAAGACGGCAAAGAAAGGTGGTTGAAAAAAGGAAATAAAAAAGATCTGACGCTGATTTAAATCAGAACAATGGATTAAAGCCGAATAACTGCAGCTTGAGTTTTTAAGGCTGCGTGTGTGGCCAGAGAACAGATGCACATTTCCATAGAGAAGTGAACAAAAGGGAAAAGAAAAAAACTTTCTGTGTGTGTGTGTGTGTTCCTGACAGCTGGCTGAAGCAACAGGAATCAAAGGAACACTCCGAATGTTACAATCTTTTCCAGTTTTTTAAATTTTCTTGGATGTTTTTGGAGTTCAGGAAATGAATTATTGATGGTTACGACCAGGACTGCAGATGGTAGTATGTCTGAAAATCTGAAAGAATTTCACCGACAGAAAGAAATTTCCTGTAACTTGTGTTCTGATTACAGATGAATGCGTTCGTAGACTAGGAAACTCTTTAAAGCCACAGGAACGTGCGCAGGTAGGCCAATCAAAATAATTACAGTGGTAAATCAGAGAATTGATCCACTTCAACTCTCTGAATCCAGCAGTTGCTTCTTTTAATTTATTCTAGAAAGGGAAGTGCTGACAGATATCTTCCCTGCAGAAAATCGGTAGGCAAACACACCCCCGTTACTGTCAGTTCAAAACAGACGGCTGGTTATTCAACATGCAACTTGAGTACATAGAAAATAACAGCAACTGTGATTCCTTTTCCAGCTCAGTTTGCTCACCTGCAGTTTAAACATTTACAGAACGCCTTTCAACACACATTTTAAGGCAGAGATCATGATTTATTTTATTTTAGCATTGTCTGACGGTGCTAAAGAGTACAGAGGGATAACATGGACAGAAGCTGCCAGAAGAATCTCAGGTCAGGATTGGTGATTTTCTAGCAGGATAGCAGTTTGTGATCAGCTGTGGCATAAGAAGCACAACATTTATTTTTAGCTTGTTTCTTGTCGGTGATATGAATAACTCAAAAAGCAGCTGCCTTTTGTTTGAATGTTTGAAGCCAGACACTGCTGAGAGAAACGCTGCCATCATCAAAAATAATGAATTATACTTTATTATCTGAGTCTTATTCTTGACCTAAAGTCTAAGAAGGTGTAGGAGGAGTATTACAATATCCCAGCAGTCCTATACTGTACTCTGCTGTAAGAGACTGATAAATTGTCACAAATTTCTGTTTTTTTTTGTTTGTTTTTTTTGTTTTTTTACTATTTGTTTGCACTCACTTGAAGTCTATAATTCTCTTTTTAGCTCTGGTTTGTTTTCCACACTTTTATCTCTGTACTGTTTGGAGTTGAAGAAGAAGAAGAGTGTAAGAGCTTTTTGGGCACTGCTTGGACAAGTCCTGTTTGTAGTGATGTACAGCTGGTTACAACATCAGTGGTATTAGCGCTACATCATCTAGCACCATTCAGAAACTGATAAATATACATGTATATATTTAATATACATTAATATATGTAACAACGATACGCCAAGAAAAAACAGCTAACTGCATGAAATGTGGGCCCGCACACCAACACTAGTGTTCTTCTGATACACTGTTGCTCAGGTTACATATTATAAATGTAACTGCTCAAGTAATGACAGAAGTTTGCAATAAAACTAAAAGTCAAAAATGTTTAAAAAAAAAAGAAAAAGAAAAAGAACGATGAGGCCAGAGTTGATGTGCAAAAGTTCAAAAGTTTTTAATAAATGCTGGGACAGCTCACATGTGCAAGAAGACGGAGGGAGGGAGTCAGGACATGTCGGTGAGGCTGAGGGTGCACGGCCACACGGCCCTGACGAGAGGTCTAATGAGTGAAAGTGGGTCCAAAATCCACATGTGCACGCGATAGTCTAAATATAAAACACATTTCATTTATAGTGTGGAGAAGCACACAGACGGTATGTGATGCTGAAAGTACCTCGTCATTTAACCAGTGGTAGGCTCTCATAGATGGAAACAGAAAAAAAGTCTATGTCACATATTTGTTTTGTTTTTTTCTGCAAAATAAGACATGTTGTACTCAGATTTAACATAGATCAGTGTTTCCTTTGACGACAGTGTTAGATCACTGGAACTGGAATCATAATGGATTCACTGTCCACCTTATAAAGTATAGTATGTAAATAATGAAATGAATGATTGCTGAATTTGTGCGCGTCATCTGATCTTTGGTGTTATGCGTGCCACATCATTATAGTCCAGGTAACAGTGATGGCACCAGCAAAGGTTGAATTTAACTGAATTTAATTAAAAATGATAATCAAGCTAATGCATCATGTGAGTAAGGATTTATTTCACTTCCAGTGAGACGGCGGACTTGCTCTCACCCAGTTTCGTGTTAATCTGACTTAACTATTAACTGTCCAGTGAAGAGTCCTGTGCCTTTCTGTCTCTCATCTGGCTGTAAGTCATACATCTTATTCTCAAAACGTTGGTTGTCCTTTTAAACTCCAGCTCCGATTTTAGATGGCAAGAGAGAAATAGGCAATTATAGAAACCATTCCAAAGCGAGAAGCCTTACTGACCCTGAGAACAAAAATACTGAGATTTTTTTTTTCTCTGTGAGAAAATAAAAGAAACTACATTTCCTGACAGATTTATTTTGAGATCAACAGCATGCTAGCGACTGTGCAGTGTGTCGTAAATCTGCTCCAGCATGCGCACCCTTTCAAGTAACACCAGCCTACTAAAACAGAGTTAAGTTTTTCACTCCTGTTTCTCTTTTGTGCGCTGCATTCTCCTGATAATCATGCACATGTGAGGAATCCTATTTCCTATTTCCACTCTTGTCTAGTCTGTTTTCAGTTAGTTCATTACCTCGGTGAATATGCTGTGTACGTGAGCATTTTCTGAGTAGTTTCTTTAGAAAGAGCATCATTTGACCTCTGCGTACGGTGTATGATATGTCAGCATGCCCCCCCACCCCCCTGCCAACCCCCCACACCCCCCACCCCACCCACCATGCGCTTACACCCGCATCGATAGCACAAATCCACACACTGAGTTCCCGCTGCAGTCTTTTCAATACATCCAGCCTGATTCATGTTAACCCATAAAACATGTCTGACATATTAATCAGGTCTGCATGTGGGGGAGCTCTACTTTTGCGCTGCTGTACAGCGGAGGGCTCTCATTGGGCCATCTTACGCATCCTAGCAGCCAATAAGAGAAGCCTGAATCTCTCCTCTCCTAGCAACAAGACTCCTTTTCTCTGAGCGGTGCAATCCGCAAACTGACACCCATAATTTTACAATATGAATAATTGCAACTTTATAGCTTTGCAGCAGCAGCAGAGAGACCCAAGTTTATCCCTTTTCACATCCCTGGAACATCTTTGTTTTCTGTCCTTCCCTTTTCCCCCCTCCTCTTCTCCGTCTTGGCTGCAGCAGTGACTGTGAGTGCATTCTGCCTGCTCCTGTCTTACCATCTTAAAGGAACAGCCCTGCATATTTAAGTTTTTTTTTTTTTTTCTGTTCAGGGGCATTGTGGGTAATGGTCCGTACTTGTTGACCTCACAGTGCTGAATGGCGGGGCCTCTCTCAGGAGGGAAAAGGAATACCTTGGCACAGAGCTATCATTTCCCCGAGACACTACCAGCCTCTTCGCTATGAGCTTTTCTTTCTGTGATGTTCCAGCCGCAGTCCAACTTGTTTAACTCTATCAGCCTAAAAAGATTTCATGTGTAGATATATATATATATATGTGTGTATAGATATATATATATATACATATATATATACATACATTTATATGTGTGTGTGTGTATATATATATATATATACATACATATATATATATATATATACCGTATCTCAAAATATTCTACATTCTTTCTTTATATATATATATATACATACAAAGAAAGAATGTAGAATATTTTGAGATACGGTATTCTTCTAAAACACAAGTTAGAAATACAACAAATGAAAGAGAGCCATGACAGCATGTCATGTTTGATGAAAATAAGCAAAAATAGAGGAAAAATTAGCTTTTAGTCATTTTTTAATGACTCGTCTGCAGCTCTTGTACAGCACCTGTTGCCAGAATACAACAATGCACGTCCACGTGGCTGTCCGACCCCTGACCCTGAATGCATTCCTGTCCTTGCCCCCATGGGAGTTAAGGAGATCAGAGCACATGTTACATGTCTGCACGGCAGCGCCAGACAACCAGAAATACAGTTAATATTACAGAGTACGACTCGTAGAGAGAGGGTATGCTGTGCCAAACTAAAACAAACAACAACAACAACAACAAAAAAACAAAAACAAAGAAAGACTGCATTTTTTTTCTGCCCCTGTGAAGTGGTGAGCAGTTTGGATACTACTGTATTCAAATTAGACTAGGAAGCAGCAGGCTTGGATATCTGAAGAGAAATGCCTGCACTCAAATACAAAGTCAGTCTCACGGCCGTGTGAAATTTGACATGAGGCAATTGAAGGCGCAGTTCGACCAAACACTTGCTAGACTTCTCAAATTTAGCAGAACAATATCTCAGTCATTATAGGTCAATCGGGGTGGGATGCAGAAAGTGTCTGGCAGGTTGAGAAGCAGATAATTAACTGCCAATATGACCCCTTGTCCTTTTCGGCATCTTCCATCAAGTCACTGAATTGTCTAACAGCAGGAACAAAATCCCCCATGAAGCTCATTTAGCCCAGTTTCAATGAACATAGACAAGGAGAAAGCATTCCCTCTTTGAAGTGTGTTCCCTCCGTCCTGCCTTGGCCCCACCTCCTGTCCAGCGGATCTAACTGTTACAGTAGGAGCAGCTCTCACACTCCACTGTTCAACCTTAGGTGACCCTTGCTCTCGTCAGACCCGCCTTCCTCTGGAGGAATGCTGTTGATGGGAGTTTTTAATATTCCCCCGGCCCTGTGTGCCCTCAAATTTGGCGGTGCGGCGTTAACACAAGCTGACACCGCAGATTAGCCACAGACATCAGGAATGCCGCGGCCTTTTTGTGCCACGTGGACCTCAGCCAAAAGAGCCTTCGGTTGTAATGGCCGCGAGGACCTGCGAAAAACAGGTCGGTGACAGAAAGACGGAGACTCCAGGGCGTGCACATCTTAATGTGAGCTAGCCGGCAATTTCAGTACAGTTAAAACCCAAAAGAAGAAAAAAATATGACACTAGTGTTATCTTAGCTTATCTTATCTTGTCTTGGAAGAACAGAACAGGATGTAATGATCTCTTCAATGAATGATTGTTTGTGTTGCTGCACACTTTGCATACATGTCTTCAGAAGGATGACACCTGACGTGTGATCAAATCCTTAAAGCTCAACTGAAACAAAAGCAGCTTTAGCTACTTATCAACGCATAAAGACAAACCTTCCTGAGCCAGTGCTGATCTGATTTAATAATAGTGTTAGCATTAGTATTAATATTGGTATTAGTATTAGTGTTTAATAATATCATTATTAAATATACTCACCTAGAAGCAGTCCTGGAACACCAAAGCAAACCCAATTATTTACATGCAACACAGGTTAAACATGCATCATCCTCTCTCTGTTTTGTAGTCCACAGTTTGTTCTTTGCTTTAGTTACAGGAACTCACAAATGGAAACAAATCCTTTAGCTGTGCTGAGGAGCAGATGATTGCACTGAGGGACATCATCAACATGACAATACATTTTAATTTCATAGTACATTTAACTAATTTCCTTGATTTCTACCAGGGAATGTGAAATGAGAGCTAGCAGAGGGACAGTAAATAATAATAATAATAATAATAATAATAAAATAAAGAGAAAACAAAAACACAACACAGACAATGTATCAGATTCTTTATGTGGCTGACATTTCAACCTTGGTTGATTCAGAATTACATTGGGCTGAGCCATTCTGCTCAGCAAGACTACAGTACACCTGAAAATGTTTGCTTTAAAGACAAACCACTTACGTGGAAAACTTGTGTTGTAGTCAAGCAAACGGCTGCGGTTTCAGTTTTCTATTAATGGCTCCTTCTGCTGCTCTCTGTGATTACTGTACTCTAAGGCTGACTTAAAAAAAAAATCTTCAAAAGAATTTTTTGACAAAAAAAAAAAAAAAAACACATTTCAGCAAGTGCAAGGAATGTTTTTGTTTTTTTATTATCACGTCCAGTTTCAGTGTTTCTGTCCAAGGTGCAGTGGTCGTCACAAGATTGGTCAATGCTGTCAGCCAGTTACTGCTCTCGCTCAATAATGCGACAGTTACACTGAAACTAATGTGCTAACTCGCAAAGGGAACATTAAAGAATCATAAATGATCAATTATTCGGTAATTTGCAAATGTGTTAATAGCCAGTTTTGCTACAGCTACAAATGGTTTATCTTCACAGCCGAGGGGCGGGGAATGGGGTGGCTAAAAGTTCCAGGAACTGGGTGTTTCATGAACACCCAGTGTCATGTAATAACAGTAATAGATAAAGCATTGAAAGTCACAGATTCACTTCATCTAGACACTGACATCCACCAAAGAAAGTGACATTTGCTTGCTCAGTTTCGTTCATGGACCTTTTTCATGGCAGCCATTTTGACTTGTCAGTATTAAGGAAGCACAGGTGTGTCAGTGATGGCTCAGTCCCATTACGTGTCCCACTAATTAATAACCATTATTCATCTAAGGTCTACAAAATAGTGACAAGTCAAAATAGCTGCAGTGAGTAAGACGGACATTTTGCCTCAGAGAGGAACAGAACTGGACGACTCTGTTATAAGCTTCTTGGTACTGCAGCTGAATTACTTTGCATTTGAATAAAAGTAGTCTAGTGTTATTTCATAGACTGCTGTGAACAACCAAAATGCCACATGAAAATCAATGACTGAATAATCTTACGTCATACCAAACCTTAAAAGTACAATTGAGAAACACTGCAGGACAGAGAGGGGGTTGGAGGGCAGTCAGTAATTCGTGTGGTTACCAAAAACACGAGGCATTTGCTGCATTCAAGTGGGCTTCAGTTCAATTCAATCTAATTCAATTCAATTTTATTTATATAGCGTCAATAACAATACAAATTTTCTCAAGATGCTTTACAAAACCCAGCCTGAAACCTCCAGAACAGGCACGAAGGTGATGATGGTAAAGGAAAAAACTAAACTCAGCTCATATGGAGGGACCCCTCTGCCTAAAGCCAGCCAGGTAGGCAGAGACGATAGAGAACAGCAGGAGAAACTAGATAAACATCCAACTGTCATATATACATACACCTGACTAATGATGATGTTACATGACAGTTTGAGACTATAGGAGATAGGCAGGTTGGAGAACTGTTCATCCAGGTCCGAGTGCATAACTGCAGACCATGAAGACTGGGCAGGTTGATGAGACCACGACAACAGATGTAGTATGGAGCTCCACAGGTCAGAAACCCGCAACTCGAGACCAGAGACACTCACAAGAAGATGGAGGAGGAAGGGAGAGGTGAGGATGGACCCGCATGAGTTAACATAGGAGAAGCACACATCCACAAATATATGAGTAGTAAGAGAGAATAAATTAGAGGACAGGAGCTTGGTCATGTCCATCGTCCCCCAGCAGCCTAGGCCTATAGCAGCATACGGTTTAGTCAGTCGAGCCCTAGCTTGATCAAAAAGGAAAGCCTTAAGCTTGACTTTAAACGTACAGAGGTTCTCTGTCTCCTGACCCCAAACTAGGAGCTGGTTCCAGAGGAGAGGAGATTTTAAAGGGAGTCAATGAAACGAAGCTAAAATCGGAGTAATATGATCTCTATTTGGACAGGTAGACAGTAATGAGTTACAATAGTCCAGCCTGGAAGACACAAATGCATGAAGTAGTATTTCAGCATCACTCGGAGACAGGATGTTCCTAATTGTGACGATATTACACAGGTGAAAGAAAGAAGTCCTGCTCACTTTCTTTATGTGAGAATTAAAGGACATGTCCTCGTCAAATATAAAAAGTTTCTCACAGTAGTTGTATTTGTCGTGTCAATATATGACAGACCCTCTGCACATTTCTGATAAGGTCCGACTTTACGAGTTAGGGTTAATTACGTTTTGCTAAGGTTTTCAGTAGTGGTGCAAGTGAACAGTAATCTTGTATGTCTGAGATGAGATGAGAATGAAATGAGAATATTACCACCTTTTACAGTGATTTATCCAAATGTTTGCTGTGAAAATAATTTGGATGACAAATTGTTGCCATTTTATGAATGAGTGAAACAGGTTGATAAATGAACCCTTGTATTAATTCCATGATAATGTATCTGATATCAAGCATTAAGTATAGTCATTATAGGATTTTACATTGTTTTTTAGAAATACTGGCTGCCATGTATAATGACCTTTTAAATATAATTAATTTGTCTGCCGTTTTCTGGGAATTTCTGTTGAAATGTACTGTGCTTCAGCTCTGTATGCTGCTTACACATTGTCAAATTGGTAAATGCAATTCTTAATTTACATACTCATAGTTTAATATTTATTTTATGATATTTTTCTGTTGACAAAGCACTGAACATTTAATAAAAAAATTAGACCTCAACAAGTTCACACATTTATTTCTGTATAACACTAGCAAATATTAGAAATGTTCAAATATTAGAATTCTGCTTTAAGTTTTAAATTAAACAAACTTCACTGTAACAAGGCCAAGACCAGCAAATGACAACTGAGATATGGATGAGAATGTATGTAATGAAGGTTTTACTCTGTTCTTTATATGTCCTATTAATCCAACCCATAAATGACATATATATCTACAACAGGACATAATGTGTAATGGGGGTACATGTACTAGTAGTAACAACCATCACTGTATCAGTAAACCATCGTCACCACAAACATGACATGAACATGCCAGACATCATCAGCAGCTTCCAGATACACAAGTGTTAAATGACAGACTGGATGAATTCTTTGTTTAACTTGAAAGCAGCTGTTAACTTTGAAGCCAGATCACAAGAGCTCAGTCTCAGCGACCACACTAACAGCTGCAGCAAGAAGCTCCAGAGCTGGGCTGCTGTGCTGTGTGGTGAAAAGGCTCCGTCTGCACCCTCGAGTCTCGATTGTTCCTCGACATCAGACAAAAAGCTGTATCGGTAGACTGGCCACTATCAGACGTGGACAAACACTGTCTCATCCTTGGACCACTGCAGTCCTTCTCAGACTGTAGTCTCTCGACTATTTGCCACATCATTATGTACACTAGTGAAAACCAATGAATACTGATGTAGTAGTTCTGGACTAAATCATATTCAGTAATGGTTTAAAGGCTGTGGTTTGTAGTACCATTGACTTGTATTGTGTTGCACCAACACTTTTTTTATTATTTTAACAACCCATTGCCGTCAGCGAGATAACAGAAACACCGTTTAATTCATCTCAGTTTAAAAGCACCACAATCTACATCCTCCAGAATTATCATCCACTTGAATTACCACCTTTCTTGGTGTGGCTCAGTAGGTAGAGCGGTTAGTGGTTCAATCCCCGTAATGTGCCAAATGCAGAAGTGTCCTTGAGCAAAACACTGAACTCCCAGGTTCTCCCAGTGTGTAGTTGGTTAGTGAATGTGTGTTTGTGTGAGAGAATGGGTATATGTGTCTGGGTGACACGTGTATTAGTACCAATAAGTAGAAATATATAAATAAATATATGGTAAACAGAGACCATTTACCATTTAAATTCTTTCAGCATAAACTGGACATTAGAACATTAAAGGGCTGTTTACGTGTTGGACTGTTACATTTAATGAATGGTCTCATTTTCACTAGTGTACCTGCTATTTAACGACATTATATACTGTATAAATATTTTTTTGTAGCCTTTTAATTCCTTAAGGAAGTAGTAAAAGGCCAGACCCAAGCTTACACTGCTACACTAGGTCATGGGACACCTGCTAAACCACATGAGCTGTTGGGGTCTCTTGGGGTCTTGGGTGGCTGTGACTCAGTAGGTAGCGCAGGTTAGGGGCTCGATCCCGACATACCACATACCAAAGTGTCCTCGAGCGAGACATTGAGCGCCCAGTAGTTCCCAGTGCATGACCTTAGTGTGTGAATGTGTGTGATTGTGTGTGCAGATGGGTACATACGTACACTGTGAATGTAAAGCATTTTGAGTGCAAGTAGGTATTAGTACAAGACCAGTTACCATTTAAATACTTGCCAACCTATTCCCATTTTTTATTATTTATTTTATATAAATAAATCAAGATGAGCCTGAAAAAAGAGGAAACAATAATATGGGAAATACAGGAGATGGGGAAAAGTTGGAAGCAGAGCTTACTGTAGTATGGGGGAAAAGAGTTTCTCTCAGAGTCCTCTGTCTTCATGCTTCAAAATAAAAGAGGGGGGAAAAAAATCACATGCAGGGCCCCGGCCTCATTTCTATGGCAACCTGAATGCTATTATCGTACCTTGCCCTTCATTATGAAAGGATTACAGTTGATGGGGAGCGAGATGAGGTGGGGAGAAGGCTGGACAGTACACTGCATTTCCCTGCACTCAGCTGTGAAACAGGAGGAAAAGTAATGAATGGGTGTAAAGAAAAACTCCGCAGCGTAGTGCAGGCAAATTCACTGACACAGCATAAGAGTTTAATAATGCCAGGGATTTTCTGTTGCTCAGCCATGACTGAGCGGGTATAACATAAGAGGAGTGAGACTGAAAAAGATTTAATGACGTTAATTTAAAGCTAAACGTGCATATTCACATGTTTGCCATTACATCTACGTCAGTCAGAGCTGTTAATGGGTAATTTGAAAACAAAACACAGTGTCTTAAACCTACAACCGTATTTAATAGCGTTTGCAGTCATTTGTTTGGGTAGTGCTTTTAGTAAAAGGACATATAAAAGAGCAAGATTGTAGGTTGGCAGAGTTGCTTTTCTTCTGTTTGATCAAGGAAGTCACTTTTCAGCTGCACATTCTCCTGACTTACTGATTTATTTTGTACAGCATTTACAGGAGGGCCTAAAAATTTGAAAATCCATTCGCCATAGTTCAGTGACATAGTGAAATGATCACTATGCCCATGTAAAAATGTGTCTTTTTTTTTTGTTTTGTTTTCTTCATATTCACGTTGATTTGTCTGAGAAGCTTCAGTGCTAAATTAGGTCTGACAAACAGGTGCCACGCAGAGGGGACAAGTAGTCAAGACCCAGGGAGCAAATGTTGCTTTTCTAAAGCGTTGACCCATGATGATGCAGGTTGACACCGGAAAATAAAACAATGGCCCATCCTTTTCACTGTCTGCTGATGAAGACTGCATCGTGTCGCTCCAGAATAAGTGGAGCCTGATGACAGTTGGGATTTTATTTTGCACTTGATCAAAGAGCGTCTCTGGATTAAGTGTTTTCACTCAATCAAAACTTGTGTAAAACTATCCTTTAAGTGCAAAAGTAATCATGTTCAGTTCCTCGGAGCTCATTTGGATATTGTTGCATGACTGACTCTAGTGTGAGAGGAGTGAATGAGCCTCAGTGTCTCCAACACAGCCTCAACATCAACGTCTGTTCAGCAGAGCTAAACTCTTACTATTTTCCCATTTCTTGTGCTTCCAATTTTGGATACTCACTGTAAGAAAAAAAAAAAAAAAAAAAAGAGGAAAGCTTTTATTTCATTTTCTGTTTAGAATGAAATAATTGAATGAAGTGATAATAATACACGGAGCAGTTTGGCTTGATAAGTGGGCTGCATTTTTCTTCCAGTCTGGTGATCACAGTTAAAGTGGAGTAATTCCACTGAACAACAAGCCAAACGTTTCCTAAACTGAAAATTATTTGAATTGCTTAAAAGACACTGAGTCTGATCGCTGCAAAGACCGTTCGGCTGAGCCCTAAATGTAGCTTAAAACTGTATGTTTATCATGACGTTGTTAATATAATCCATTAAGCTTATGTTATTATGACTAAACAAATTGCCCCTAATGAGTGCACAGAGACATAATGCTAATGAAAGTAAAATAAGCCTAATTACACACAATAAATAGCCCACTGGATGGAACTGTTTGCGGACACACATGCATGGGCAAGTTAGCCGCTTATATGAAAAGTTGTTTTAAAGCAGCTCTTAATGATTCAATAAGCTATGAGCGTAGTTAAATACATTTCAGCGCTGGCGGTAGTGCTGCTGTTGCTAACTGTGTGAGAAGAGTTAGCAGGGTTAGTGTGACAGTGCATTAGCAGCCAGAGTCCATTCCCTGTGTCCCCAGAGAGACCAGAGCGGGCATA
Organism: Mugil cephalus; assembly: GCF_022458985.1. Taxonomy (NCBI): domain Eukaryota; kingdom Metazoa; phylum Chordata; class Actinopteri; order Mugiliformes; family Mugilidae; genus Mugil; species Mugil cephalus. The sequence continues at coordinate 2,524,561 of NC_061784.1, forward strand.
TTAACATTCTCCTCAGAAGGGCCACAGGATCTGCCTTCAATGCCGTCTGACTCCAAACAAAAGACAGCATGCATGTGTACGTACGTGCATGTGTGTGAGGCTGAGTGTTTGGGTGTGTGTCTGTGTGTGTGTGTGTGTGTGTGTGTGTGTGCAAGATGAGGAGTAAAACGCAGGGGGAAGAAATGAGGGAAACATTCTACAGTAGGAGAAGGAGATGAGTTTCTGTTAAAATGTACCGTTGCTGTATAGATTTGAAATTCCTCCTCGGTCGTACTGTAACCATAACCGTACGTAACGTATAACCGTAATGTGCTGCAAAATCAAAAGAAGGCAGCAGTCAACAGGTTTTCTGTCACTGTCCTGGTGTAAACGTTTCCAAAGCATGTACTTCTTTTTATACCAGTTGCTGATTTTTTGTTTTATCACACAATAAAAACATAAAAATCCCCAGTAATTTCAAAATTCATTCTTCTCCCACTGAGGTTTTACAATGTCTTACTTTTGTAACCAATCTCTATCAACACTCTTTAGTTAGTATTGATGTTAGAAACTGGATTAGTTGCTATGAAAACTGTAACCAGGTGATTCATAAGTAGCTCCTCTCACTTACTCGCTCATATACCATGTCTATTTTTATTTGTGCAATTCTGTTTCTGTAATTTCCTTTAATGACTGCCTTTCAAACCTGCTGCATGTGTTGGTCATATACAAACCATAATAAGTTAGAGGGCTTTTCTTAAATCTGATTATACCCGTGCTAGTGCTTGGCTGCATCGTTTTTATACAGTACCCAGTAGCAACTGTACACAACCACTTCCTATGCATAGCTCAAACATCTGGCATTCATCACCGAGTGCCTGAAATCTTTCTGCATTCCATGTGCAAACGGCACCGTGTCATGCAATCTATGTCTGCTTTGCTGCAGTGAAGATGGTTCGCTACAGTCTTACAGTACCAAGAAAGGCAAGGCTCTGCACTTGTGCATGACTACAATATGAAAAGCGATGCCACTGGTCACTAGTTTTGTAGTTATTCAGTTAAATAAGCCACTGTCTAGGAGTATCATCATCTGGTATGTGTTGACAAATGTAACTTAAAAATCACCTCATCTAACGTGTATGTTCTTGGATTATCTATTTTCTGACATGGCGGTTGTCATTTAAAGCTTTTTTTCTCGCCTCATGCTTTTGCAGTGACAGTAGCACACATCAGTTTCTTTAACTCAATCAATGTACTGATCTGTTCGGCTTGATCAGAGCCTCTGGGGGAAAAAGACAAACAGCTAGCAAACTGCCCGTGGTTTTAACAAATCCTTCAACTAGAAGTTCAACTAGAGCTACAGAACCGTAGTGGTAGACTTCACTGCTAGGTCTTTTTATGAGTTATATCATCTGTTATCTTTACGTGCCTTTCTCTTTTGCTGGGAGGTAGCCATTTTAACGAGAGTGCTTGCCTCCCCAGGTGAACAAGTTCATTGCTGCTTTCTGACATCTTGAGTTCAGCACTTCCTTAAATGATTGCGGCTGGTTTAAAGAAATCAAACCAAGTCAGAGCATATTTTCCTCCTAATAATAAGGAGGTCATCAAGGCCATTCTCCAGCTGTGTTTGTCTACGTGAGACTACAGGAATATGCTACAGGAGTCACCAGGACTAATCTTCAGGGCACCATACACGTCAAAAATTGCAAAGATATTTTTTAAGTCTTGTGAACTGACTAATTATGATACAGTCACTTGTAAACAGATTGCAGGGCCTATGTTTTCTTGTTTTTTTTAAGCTGTTCCCTTTATCTTTTTTTGAATGATCAACAGGATGATCCAAAAGGCAGCACTAACAATGCAGTACAATTCAATCAAATGTAAAAACAGGGTTGGTCATACCACTGGAATTTATAGCTCTATGCCGTCAATCACTCCTGTTGCTTTGTTAATTCTGTTAACAGTGTGTCTTGGTATTTTACAGCATGCTTTATTGTGGTGAGTTTGTCCGAATAAGAAAAATGATACATTCATCATTCAGAAAAGCTCTGTCCCACTCAGCTGGACTGAAAAGATGAACATCAGCTAAAAGGTGGCAATAATTTAACACTCATTTTACAGCATTGTACTGCAGTACATGTATATCCAGAGACAGTAGTAAAAAAACAAACAAACAGACAAAAAAACCCCGGCTCAGATGCATGCATGTATTCTCAGGGGACAGCTTAGTTTCTTCAAGGCCTTTATGATTTCATTAGTATGTTGTCTTCTTGGCAGCATGTCTGAGAGGATCGAGGACCTTCTGAACTCACTGCTGTATCACTCTGGCCTCCACCTACTCACATTCATTTGTTTTTCACAAAAGCACAGTTCAATACAGCATTTGCGTTTCCATGAGATAACATTCCACTTTTAGCTTTCCCTTGAAGTTCAACAAAATATGTTAAAAGCACACCATTTTTTTTTTTTTAATCATTTAAATTATTGATCTCAGTGAAAATAGTCCACTAAGAGTCAGCGTGAGCATGTGCAACGCAGTCATTTTATGATGACAGTCTGCTCTGTGCACATATGGGTAAACAGCACAGTTTCTGCCAAACAGAATTAGGAGCACTTTCTTACCACTGCTCAGTTTCTCTCTCTCCACACCTCCTTTCCTCTCTCTTCTCCTCATTAAGGCACGCGGCCTCACAAAGAGAGCTCCTATACTGTATGTACTCATAGCATATAACAGTATATGGGATGAGCAGAACGAAGCCTTGCAGAGTCAGGCACAGATTGTGGTTCCTATTTTTATCTGAGAAGCACCCATTTCATTATCTCCTGCAAAGAAGGGATGCTACTCTTCATAGTTATTAGTAAAATGACTGTGCTGCATGGTACATGTCAAGGAAGAATAAGAATACAATATTTCGGCGACATTTGCATGCATTTGTAGGGGAGCGATTGTTTTAGGAATAAATAAGTCGAAATGTGTTGTAAGATGTTGGCGACAGTGTCCACAGCTCCCAGGCTATCTATGGCAGTTTTATGCCCACCTAAACATCCCAGGTGTGTCTGCCCCTGCGCAGCAACAAAAAGTGTCCATTAGCTGGGGTGCAGGGCAGTGTTGTGATAAAGCTGCGCGAAGACAGGACTGGCATGGAACATAATAACAGCGGCAGGCGAGAGATGCTGGCGAACAGTTGAGGCTGGGTTTGGTTTGAGTGCAGCAGAGGCGGGCAGACTGGCAGCACAGGCAGTAACAAGATGGCGGCGGTCTGCAGCAGTGAGTGTAGTAAGCTCTGTCCAGGGAGAGAAGAGACAGAAAGGCGTAAGTGTAACCTCCTCAGGGCACCTAAGTGCCAAGGATCACAGAGGTTTGGAGCCAGGCACTTTTATGGGGTGGGGTGGGCAGAGCGGCGCCAGCACCCACGGGAGCACCGATAGGTGAAGGGGGTGCGAGAACAATGGAATGGCTGCCTCCCAGACAGAGCTGCCGTACTGCAGTGATAAGGGAACAGGAAGGAGGGGGGCGGCACAGGAGGTAGACACACCTGCTCCTGCTGCTGGAGCAACAGCAGCTACAGTAGCAAGAAGCAGGCAGAGAAAGGGTGGGCTGGATTCAAACGAGAGTCCAGCCACGCATCCAGCGATCAGATGGCATCTCAGGACAGGAGAGCATCAGCGAGGGTACAGCACAGGGGAAGGGCAGGAAATGACAGGCGAAGAGGACGTGAAGCTGATAAAACCAACCACTGCCATGTGCTATAGACTCACATTCATGTTTTTATTAATACATTTAGATGTGATAAAAAAAAAAACAATACATCTACAATGTTGAGGTTTTCTCCCATTGTGTTAAATTCACAGGATGACCTCTTCGTTTAGTGCATAATATCTGCCGTCGTGCTTTATGATTAAATCTGAACAAATTCACAAAGGCTATAATAACATCTTTCTGAACCTGGTTAATGAAATGACAGGCTGGTTAGTGTCAGATGCACTTCCATTACTTCCATTACCTCTTTACTTGTTCAGTGACTGACACCGAATAATGTGCATACACTTCTCAGTGATGACTTTTAAATTTAAAGACATACTGCAGCCAAAAAATGTTATGAATGATGTATTTTTAATGGTCTTAATGGCCATTTAATAGGCTGGAGGAAAACAAATCTGGGACATAGGGGCAAGGCTGTAGTGTGAGGTCTTAGTGATGTCTTGTGTGTGTGCACATACAAACAGACGATAATGGAAATACAGCGTGTACGCTTGAATTGCAGACGAAGCATAAACCTAAATGAAAAGGTTATACCACACTGGAGTTAGCTGCTTTCATTGATGACTCATAGCCGTTACTTTTTGTCTGACCACAGGTGACATTTTAAAATCAAACACAAATCAGATCTGCAATTGTTTGACAAATATTCAGAATGTTACTCGTTCCTTTCTTTCTCCTTACTGTCTGTATGGATGTGTCCTGCTGAACAAGGCAAACACTGACACCATGACCTACTGCTGCGGAACTGCTGCTCCAAAGCCCATCGAAGTAGGACAACATTGCATTACTCCATTTACATTTTAAAAGCCAAATACCCGTATAGAAAAAAGAAAAGAATTTTGCATAGTATGAAGACACAGGGAAGATGAAAAATATTCAGAAAGCGTACTGTAACTGAGAATAAAAATGTGATTTAAGGAGGAATTACAATCACAGACATAAACGGCACAACTGCTCAGTGTGCATATGATCATAAAGTGGCTGTCAGCCTCTGGGCAGAATGAATTTAGAGTTGGTAATCTTACAGAAATCTGTCATTCATTCATTCATTCAGTCGTCATTTATCTGTTAGCAAGTTGTGTTATTATTTGGTTGTTAGGTTAGCTTGCATTACATGCTGCTTACATCCTCTTTTACGGCTTCATCCACACAAAGTAAACTGAAACCAGACTGGGGGGAAAAGCTCTCAATAAGATATGAAGTGCGTGACAATGCGAATGGGTTGCAGATTTACAGAAGTCATTGCTCATTAGGAACGTTAGACCACATAATAAAAATGCCGATTTAATGAATCTCTAAATTCCTTAAGGATGCCGCGTAGTACCAAAAATGGCAGATGTTTGTATCTGATACGGCTAAAAAACGCCTTCACATCTAAGTTACAAAAATCCAAGCTTAAAGCTACTTGTCCGTCAACCAGATAATCACTTTGAATCCAAAAGAACAAATGGATGCGGACAAAAACATCAAACAGTAACATGTTGAAATGCCGCTGACAGACTGAGAGAAACTTCAGTGTCTGAGGAAGAAGTGGGAGACATGCAAAGGGTAACATACTGTAAGTGTGGACGAAGGGAGGGGAGAGCTGCAAATGAAGCTGTTACTGTGATTACCAACCAATTAGAGAAACAGATGTTTGTATCCACACACAGTCCAACACACCGAATGGTAGTTTTAAGCAGAACCATAAGCACCAAAGTCCTACACACTCAGCCAGTGAAGACCTTAAGTGGCCTCACATATGCAGTACTGCATCAAAAGCCAGGGTCGAACACTGTCACGATCCGGCCCTCCTGTAGCACACATTAAAATGTAGTTCACACAATAATAGTCTTTTAATGTAATGTCGCATCTCACTGCTGCTCTGCCTTCATCCATAGTTGATGAGGGAGGCACCCTGCAGCACACATGTACAAGTATCTTACAATTCCCATTCAACCGTGTATAGTGCCGTAATGTATTCAGTACCTTCCATTCACATATAACAAGACACATAGTGAGTATCAGTATAGGTAACATATAAAAAGGAAAGATGATCATTTTCATGAGGTCAAACACAAGTGTACTGAGCTTTCAATGTCACGCTCTTACCAGTACTTTGTGCTGCTCTCAAGATGAGGCATGAAGAGCCTTAGACGGAGTAGTCTAAATAGGGAGTCATGAGGACAACTGCAATATAGTAAAGCACCATTTCATTCAAAATGTGTACTTTACAAACTAGCATTAAGTCTTAGAGCATTTATTTCTACTATACTTGTCTGACTTTGTTGTCTGCAGCTTTCCGTAAACGACCATACAGTATATACAAAACAGTGTATTCGCAGTTGTCTTTTACAGCCTGAGTGAGGTCCTTGTGTGGCTTGTCTATGTTGGCGTGTGCAAAATTAGTCACTATGGGTGTGACCTTAGACGGATATTCCTCATTCATTCATTGTACCTGCCCAAAAACTGAGAGCAACAATACTGTAAATGTGACAGAGTTTTGCCAAGTCACCCCACCTCGTCTGGACATCCCTCCATTCTGGTCACATGTCCTTCATACCCACATTCCTCTGTCCATCTCCCCCTCTCCCCCACCCATGCCCCACGCTGTGTCTGCCTCTGGGTCTAAATCCCTCCATATCCTAAAAGAAACCCAACGTTCTTCCTTTTCGCTCCCCTATCGCTATTTTTCGCTTTGGGGGTGGGTCATATTCGCTGTCATCGTGTCTAGCAAAAAAAAAAGCAAAGCTGTCCCTTCTTCGTTGCGCTTTGTCTCATTCCGCCATGTTATGTCTTTTCCTTTTTTGTTTTAGGATACAGAGATGTGTGAGTGCCCCTCGCAGCTCCCAAGAACCCAACCCGTGCACATTACAGCAAAACGTCACAAGTTAGGGTCTCAGGGAATGAGAGAGGTACAGATTGCTTTTTGTCTGGCCTTTCCTACGCAACATACAGTAACTCATCTGCTGCATGAGCACCATGGCTGAGGCTGGAGCAGACAATGGAAGCTTCCCCTATCCCTGGCTTTGTGCTGGGCTGTACCCTAACTCTCAGTTTTGCTTCGAAGTCCAGTCTGGTCTCGGCAAGTTGTAAAACGTCGGGATACATCGGCATTTGGTCACCCAAGCAATGCTTTGGTAAGACATTACGTATCTTGGTATTTTGCGCATGAGTCGAATACCGTCGCTCATCGTAAACCATAAGAATTTCACTTCATGCATGAATACTCTAACACAAAAGCTGACCATACATAATCTGATTTCAACTGAACACACATATACTACACAAACTGCGCTATAATCATCACTCAATGGTCACACACACCCAGACAGACAGCACTTTACTATCACATGATGTTCATAAGAATGGCTGGAGTCACTGTCACAGACTAACTGGGTTGGACCTGGTACGATAATCAATTGTAAAGCATCTTTGATTTTTTTTTATTTTAAATACCAAAATCCTTCACTGCACACATGCAGCAGTACTAGTCAGACGACAAGGACAGAGGCTGAAAATGAACTGTCAGGGTCTTACGCGAATATAAATCCATCCCTAATACTTAAAAATCCAAAGCTCCTTACCACTTACTCACTCTGTCTCAGTGAGATCTCCTGACACGCCAGGCTACAGCCAGTCCTCTGAGACTGCACCTGTCAATCATGCGGCTTTGACTTTCTGGAGGGAAAGCTCATTCGTCAGGTGGACAGAATAAAATCTGACCGCCGGTGAGATGAAGAGAGGTGGGCTGGGTGGAGCGCTGAGCCGAGATGCGAGGAATGAGAAAAGGAAAGAAGACAACTCACCCAGCTGACCGAGGTGGCGGAGGCTGCCGCAGTCCCCTCTCTCTCTCTCTGTCTGTCTGTCTGCGCCGGTCAGCCTAGCAGAGCAATAGCGGATGTGGCCAGACAAAAACGGAAAGCTGCGAGAAAAAAAAATAAAAAATACTGGAGAGAAAAAGTAGAGGAAGACTTTAGTGTTGCTAGCTCAGGCTTTGTTGAATGGATCATTGGGAGTAGCGCATGAGGCTCTGCTCTAGCAGATTGCTGCTGTCTAGCCGTCTGCTGCTCAGACATGCAAGACTGTACCATGTGCAGTCAGAGAGAGAGAGAGAGAGAGAGAGAGACAGAGAGACACAGAAAAAGATGAAAGGGAGGGTAGGTGTTAGGTTAAAATAAGTGAACAAGAAACATTATAGAGATGGGTTTAAATAAAATAGTAGTAAAACTGAGTGACAGCAGAAAATTGAGTAAATAAGGGGGAATAGCCCACTTTTCAAAACAAAGAGCATCAACAGAAAATGGTGACAGTGCACACAAAATCTATCTGTCGTAAGCATAAGAGTAGTGCACAAAGCATGAACTGGGGAGACATTATCAATGGGCCTTTACCGCTACTGCACACGCCTGCTGACTAGTACGGGAGAGCAAATGATAAAGAGACAGAAGGAGCAGAATAAAAGCATCATGTCTGTATTTAAAGTAGCATCCAATGTAAATCAGACTAAAAACATATTGTACATCCAATAAGCCAACAATATCACAAGGTCGTGTGAATCATAGCTTTACATCAGATATTAAAACAGAACCAGCGGAAGTTCTTGTTGTTTAAATTTCACACGTACGGTCAAATCAAAAAGGTTCAGACACAGAGCGACAAAACTGCCACAGAAGCGAATAATAGGAAAAAATGTGTAATGCCTGTTGCTGTAGTGCCTCTGCCTGCTGCTACTCACCCCTCTTTCACCATGTGACACTACTACCCATCTTTTTCTTCCTGTCTGTCGATTTGTCTGTCAGTCCCCTGGCTGTCTCACATTTTTTATGCTCTTATTCTGCACCTTAGTCTCTCCAGATCACACCTCCCTGTCTGATTCTGTCTCTCTGCGTTTTCTTTCCCTCCTCTGCCGTGCACGCTTCATGGATTGCAGGCTCAAGTCCCCAGGGCAGACAAACTGTAGAGCTTCAGCTTGCCCCCTCTGCCTGTTACATACAGCATCAGAACAGCAGTAGCAGAGTGGGGAAAGAGAAAACAAATATCGCCATTCATTTCCTCCCACAGTTTAAAACACTCAGACTCTAAAGGCCTGCTGCATGCAGGGGAGAGATAAGGAGAGGTAGAGGAATGAGGGAGAAAGGTAGACAGAACAAGAGCATACAGTAGTAGTGAAGAGAGAGCGAAGGCAAAGACAGGCAAATAAGCAGTCACGTTTTCATCTTACAATGTCTGTTTTCATGCTCCTTTTCATTTAAGAAAAGAAAAAAAAAATCCTCCTCCAGTCGGCAAGTCCAGTATTCTGTTCCTGTCTCGCTTGCCCTCTGTGTCTGTGAGAGTGACTGAGTGTTACAGCGTGCGTTCATGGAGGAGGGTGGGAACAACAGAAAAGGAGGGAGCAACGGAGAGAAAACGCTCCAGTTCAGGAAGCGGTAAAGGAAATGTAACTGGAAGCCTGGTGGTGTGGTACTCTTATATTTTATCAGTATTAGTCACCGTAAGGCAGCAGAAAGGGCTCGTGAAATGAAGACGAGAGACAAGATGGTAGGAAAGCGAGGCAAATGAGGAGAAGAGGGAATTACCGGAACAGGGTCCCTCCTACGGACAACGCACAATGGGCTGAAATCAGCGACAGCAGAAAAATGGCCTGTGTGGCCACACACTGCCTTCTTTCCCTCTGCTGATTTAAAAAGATTCCTCTAAGAATACAGTCTCTTTAATTTCAAGGCCAATTAAAGAATAATAAACAGAAAGAGAGCGACACCTTCTTTCCTTCTTTTTCAGCTCTCATTGACCTTTTTCTTAATTTCTGAATTAAATATTTTTTAGAGACTAGTCTTTTTCAGCATTTTTTTTTTTTTTTTTGGCAAATGCATCTCTCTGGGTTACAGACGTCACATGCTGTGATGTGTTCATCATCACGTGCACTTCAGTGAAGTGAAAGGTCCCTTCATAGGATCTCAGTATTACAAAGTGCCCTTCTTTATTTCCACTTCCTCTCTAACATTTCAGCTTAACTATTTATAGACATTTTCAATGAAGATAAAAACCTTAGATTCCACAAGGAGGGTGGGCTGTGCGTGCTGAGGTGTCACTAGGGAGAGCTCCTGCATGCCTCCTGCTGTATACTGTAATACACTACCCCATGGCCACAACAAAACACTTCACACAGGAAAGACATGCAAATAAAAAAAAAAAAACACTTTACTTACACGAGGATAAAGAAATACTAAGCGGGGTAATTGTACACTTAAAAAATAAACACAGTAGATTCATGTTAAATGGATCTACTGTAACTGAATGCTCGCTCCCTCGCAAAAACTGCCCCACACTAAGGGCCCCTTCTTCCTTCTGGCCCACAGAGCTCTTTACCCCACCTCTGTCGAACTCGGTGGCCTTGGGACAGAGAGCAAAGAGTTTAAGTGGAAACAGTCTTTCATCACCATGACACTCCTTGCTCTACACATCTGCACACAGCAGCATACCGCACTACTAGGATACCATCCCTTCCTACCAGGGCTGCGTCCAATTTCTTCTTTTATTTCTTGGATGCACGAGGCAGTGCACTTAAAGACGTAGAAGGCAGAATTCATTTTCACAACTGTGTACACCATGAAGAGCAATTTTACTTACAAACTATACAAATATTATAATCTATATTTTAAAAAAAGCACCGTTTTGCAATGTGTATGTCCTGTTTGGCAAGGCTGTCTATTCCTAGAAGCCCATAACTAAAAAAGAGTTTAGTGTTTAAAATACATCTCAGAAGAGGAGCTACGGTAAAAATCACACGGTTTGAGACAAAGCATAAGAAATTCATTTGAATACACCCCAAACTAAACAATAAGTTACTGTATTCAAGATGGCTGTCAGAAACCTAGATGATTTCAGGGGTCTGTGGTTTTCTTGGTTTGTAGCAGTGAAAGTTGTTACTGGCTGTTTTGATCACATCAGAGTTTTCACCACATAGCTGCACAGAGGAAATATATCGTTTTGGTTAAGTGAAACTGAACTTTGTACATAATTGGCTGCTAAGACCGTGTTCTTCCCCCTGTGGCTATATGGTGTTTCCCTTCAGTGGCATCTCTTTCATTACGGCGTCCCACAAACCTCACTGCAGCAGCATGTTGGTGCTTTTCCCCGACTCTCAGACCCTTTCTCCCTCATTGTCCTCTGCTTTGAGATTGTTTTAATTGTGTCACAAATATTGTCGAATTATAAGGCAGTCTGTGCCATGGTCATCTAATCTGTACATCTCTCCCTGCGTCCTATAAAACACACTGTGTGACATGAAAAATAAACACGTTGTGAACATTCAAACAACTTACATGAACCAAATGTATTTACAATCAAGTGTTTAGTTAAATAAGGAGTCAATGTGGTGTGTGGTGTTTCCTCAGGGAAAGCTAGGAGGCTGTACAGTTATCTCCTGTGGTGTCACTCTGAACTATACAACCTACTACCTCAACCTGTGGAACCCCGGAGGAAACTGAAGGACGACTCCTTTGAAAAGGATCGAATCATTCTCTAGATGTCATTTGAAAGTCGTTTTATAGAGATTTATATTATGAAAACATAAAAAGAAATTTACAGTTCATGTAACGTGACGGGAATATCTATTTCTTGCTCTTGATATTTACCAAAAGTCCTTTCTTAAGCTTACTTTTACTATGAAGCAGCACCTGTTTGCTGAATTGCGACACTGACCCAGTGGCCAGAGTTATTAGGTCACGTACAATCGTGTCATAGCCCAGCCCTTCAGCTTTGGGTGGGGTTACCGCATAAAGGCAGGACACGTGGGATGAGTACGGTCAAGATCTCGTATCCCAGGATTCAGGGTCAGACAGGGTCAGCGTTGTTTAATCACGGGAACAATGAGAGAAATTCCAGTCTTTATAGCTATCCGGCCAAAACCTGTTTCAGGAATAATTCCAGTGGATAGCAACACTTCTTAAAGGCATCGGGCTGGTGCAGTATTTGCCAGGAAGACACATACCTATAGATACGAGCTTGTGCAGTCAGTCACCACAAGTTCGGATCTACGGGTTTGTGGCAGCTGGCTTTACCCCTTTGAAAGCAGATAAGGAAGACAAAACCCACATAACCTTCAAACAAGCGAGTCATTCTACTATCTGAACCTTTAGCTCCGTTCATTCAACATACCACTCCTCTGATTGAGCGCTGAAGCAATGTGCTACAATGGGCACACTGTAATGTTGATAACTTTCAGTATGACACAGTGTTTGTTATATCTTTATGCAACTAATACAAGAACCAAGAGTCTGTTTAAAATTTAAAAATAAATAAATGCTTACGCGACAGAACCAAGGCAATAAAATACAAAACTGATCTTTGTATGTACTGCATTATTTATATTTGATATTTATTTTAATCCATTCATCCATATTTCATGTATCAAATACAGACGAATCTTTAAATTAAACTATGGTACAGGCCAGAGCACATGACTGGTGATGTTTCACCCGCTGGTCACATGCTTTTGACGTCAACATCATTTTTTGAGGCATCAAAAAGAATATTGTGTAGTTTTATAACTGGACATGAAAAACATAATAAAAAAATAAAATGGCTGATACTGATGAATGATTTCAGTGAAGAAAATACATTTGTTCTGTATAAAATGCTGTTTTGAGGAAATAGCCTAATATGAATGCGATATGGTGAGACCATTTATATTCTTGGTAAAAAAAAATGTAAAAAACGACAAGAACAGTTATTGTCGCAAGGTTTAAAAACTATAATATTTAATTATACATCAAACACTGTGAACTAAATTAAGACTATGCAACCGAAATAAGATGCCGCGTGCACAATACTGAACATAATGCCAGCTTTAATTCTGAAAATTCTGACATTTTCTGTTACCCTAATGTGTTTTTGTGGACCGAAAATATAACGCAACAAAACAAACAACAGACACCATCAAAAGGCATGCACCGTGAATCTAATCGCACCAGACCAAATAACATGAAACACTCCAAAAGTCAGAAAACTACTAGCATTTAAATCGCCAACATACCAGTAGGTCACTGGATGGACCTGATGGTCAAATGTCCTCCAGAATATGATGGAGTCAGGCTTGAGGAGTACTGTAGGCCAGTGCTTAAGCATAAATCAAGAAACCTATAAAAACAAACATACAAGTCATCACAAACTAATTGTGAATGAACAGCAAGTCCAACATTCACAGATAAGACACCCATGTACACACGTTCCCAAAACCACACTTACAAACACGTGGTAATCCGAGATCGCCCTTAAAGTACATGAACGACTTCAAAATACAAGCAGCACAACAATTCAATAATACTATCAGTGAAAAAAAGGATAAATAACAACAAAAAGTAAGAAGATAACGTCCCCTCGTTTCCTGCCTGCTACGCCCTTATAACCCGCTGTCCAGTCCCCATTTTTCAGGGGTACAAAAACCTAAAATCGGCTTTAAAAAAAGGTACGGCAAGAGAGAAATGGCAAAAGGTTGAATGCGGTAAGATGTGGATGAGGAGGAGTCGCAGCGCAGAGCTGGCTACAGAGAAAGTGGAATTTGTGACCAAGCAAAGGAAAGGGTGGTGTTTTCTTTTTTTTTTTTTTTTTTTTTTTTGGTGCTTCATTCTGCTTGGCTTTTTTGGATCCCAGCAGGATCCTTGGCTGCTGCGCTGTCTCTTCCTAGTGCTGCCAAAATTTGAACATATCCTTTTATCTTAAACTTACATGAAATCAAATTAAAAGATAAGAGAGCCTATACCTTAAATGAAACAAGAGGTAACGGACCGGCCAAAAAAAAAAACTACAGCTCAAGTTATAGACAAAAAGGAAACAGCATGAGTGGAACTGCACAGAGGAGACGCTTGGCAGTTGAATGCAAGGGGTAAAAAAAATCACTTTAAAAAGATCAAAATGGAAGGTTTTTTCGCGTCAGATTTTTTTTTTTTTCTTTGCAAACATATTATCTCCCAAGTGTAAGCTGCAAAGTGCGCCTCCTCTGCTGCTAGAAAACAGCAGCCGAAGCCTTTCCAAAGCTATGCCACGTAGTGAGAGAGGGAGAGAGAAAGCAGCTACTTTTTCCCCGCTCCAAAATGGCTGAGGGCCGGGAGAAAGCAGCTCTGAGCAGAGAGGAAGAGAGGTGCTCCCCGTCCTGCTCAGGGGAGGGCTGGCCGATTCAGTAAGCATCTTTCCCTCGTTTCCTTCTCCTCACGCTTGCCTTTTGTCCCATTAGCTGTCTTTCAGACCGACGAATGGTGTACAGCTGTGTTGTCAGTCCATAAGAAAGTCTACTTGGCCCACCAGGCAGGAGAGACCTACAACTGTAAACGAGTAAGGCTCCTACGGCTTATTGTTTGTCTCCCACATGCTCACATCCTGACACTCTGCACTGCTGCCTTTGTTTTATATTCTTACTCGAATGTCGTCTGCACACTTTACAGAATACACATTCTTTCTATTATTGATTCACATAGAGAAAAAATAATTATTTTAAAGTGATACGTGTTTATTATTAATATGTTAATCACGTTAATGCGATCCTTCGGGATGTCTTCAGCACGGCATATCAGCATCGTAATTTCTAATTTTGAGTTTGCAGTTTGTTATGATTTTTCAGGAAATAATCTCGACAATTTCGTGTTTCTTTTTTTTTAAATGCTTAAATCTCCACTTAGCTCGTAGTTGCATAAATCATTATAAAATATTTGTCTATTACCTGAATGGCCTCTTATCGCGGGTGTCTCTCTTTCTGTACTCACCCTCAGCATCACTTTTGACATCACAACAGTACAGTATGTGCCTCAATAGCCCGGCTGCACAATGGAACTGCTGCTCCATTGTGCACCATTTTCACAAACGTCTTTCTAGTGGAGTGTCTCTAGGCTCAATACACGGCCCGATTCTGTATATTGGCTGCAACGATTCCTGCAAAGCCCTACAGGATTTAAGACGAGGCCAAAGACGGTCTGCAACTGCAATTAAAAATGATACAAAATTACGGAAATTATGATTATAAACACTACCTACTACACTGTGTGGGTGAACATGCAGTGCTTCCGTTCTGAAGCTAGATTCTTGAAGAAAAAAAGCTAGTGGCAGCATTAAAAACGTAAAAATATTTAATTCCATATTTAATATTTAATAAAAACAACACGGTAGCTCTTACAATTACTGCAGTAACTCCATTCTGATTTTTCTGACCATAATAACCTCCTTCGTGTATTGCAACGTGATTTCTTTTTTTATAAAGTGCACAACTTATTCTAAGCATTTCCATAATATTTTGCTTCTATATTGGAGAAATAACCCTCCACCAACACTGGGTGCTGTTTCATATTGTGAAATAACAGACACTTACTATCATGTTCTTGAGCAAGACATGAATGTCCCAGCCTGTTGATCTTTCTGACCCTGATGTCTGACCCTCAAAGAAGAAGACACATTTTAGGCTATTATTTATGCACTTACACACAAATCCACATTTTAGAAAATCAAGGACCACCTTAACACATAGACTGACCCATGAATACGAGCTTGTTAAGTTTTGTAACAAAAAAAAGGACAAATGCTGGCTTCAGGATATTAAAAGCCCTGGGTACTAGTTTTGCCTCAGCATGCCAATGGGCTGCAGTCTGCTCCATGGTCACCACTTGAATCTAAATGAACAGATTTGACTTTCAGGATATTGCCAAGAACCATGTCACAGTGCCGACACAGAGAAGGGCCTCTCCAAAAACAGAAGGTTGAAGAAAACAGAGTGACCGACATGGGCATAACCCCAGACCTCTAACAAGGTAACCCCTTAAAGCCACTCTCAGAGCCTGGGAAAGTGGGGAAGAGAAAGAGGGCTGCCAACAATAGCCAAAATTCATTACTGCGATTTTTTTATTTGTTTGTTTGTTTTTTTCACCTAGGAGCGCAATGACAATTGGGCTGAAGAATCCTGAAACACAGACAAACATTGCACTTGATTGTTTTATTTAGATCTTATGATTGTTCATGGTCTTCTCTCAATAAATATATTCTCATTATTTTCAACCTTGGTCCAAAAACCTGCAGCCATCATCTCAGAGCCAGCTGCCTGTATGAGAGCTTTAAAATGGATTGCATCCTTTCTTGCATGCTAGGAATCATCCTTTATTTAGGCAGGATGACCTTTTGAAGTAAAGTCAGACGATGATAAATATGTTGTATTTCGCGTTATTCACTGGTCTTAAAACTCAATTATTGGGGTGTCACTACAATATATTCAGGACTGTGCTCGCTGTCTTCCTGTAAGGTAGCCTCTGTTTTCTTGTTTTATTCCATGTCCTCACAAGGGTTTGTGTTATTGTTAGGACAGACACTTAACAGACTGGCAGAGTTCAGTGTAGTCACCAGACTAGAGTACACGATAAATCAAATACCATTCCTCAATCACAAATTGTATCTACTACTGAGATCACTTATGGTAGTCACGACTAGAATACACACTTGAGATGTTATGTTATAACAGTTACCTTCACATTCAATCTCTTATCATCCTATATTTCACCTCTTATCATGAACAATCATTTCAGCTTGAATTATTTCACACATTAACTGTTCTGCTACTGCGTTTAACTCTTTAAATAGTATTAAAATAGTGGATTAAAATGTGAATATGCATCTATTTAGGACTCTTAATTATTATATTTATAATAAAATCTTTAAGCAAGTTAAATTCTAAAAGGACAAATTATATGGAATCTGTCACATGGAAGTTTCCAAAAATTACTACAACAACAATTTATCATCCTTTTGTAACTGTCAGTTACAAATATGTATTATTATTATAAATATTTATCATTATTTTATTTTTTTTGGTTAGTTTCTTCTTGTATTTAGGCTCTGATTCACAGTTGAGTCACAGTTAAATTTACATTTGCAGAAAATTCCAAAAGTTCCAAAAACTTATACACGTCATGGCTGATTCAAGTCATGGGTACTAAGTGACTTTTTGGCAGCTAAGTTTTCACCAAATAGACACGGTCCAGTGATGTCAGACATGATTCCCACCTACTGACATTTTAAAGAAAATCACAAGCCTTTTCTTGAGGAACTACAAGAGAAAAAAAAATAAATAAATAAATAAAAAGCAACAGTAGCATAAAAGTTTAAAGATTTAACTAAAACATGCTATAAAGGACGCAGCATATAACACCACAGTATTTAATACTTTATCCATACATAAAGTAAAGTTGTTGCTGTGAAAACACAAAGGCCTGACGTATGTACGCATCCGTCTGGACCACAGTTACTGAATAGATACAGGAGTACAGGCTGCAGTACGTCTCACAGGGACTTAAAATACTCATAGAAATAAAATGACTATGTATTATTAATATTCTGGTCTAAAGCACATATGGAAATAAATTAGCAGTTGATTAAATTCAGTTAAAATATTTTCTTGCTTTGTTTATTCTCTGCATGGCGTTGTCTCCTACATATAGTTTATGCTGTATTTAGTGATACAGTGAATTTGATTCAGGTTTATACTTCAGACGTGTGTGATGAGGGCCTTCCTGTAGATTTTATCCCCATATTCAACCCAGTGCAACAAAAGAAACGAGTAAAAGCTACACTGTGGACTGAAATCAGACAAGAAACAAGAGAGACACGGTATTTATCAGTGTACATTTCCATCGTTGCTTCTTGATGGTCCATTTTTATCTCTTTCCCCCCTTTCATCTCGCCCATCTCTTGCAGTTGCTTGTCCCTCACTGTTCCCTCCTCTCGCTTCCCCCATCAAATATTCTGCTCACGCACAACTGCGGCACCCATTCTCCAGTCCTCCCCATTAATCCAAACCACAGACATCTTGGCCCACTGTCTCGTCTCTCTGTCAACGTGCACTCAAAAGTCTCAAAGTCTGGGTCGTGTCAGCAGAGAGTGCCTGGGCGTTTTTCGCAGGCCACCAGTCTCACAGCTGAACATGCTTTTCGCTTTACAGACAGACTGTACAGTCAGTAGTGCATCGCACACTTCCTCCCTCTAAATACCACTTATTAGAAAACCTATGGCAATGGCATCCTAGTTAAAGCAAAAGGTCACTCCAGGATAAGCAGATCCACGCAAACACAGCGGATCTAACCAGTATGTTCATCCATGCTTAACATTTACTTTCAACTCCACAGGAGAATCAGCACAAAACAAACTAATAGCTTGCTGCAGCCAGGTCTGCTCAGCCTGGGATGTCAGGCTGGCTCTGCCCTGTTTCAGCCAGGTTTGACCAGTTTCTAAATGCACTGAATACAATGGCACTGAGTCAGAAAACAATAAAATCTTTGCCAATGAGGGCGCATGTAAGTTTATCTTACTCTAATCAAGGTTTTGATTAGATTCTGAAAGCAATCTTTCTACAAAAACAAAAGAAAACAATACAATTATCAGTTTCCATTTTCCAACTTATATTAATCTCACTTAAATAACCTTTATTTATATGAATTAATATTATATGTATGGGCTGTACTGTCATGTTCAAGAGCATACCAGCAAACTCTATCTATCAGTATAAATGAAAATCCATTCATTAAGCAGTACACTAGTTCTTAAAGATGCTCTGATGAGCGGGTAAAAACTGAGCGAGCACATAGCAGGGGTAAGGCTTTAGGAAGCAGAAAAAGAACTAACTACTGTATTAATTACTTAATTTCTATTCATCGGCAGGATCCACAGGCTTGGACTAATCGCTTTAAGAATGCAGCCAATTTCTTAATATTAACACATCTTCCATGACAGGAGGAAGGGTGTGGGGTCTAAGAGGGGGATAAAGAAATACAGAGATTTACAGGATATTAAGGCAACCAATGGCACCAGACAATCAAAGCTGGCAGCTCAACGCGGACATCAAGGAAGAAAACTCAGGCAGTCTAGTTTTCTTCTTTGTGAAGAGCACTTGTTCTTTCCTTGAATGCCCACTTTTATCTGACACAACAGAGTGAAAATGCAGATGGACAGAAACAGTATTTCCAGATATTCCAGAGTATAAAAACCCGTGCTGGATCTTGAGTTCACCCCCTCCTTCTCTTCTTTTCTCAAATAAGGGCTCAAGTTAGATTTTACAGCACAGCTTAGAACTAGTCCACAGTGCCTCTTCAGCAACCCTCCTCTTTTGCCATTTCTTTCTTTCTCTCACCCTACACTCCTGCCATTTCAGACCCTTATTTCCCTGCCCTCCTTCCCCTCCCTCCTCCCTCTCTCTCATTCATTCAGTTTAATTTTGAACTCTGTACTGGTAGACAGGCAAAGAGGGTAGCTCCATGGTTACCTGGCACCAGGCCATCTCATTACACTGCCAATTGATTCTGGCCTGCCGCCATGTCCGCTGCCTGCCTCCCCCACTCCACACACCATCTCTGCACCCCACACTGCTGTCTGCAGCAAAGGAGATTTCAGAACACACAGGATGGAGCGAGGCAAACAGCTTCACTTACGCACATCAAACTTTGCTTGCGTACATGCACCACTGCACACAAGACGACAAAAAATATATCCAATACTCACGAACATAAAGCGTGCATTAAAATCTTAGTTCAAGAGTTAAGAATACGCATAGCTACTCTCAATAACAACATTAATGACTGTCTTCAAACTGATTTCTGCATCCTATTTACAAAATCCATGTGTCAAATGTCAAATTGTTCATGAGTGACAGCAGAAATTGTGACAGCATATTAGCATTACGTTTAGAACAATATACAAAACTGCCCAAAGGGTCCACACTGTGTACATTAAACTTTCTGTAAAATACTGGCAAGAAAAGAAAAATCTGTTCTGAATCCTGTTAAAATATGATGACAACCACAGCTGTGTGACACATTGGGGTGGTTACAATCGTCCTGACCTTTACAAGAACTTATAACATCATTTCTGTTCATTTTCCTCAGGAGCTTAAAAGTCAAACAGCTACAACAAAGGTGTGCCTTAATGGCAAGCATGTGTGATAAAACTAACGTTAAATACAAATTCAAGTTATTTTTTTTCATCTTATGATTCAAGATTTTTTCCCAACAAGTCTCTTTGTCGGTTTAAAGACATCCTCACGACGTCTGATCGATCCAACAACATGAAGCTGTATATTGTGTATCATGGGCACAGCACCAAAGATGCCCCAGTAGATATCTGGGGTTACGACTCATTTCAGCATTCAAAAGCACCTTATACAGTCCTCATTTTAAGCGTGAGCATGATGCTTACTTGTTCCACTCCTTCCATTTGTGACACATACACTATCAATTATATTACACCATCTCAACTTAAAATTTGACTCCATCAGAGGCAAATCCTCCACAAAATAACATCTGGACTCATAGTTCACAAGTAAAAAACAAAAACTCTCAGCCGCAGAATTTTGACACAGGTTAAGTTCTCACACAACAATGTAAAACATTGCTCTGAGTAACTTTTAAAATCAAAAATATCCCAATATGAAGAGAAATTTGACTTTCATATTTTTACATTGAGACAGATATTTCAAGACCAAACAGCAGCCTTATATGGTGATGCTGAAATGCAAAGTATCTGTTTCAAAGACTTACGCGCGGCTTGGAGCCAGCAGAGTCAGGATCAATGTTTAATGATTCCTCTTGCCCTGTAGAGGCGGTTTTATTGCCGAGACTTCATCTTACACAGCATCTGTCTAGGTGTGACTCAGATGTAGGCTGCCGCTCCTTCTGCAAGTGCTGGCAGATGCCAGGGTCATGGCCTCCAGATCACCAGGGATTTGAGGGGATGGGGAGTCAAAGGGACAAATAAAGCCATATGACTGTTTCTACTGTACTACTGCAAGCCCCATTTTGAATATTGTTCATTCATGTTCCAGTGAAAAGTGTAAAGGGCTGACAGTAGTTGCACTTTTGCATGAGGCCATTGTTTTAAAAAAGGAATGTCCCCGATCAAGTTGTTTTTGCCTCCCCGATCTGATACCAATCTTTTAATAATGTTTGGGATTAGGTAAAATAAACAAAATTTCATCCCCTGGAGATTCATAAAGCTTTTCTTATCTAAAGCCCTATTCACACGGGATTAGTTTTACCTGGGGACAGCGTGTGATTGGGAAATTCCCCCTTATATTTGTGTTTTTTTTTACTGACTTTATCCCTGGTTATGTCTTTACTTTCTGCTTTCACTTCATTACATGTCAGAGGTTATATTCTACAGTTCATACCTCTGCACTTTTTCACAGCTTTAGTTACTTTGCAAATTCGGACTAACAAGAAAAAATATACATTTTTTAAGTAAAGCATCATGTGATGAGACTGTGCTGATACCCGGAAAAAATTGCCAAACTACCTGGCAGTATTTAAATGAGCTCCACCACTGAGCTTCACCAATGTGATGAACACATTAAGATGATCGAACCCGATCAGACTTCAACCAAGGCCGATATTTTGTAGTCATTTATTTTATATCTGCCTTTAACCAAAACCAAAACTTCTTCTTCCTCTTCTGTTTTAGAGGCGATTGGTTAGCATCAAAGCTGCCAAAAACTGATGAAGAAGAAGAAATAAAATCACATGTCTAAACATGTCTCCTGTATTTCAATAATACCATTAAAAAGACAACAAAATTAAATCCATGTCCACTCTGCACCGCACAACACCAAAAAAACAAAAAACAACAAACACTGAACGCCACATTTCAAAGAAGAGAAAAGTTTCTGAAAAATGTGAAAAACGTGACAGAGAGGCTTAGGGAGTTTATGGCGTCGTACCTTGGCTCTGAGCTGCCCTCTCACATTAACTTTGACAGCCCTATTTATTGGATTTAATACAGTCACACAAGTGATCTAGGGGAATACAAATAAAGACTGATTCGCATGGGACTAGTTTATCAGAAGAATGAAATTGGGATGATGAGTGCTAGCGTGTGTGCTAGCGTAATTTGATGTGTTGGATATTATGTAGTGATGCAATAAATGTCTGGGCAGGAACATCCCTATTTTATAGACTGATTTGTAATTGTGGTTTCTGACTTTACTGAATTTATAGAACACACCATATTTGGAACTGCATCTCTAATTGCATTTGGAGATTCATGTCTTATAGATTGGAAGCCAGATCAAGCATAGTTTCTTACGGTGCTTACCACAACACAGAACCAACACAATCTTTGCTCATTTGCACCATCCCCATTACTGCTGGGCCTCCACCCCAGCATCCACCCGTAGGCTCATTACACATTTTTCTTTTTGCCTATCTCTGTTAACCTAACCCTAACCCTATTTTATAATATGTATTCAGCTAAGATCTGAGAGTTTGAAATCAAGGCTTCTGTTAGTTAGTTCAAGGCTTCTGCACATACATATCCAGATTGATTTGTATGACAAATCAAAAAGAACTATGAATCTAATCAGTGCAAGCCTACCTCAAAACATCTACAAATCAAACCCACAGAAGTGGAGCTCTCCAGCTCTTTTCATTCTTCGTTTGAGTAGGTCCACGCTTGTTTTGCAGTTCAGCCTTGAGAAGTGAATGAACCCTTTTCCTGCAGCAGAAAAACTAAACACATACAATAAAAAAACTACAGATAAATTGAGACCCTGATGGAAACAATTGCTGTCACTGTTCATAAACTTTGCATAGCACAGTGGTCTGTTCAACACCTGACACTGAAAGCTCCAACCATTTCCATATCAGTAAAGTATTTGGTATTATTCCGCTGTCTTCAGAGGCTGCTGTTGTTCCTGGCAAAACCCAGACATACCGTCCACTCCAATGAAACTAGAGCAACCTCCGTCTCTGGCTGATGTTTGGGTGACAAAGGGAGAAATGACCTTCTTCTCAAACTGTACATGTCACCCAGTCCCACTACAAAGCCAAGGAATACAACATTCAAGTGCTGAAGTTTTTAATGTTTTTTTTTTTTCTTTCTTGTATCTCAAAAGTGACAAGTCTGGTCCATACAAACACTATAAACACGGATCCTCCAGTGGACTGTCCATCATTCATCATTAGTCAAATATACACTCATTTCTTTCCCTAAAAACTTTTTCGTATTACAATGTGTTTGAGGCCGTGAGTGAGTGCAACTCAAGCTGTAATGGTTAACATGAGGCTGTAAGTCTTACCTTTGTGCTAGTGCAGTGACCTTGATGTTTTTTTGTTTTTTTATTTCGTATTACAACCTCTAACAGTTTGGTAATTTCATGGCTCACAGAGACGTTATTTGTGTGGAAATGGATGGAGAAACTGCACTGGAAAGGAATTCTAACAAATAAGGTGCACTGAGCATTTCAGCAGAATACTGAATAAGCCTGTGCCTTTAGCTGTTTAGACCCGGTTCCTCTCTGAGTTTCCACATTGCCAACTACGTTCACAGTAAACATTCACACACCCATTTAAAAGCTACTTAAAATCCACTAGATTAAATGTTACCTTTACTTTCCCACTTACTCCTAACTGATGACTTCATACTATATGATTTAGTATAAAATAAATTACAAAAACAACATAAACTAACATATATGTACACATGGAAAAGTTTAACATACTGCCTAGCTAGCCACAGTAATGTAAATACAGTGTGACTCATTGGATTCCACTGTGAAACAATGATATCATATCACTACCTAATCTTAACTTAAACTGAAACATCATCAGTCTTCTATCGACTTCTTGGCAGCTGCACACCTTCAAGACAAAGTCAGCATTTCATGCGAGCAGGCGTCAACCATTCATCCACCTCAACACAGAGAAGTGTGACACCTTAAGGTACCTACAGTCCCATACGATAGTAAGATTGCATGGGAATGTATCGGAATGAAAAGTTCAACATGTTAAGGTTGAAATGAATGCATGATTTCCCTAGTTTCTCTACAAAACTTGAATCCACGATTTTCATGGCCAAAATCAGACTTTCACAAAGTCACACAAATGGTTTCAGGATTCTGTGCTTCAGTACATTCTGTAAAACATTGTATGCCATATAAATACAGAACACGTGTGTGTATCTTTATCAAATCATGGATTTGTCTGTAACTATTTCAAATGCTTTCCATCTATTGTTGTACACATGCCTTATAGGCATCATACATACGGTGTATGTCCATGTGCATTCCAGAGACTAGAATCACATTGTGTTTGACGACTGTAAAAGTAACCACACACCAAAGCTAGTTACCGACAAAGAAAAGTCAGTATAGGGACTTTACAGTGTGAGTGTGTCTCTTCAAAAACTAAGAATCAGAGATGGGCCTCCCCACTTTGGGGCCCCTTTCCTGTACATGCACACGGGTTGTTTAAGGACACAGTGAACCAGGCTACCCGATCTAGGGAAGGGGCCGGGCAGGGGGAACAGTGACAGGACGGCCAAGTGGAATAAACTCTCATGGAATCCTTAGAGCTCACGCTGCTGGCTTAATGCTAGAGGGAGTAGAGAGGGCTGGAAGAAGGACACGATTGGCTGATGTTAAAAGAGGAGGTGGAGCTCGTTCCAGTGGAGGAGAGGATAGATTTATGTACTCTGCCGGCAGCAAGGCAAGGCAAAAAAAAAAAGGTGCCGATAAGTGCAATGTGAGCAAGTGTCTTCCAATGTGATAGTTTCTCAAAAGTAAAGTTACAACACAGATGAGAGTCACTAAAAACTAAGTCTGGTATTTGCTAAATAATATTCAGAAAGATGTAATCAGATTTTCTAATATATATATGTATGTATAACTCCATATCATAATACAGAACAGAGCAGGTTTGGGTTTGTCCAGTAATAGAGAACAGTCCATCACACCTGCATTCTTGGGAGAAAAGGAGCTGCCATACACACATTCTCCCGTTGGCCCCTCCCGCCACTTCTCCATTTTCTCTCCCCTTGTTACCTTGTCTCCCCCTGTCCTGCGTTCCTCTCCTTATGTTCCTCCCCTTTCTGTGTGAGTGTGTCTGGGTCCTGCTGGAGAGGCTTTGTCTCTGAACACTGGAGCCCGGACTGGCCCACGGGGGCCCGATCCATGAATACCCACACTGTGAGAGCAGCTCTTTCACTTCACACCACTTTCTCTACTGGAATGCCTGAGCAGTGAGGTAAGAAACACATGCACGAGCTGTCATGTGCACACACATATCAGCAAACAGCAAAAGCACACACACACATTTTCTCACTTTCTCCGCCGTATGCACACGCACACACATCTACACATACACCGTACTTTACACACAAACTGAGTGAGTCATGCAGTGATGAAAAGCCAGTGTTTTGTGTGTGAACCCTCTCACCCTGGACCAACATCCTGAGAGCCTTTCTCCTCCATCAGTCCCTGCCAAGCTCTCCCTCTAATTAAAGACTATTGGGTCCAATAGCACTGGCCCTGCTTCCCCCAGACCATGCCCCTTCCCCAGCTCATAGAGGTCCTGAGCGGAGCAGAGTCTATGTGGAATGTGAATGACGGTGGTGATTAACAACTTCTCAGGATTTCTAATTCCCCACTTAATGGTGTACTTGGCCACAAGACTCACGCCAGCCTTTACATAGTGGCTGGTCTAATAGACAGACTTCATTTGACAAAAGCAGCTTTTTAAGACATTTAAGTTGTTTTGTTTATTTGTTTTGCAATTAGCATTATTGCTGCAGAGAATGAGCCCGTTTTGTTCAGAAGAACCTATGAAAATAATCAAACTTAGCTAATTTTATTTCTCCTGTTAAATTCACATCATCACATCACTACAAAATACTTCAGACACCTGAAAGAGGTGCCGTGTATGGAATACGTGATATTCAGTTGCACGTTTTGTCAACTGACAGCTCTGCCAGTTTTTAAAACACAAGAGCTATTTTTTCTACTGTGCTGGTCATTCCAAACATTGTGGAGTTTGCTCCATTTGGCTGTAATTATTGCTGCAGGACCTCGGCAAGCAGCGCTGCCAACCAGCCAAGCATGTGAGGGAGAGACCATTCCATCTGTGTGCAAAGTATGTTTCAACTGTGGCTGAATCTCGATTGGTCTGTTCAAGAACTATTTTAGGGGCATATTTGTGCCACGGCTTGATTTGCATTAAGTCTCAGTGAACTGTCCAGAAAGACTGAGCGACTGAGCAGCAAACAATTAAAGGTAATTTGGCTGAATACTAAACACAATAATAACAAAATATGGAGGTCAGCTGAAATTTAAGTCAAAACTCTAATTATCTTTCCAAACTCAATGTTGTGAAATGGCACATGCAGTAAAATGATCACAGTAGAACTGGATTACTTCCTACTCTTCAAATGACACAGAAGCTAAACTATCTTTCATAAAATATGTGAATGGCTAAATGAAGGCTTATCCATTTCTGATCGAGACGACTGTTCAACATGTTTCTTAATATTAAAGAAGAACACAGGTTGTATGAATACAGTCTAAACCATCTTATCACAACAGACCCAACTGCCTCCATAAACATACTGCACTATTAAACATTATCAAACCCATGTCATAAAACAATGTCAGATATATTGAATTGTCAGATTTTTAAATCTGATCAGCGTTACTATTAAATACTGGGCTGGAATGATGTCTTTAACATACACTCAATAATAGAAAAATGGAGAGATAATGACCAAAGGATCTCTTGTGTTTGCAGACAGACAGGGTTCTCAGCCTCTCACAGTAAGCCATGATCAGATCAGCCCAGATCCTGGCTTTCACAATGATGTGGCTGATGTCACAGGCACTGCATCCTCGTAGCGTCTACAGCTTGCGGTCACGCCTTTCACCTCGAACAACTTACTCTTTTTCATTTTGGACATCACTCACGGGAAGCTGCGTCACTGAGTCACTTTAATAAACAACTAGACGACAACTCTGGTTTGGAAAATGCCAAACATTACACAGACATTACCAGACTGTTACACATGTCTGCTGTGGAGGAGGAATAAAGCAGCCCATGATCTGAATCAATGAGACAGTAGTTGGTTAAAAGGAAGATGTCAAAGTAAGACGGCAAACAAATAGTGATTAACTTATTTAACAAGCTCAATAACAGTACATTTGCGGCATGCAAAAATACAAAAAAAGGGTGTGCATCTATCAATCTGCCAGTAGCACATTCTAAATCATCCGTCAATATCTTTATTTAATGAATGGGAATGCTGCATGCCCCACAAGTCTGTCAAGTTAGATTGTACTCTATGTCTATGCAGACTCCTATGATCTCCGTAGTGATGACTTTAAAGGGATTTAATGAGTGGTTTTCCTGAATCTCATGATGCCACAGTGAGTTTTTATACATCTCTATCTATGTTTGATCGTCTAGGGACGCAAGAAATAATTATTTTTATCTACTGATTTTCCTAGTAGTCAATTAATCCTTGATTCCTCAATTAAAGCTTTATCCAAACATAATTATGTTAATATGAACTTTCTGAATGAGGAAAAAATAACTTTTACCTAATGATACTATTTAGCAAAGGTTCTGATGTATTCAGTGTAAATCTAAATAGGAAATGTATTGTTTACTATATTCTGTCGTTTATTAGCAAACAGAGTGTTAAGTATGACTTAACTGTAATGTCAACTGCAGTATTATTTATCTGCTATAGGTTGCTTATATACACTTAGAGCACAGCAGTAAGGAAAATCCATGCTTTTATTTGCCCGAGATGCACATAAATACACTGCTTACAAAAGCCCTGGAAAGCGGCGTTGCCATGCTAGCCAGTAACATGCGCTCTAGAGAGCCTTTGTTGAGTTCCTGTCTTTCCAGATGAGGTCAAAAAGTCAGTGGATCTAAGTTGAGGCTTGTCAGCTTTGCTGCTGCTGTAGTAGGTGTGGCAGTTTTGCTTCTGCATGCTACTTACTGGGGCCATGTTTTAAAAATTCCCCTTTGACGTTCTGTTTTTTTTTTTTTTCTCTCTCTCTTTTTGAGTCATTTAAATGTGGTGGAGGGGACACCATAGCTGGGGATAGACATAAATATTGTAAAGCACCTTACACATACTGGGGACAATTTACATATTTAGCATCACAGAGTCCTTACAGTAATCACAACTTCATATTTTGTCGTACTTTAGTATGTTTTGTTGTGACCTCACTTGTTCTTTTTTTGTTTGTTTTTTGTTTTTTTTGACAACTGATAAACCCCAAAATGTCACCACCACTGAGGACTTAAAAAATCTACTGTTAAAGCATATAAATTCTACTTCAATTCATTGGGATTCATGTTCAACATATGCACATGTACCTCCTAGTTGGACATTTTGAGAATAGGAAAAACACATCGGACTGAAGATGCTTTTTATCCGAGGACAAGAGTCCTCACCTCTTGCATCAGCGAAACACGACACAGTAACATAAATCTACTAATCTGTGTAGTTTACATATCAGTTGCATGCTCACACTCATTCCTGTCAGGCTTCTGGAAGTGGTCGAATCGCTTTGTCTGACAGTTGGTATTTTTTGAGATCATCATCCACGACAGCCGTAACCGTGACCACATGAAATAAATTGGTCGTTCAGCCACATCTCCACCACAAACAATCAGCCTGAATCACTTCCTCCACCACACACACGCAAATGTGTTACAATCAGGAATAATCCGGCGCCCATCTTTGTAAGACAGAGCTTGTGCTGGAGTGAGGGTGTGAGGGAGAGTCCACCCAAGTCCACAGTGTACTGGATCCTGCCCAGCCTTTCCGATGAGACACACAAACAAACAAAAACTACACACATTACTTATGAGTCACGAACAATGGTTGTGAGGCTGGGTGGGACGTAGGGAGGGAACACATGCAGACAGAGAGTAGAGCTACTATGGTCTGCAGTCTTTCTCCTCAGTGCAGCTCTAACGGGGTTGAACACCAGCCTGTACAGATACAGATTCTGGACTCAAAGAGCAACACTTGAAAAAAAGCAAGAACGATCTCCATTTCTTTATCACTTCCTCAGTACTGACGTAGCGTTTTACATAAACTACTCCATGATTCATCACCCACAAAATTTTTTTTTTTAAAAATCCAAATTTAAGTAACATTGTAACTCAGATCATATGACAACACAAATCCTATATTAATCTACTTTTTATCTTATGCCATTTTTTTGATGTCTCCTCTTGGTTCAATTCCTGCTGAGTTGTTGTCAGCGTCTGTAACCATTTTAATGACTGAAAGAGGGGAGGGAAACATGGTGGCAGCTCAGTATCTGGTATTTTTCAGGTTTAAGTGACCTTCTTGTTTGCTGAAAGGAAATATGTGGTAGGTTTTCTTCTTTTGTCTCTCACAGGTGCTCAAGAGGTGAGGTAATGAGATGAGAATTCTTGTTATGTCAGAAAAAAAAGAAAGAAAGAAAGAATGTCAGTTATGTGGCCGCTAGAAAGACGTGTATTTGATCGACACGTTACAGGCGCACGATGCGTATTTCAAAAGCTGAAGGTTATTATAACTTTACCAGCTAATGCGGGAAACAAATAGGGAGGGCATTGTTATTATGAAACACTTGTTTATGTAAGTTTAGGAGAGATCTATGATTACACAAGACATCAAAGCTTAATTTGTATTACGTTGGAGTCCTCTAAAGTATGAAGACATTACAAAAAAAAAAAAAAGTGACAGAGTTTAGTAAATGTAAGTAGATGTTGTATTTTTATGTAGCACCATGTAAACTACATGTCTTCTTTTGTTCTGAATAGAAAAGACAATTTAACTGCTCCGCGACATCCAACAAGTAAAAACATTAAATCTGCTAAACACCATCATCACGTGAGCTTGACAGAGCTCTAAGAAGGAGCACGTATCTACCAAGTCAGAACAATAACACAAAATGCTGAGGAAATTTAAGGACGGGCATCAGAATAACCACATGTTTGTTATTTGTAAATTACATCTCAACATTATGGTCCTGATCCAGGAATGCCATCTATCCATACCAAAAAACACATTATATTTCATTTAAACACAAACATGTACTTTACACATCAGTGTGTTGAAGTAAAACTGAAATAAATTTAAATAATTGTTGGCAACATGCTGCTTAAAACTAATAAGATGGAAATGATAAACTCCTTTTTTTAAGTGTTTATTACTAGTAATGCTGATAAAATCACTGATTATATTTCTTACCATGGTGGTTGAGGTACTTCTTTGTCACCATAGTAATTTAAAATCTTTGTTTTCTCATTTATTAATTTATGTGCATATTACTAAAGCTCCAGAATGCAATATGTTCAGATAACAAAATATTTTTAACGCCTCTCTTTGACACAGCTGTATTTATTTGATTATACAACTTAAATATCTATCTATCTATCTATCTATCTATCTATCTATCTATCTATCTATCTATCTATCTATCTATCTATCTATCTATCTATCTATCTATCTATCTATCTATGAGCTCTTACATGTATAACAATATCTTTACCTCCAGCCCAACATCACAGGGAAATACTGTCACTTGTTGAGAACAACGCAACAAAGGGAATGGTGAGACGTACAATAAAGTGCACCCTAATACAGAGGTGCTCTGATATCTGGCATGTGTCCGTAGCCGTTCATGCCGTGTTGTCAGACGAGGCACCTGGCTTTCTCTTCTCTCTGCTGTGAATGACCTGATGGAAGCTAAAACCACATCCTAGTTTGACTCTTAAAGAATAGTGAGTGCAGTAGAGTATCAACAACAATGAGAGGATACAATATGTACCTAGTGGGCTATAAGGACGTTTATGGCTCTATTGTGTGAGCAAGACAAGATCTATCCCTTTCAGAAATGAACTGAACAGAACTCCACACTTCCTCTCTCTGAGAAAATGCACAGATTGCTGCTACACCGACCTTGAACAAATGAATGGCTGTCATTTTTATTTATTATGCAAGACAATTTTCTGATTGTGTTTTAGATCAACATGAGTTGAAGGGCAATCCAGGCTGAAACAAAAAAAACAAAAAACAAAACAAAAGCAAAAGAATGAAAGATAAAATGACTGCTCTTTAAATAGAGACCAAAACTGACCCTCTTGTATCTGTCTTCCTTTGTTTCTTCTCAGCAGTAAAGAGAAGAATATATTATTTTTAAGGGGACAGGTCCCATAGACCACTATTGAAAGGTTTGATCAGAAAATGAAATGTACAAAATCAGTTCTCAGTTTCAGAAGGTACTGCACAGAACCAATAATGACAACACTTGCAGATATCAAGTCAATATGGTATCAATCATGAATAATGCCATCTAACAAGTAAATAACCTCATCATGACTAAAAGGCAAACACATCTGAACAAATTCTCACTGTATTTCCAGCTCTTTTTACTCTGTTGCTGCAGCATTCTGTGATTGGTTGAATAAATGTGTCAAGTCATGTCAATGCGGCTTGGACGAGGAGCACTATTGGCTGCTCAGCTGTAACCCAGCCCACTCCAGGCAACCACCCACCATCCCGGCCAAGGCGCACATGAGCAGGAGAGCAGAGGAGTGCATCAGGTGGGCCTGCACTCCTAAAGGGGTGAAAAGGCACTCTGGGCCACCCCAGGTAACAGAGCATCTGTGTGGGGACAGTGGAGAAATTTAATGTTTTCCACTACTCTTGACACGCCTTCATTCACAGACGGACAAACGCAACGGACGGCTAATGCACCTGTGCTACGTTTTGCGGGGTTGCATTAACGAAGTGGTAAATTCAGATTTAATCTGTAAATTCATCCCAGACGTACTGCAGCATAGAAGGTAAAACTAGGTCATATTGAGGATGGTATTTTAAAGAAAAAGTATTTCTCAAAAAGGTGTTCATTATGACACTGTCTGTGTGATGTTAACAGACTCTGAGCCATACCACTCCAAAATAGGGCAAGAGACGTGTTCATGTTAATCTCTAATCCACTTTTTCTCCACTTAAGTCAAAGTCAAGGCCTCTCTCAAGACTCATTCAGTCCGCTCTGACTGTACAGACTCAGTGACAAGCTCCAAGCTTACTTCAGGGTAGCACATCAAAGCTCAACGGTATTAGCAAAGCTGGCTGGCACAGCACACAGACATCACAATGACGCTACAGTACAAAAACGGGTTCATGTCTTCTGCCATACAGCACTGACATAAATATCAGCATAAATATCACACAGACAAAACAAGAACAGACAGACTACCACTCACGCAATGAAGTACTAAGGTGAAGTGGCCATCAACAATCTATCCCTTTGTCACATCATGCCAAAACTGACAGATAAGGAGGACAGTGATGTTTGTGCTCATGCTGCACTGTATGTAGAGCAGACAGCGGTGGGTGTGATTTCCATCTGCAGGCCAGCCCAAGAAGTGAGGCTTGGTTAAAATTCAACTTACCAGAGGGAACATGGTTGGTGCTCTCCATCAGCTACTGAAGTTCTTATCGCCGCCTAAGGAAGAGAGAGAAAAAAAACCACAATGAATCAATCACAGCAGTACATTCAAACACTGGCATATGACAGTGTGGTGATGCATATTTTCTATTCAGGTGCTCTCCATACATGCAGCGCAACATTTTGATCAGAGCAAGAGTGGCTGTTTTGCAGAATGAGGTCAGGATTTGGCTCGGAGCATTATGTAACCTGGTATATGGGCCAGAATAATAGTATTACATATGAGATTGAGGTTCAGACGAGAGTCACAGTGGTGAAAGGCAGGCGGATGCAGAATGCAGCAGTGTCTGTGTTTTGAGGCAAGGGCTCTGTGCTCACAACAGAAAGACATGCCCCAGAGAGTTGTCTAAACCTTTTTTTTTTCCTTTTTTTTTCTACCTTGTTTCGTTTCTCTTCTTCCCCATCAATTTATGCTCTGCCCTCTTCTCACCCAAGCTCTGCTCTTCTGCTACTTGCATTTTGTTTTCTAAAATTCCCTGATGTTGCCATAGCTACAGATTAATACTTTCTCATTTACTCTTACTGTGACAAACAGACAGACCGACAGATCAGACAGACAGACAGACAGACCAAGATAGACAGATAGATAGAGAGAGATCAACAGATAGATAGATAGATAGATAGATAGATAGATAGATAGATAGATAGATAGATAGATAGATAGATAGATAGATAGATAGATAGATAGATAGATAGATAGATAGATAGATAGATAGATAATGTGGCAAGGATCTCATTAGGGTCTTGTCAATCTGTCATTGTCACTTTTGTTTTTTCTTTCTTGCTCTAGAAGGGTGGGATATCCGCATTGGTTGCTATGGCACCAGACAGCTCCTCGTTTCCTCAGACAACGACTAGCTGTGATCGTGCGTCTGCATGTCTGTGTGTTTGTGCGTGTGCTTCTGTGTATGTGTGTGTGTGTGTGTGGACATCCACATGTTTAATTGCACAAGCAATGCATGCATGTGCAAAGGGTCCTTGCGCTTAATGAGCTGCAGCAAAAAGATAAGTGTCTGGTTCGGCAATTAATGATAAAATTCACTTAAGATTCATAATACACAGCATGTGACCAGCTGCAGCTCAGTGTCAGGCTATATTTTAAATAGGCCTTCTATCTGATGACTTCTTAGTTTTATTTACAAGGTCTTTAATGGGACTATAGCTGGTATTCAAGGGTTTGAGAAGTCAGTTGTGGATCTCAGTGTCTCCTTTCGTGTCAGTTTTTCAGTTATTTTTCACATTGGAGTCGAGCCACACGAACCCACATCGCAAAGCATCCATTCTTGCTGACCTGCTCTATTTCTACAGTTCGCACTCCAGCAGATGGCAGTGTCTGCTTGACACTATACAGGTCTCCCCCAACCTACAGCCACTGAATATTTATTTAAAACAATAAAAGACTTTCAGTGTTTCAGTCTTTCAGAATTGTGTTCTGACCAAGCTTTTATTTTACTGAAGACATTAACGACGCTTGCTTGTATGTTCTACCCACAATAAAGCTCAGTACGTCAGGAGTTTCAGAGGTCACCTAAAGGGAAAAACTGATGGAGTAGTGAGGTGAAAATAATGAGAAAAAGGTTTCTCAGTGCCAGAAACACATTTACAATCATATTAACAATGGATTTCAAGTATGTTTTCACTAAAAATCTGCCAAGACTCATAAAACAGTAGCTTAACCTATATATGTATCATTCTTTTATGAACAGGAAAATATGAATGAGGAGGGGTTAAGCACATTAGGCACTGAAACTGAGACTCCTACAACTACAAGAACTTGTTGCCAGCCCTGACAGCTAAGGTTGTAAAGAAGGGTAGCACTTGTGTGTATGTGTGTATTTGTGTGTCTGTGCATATATGTGTATGGATGTATGTATAAATATATATATATATACATATATATATATGTGAAGAGGCTGTGGTGTAGAGTGAAAGAGGTGTGTTTTTTCCACCCTGAGGGGCCTCAGGCTGGGGTAGGGCGAGGCGGAGCTCTGGGGAGGCACAGCATGGGGCGGGCTGTTTTAGCTGAACTCAGTGCACTGTAACAGCACTCGGGGCGGGAGGTCACAGAGTCCAGCATTCCTCTAGAGCGCTGTCTGTTTACACGACTGCCGCTGTGCCTGGGGGAGGTGGCAGCTCTGCATAACTACACCATAAGATAACACTCATTGCTTGCATTTACGTTCATCATCTACCAGGAAGATAAGAGTCCTTATTCATTGTTTTAAATGCTGAGGCTTCATACTTCACTTAACTCCCTTCATTCTGACTGTACATAAATCTTATCAGTCACTATGGTTCACAGCGGACTCAGCCTTCTGTTTGCTCAGTAACAGAGGCCCAGTGATATACTGTATTCTTCCTCCTTCCTATTTTGTGTTTTACGTGCACCGAGATCCTGAGGAAGCATGTGTGATATTACTGTATGAACTCGGTATGACCTAAACATGCTGTAACTGCACCCGCGACGGACATAGAGGAATCTGTATGCTGACCCATTGACAGTATGTGTATTATTGACAATAATAATAAGACAAAAGTAACTTAAGGTCTGACTGACACTTTACATATTTTCATAAATACATAGTCTAAAAATGTCCAGTGTTTAATCTGATACTGTTCAGTGCACATATAGAGAATGCAAAAACACATTCATTCTAGCAACTAAAAACAGCCAAAGTCAACGTCAAAAAACACCCCTAAGCAGGATCAAGTAGCCAGAGCAAAGCTGAGATTACCTGGGGTGGGTCAGACTAAAAAGGGCCAGTTCAACCTCCTCTCAAGTGGCCGGGCTTATCAAGTTATTAATGTGGGAACAGCTTGGACTTGGTTGGGCAGAGTGTCTGCTGGCCTCTCTGCTGGGCTAATCTGTGCTGAACTTTGACTGTAGCTCCTCTGTGTTGCTGCTTTCACGTCCCACAGCCTAGAAGCCAGCTGGTCAGCTCCAGGGGAGCACAACAGAGATGGGGAGTGACACCCAAGCCCCAGAGAGACAGTGCGCTGACTGTACTGCGGACTAAGAAGGGGGGCACGGCTGTCAAAGGCTCCATTGTTTGACAGGCCAGCATGGTTTCACGTGCAGCGCATGATTCTCACTGCGGGTCTGAACTATAGCCCAGTCTGATCTAAACTGTCCGGGAGGATGTAGCCATGGCCTCCCCTGGCAGGTTAAAGTGTAACTGTGTCCGTGTTTTCTCAGGAAAGTGTGTTTATCTAGAGGACCAACATGGAGGCCCTTTTGTTTAACTAAGTAGCAGGGCTCGCCCTAAAAGTAAAGCTCTCTGAAACACACAGGACACACAAGAACCAGGTGGCCCTTGTGTGTTCCATTTACCGCAAGTTTGGAACAATTTGAATGACCGTGTTTGTTTACATGAGTAAGGAAAGTCAGAATGCAGATACACTGACAATTGGGAACAAATAAGTAACATGTACAGAGAAACACAAGCTGAGATTTTTTTCATCCAGCCCAAAGCAAACAGCATACAATGAAAGTGCGAGCAATTCAGAGCGAGCTATCTCCTAAGGAGAGCACAACAGCTGCAGCCACTTAAATGCAAATAGTGCAGCAGTGCTAAAAGGGAAATTTTGTTGTTTTTTAAAACTGCATCTTGTTGTCATAATTATTGCAAATCTATCTATCTATCTATCTATCTATCTATCTATCTATCTATCTATCTATCTATCTATCTATCTATCTATCTATCTATCTATCTATCTATCTATCTATCTATCTATCTGTCTATCTGTTGATCTCTCTCTCTATCTATCTATCTAAAAACTTTGCACTTATAACCGAAAAAATACAATTACAATTTTTTCTTTTTCACTTATACATTACATCTAACTGTCATGTTATGACAAGGACTGCCAGTCATTTAACCTCGATGGTTTTCCATATTTATAAACAGGCAAAGCACTTAACTAAAATGGAAGACAGAAGAAATAGTCCCATAAAACCACACAACAGTGTTAATTGTAAGAACAGTCCTGTGTATTTAGCAGGTGTAATGTTACCATGTTCACCATTTTAATTTAACA
Organism: Mugil cephalus; assembly: GCF_022458985.1. Taxonomy (NCBI): domain Eukaryota; kingdom Metazoa; phylum Chordata; class Actinopteri; order Mugiliformes; family Mugilidae; genus Mugil; species Mugil cephalus. The sequence continues at coordinate 2,560,629 of NC_061784.1, forward strand.
ATGGCACGCTATAGACTCTAAGCTCCAAGTATACCTGGGACATAGTGTATGGAAAAGTCATTTGTTTGCAGACACTTGGCCACAAAAAAAATTAGACAAAGAGACATTTTGAGTTAGGGCATTCCCAAGGTCAAGAAAGACTGACTCCGCAAACATCTGTGCAGACTTTCATGCCAATCCAAGCTGCAGAGGTTGAGAGCAAGGACCAAATCTGTAGGTGAACAGAACTGTCCCTAAAAACTCTCCTTCTGTTAGCTTGAAGCAGCGTGTTCTTTACTCACCAATAGCACTGCTAACAAAACATGTCAAAGGCCTGTTAGCAATCTCTCAGGACATGTTTGTTTACTTTGTTTTCCCTGCAACTGCCAGGGATGACAGGGTCAACTGCTGTCACTCCAACTCATACAATAACAGAACTTTTCTGATCAGCATTTCTGATATTTCAAGCATATTTCTTCCTTAAATAATAAATACAATAAATACAAAAAATCATTGTGACATGTTTTTTTTTCTTTTTAGTTAAACGTGACTTGAACACAAATATCTTGACTGTATTTAACCGCACTAGAAGGAAACGGTCTTTGTGCAGTTTACAACAAAATCTGAGTCTTTATTCAGGACGAGGTGCAAACAAACAGGGAATATGTGCTATGGGACATATTGCAACTTGTTGGTAAGCCCCCTATACAACCTTGGTGGGCTAGCAGTGGAGGGCATGAGTTTGGTGGTTTGTGGACTTAATTGCCCTAATCAGGTATGGCTGAAGACGACAGAGAGTCACTATAAATCTATTGAAGCTCACTGTGACCCACTGAATACGGCCCTAACACTGGCTCTCAGCTGTATGTAAAATGACACAGTGACTGAAATTAAATTTAACTGTGGGATTTTACTATAGACTGCATTTTATCTGAACTAAGTACGTTCCTATCACTATTTTTTTGCCCCTCCTCCTATCAGTTACCAATATTTTAACATAAGTACTGGCCAACCGGACTCCTGATCTTAACTTGAATAAACATAAATAAATCCCCTATGGGGATGCATAAAGGCTTTTCTTATCTTACGTGTATTCTCCACGATCACATGTGCACTGTGCAACCGCGTTAACTACAAACAGACGTCCTACAGACAGTCAAAACCTGTGTTCTCCTGTGCCTGATCTCAGCTACAGAAATGGGCTGGTCATGCATCAGCATAAACTCTATAACCCTCTCTGTAACATATTTTTTTCCCTTGACGCTGTCTCGAGGAAACTTTGTTCTTCTTTTAAACGCAGGGTTCAGTGTTCGCTGTTGTTTCAGTGCAGCCTGAGTGGACCCCATGTATTCCAATTTGTAAAATATATTGTGTGTGTGTGTTGTGAATCAAGTTGGTAGTAATGCACGACAATCTCCTACTAAAACCAACATCCACAACTTTTTGTCTGACTGATTTTCACATAGCAAACATTTTGGTTCTTCTCAACCAACTGAAACCATAAGAAAACCAATTACAAAAATATCATCCGTAGTCTCCACGCAAATGAATTTCATAGAGACTCATTTGGCCAAATGTTGTAAACATCCAGAAAGGATAAGCTGTCTAAAATAATACCCAAAAGACGAAACCAATCCTTTTCTTATCAGGACACTCCTGAAATGCCCAACCTGAAAACAAAGTCAACTGAAGGGTCACACACTAAAGTCAGATACATTTTTTCACACATGGCCTGAAAAGGGGGTGTTTCTATGCAGTAGTACAGTAGTCAAACAAGGCTTCTAGATCAGTGGCCAATGATGAAATAATCAAACAGGCGTTGTCATTGTTTTCAGGTCTCAGGTTAATGTTGAGACCTACGGTTTCATACTTTACTGCCACAAATAAGTTAGATGTGCAGTCGACACCCAACTCTGAAATTCTGTTATGACAATGGAGGGCCAGTAATGTGCTGAAGACACCGCCCAAGAGTGAGCTCATGCAGCTTTAAAATGCATCCAACTTCTTTTGGGTTATTTGTATGTGTTTATGTATATTGATTTTGTCTATGGCAAAGTTACATCATGTTCTGTTTCAACGTTGTATGAAATGATATTATATGGAATGAGTCACACACTGCATAACTGAAACACCCCGAGGCAGATTTTGACGAAAACAAAATTGACAAAAAATTGTTGACGGTTTAGGTTTCATCTATCAGCAGCAGTGTACGTGTACGCAGATATAACCAGGCATTCACAAAGACTGGCGGAATATTATTTTTGGAATTTTAGTACAATAATATGAGCATACTGTGTCCTATTTTTAAACATTGCTATTAGTAAATTAGTGTATCTATGCTATTTGTGTGTGTAATAAACTGTCATGTAACACAGTTATCTGCATTCAGTATCAATTCCACAATATTACAAAAGATTCTACGATAATTTGGAATAGTGTGTTAACACTGTTATGATACTGAAAAAATAATTATTGCTATGAGTTATAAAGCAACTGGCGACCTACAATTTAACAACATTTATGACACCAACTTGTAAATGGAGATTGGTGAGAAGAAGAGAGAGGAGAACTTATGTGTGTACTTAACAATACGACCTGGAGTTTGTCTTTGCGGTGATAACCAGAAGTCAACCTGTGACATAAATCAAAGGCTGTCATTAGAACACCACAACAGATAACGTAACAAGTTACCAGGTTTCCCTGGCTGATCTGTATTTTGCTTGATTGAATCAGCAAATGTGGAACTATGAAGCAATCATTTCCAAAGCAGGCAACATCACCGCAAGCTTTTCAAGGTTAATATGTACATTCTTGCCTTTTTGCCCACAAACAAACTGTCCACTCAGCAAGGATGTCTAACATGCTAGAAGTGAGATATAATGTCTTTTCTCTGGCCCAAGGGTCTGTATTTCCTCTCATGATGCTGATTCAGCCCTTGTAGCCGAGGTTCACTAAGAGGAAAGGATAGTAAGGAGGATGTTGGGCAGGGAGGGAGGAAGGGAGAAAAAGAAAGAGGAAAAATCTCATTTTATCACCTGGAGTTCTGAAATATGAAGTTCATGACACACTATTTAACTCCTAAAGACAGTATTACTTAAGAAGACACAAGCCACAGACACAAGCGGACAGTACTTTAGTGAAAGGTGATCGCTCTTAGATTTTTACATAAAAGCATCATGACACAGGTAACTGAAAATGATTTTCATGAGAACGTCATACTTCACCGTTTCATAATGTAGGTATACAAGCCAATTACATGAACAATCCAAAACCTTCATAGTTTTTGTACAAATAATCTGGTTTCCCCTTTTTTTCTTTTTGAGAAAGCCAGCCATAACACATTTTAATTATTATCAGTATTTGGTTTCAAGGATTTTAAGCTATCCATCTTTTGATTAATGCTGGTAAACATGCAAATTTCATCTGAGCCCGAGTAAAAAGCCTCATGTTTGAATGGAGTATCTCTGAATATCTGTGTGGAAAATGAAAGAGATCAGGATGAGAAGTGCATGAACTGTGCAGGATGCATGGTGAGACAGTTTGGATCATCCCACAGATACTTGATCAGTTTGGGATCCAGTGAATTTGGAGGCCAGGTCAATAACTTGTGCTGATCTTCACTTCTTCAGAGTTGTTCCTGAACCATTATTGTGTGTGTGTCTGTGTCAGGCTGCATCCTGCTGGGGATGGCTGCTGCCATCAAGGAGTGTCGTTACTGTGAGGTGGGGGTGTGTGGTCTGGTGTAGGTGGGTGGTACATGTCTAAGTAACATCCACATGAATGCCAGGTCCAAAAGTTTCCCAGAAGAACATTCAATTGCCACAAGATGGTACTATTATGTACTACACCTGTCAGTGGTTTTAATGTTGTGGTTGATCTGTGTATATCAGCTCTATCAGTTAGCTAACACTCCACTCATGATACGTCATACTTCCATTAAAAAATTCAAAATAAAAGTCACCAGAAAAAAATGTCTCTACAGTAAGGCCCAAACTTCTGTGTTTTTTCTACCTTCTATGGTCAGCAGCTAACACAGATCCAGCTCCATACTGCTTTTCATTTCTTGCAGGTTGATCACACCAGCTGGAGTCCAGAACAGCAAAAAAATGCTAAGAGGTTCATCCAGAGGTGCCCTCACTGAACCACTCCCGCTCCTCTCAGCTCCACGCTGCAGCTCTGTCACGTGTGTTACCTGAGGAGGATTGAGAAGGAAACATCTGGATATGTTCTGAGGGCTGTAATTTTAGAAGCTTCCCAACACCCTTAATCCCCTCACAGTATGTTGTTTATTTTGGTCTTGTTCTCTTGTCAATAGCCAGATTTCTTAGAAGCAGCCACCAGGTTACTGGGACTGACACACTGAGGCCACTACATATGAGCACCACTATCTTTCCGGTAAAAGATAACAATGAATCAATAGGTATATTATGCAAGGGAATGTTTTTCTTCATTGTGTTCCTGCAACATGGTTGATTTGTTTGCATTCCAGGAAAATCATGTGAGCATGTCAACAACTTTGCAATGTGTCTCTTATTCAGACATTGTCTAAACACTTCTTAAAAACTAAAATATAACTAAAATTTACTGGGCACAGACAATCGAAGGGTACATACAAAACCGATTTCATCACGCGTCAAAGCTAACGTCATCATTTAACTATGCTCGCAGTGGCAGATTTTCAACTTTGTTACACAAATGTGGACAGCAGAATGACAGACGGACAGGAGCGGGAAGTAAACAAACAGATTTCTAGCGCAAAAGTCACTCATCTTTTGTTCTGTCACAACGTTTACATTGAATGAAGTGACGCCAATTATTATTAGACTTTGTTGATTTTATTTTTGGAATCCAGTTAAGGTTCTCTATTTTAACAACAACTTAACTTTTAAGTCCAGATTTAGTTCTACACAGGCCAACATGTAGCAGCTCAGGCCAGTTAACAGCCGCATGCTGAAATCAGACAAAGACTTAGAGAGCTGAGCCAGCTAACAAAAGCAGAAAGGAACATACAGAAAAGGAAGAGAAAGGAAAAAGGAGACAGAGAGAAAATTAGGTGAGAAGGTGTCAAAAGGGAAGGCAGAGCTAGAAGACAAAAAGGGAAGCAGCGCGGTCATATTTTACAGACGACGGCAAGCGTGTTGTCTGGCAGGCGCACCAGGAGTTAGTTTGTTAGAGTGGTGGTTTAACAAGGGGCTGTCATATCTGAAAAAGAATGAACAGATTCAGACCAATCGTCTCTGCCCACTGTCTCGACACAAGGATAGGGCTGCTTTAACTTCTACACTGACTTCCTCCTCCTATAACCAATCCATATGTAACCACACAGCACGATATGCACATACTCATTCATTCCTAAATATAGCCGTGCAGTATATTCCAGAGACAGGACAGTCGGTCTGTGGAGGTGTCACCTGTATGGGGGATGTCCGTTATCCAGCAGGTCTGAATGTAAAAATGACTACATAATGAACGCCCAGTCAACACAAAGGACTTTCTAACATGTTCATGAGTCTGTAAGCTCTCAGTCAGGACTGTAGTAGCATCTATTTCACGTGATGATTATTCGAAAGGTTTTTTGTTCATATTGGACAGGGCACTTCAATAATGGACAGTGATATCATAATAACGTAGTTATTGTTTGTATTGTAAAGTTTTAAATGGTGTGGGTTTAATGGCAGAGGAGGACAACTTGGATAATGGGATCGAGTCCTCTTGCTCAGGCTTAAGAGCACTACAACAAAATGTTTTAAGATACATTGCGTTAGACTGAAGTTCTGTAGGAAATACTTTACATTAAATTATCAGATGCCACAAGAAGGAAAAAGCAGAAAGTGAATGAAATAACATCCCAAAATACACTGCCTGGCCAAAAAAAAAAGTCGCCACCTGGATTTAATTATTGGATAATTGCTGCATGTGCGATTATTCAGCTGGAAACAAGTTATTTAACCCAAACTGATGCAATGAGTTGCTTCTCGTTTCTTAAGCAGCCATGTGGAAAGACACATCATGTGGTTGTAGAAAAGATGTTAGCCTATTTGAGAAGGGTCAATGGTCTAAGGGGTTGAAGCAGAAAACTACTGAAATTGGGTTAAGAACTGTCCAACACATTATTAAAAACTGGAAGGATAGCGGGAAACCATCGCTATTGAGGAAGAAATGTGGTCAGAAAAACATCCTGATGGTGATCCGTGATCACTTAAACGTTTGCTGAAATCAAATCGAAGAAAAACAACAGTAGAACTCAGGGCTACGTTTAGTACTGTATTAGTACTGACTAGTCTCACAGTTAACCACATATTTTACTTAAGTCATTGTATTTTGTCACTTCTCTGCATTTTAGCATCTCAGCACTTTTTTCATCTTAAATTGAAACATTTTCCCCAGTGAGACCGACTTTAACTAAAAATGGGTTGTTTTGTTTAGCTAACCAGTTAGCATCATCACTGGTATGTTCCTGAAGCTAATTCAGGTGAGATATTTTCTATTTGTGCTTTTGTGATTGATTATGCTGCTAAAACATAAGGAAACCACGCATTTTTAAGAGTGGAGACGAAACACCTTTGCACAGGTGGTTAGCAATAACGACATACAACAGAGTACAACATGTTTTCTATGTTTTTGAAGAATCACAATAACTATAACGAGTTAGAATGCTAAATAATCTACGGGCCGAAACAACTTATTTAACCCAAACTGATGCACTGAGTAGTTTCTCATTTCTTAAACAACCTCATGGAAAGACACATCCTGTAGTCATAGAACAGATGTTAGTCTGTTTGAGAAGGGTCAAATCATTGACATGCATCAAGCTGAGAAAACATCTAAGGAGTTTGAAGTGCAAACTACTACAATTGGCCTAAGAACTGTCTCAACACATTATTAAAAACTGGAAGGAGAGTAGGGAACCAGTGGTGAAATCAAATAGGAGGGAAACAACAGTGGACAACTCACTGGACAGGACAACGTTTAATTGTGAAAGTAAGAGCATTTACACACGTACAATATGAAGGGAATTCAAGGAACTGGGACTGAACAGCTGTGGAGCCTTAAGAAAACCACTAATGTGTGAGGCTAACCTGAAAAAAAAGGCTTCATTTTGCTGTGGAGCGTAAAGATTGGACTCTGGAGCAATGGAAGAAGGTCATGTGGTCTGATGAGTCCAGATTTACCCTGTTCCAGATTGATGGGGCATCAAGGTAAAAAGAGAGGCAGATGAAGTGATGCTCCCATCATACCTAGGGTCTACTGTACCAGCCTGTGGGGGCAGTGATATGATCTGGGGTTGCTGCAGTTGCTCAGGTCTAGGTTCAGTAACATTATACCCAAAGAATGAGGTCAGCTGACTACCTGAATATACTGAATGACCAGGTTATTCCATCAATGGATTTTTTATTCCCCGATGGCATATTTCAAGATGATTCATGAAAGAGTGGTTCAGGGAGCATGAGACACTATTTTAACATATGGATTGGCCACCACAGAGTCCAGACCTTAACCCCATTGAGAATCTTTGGGATGACTCTCCCATCATCAATACAAGATCTTGGTGAAAAATGATTGCAACACTGGATGGAAATAAATGTAGAAGCGTCTTATTGAAAATGTGCTGTAATCAAAGCTAAAGGCAGCCCAACAAATTATTAGAGTGTGTGATCTTTTTTATTTGGCAGCGAGCTTTTTTTTGTTTTTTAGCCAGGCAGTGTATGGTGTCCACAATAACTGCATACAATCACAAATCTGACATAACTTCAGAGCATGTAATCACAATAAGAAGCATTTCCTCACAAATTTGCTCCTCTGTGTATAGTCAGTGCACTACTGGAGAACCTACACCTACACAGCTTCTAATTGTCAAGCAGTTCTTGACATAAATATGGATTTCTTTCAAATACAAACACCAAAAAAACAAAACAAAAATTGTACAAATAAATATGAGAGAGTGTGTATTTGACCGTGAACGTGGTCACATGGTTGCCTCGTTGTGAAAGCATCATTATTTTTGTTGAAGAAGAACAGGGATATGATTATTATTAAGAGATATTTCTATGCAATGAGCCAAGCAGATGTTTTCTCTGTCAGTAATGCCTTGGTCTTCAGTTTATTTAGGGATTACTCTAAACCGTGTAGTGAAATGGTGTGTGATCACTGCGCTGATACTACCTTTCAGCCTTAAACGTCATGCCATTTACTGAGAAACAGGTTTTCTGTCACATCCTATTCGCCTGCTGCATGACCTTAACTCTGGTCTGATTTCCCGACTACCCTAAACTGGTACCACCGCATAAGAACAGGAGTACAAGAATCTAGCGGACAACTTCGTCTCATGGTGTGAGTGAACCGCCTTCTGATCAATACAGCTAAAACCAAAGCGATGACAGTGGATTTCTGGAGGTCCAGGCCCCACGTGCAGCCTGTAACCATCAACAGGGAGTGTGATATCTGCCGGAAGCTGCTGGACACACAGGGGCTCTGTGGTAGGGGCAGAGCTGGGGTCCCTGACATCAGTGGCAGAGGCAAGGACCTTGAACAAGCTGCGGTCCATCATGAACAATGTCCACCACCCTCTACACAACACCACAGTCAGACAGAGAAGCTCGTTCAGAGACATCCTGCTGTCTCTGTCCTGCTCTATGGACAGGCTGAGGAGGTCCTTTGTCCCTCAGTGTTATGGTCTGAGGAACCAACTGGACTATTATAGTTTTATTATTATTTTATTATTATTACTGTTACAGTAATAAAAATCCTCAATATCCGGTTGTAAAGGTAACAGGCCTCTGCACTTATCTAAAGAAAGAAAGAAAGAAAGAAAGAAAGAAAGAAAGAAAGAAAGTAATCAGGGATCAGGTTTAGTACCTGTAACGAGTCAGCCTCAGCCACTGACCATGGCAGTGTGACCTTGAAGTCTGACTGTTGTTAGTTTCTGTAGAGGTCAGCAGCTAAGAATGTTAAGCATGCAGAACCCAAAACATGGCTTTCTTTTCCCAATGACGTCCACAACGTTTTTGTTAATATTTGTTCCCGGTATTTGACTGCTATCATAAGCGCCTGTTTTAAAGCATTTCCGATGGCGGCTCTGTTGTCCTGTATGTTATAGGGACACTGGTCAGTATTTCCAAGAGCAGTAATCACTGGACAGACCTGAGAAAAAAATAGGAGAGCTATTTTAATCTGTTTCCCTGCAGGATATCCTGGGACAGCATGTCGATTTTCAAACAGAATAACTTTCAACAGATACTGAGTGTGCTTAAACTCATGGGTTAAACCATGTATGTTTTGAAACTAAGGCCTGCAGTCAGACACAATCCACAGTTTACCTCTTTTTATTATAACAACTATAAATAACTACACCAACATGGCTTCTGGTAGAGCATGTAAAATGTAATGGCTCTCAGGCAGATGTGTATGAAGGTCATGCAGATGCAAATAAACAAATATGATAACCTAATATGTTCCCACTTAAGGCCAATAAATCATCAGAGTTGTCTTTTTCTTCATGAATCTTCTTAGCTCTTAGTAAATGAGACCTGAATTAGGACCAGAGTGGGATCTAAATCATTTAAAACAAAATTGTATTGGGTAGAAATGTGTACTACTGATTTGCTTTGATTACAGAAAATGTACAATTACATCTTTTCAATCCAAGAAGAATTGCAAAGTTTAGGGTAGCTACACAGCATGTATTGTATTTGTTTTGAAAGGTGACGGCTTGTTGAATTGTGACGAATAATGCTGCTGTCAGAAGTCAGTCTTCTATGTCTCTCTCCATTATACTAAGGTCAGTTCTGTCCTGAGTGATTGAGTGACTGAAAATTTACTGTACACAACAAAATACAAGAAGGGCCCATGATGCCCATTGCACTTCCAATTAGTGCAACCCTTTTTGTCCATTACTGCTAGTTTGATCAATTTGGCCCTGGTCTGTCATCATCCATTTATGTTGCCAACAACATTTAATGCTACTTGTCCTTAAACAATCAAACACACACAATGTCAGCAATAAGTAGACTAACTACTAAACACCAAACCACTTTTCTGAAAGGCCAAATGCATCTAAGTATGCATCATGACCTTAGGGCTCCTGGCCATGTTCACTAATAGCTGAATAGCACACACTTGAACAGAAGCTCAATCCACAAACAATGAAAAACAACATGAAGCAACAACTTAACCGAATGAAAACACACTTAAGTGCTACTTCAAGAAACCTTAAATATCAGATATTGTATATTTGTTTTAGACGTTTGTGAACAGAAAGCGTGTAGGTCTTTAAAAAGCACACTTGTTTGAAAAAAATGTTGGAAAATGTACCATCAAGCTCAGTGAGTAATTTACAAGTTGTTATCATAAGAATACAACAGATCACTTGTTGCCAAGTCAACTATCACTTGAACTGGTCAGGCTGAATTCTATCTGTTATGGACTTAAAACACCACACTGTGTGTTGTTTCCTCTTTGTGTGTGTGTGTATTTACTTCTGAACATGTGAGATGTCTGAACAAATGAACAAGAAACAACAACACACACACTGAGAGAAGCAGAGCAGCTGCTGCTCCGAGGATGAGCCACAGACCATGCAACACATCATAAAATTCAGCAAACACAACACACGCCCCCACACATGTGTGTGCGCACACACACATACATTAAGAGATCAATAACTAGCATAAAGGAAAACTGTATGGGCCACAGAACTACGCAGTGCACTATTGTGACAGAACTTATACAAAAAGATAAAAACTTTGATACTGATTGTTTGCGGCGGAAACTTCAGTAACTTCAGTTCAGTGTGACTTACCCCTTTCCACACAAGTCTGCTTGTTGTCAGTGCTTCATTTCAGCCAGGCAAGTTTGTTCCTCAGACTTCTTTCGTCTCAAGATGGAGGCAGAAACTTCCAAACTCACAACTCCTTTGCTGTGATTTGTTATTGTGAGTCTACCAGGTCCAGTACTGCTTCTCTCCTGCTGACTGCTGCACGAGCTGCAAACCTGACAACATTGACAAACAACCAGTTGGAATGAGAGAGACTAGTGAGTGCTGAAACACACAGGTGCATGCGGACTCCCAGGGAATACAAACAGAGAGAGGCACAGACAGCTCAGAGGAGCACCGTTTGAAACGGCTGCTTTGCCAGTGGTTCCCCTTGTGTGGGACTCCAACCTCACTCCACCTACCGCCTCCTCCCTGCACCTCCCCTCCCCTCTCCAAAACAGCTTCAAGACACAAGAGAGAAGGACTCAGAAGTTGTGCTTTCTTGAAACTTTTCCTTTGAATACCTGTGCAACAAGAACCCGCGTCTTTTTGTTTGCCCTGAGCAACCGTGATGAAGCAAATCAACACAGACGGAGATGCTTTTCTTTTCATTCACACTTTAAAGAAAGAACAGCACTACTATGTTGACACAATGGCCAGAAATGTTGGTAGGAACTGAATTATTATTTGCAACCATTCTATGTGATAAAAGCTCGAAACAAAACCTTGTACTTTTCCAAATCTTTGTTGAAGACAGCCTAGACATTAAAGCATTAAAGATTGAATGTTTGCTTTTTGTTGCACAAAACCTTGTTTACAATTTCCCATTTAGAAAAGAACTACATTTTATTTTCCTTTTTATTATTCCAGAGGGTTAGATATACAAAGTCAAATTATCACAGATATACACAACCAAAAATACGCAAACAGAGGTCACTGAGCATGGCAATGTTTGTATATGAAGTGTTAATAAACAAGGACTGTATTTTAAAGAAACCCTTACACAAACTGACCTTCATGAAATTTTCATAAAAATATTGAACACCGTTACTATGCATTAGTATTGTAATAGCAAAGCAAAGCCAACGAGAATGCCATTATGATGTTGAAATGTCAGTTTTGTAAAAAGGCTTTTTGAAACATCAATCAATGCCTCCCTTGGGCAAACTCTGGTTTTAAACAGCTCCAGCTAGCTCACACTTGCCTAATTTATGCAGAGTCATTGTAAGTGTAACATATTGCAGTCTTAATACACATATTTTTCCTTGCTATGTAAATTTCATCTTGTTGTCATTTTCAGAGAAAAATATAAACAGGATCCATCCACTTTGCAGGAGACAGTCAGCAAAAATTTAAAATCCAGTATTTTGTTGTTGTTGTTGTTGTTATTAATTCATCAGACAGCATAGTTATCACATGATATGAATGCTAGTTGATAAGTGGCTGATATGAAAAAATGTAAAACAGATTAATTTTCCAAAAATGCCATAAAAGCTATTTATTTAACTGTGATTATATTGATATTTTTTCTCAAGATTTGATTTCTCTTATGAAAACCTGGTGGTTTATTGAAGTTAATTTGCCTGAAAATATTACATGTATGCATATCACAACCTTTACTTACTATTTATATAAATCAAAGCTAAACTGAAGTGCTGTACAACATCCAAAACATCTGGCATTTATTTATCCCTACTATGGCAGAATAGATAGTCAAGACTGAATGTGAGACACTACATCAGAGATGGTATCTGTGTCCTTCTCATCTTAATTCCTGCTGTATATTCACCTCACCCTGGTCTTGTACTCTGAAGGTATTTCATTCAACCTTAGTAATATGTAGAGGCTAACTCATGACAGCTGTGTCCAACCTTATTTTTGGTTGGAAGGACTAGCTCTGTTGTTCAAAGGCAAATGTCTAAATCACTAATTGTAAAACCACTTATTTGGATTAATATTAAAAGTGCAACAGTATTCTAATGCTACCATTTATTTTCCAAAGCTGAGGGACACCCTCAAATTCTTCTACCTACTTTACTTCCATGCACAGAGCTAGATATATTGATCCTTAATGGTAAACACAGTTTCTTGTAAAAACTGACACTCTAACAATACAATGCAATACAACTGCATTTTTTGAGTTTTCAAACATACCTAAAGTCCAAGGTGACAGTTGCATCAAGGAAGGGGAAAAAAGACATTTCATTGTTCAGTGTTGATGATGGCCTGTCCATTGTTTTGTTCAGTCTTGGCTGTTTAATTTTAAGTTTGCCAATCAGCAGTTAAAAATAAATCAATATTTAAATCTGTAACATACTACTAACTATATTTCAGTGGTAGCATTGAAGAACAGAGATTAATGAAACAAACCAACCCCTACAGAGAAATGAAAAGTGTAAACCATCATGAGTAGCAGGAACCACCAAGCAGGCACCAATGAGACTTCTTTTTGTCTGTGCTGCGAAAAAAACAATATGTGAAATGAATTTTTTAACAAGACATATTTAGCCTTTCAGCAGTTTTTATGAAACACAACATTGCTGTTTTCTGCTTATTTTAGTTTTACAAATATGCTACTATGTAGTTATGATCAACACCACACTCAATATCCATCAAAATCCTCATTTTAAATTCAAATCTGTTTTAAAGTCCTCTTATTTCTCATTAAATTAGCACACAGGACCCAGAATGTATGTCAATGAAAAACTGCACATGCCCTAATACACAGTTCAGAGTTCCTTTCAGAAAAAAAAATGTCAAGTAGAGTAATATTTCTAATCTATATATTCCACAGGTCATTAAATAATTGCTGGGTCACAGCTTGGATGAGCCTGACGGTGGTTGTGCAGGACTGCAACTGAGACTGGTCAATGGCACCATCTAGTGTTTGCCTCTGTTTGTGCGTTTATGTGAGAGAATTATACAGTCGTTCCTTTTAGATTTATTTCAGTTTGTGCTGTTTTTTGTTTGTTTTTGTCTTTGTTGTTTTAGCCTTGAATTCCTGTGTTTATAATTTTACTATTAATACTATTACTATATTATTATGTTCAAATAAGAAAACAGAACTTGACTGTCCACATGTTTGTAGAGGGCTGCCAGGGGTCAGCGAATCAGTGAATCAGAAGAACACGATGAACATTTACATGAACAAGTGATCAAACAAAGCCATTTACTCATTAGAAAGGTAAATAGTATTTGTTAGCATTTTAAGTGTTATTCCCAGGCCACAATTCTGAACATAAATACATTGAAAATTCAATTAGACATTTCCAGCATTATTTGATTTTTATACTGGACGTTTTGAAGATTTTTCACCAAAAACTAGGAAGCTAGTGGGGTATTGGGTTTAATCATATACATTTCTAGGTGTTTCCCATCAGAAACTCACATGACAAATGTCTGTCGACCAGATACTTACCTGTCGTTGGAGGAAACTTTGACCCTGTCCCCTTTCTCCATTACATCATAACGACCCCTATTACGTGTTAGAGGCTCCGGTGTCAAACTTTTTGGGGACAGATGTTAAGATTGTACTGTAGATTGATGTCAGATTGATGATGGGAGAGTCAATGCCTTCTTCAGCACATCCCAAAGATTCTCAATGGGGTTAAGGTCTGGACTCTGTGGTGGCCAATCCATATGTTAAAATAGTGTCTCATGCTCCCTGAACCACTCTTTCATGAATCATCTTGAAATATGCCATCGGGGAATAAAAAATCCATTGATGGAATAACCTGGTCATTCAGTATATTCAGGTAGTCAGCTGACCTCATTCTTTGGGTATAATGTTACTGAACCTAGACCTGAGCAACTGCAGCAACCTCAGATCATGTCACTGCCCCCACAGGCTGGTACAGTAGACCCTAGGTATGATGGGAGCATCACTTCATCTGCCTCTCTTTTTACCTTGATGCCCCATCAATCTGGAACAGGGTAAATCTGGACTCATCAGACCACATGACCTTCTTCCATTTCTCCAATCTTTATGCTCCACAGCAAAATGAAGCCTTTTTTCAGGTTAGCCTCACTGGTCACTGGTTTTCTTAAGGCTCCACAGCTGTTCAGTCCCAGTCCCTTGAGTTCCCTTCATATTGTACGTGTGGAGATGATCTTACTTTCACAATTAAACGTTGTCCTGTCCAGTGAGTTGTCCACTGGTTTCCCTCCTATTTGATTTCACCACTGGTTCCCTACTCTCCTTCCAGTTTTTAATGTGTTGGGACAGTTCGTAGGCCAATTGTAGTAGTTTGCACTTCAAACTCCTTAGATGTTTTCTCAGCTTGATGCATGTCAATGATTTGACCCTTCTCAAACAGACCAACATCTGTTCTATGACTACAGGATGTGTCTTTCCATGAGGTTGTTAAAGAAATGAGAAGCTACGCAATGCATCGGTTTGGGTTAGCTAAATAACTTGTTTTCGGCCCGTAGATTATTTAGCATTCTAACTCGTTATTGTGATTCTTCAAAAACATAGAAAACATACGGTTGACTAATGTGGATACAACAGAGGAAATGACCATATCTCGAAACAGAAAACTGGTGAATAAAGAGTATTTTTCTACCGTCTGCTAATGTTAGCTCTCCGTTGTATGTCGTTAATGCTAACCGCCTGTACGAAGGTGTTTCGTCTCCACTCATAAAAACGCGTGGTTTCCTTATGTTTTAGCAGCATAATCAATCACAAAAGCACAAACAGAAAACATCTCATCTGAATTAGCTCCAGGAACATACCAGTGATGATGCTAACTGGTTAGCTAAACGAAACAACCCATTTTTAGTTAAAGTCGGTCTCACTGGGGTCGATGTTTCAATTTAAGATGAAAAATGTGCTGAGATGACTTAAATAAAATATGTGGTTAACCGTGAGACTAGTCAGTACTAATAAGCATCCTACCCCCAGCATAATATTACATATGCTATGTCAAAGTATCTGCTGGGATTTCTTTTTTAAGTAGTTTATTAACACACACCTTATATTATTTAAATATTTAAAGTGTGCTTACGGTCAAAACTCCTAGTTATGTAACATATATAGGGAATGATAGCATCAACAGCACACTGACACTTCTTCAAGTCAAGACAGGGATTTGTGCACATTGTCCGCTCATCTTTATTTTAAGACGAATAAACTGTTATTTGTTCTGAACAGAAGTCAAAATTAAAAAGCTCTCTTCTCCCTAACATGAATAAGTGGCTAATGTTTTTTTTTTTTACAGAACACATATAGTCTGATATATAAGGCCTTTATATCTCCACAACCTTGCTTTATTAATTTTTAGAGTGTCAACAGATATTCAGTCATACAGCAAATGATCGGTATAAGCAGTAAACACTTATTATCTGATGCAACCAAAATAAACCCATTATTTGAAAAGCGTTGTGGTTACCAGGCATACAGGGTGTCGGGGTAGGGTCAAGATAAACAAGCAAAATTTTTAATCAAAGCACCTGAACAGAATTAGCGACGCAACTGCATTCTGTGTATCATGTGAATTTCCTTCTTGGCTGCCTCCAGATAGGTCAGGTGGGGCTTTCAGGGGAGATTAAGTGATTCTTGTGGGCACATAAATGCTAAAAGAAGAAAATGATATGACATTTGCAGGAATAAAACAGGTATAATTAACTACCCACCTGAGCACCAGAAACAATGAAGATCAGTTCTCCCTATCTGATTGTCAACATTTCTTTTGTGCTTCTTCACAGGAGGGTTGTAGCTACACGTTAAATAATAATTTCTGATGCATGGAAAAATATTTCTGTGGTATAAGTCTTTCTCAACTAATTCTCGTCACAGTGTGTGAGAAGGCAGCGGAACACAAAGTCTTCATCATCATCAGCCCGAGAACAACCTTCTCACGGCATAAAACCTGATTCACTGAGAGAAACAAACTGCGGCCCAAATTGTAGCTCATTTTTGCTGTGATCTCCACACCATTCCTGAGCAGTGGATGCATTTCCATTTGTATATATACATTTTTTTTTCATCATGTTGTTGATGGAAACCAGACTTTTTATTCCTTCATTTTTTTGGTAGTTGGGCTGGATCTATAGCATTGTAGGTTAAAAAATAAATAATTTTTCAGCAGTTCAGGCTGCCAAAAGATTGAGAGCTAAACAGCATATCCTTCAGTCTTGCATTAGCATTTCCCTCCAGTTGAAACTGTGATTTGGCCCATGTGTCAGAGGCAGGATGGGTGGGTCGACCAGCTGCCACACCCCGGTCTCTCCCATTTCTTCACAAGCACAAAAACCCAAGTAAGGAATCTGTAAGAGGAGACAGATGTGCATGTGAGATGAGAATAATGCGACAGAAATGAAGAGAGTGTTTCAACCAAAGCAGAAAACTGACCTTTCTGACAACTTGGACAAAGTCCTTGGAGTTTTGAGGGCTGAGGCCTTGAATCTGACGAGTGCAAGCCTCCAGGGAGGAAGCATGGGCCACAATCAGGACCGTGTTTCCTGTGTGAAAGAGGTAGAGAACATAGCACCACATTCCACAGATACCATTACTGTTTATGGACTCAGCAGTCGATAATATACAGCGGTCGCTACAGCAGTCATGTTCTTTAACAAGCTTTTTTTTTAAGCTCATGTGAAAGACAAAAGTTAAAAATAAAGTGCTTGGTTAAATACTTCAGCTTTTTAAAATCCTGTCACTCTGCTCACTGTCAAAGTTGTATTGACTTTATAGGGTGAGGCTACACACACATCCCACTGTTTAATTTGATTTTGTCAGCTCATGTTTTACTTCATGCTTATAAGTCTAGACTTAATCTGAAATCATACACTTCCATTTATACTTTACCCAGATTTTTGCACTCTGTCAGGATCTCTCGAGTCACTTGGAAGCTCCTGCTGATGTAGGTGTCATAGGACTCTGACACTGCCAACTTGCTTATAGGAATATGAGGTCTAGGAACAAGACAATTGATGCGTGAGGCAATGGTCAATTGTAGTTTCACAGATATATGCACAAAGATGCTATACTGTAGTGTTGCTTTGTACCTGTATGTTGTGTCCACACTCAGGTTAGCAGCAGCCAGATCAGCTGGGGGAACCCAGGCGGGTAAACCTGTGCCTGAAACCCACTTGGTCCATTCAAACAAACCAGGCTCCACGCGGATTTTTGTCTTTCCCTCCTGCTGGAGACCTGTCACAGAATCCAACAGGGAGAGAAGCTGTCTGAGAAGAAGTATGTCTTAGATTTTCTTTATTTTATTTTAATGTCTACAGAAAATTTATTGATGCAATAAGAGTAACTGTGTTGTTCCCGTGTGGGCCAACTCAGCAACATGGCATTCTTTGACCAGAGAATATTTCCAAAAAGACAAAGACAAAAGTATAAATATATGGAAAGAAGATATATGACCTTCTGCTAAACATCCCTCTTTTGTGATCCATTTTGTCCAATGTCACACATAAGTTGTTGTAATTAATGTAGGTTTTATACAAGTAGACAAGTCTGGACCAAGGCAAAGGTTTCAAACCAAAGATCCTGCATTATAATGCAGCAGTACCAATTTAATATGTACATATATCAGCTGAAGACCCTGATCCATTATTAGCTTATTGATGAGGAAAGTGAAGTCCTACCCTGCAGAATGTGCTGAGCAGTCTGGATGCAGCGCAGAGAAGGAGAGCAGTAAACAAAGTCTATTGTTGTGTGGCTTTCTAACAAGGCTTCACCTGGAAAGAGCCAAAACAACGTGATTCCACTGGCAGGCATTTTATTCCTAATTGGGAACACTCGGAAGTATTTAACAACTTTTAAAATATGAGTCTAGTAATTTATGGTGAGTTTTCATTGATAAACCATATCAAAACTAACAATATATAAAATGTACTGACCTACGAGTTTGGCCTGTGTGGAGCCAAACACAGTAATTGGACAATCTTTATCATAGTCCCGGTGACCTCCACTTCTGGGTGGAAGGCTGGTTGGCATGTTAAGATTAGAGCGAATGTATCTGCCTAAAGAACACAAATGAGAGGGAAATACTAAAGTCAGAGGTCTCTCACATAGACCTACTGGTAAAAATGTAATCTTGCCTGTAATCATTCCAACCTTTGGTGTCAAAGCACTGAGTGACCCAGTGTTTGCCGAACACCACATCCATCCTCTCTCCATGGCGACACACAAACAGCCTCATCCTGGACAATGAGGTCTGACTCATTGGCCTTGACACCTAAGATAAAGAGTCAAGTTTAGAGCTATTAAAGCAACGGCTCCTCCTACAAGCCTATGCGGTAGTCATTAATATCTTAAAACGTTAAAGAAAGGCAACTGGACTTGTAGATTTTCTTGAAGACGTTTCACCACTCATTCAAGTAGCTTCTCCAGCTCTAAAGGGCTGGTAAGGAGTTGAGGTTTAAATAGGAACATCTATGGGTGTAACTTTGCTTGACTAGTGTCCAGATACAGTAGATGTTCCTATTTAGACCTCAACTCCCAACCAGTCCTTCAGAACTGGAGAAGCTACTTGGATGGGTGGTGAAACGTTCTTTACAGACATATTGTCATAAATGCATTTTATTGGGACACACCACATTGTTGCAAGACAGTGGCGAGGTTTGAGGTGTATTTTTCTTTTAAGCATGTAACAACATATTTTACGCTGTACCTGCAGAAGAGGACAGAGACCAGTGAGGCTAGGAGGATCCCCAAGACTGTCATTTAGCTGGCCATCAAATAATAACCCACTCACAGCGCTGCCAGAGTTGGATGGAGAGGCACAGTTGAGAAAAGAATGAGACCTGGTGGTCAGACAAACACAAAGACTCTGTTCAGTCATTGGGCTTTAAATACAACGTGGTTTATCCACACTGATGACGTGTCTTTGCATTAAACACTAGGCCTCCTTCCTTACCCGTGGACAACCCATGTGTCAGACTCATCAGCACGGCTGACGTAGTTCTCAGGCAGCAGGCCGGACAGCCCCGTAGCCAGCGAAGTGCCATACAACCAGCCCTCACTGGCAGCGCTCTGCTCCACTGCAGACATGAAGATGAAGTCTCCCTGCAGCAGCTCCAGCTCATCATCATTCTGAGGCGCGTATGGGTACATGACTTGCAGCGTCTATATATAGAGGCAGTTAGAGACAGTTAGCAGCCATTAAGAAAATGGTAATATGGCTTGTTGAAAGCAAGCACATATTTCAAAGGGTGTACCTCATGATTAGCAAACCGAATATCCCTGGAGAAGAGCACAGCCAGCCAGTCACAGCCTGAAGACACATCCACACTTTTGGCCAACTTCTCCAGAGCTGGAAGGTGACTGGCTTGGAATTGGTATGCCAAAGTGACATGAAGTTGTTTCTTATGGGGCTCAACATGAGCATCTGGATGGAGAAAAAAACGCAGAAATTTATACGTGTTACAGTTCAAACCCTCTGATGTAATATCCAATTTACATTCTTTATTGTTTCTCCACTGACAATAAATCTGGTGTCATCTGGTGATACTTATCGACTTATTCCTCAAAATACAACTGAATGCAATTAGTCTACAACTGTCTACATATCAGTTTACATACATAGGTAATAATATTAAACACTCAAAAGAGGAGAGTGTGGCATATAAAGAAATACGCTTATTCACATTCCTTCCTAGAGAATGCAGAGAAGAGTGATATTATCTTGTTTGAATGTGAAGTTAAAGCCAGGACATGGCTAGCTTAGCATTAAGACCCGATGGAGGGGAAACAGTTAGCAAATGTGCAAAGCTTAAAAACAAAATCACCCATCAATACTTGTAACAATTGTATTGTATAATCACTAAACACAAAAAGGCCTATGAACCACATGGTGACAGCATGACTTAAGTTTGAAGTCTTGGCTAATCACCTCCTGAATGTAGCTTCTAATACAGTATGCTGGACAGACATGGTCCAGCCAGAAAGCGAATAAGCAGCCTACAAGTCTACAAGACAGTCTTTGTGTATAAGGTATAAGTGGACTCAAACCTGCTTTAGATGTTGCTTCAGTGGCAAAATCAGCAGCGAAACTCTTCAGAACCTCCGCCATCTGCTCCTCCACAAAAAGGCCTATGAAGGTGGAGGAGATGTAGAGCTCCAGTGGGAGGGGCATGGGTATGCGACCCTTCCACTTGGCCACGGTGGTCTGGAGAGCGTCCGACAGAGCCTCCACCTTCCCATCGGCACACTGACCACCGCGGAAACAACCAAATAGAAAAGTCAACATCAGTCATTTCATCAGTTATCCATATACACACATATGTGAAAATAAAATAAATTGCAACAGTGTAACACACTTTGCATGCAAAAAAAAAAAAAAATAGATTTTCAGATAAGTATTAAGATGTTCATTTTCACATACATGCCATCTGTGAATTAGGGTACCTGAGGAGCAGGTTTAGTGGCACCAACTGTTGCTATTTTGGTATCTGACTCTGACTAACTCCTGGCTACAAACTTGGCAAAAAGGTGGAGCTAAGGAGATGACTGACCCCTAGGTAGACAACTAGCAGCCATACCCTTAAAACTTGTTTAGCTGGATGGTAAAAATTCCTCCTGTACTAGTGTCGGAAATGCATAAACTATTCATAGAGACCAAAACTGTTTTGGTCCTAGGCTGTTAACATGTTTATTTCTGCTGTTGGGCAAGTTGGGCATTTTATGGAGATGGACTAGCTTTGGGTGCCAGCCTCAAGCGGTTGCGTTGGCTTAATTTTTCAGCCAAAGAGGTTGCCTTTTGGTCTGCACCAAACTTCATGGCAGCCTATCCAATAGCTTTAGAGATATTTCAGTCTGGCAAAGTAGAATGCCACCCTGAGGGCCTCTTGTGTGTGGAAGACCTAAGCGGTCATGCGTTCACATATTATTTCCTCCATTTTCCTGTGACAAGGAGTTAAAATCCTCTGTTTTCTAACACTAATAATGTAGTAATAACAATAATAATAGCCTAATGTAATATGTCTACTGTAAAGTGAGCCATTTGTGTTGTGCTTTAATGTATGCTAGATATCAGTCAATTAAAATCAGATACTAGCAGACAGACCCCTTAAATAAAGAGGAACTGAGTCACAAGTTGAAACTAAGAAGCAGGGATTTGAAGACCGCAGACACTAACCAAATTAAGTGTCTGTGTCTGCAAAGGGGATTCAGTCACTTTTACTGACAATATAAAGCCATACACAGAAGAAAAAGACTGACCATGAAGAACTGGCAGAGGGTGATGTGGGGGAAGATGTTGTGTGCCTTATTCTTGCCACATGAGAGGCGGGACTGCTTCCAAAACTGTGAGAGCTGCTGGAGCAGCGGTCCACTGGGTCGCAGATATAACACATACTCTCTAGGCAGGGGGTCATCCAGGAAAGGATCATCCACATGGGAGAAGAGCCTGGAGCAATCAAGGTGATGGAAAGAGAGTGTATAGTGGGAGATCAAAAGCAAAGTAAAGACATGATGTCCAGCAGAGGGCAGCACCATGGCAACAGCACAGTGACACATCACTGTAATATGTTGTTCCGTCAGTACCATTGCAACACTTTGTTTGGTTTCCAGTTAAGCATTAATCACCATCAAAGGGAAAATGCATATGTGTGTGGTGCTCTCACCAGTCACATGCTGCCTGGACGTTTTTGCCTCCTGTCGAAACCAGAGCTTTCAGGCTGCAAAGAGAATAAGAAGAGGAGATCAAAGCTCAGTCTCAAAATCAATATCTTCTTATCCGTATTCATTTGGAGGCTGCTGTGCTTTCATGCGACAGTGAACAAAGCACAAACATCTGGAGAGAGCAGTAAAATGACAGCAAGCACATTATTATTCACAATAGAAGTTCATTACTCCTAACAGAGGATCATGCAACAGAGCCGACACTGACGCAAAGCAACTATACCTTTTTGACATCTTTTTTCTGTCATCAATTGAATGTGCTCATATGCTTGGAGATGCATTCAGCGAGAGAGAAGCTAATGTTCCGTTATTAAATATCTCTATCTAAGACAGAATACCGCCTTGTGTTTTAATGTGACGGACTATCAGAGAAAAAGTAGAGTCTGTGTTGTGCCACAAGATTTATCTGTGCTATTTCATAATCTCCTAATTTCTTAAGACTTTTCTTCTGAAACAAGAGAGTGCTGATTGCATGATTACTCTTGAGTGCTTCAAATCTAATTAGTGTCTTTTTATAAAACCTCTGGCAGTGCGGGCTGCCTCTGAAGGGACTCACTGGCTCGAGGAGCTTGCTGGAGCCTTCAGAGGACTAACACAGTCTGGATGTGGCAGTAATTCTGAGTTTGCGTTTGTGTATTCCCATATTAATGGATGGGAGATGAGACTGTGTGTGTGAGAGACTCTTGTTTTACACACAAGTCATTTTTTTCTCTTAACCTAAACAACTAGGTCATTCCAGGAACATTGGTTCATTTTGAGCATATATATTAGATCATTTTGTTATCACGCTACAGGAAGCGCATGGAGCAACTTTATATTGTTTCTGCAGCATATAACCTTTAAACTAAAAGCCATGCTATTCGGTCACATTTTAGCTCTCTTGTGCATTATGTGAAAATAAAGACCCAAGTTTATTTTACCCATTCAGTGCATGAGATTAGTTAAAAAATAAAGAAAGAAATGCAAAAACAAAAATCCTTTTTCTAAAGGACGCTTGCCACCGCTCGCCCCTTTTGAATTGCCATTCTAAGGACGAGAAAACAACACCAACTGTGCAAGTGTTGTTTTCTGTGCCATTGCAGAGTCGTCCTTTGACTTAATATACGGCGTGATGTGGACATGTTGCAGCGTCTCTGTGTGCGATGACAGTGTTCATTGTGCTGCGCTAGCGTTCAAATTCAATGAGCTATTTTTATATTTGGCCCACTGAGAGGATCCTAGATGAGGCGAAGTCCCCAAACCCCGGGGCAGCGCGTCCATACACAGAGTGGGTTCATGATGGGAACGCCAGGCCAACACGATCGTAACAGATGGCTATCACTGATCTACTACAGCACCCACAGGAACCCACACTAACCCAAATAAAATATCAGCAACAAAGCTTAAAACGTAGGTTCAAATCTCCTTTCAAATCGCCCTCACCAGAAGCCTACAACAGCTAGAGATTACACATTTTACCTAAATGATCCTTTTTCATTTCTACAGTATAAACTATCCCTCTGTGTAGGCGGCTTAAAACAGAGACTCATTTGTTGGCTACAGTCGTCTTATTCAAAGATTCCACCTGGTGCTGTGTGGAGGAGGAAAGAAGGGGATTTTCTCTCAAAAGGCATGATGGGATTACATGCAGATGTGACCGAGACATCACAGAATCCCTCACTGGCTTGCTTGCTTCTTATCCCTGTGGTATTTTATGAGAGCGAACTCTTGTGGCACGAAATAACAGAAAAGGTCTCAATTACACACAACATGGTGCTTGAATTAATTCAAGTGGTTTCAGGCGATGAGCCTAAAACAAAACATTCTTTAGGATTTGCATAACAACAAAACAATTCCTGAACTTCCGGTATTATTTTGTCCAATGCCCTGGAGTACATCTCTGAACATTCGGCGTCAGCAAATGCGGACAGTTTATAAGCCTGGATACGAAATTAAAAAATATTTTCAGCAGTAAGTCTTGCAACTGAACCCTGCCCTAAGCATCATGGAGTCAGTCTGTGATTGCATGAAGAGGCAAAGGATACGGAAACAGATGAAGAACTGTAGCAAGTTGTCCATAACACTTGAAACAACCTACCAGCCAAGTGTCGAGTTAAGTATGGAAGTGTAACTTGGAGAACTGGTGCTGTTTTCAAGGAAAACAGTTCTCACACCAAATATTGCTGTGAGGAAAGTTTCTTTCTCTTACTTCACTGTGGGAAAGTAAACTAGCAAAGATGCTTCAACCAAATCCATCTAACTGGCAAGCTAGCTAACAAAAACTTTTTCCACGACAAACATCTCCACAACGAATCACACAAATAACACTAATAACACTAATAAGTAGTTCATTTTACTAAGATTAATCACAGAGTTGCTGTGGATTAATTTTGATTAATCACAATTAATATCATTCATTTTTATCATTTATTATTTTTCATCTATATCAATCACGTTACATTTTGCTTGGGCAAACGGACTCAAGAAAGAAGGAAATATATATGCACTTAACATGTTTATTAAACACCTTCAACAGTTTCAACAAAACAATGTGAAACAACTTAACAACTTTTTGTCTCTTTTTTTAAACCAACATTTCTCCACATTAATGTGGCCTTGTTCCTCCTCTTTCAGCAGCTAAGATGAACTAACTTGTTGACATTGTCCGAGAGCAGAGCCGACTAAAGTCAGCATTGCCAGCTTGTCTTTATCTCGGTTTGCCTCAAGCTGAAGTGCTAGCATAATCCCAGACTAATGTATGCACCACGTTAATGCGGTATTGTAAAGTGGAAGCGCTTCAGTGAAGAGAAAACCCCTTCCTGCAGAGTGTGCATAAGACTTTATGTCAGTCCACTGTCCGTCTTGTTTTTTGTTTTTTTGAACTCATTTCCCATGGAGAGGACCAACGTTCTGCTGCCTGTCACCACAGAATCCACTGTACATTTACGCATACGTTAACTGTACTTGGACAAACTGCCTGAAATGAAATATTTATCACTAGTAACTTTCTTTTTCGTTCTTGTTTGTTAACCTACACTTCAAGGCGAGACAGCAGGGAGATGTTTGCCTTGACTTTGACTGAAGTACAGACCACAAGGAAGTGGTAATATACAGCCAGGCGCTCCATTGAGGTGTTAAATATGCTTTTCTTCCACGCATAAATTACCCACATACACCCTGCATCTTGCTTGCGAGATCAGATCTTGTTGCATAATGCAGCCACACTGGACATCCTGCGCTCTTGATAACTACATACACAAGCATGCGCGTAATGTGCACAGTGGTTATTATGGATAATAAGAAACAAAGTGTTTATTTCAAGCCTATTTTCTCTGAACTTCAGGCGGCGTGGAATTTAGGCTACAAAAATGACTGAAATGAATAATCAGTTATTAATGGACAGACTAGCTCCTTATTGACTTGACTGATCAGACTGATTTTTAAATTTTGCTTTTGGCACTTGGTGCTCCTTTTTTAAAAGATTGTTGGAACTCCTGCATCACTGCATTTGCTACACTTGAAGGTTGTTTTTGCCTGGACTTATGCACATCTCTGCTCGACACCTGCAACAGCACCTCCTACCCCAATGTTCTCTGTGCAACATCTGCTGTTTGATCCCTTCATAGTTTTTAAGCACATCTTTAACAGAGTTTGTTTTCACTGAACTAAATATTCATGTCTCAAATGTGTTTCCCATCTGTTCCAGCATAGCTGCAACAGTCATGGACGAACGGCACTCAATAACCGTTCCTAACCTCTTAGCAAGAACTGAGAAAGTTATTTATAAACTGCATTTCCTGTTCACAGGGACACAAAGATAAAAAAGATTACAAAGAGGAAGGGAGATAACTCACAAATGCAAGTGACAGTGACTGTTATTAGATGAGAGCTTTTACTTCATTTGCACATGTAACACCACTGCAGGCGACATTGCAAACAGCCTTTCACTTCACTCACATGTGTGTTCAGTTCCCGTTGCCAGACTTAACCCCGCTACAGATAAAATGTTCTGGCCGACGTTTGAATGTTTAAACATCAGTGGTTTTGATTTTTCGTATATGTAAACACTATCTGGATTGCTTACTAAAGCCAGTTTTACCAGGAAAGTTGATGTAACTAAACTCAGCTGTATACATGCCATTCATGGCCACACATTGGAAAGAGAAAGGAAATCATATATTGAAAGCTGCAATTATCTTGGACTATAGCCAGTAAAACTGTGTCACTCTGTCTCAATGCACACATACAAATATGGACTCACAGTACAGCGCTTACAGATAGATGCTCCCCAGGGCCCCTCCCTGACTCAAATCAACATTTCCTGTTTACAAGCCAACGGCAAACTCACATATCTAACCACTTATCACACCAACAGTGCCAAGAGGACTGCTGCTGCTGCTGCTCATCACCAGACTGCCCGCCCCCCATCCCATCAGTGGATTGAACTGTGCTCCGTTTCAGCCAAACACCAGACTCTCCATCAAACTTTTCACTTACTGACTGCCCATGTCTGGGGTAATTATACAAAAGTACAGATGTGTTGAAACTGCAGCGTTAAATACACAAGGCTCATGCTTGTGATTA
Organism: Mugil cephalus; assembly: GCF_022458985.1. Lineage (NCBI taxonomy): Eukaryota > Metazoa > Chordata > Actinopteri > Mugiliformes > Mugilidae > Mugil > Mugil cephalus. The sequence goes on from NC_061784.1 coordinate 2,587,559, forward strand.
CACCATGGTAAGTCATGCTTGGTGTTGAAGTGGTAACGGTGACCACACCACTGCTAGGCAACTGTTGGCATCTGGAAGAAACCAAGGTTAAAAGTTTAGCAAGCAAATCAGTACTATATATAAAAGCAAAATCTTTCAAAGATATATTGGGCATTATTGAGCTCTGTGCTAATAAATTACAATGTGATTTACCATCCACCTGAACTATCCCTATTGTGACAAGTCAAAATGTATGCTGTGAAAATTGTCTGGTAGTTAAAACTCAGTGCAGCAGGAAGATCGTTTTATAGGGACATGTGCGCTGTAACTAACAAATGGCTACCTTGTAATTGAACTAGTGAGCTTAAGGTAACAATTTCAGAAGTTATGGACACAAAATGCTTGTGTTCAAATGATATCATCACCCGTAAGTCATGAGAAGGCTGCTGCTAAGTAACTATTAGCACCTAGGAGGCACACAGGCTAACAGCTAGCAAAAAGGCACAACAAAAAGATGAGGCCATTGGGAATACGAGTATTTTACTCATGCATATTGTATATTAAAAGTACAAAGAACCCTTCATACAAGTAAACTATAACCAACTCATTAAATATTTCTAGTGACTAGTAAGGGAATGCCACAAGAGAGACTCTTGAGCTGTGAAAAACGTCTAACAGGGAAACAGGGAATTTTATAGGGAATTGGGCAGTATGTAACCTCTTGAATTCTGTGTTAGTTACAGCACAAGTTGTCACAAACATTTCTATTTGTACATGAATTTAGGAAATTACACAAACGTTTTTTATTACAACATTTTATTTGGTATAATTTCACTCTGGCCAAAATTAACCTCGTAGCTGTTTTGCCATGACATATTTGTGCTACGCTCATCTAAGGTGCAGCTAGCAGGCTAGCTTCGCATGGAGATTACAGAAATTAGTGTGGTGTCATTCGAAACATTTTGTTCAGGGTCAGATAATTTACTAACATGTCCAGCTCTTGGTGTTGCGCACGTTCAAAGCTATTCTTTCAAGCTCAAAAGGCAATGTTTTAACCACCACTTTTATTACAGAACTAGCTGTGTACAGCTGGGTGTGGTAGATTTAACCACTACTCACTTTCACACTTCATTATTTCTGGACAAGAGAGATGAAGTTCACAGGATCAGACAGGACAAGTCTGAGGCCAGCACCATATATGACCACCGTATATGGACAGAGTGACACTTTGTGTAGGCAAATAATGGTAATGATAGTATTCGCTTGTGTCACTCGAGCTTATCAGTCTAGATCAACGATTAGAAAAGCTTTAATCGAAGCCACAATAAAGTGTGCTGTTTTAGAATGAGTGTTATTTTTAGCGCAGTATGACATCAGTGAAACAAGCAAAAGTGCACGGAGCAAATGTTTCACTCAGAATTTATGAGGCACTCTGCCAAAACTGTGATGCCTCACACAGCGATCCTCAAAAGTCCCAGGAAGTGTCATGAAAAGGAGACTGCCTGAGAGTTATGGCCATGGTTGCTGCTATGAAATTATGAAATTATTAGATCACACACACCAGCTGAAAAGTGACAAGAGAAGAGATTAAGGAAGTACAAACCTATCAAACAACTCAAAGGTTTTAGGCATTTATATGTAACAGAGTTATAGTGAATGATGTAGCATTCTTGTAACTCATTCAGTACACCAAACATTTTACAATCTTTAAGTGACGTGTGAGTCTCCTGCTTCAACCGCCCTCAGAGAAAACCATCTCTGTAAAGGTCACAAGCAACTTCCGGAAATGGGCGACTTCCTCTTGGCAGTCTTGAATACAAACTTACAATTCGTTCTTCCAAGCTGCGCACGCAGGCAGCGACAAGTCACATGTGTGCCTAAGCTGTGTTTTGTCATTATTATGCAAAGTGTCACAGTAAAGTACAGCAGTTCCTCATGATGCTATGTCACACATTCGATAATGGTGAACTTGTGCATGTAGCTATTATGTTTAAGGCAATAGATGTGAAACTGATATGGTTATGAGAACAGGGTCCCGCAGTTGCTGACTTCCTGTTAAACACACAAAAGCTCTCACAGACAGCGTGAAAAAAAGAAATCACATGAAAGTAGTGTACATAACCGTATATCAGCTAGACATGTTCCAGTAACCACAATGGTTTTGATGTTTGAGTTTGAGAAGAACAATGGAACATGAAACAAACATGATGTGGTCTAAAGACAATTTCATCTGTGTTGAAAGAATTCAGAACAATAGCTATAATTCAGAGTTTGTCAGTGTTTTATTAGCTGGAGTGCACCATCAACCAAAGCCAACCAAACCAAGATTTGCATGACCACTGAACTGAATGCAGTTAATGCTTTGCATGTCACAGCAGATTTATCCAATTTACTGAGTAAAAGTGCCAAATGTTTGATGGATCCTGCATGGATTTTCATTGTTTTAATGTAAACTGAAAATGCAAACTGAAAAAGTTACGAGCTGTTGACTGGCTCAAATAAACTGAAGTTCAACATCTAAACAGTTAATTTCTGTTGGATCCACGTGCTCCTCAAAAAGTCTAATTTCTTAAGTTGGAAGAAAGAAACTTGGTTATTTTGCTCAAAAGGGTACCGTTAGGCACTTGAGATGGATAAAATCAATTTGATATCAACAACTCACGGTCCACCACCAACAGTTTTTCCAAGTTATCAACCTCAGGTACAAAAATATTCTACTCGTATTCATAATGGCCTCATCCTTTCGTCTTTTCCAACATTAAGCTACTTGGTCATTAGCTTGCTAGCTGTTAGCTAGCAATTCACACATGGCTGACGCAAAGAAGCCACAGACCTGCTATATGAAGTTTTGCCATGACTATATTTACAGAAAATCAGGAAGTTAATTCAACTTTTCACTTCCTTAAAATATCAACGGTGACACCTTATTCTGCCACAAATTCAGGCTCTAGCACTAGGTACGGTTTCCACTTTTCAGGTGTGTCATTCCAGTATGCTCAGTTATTTTGGCAACAAGGAGCACATCTTAAACTACACACATCAAACTCCGCATGAAACTAGATGCAGGCTTTAAAATACTCCAGTACTCACTGAAAAATAAAGAAGCAAGGAACTTTCTGGGACTGGAACAGGCACCACAAGTTATTACGAGTTAATATTCAACCACAGCGATATAGATAAGTTCTTTTTAAGAAACGCTGGAGAAACTATTTACACATTGATCGAAAAACAGATTACTAAACAGGAGAAAGGGTGCACGTATGGGAGGGATAAGAAACCAAGATATAAAATCACAACAATGCCTGGGGTTGATATTGCAGTCGGTATATTGCACAAGACGACAGGGCTCAGTGGAGCTTGAAAGAAGGTGCTGGGATACACTGGCAAGGGACACTTTTATTAAGACACTTGTGTCGTGTCCTCAGTGTTTTATTGTGACTATCTTGACAGCATTTTTGGGGAGTTTGTGTTCCGCTACCAGAAAAAGAGAAGTTCATCATTTTAAACTGATTAAACATCTTCTCTCTTTTGCCAACTAAACGTTATTTCTAATGACTGGTTATTCTAAACTTACTGATTGGTCCGTATAAAGAAAGACAGAGGAAGCCGAACATTTCCAAAGCAACACAAAATCTAACCACATCTCTTACCCAACTCGCCTGCAACTGCCAAAACCGACAGCAACACATTGCTTTGGGGTAAATAGCAGCAAAGTAGAGAGATAACACGACAGAACCTTACGCAGTCACGTTCTTAGCCTGATCAGCTTCCAGTACCGCCTCTGACCATCAGATGCAATCGGTGCAGGAACAGAGGGCCCTGTCCATCCAGCTGCTATCTGATTACTCTCGTCGATGCATAGATGATTCAGCAGAAAATCACCCAAAAAACAGAAGGACCATTTCTGTGCTTGCTTGTGTGTGTGTGTGTGTGTGTGTGTGTGTGTGTTTGTGTGCATTTTTGTGCGTGTACATGATTCATGCTTCCTACTGGCTGAAAAAAAAAAAAAAACACAGTGAGGCCCTTGTTCCCTGAGGCTATGACTGATAGCTGATTTTCCTATTATTCCTTCTTCCTCTCCCACCAAAATGTAGAGAGAGGCATGACAGCAAAGCCCAGAAATTTATTTTGATATTTTACCACAATATGACTGGGTTAGTAGCCAGAATAGATTGTGACATCTGCACAGAGATATATGTCTGTGGTTATAAGATATTTGCAACTGTATGTCTGAACATCTTGATCATAACTGGACTTGGTGATTAAAATCCTAATTTTAAAGTCGCTGTACAGCTGCTCAAGTTTCAAACACAACATATCACATATACAGGACTGTTTCACTATACGGGTGATATGACAAATATGTCAGCAATCAGTCATTAGCAGTCATGTTCCTCCTCATATTTTCTCTCCTTTAAGTTCTGGTAAAGACACTCTAACACAAATGATGACACATTTTAAGCTGCGCAAATGCTATGAAATGCTATATACTTCCTGTTTCATAAGTGGGTGTTATCTGGAGGGTTTTGGAGGTCATCCGAATTTTTGACTGTAGCAAATATTCATTCATTACCTGTCTGCATCTTTTGAAAAACAAAACACTGATTTCCTTGCCGCTGTCACCCTCCGGTTTGCTCTGGAGTTTTTCAGGCCAGTTTTTGTAAAGTGTCTTGAGACAGTTTGTATTGTTATTAACACTGAATTGAAAATGAATTGAAATGAAGCTAACACACTGATGGACTATTCCATATGCATGCCAGGAAAACAATAGATACAGTACAAATTGAATGTTTAATCCTTAAATTCCATTTTTGTTTTATTCATTGAGTCACGAAAAGCTCTCTACTACTAAACTACTTTAAAAACAGGCCCAACTTTGACTTTGGTAACTTCAGAATGAAGGATCTGGTCCGAATCTGGACCTGAGCACCACGGCCCAGGGGGATGAGTTAAGTGCATCATCTCATTTCCAAACTGTCTCTGGCTCAGTTTTAGTTTCCACAAACTGCTGAATCTTTTTATGCTGCCATCATACAGGTCACTAACTCTGTCTGACTGCTGTACGGTGTTGGAAAGCTAGGACTACTGGAATAGAGAACAGCCATAAGCCTTCTTTTACCAAGGCAGTAATTTAGGTGCTGGTTGGGAGTCAATGCCAAAAGATTGCAAAAGATCTGTGTAGGAGACTGCATAAGAACAGCAACATTTTAGAAACAACCACTATTAAAGTCAAGTGGTGGTGGCCGCATTATCAATATTTAACAATTTTTAAGATGAAAAGCCAGAGCTTCAGTATCACCAACCACACAAATCGCAAGCAGCACCACTCTTGTTTGGGTGTAGCTCACTAAGTCAGGAGCAACATTTCAGTATCCAGTGATGTAACGAAGCAGCTCTTGGGTGTCTCTCAGGCGCACTGGAAAAGCAAACAAGGTTTGTGAGATGAACCAACTCCAAACAGGCACCAGCTCAGAACTTGCATTCTGTACCGGTGGAAAGAAGCTATCAATCAACATGATCCCTGGGAGATGGGCACAAAACACCTGGCATTCTCACGTGTTGGTTTTAGGCTTTTCACACATGCATGTTTGCATTTCACAATTCTTTTTATCTCCTGTTAGAGTCATAGTGTCCACACCGGCATCGGCTTGAGGGTAATGACACTAAATTATTCTGTTTCATTATAAATGTATAGCCTTGATGAAATCAAAGTGTATTAGTGTGTCATCAATAATACATGCGAGTCTACAAATATAACCAAGCCCAGTCACTCATTTTGTCTGCAGCAGTTCATTAGGCAGAAGCAGAGAGAGAGAGCGCTGTCTAAAACAGTCAAAGCCTGCACAACCTTAGCCAGTTTTGCAGAGGATAAAACAGCTTAATTTTGGAGATAGTGTGTCTGTCTGGCTAGAAGATGAAAGGCCGGCCAACATTTGTAGTCAACTAAGACAAGCATCAGCAGTCACTGCTAAATTTCCTGAGACAGTGTTAAGTCCTGCATTCAATCCATACGTGTCAGAAACAAGTAATAGACCTGGAAGGTAATCACTGTGCTCTGAGTTTTCAGACACCGTAGACAAAAGCGAGACCACTTGAGATTTCTTTTGGGACCTGGGAGGCAATCTTCAGGCACATACAGAAAGGCTTTTTGTTGGAGACGATTGAAATCATCTGGGTTAATGTATCATGTGGGAGTATCTGACAGCCTGAACAATAAGAAGGCTCATTGTGATTATAGATTCTGTGATTAGGTAGGGTTCTTACAGCGGGAGGAGGCCGTGACATTAAAATGTAGCTGTGCGGAATTATTCAGAGGTCTTAGTGGCGTGAATGCTTCTTAACTGTGTTTAGGCGCGATGGGGTTCAAGCAGACACTTCAACTCTCAAAATAAGCATATTTCCTTTGCCAACACATTGAGCTGCCAGAATGAAAACGGGTTTGATAAAATATACTTTTTAAAGTTGAGCGTGTTGTCCTGTTCACTGACCAGGCCACACATTTTTATTTCTCTGGGTTGTGTTAGAAGATATGATAGTAGAAATGCGTAGATTGTGTAGATTTACGAGTTTAAACTGATTATATTCTATTATTATTATTATCATTATTATTATATTCATGTATACATAGCACACATTACAAACATGTGTACGTCTGAGGCCACCAACACTAGTAGGCAGGCTACACATTGTTATTTTCTGTTATTTGAATTACATAATCCACGAGCCAGTCCTGCTTGTTTCCTGGCAACTTCTTCGCCCAAGGATGAATGAAAAGAAGTACTGACAAGGCAGAACCAAGATCAGGTTTTCATTGAAAAAAAAAAGCAAGGAATGGTGTGTGAATCGCATGAATCAGACAACACTGAGCAACTCCAGTGTTTTAGTGGAAACAAATGGACATGCATGCATGGATGCAGTTCTGACAGTTCATTTTACTGGTTGCACGTATTTCAAATGCAGTATTTTTGCATTTGCATTAGGATTTGAATATTTCCTCCACTTATGTACTGACAGAAGAAGAAAAATGCAACATCCGTGTAACAAAGTATTGGTGTTAAGTCTAGTGAAAGTCTAGACTAAAGTCTAAATAATGACCCAAAAATCTAAATGAAATCCTGTAGAACAAGCTGTCAGCTTAAAGGGGCCATCTGGAGGCTATGACATGAGTTAACATCATGCACAGCAGAGCAGACAGCAGCAGAGATGCTTCTGGTCTCAACAGCTGCTGATGAAACTACAACAACGACGCTGGAAACTTTGAGAGGTGGTGCGATGCTGCTGGAAACCCTTGGCGAGTCTTGAACGGTGCGTGTGTGTCGGGACAGTGCAGTTGTATACTCACGCCCTGGTCTTGGGGAAGCCCATGGACAGGAGCACGTCCAGAGTGGTCCCATGTTTGACGGTGTTCGGCCGGCTCTGGCGCTGCCTCCGAGGGGTCACTTTGGCATAAAGTTCCTCTTTAGCTGCCATAACTCAATGATCCATAGGCATATCAGGTCCACAGCTCCTCTGCTGTGTTTTCATTTGTTTAAGATTAAAAGAAAAGCAGAAGGATGAAAGCGACGGGCTGTTTAAACCGGGGTGGCTCTAGTTAAGCGGAAGCGCGTAGGAATCACGAAACGCAGCGAGGAAACGGGCATGTTTTTGGTTTGTCTGAATGTTGTGAGCTGGATCAAGCTGCCTCCTGACGGCTCGCACATGAAGTCAAAACCATCAGCAGGGGGCTCAGCCATGGGAAGTCACTTCTGCTCTCTGAACCGTGCCCCCGATTCACAGTCCCCGGCCGAGGCGAACATATCTGACCCCAGCTCGCCTCTCGCATCCGCTTAGTGGAAATAAATAAATAAAAATCAGATGTGACTACAAAAGCTTCTTTCCAAACGATGTCTTATTTATGAATGGTTCCTGGGTGAGCGAACGTTGAGCCTGAAAACGGTTGCGGCTCCAACTGCGCGGCCCCTTTACTTAAAGGGACAGCACACATTTTGGAGAGCGGAAGGGGAAACGGCGCGGTTTTACACGGAATACTGTTGAGACAACGAGTAACACACACTCGTCTCAAGTGAGGCGTGTGGTTTTGATGCGTGTGCGACTACAGTAATCACATTATTGGAGGCAGTGTTATAAAAAAATGCCGACGGAGGGTTTGATGGTGGAAAAAGCTCGTCACACTTCCCGTCTGCGAAGGGTGTCGACACTTCCCGCATGCGCAGTGCTTGGCAACGGGAGCAGCACGCGACAGCATCAGTTGCCACAGCAACCCGCTGAATTTATTCGTGTTATTTAGGCATTTACAAGTAAGGAATTCTCCATTTTCTTTATCGATGTAATGTAAATAGTATTTACTCACAGTAAGTATACAATATTTGCTGATGGAACCGAAACAAGTGTGTCTTCAGGATATTTGAAAACTTTTTTTTCCCCAACAAGAAGCTCTCAGCACACTTTAGGAGTTTTGCTGGAGAACTTGGGATACGGTTCAGCTGATGATGACAGGAATCTATGTTCTGGATTTAACGTGATTTAGTTTCTACCAATACATAAAACAAAATTAAAACTAGAGTTTTTAGAGTTGACAGTAAAATTTCAATCATCCATTTCTCTACACTACATTCAGTATTCACCGTATACTCAAGGTGGTATTTTGGTGGCATTTGTACAACTTGGTTTTATTTCACATTTATCCGATTGTGTTACAGAAATGGATGAAAATAATCTCGTTACAACTACAAGACAATATTTAAAACAACCTAACCCATAACAGAAAGTATATAAACATGCTTTAATTTTTAAGTCTCTTCTTAAGTCATGTTTTTGGCCTTTGATCAGTTATTGTTACTAAAAACAGCAAAATCTCCAAAGAAAAATAAGACATATACAGTGTCAAAGAACGTAGCTTAGCTGTATCACTGAAAAGCTTAAAATTGTCCTGATACAAATGTCGAACTCATTTAACAACTTTTTTTTATTATATATACACAACATTACATTCATCAGCTCAAAAATGTATACAAAGGAAAATATAATGTAAAAAAATTGAATAATTTAAATATTGAACCCGATAGTCATTATAATGTCATGATATGCATGTTCTGTCTTTATGAAACCATTTTCAGCACATGACGCGAGTATTTGTAGACATCAAGGAAAACAACTGAACCAAAACTAAGGCCTTTTAGTGGTAGGTAAACGATTTAAGAAAAATTTCGAATCATGTCATGGGGTACTTGTGTGTAATCAATTATGTTTAGACCACACATGACGCCTTATTAGCAAGACAGCAAAAACTTGCCTTGACTTACAAAGATATCCAATTCACTAAGATGTGCAGCATCGCAGCTGACATCTTCATCTGGAAGTTCATGTCTCGGAAAACACTAGCCGATTAAAAATAGTTAGAAGTTAAACGATTCAAAGGAATGAAAACTAAAATATCAATGTCATTCCAACAGCCTCCATAATTGACCCCAAAGATTAAACTCAGAGTTTCTAGCTAATATCAGAAAGCTCAGGGTCAACCGCTACAAACCAACAAATTGATCTAAACTACAAATGTAAAAACAGTCAAGTTATTTACAAGAAAAAGACACACTGACAGAAAAAGAATCTTGCACATTACAATAAATTTGCCTTTAAAAAAAAAAAGGACAACACCTCTCAGTGACACTCAGCTATGAACCTCAACTGAGCAACAAACACTGTTAAGAGCTGTTTATATGAAGATAATGATTTAACAGAAAAAACTGCTCCAGTTTAGTAGAGATGGAAGATGAAAAGCACACAGCAACAATGCGCTCAATCATATGCAAAAGAAATATTTGAAGGTAATATTGGTCAAAAGTAATCTCATTTCACAGAAAACGTACAATGTACACAGGAGGTGTAGGTGTATCTCTATTAAACCTGCTACTTAAAAATTCCGGAAAAACCACACACTGAGACATATTAAGAAGCAAAGAGGTCGCTGGTGTGACTCTTGATTGCAGACTATACCACAAACGACGACTTCTGTTTGAAATCCCCCTGGGAAACAAAAATATCACACATCATCGTCATTGCTTCTACATGCACAACAGTCCACAGCAAACCAATAAAAGTCTGAAACCGACAGCATCACACTTACATCTTCATCGTCACCACCACCATACAGTGAAGGGGGTTGGTAGACCGCATTGGACTTTGATTTGCTGCAGAATACAAAAATACACATTGAGGGAGACCCAGAGATCACAGAGTATTTTATCCTAACCTGCATTTCATCAAGCCAACTGTGTCAGGTAAAATTCAATGAGATATTATTAAAGAAAATCATCTTACCTTTCACTCTTCTCTGTAATGGGAAGAAAGAAAGCATGTCGGTAAGATAAAGTGCATATTACAAATGCGCAACAGAGGGCATGGTTAGTATTTTTCTTATAGCACAGATAAACATATATTCATAAATATACAATATAGCCAACATCCAGCGTTGAAAAATGAGCAAAAATCAGCATGTCATTTCATGTTACAAATCTATTACTGGATTTCTGCCACTGTCACTACTTTGTCCTAGGCTGTCTCTGATCACACCCTTACAACAGACACGTTTGAACACAGTGTCATGTAAGACCATGGGCCTGATGCCACAGAAATGTCAAGATGTTGCCAATCTTTCATGATTCTCTCATGATTCTTTCATGTGTGTCTAGGCCATCCAAATATTTTACAGCGCACAGCCAGCTCTAAAGAGAAAATCATCAGAAATTTCCACCCAGCTGCTGGCTGCGCCTGGACTACATGCAGCTTTAGGTTACTCTTTTCATCAATTCATTTAATAATTTTAAATTTCACCCAACAAGCTAACTATTCACTGATCATTAACAGCACATTGGTGAGCCTAACAGATGTCGTCATTCTAAAATAAGAATAATATAACACTCACTGGGCAGGTATCCCTTCTTGTTGGCATACCAAATGCCAACTGCCAGTAAGGCAAGAATCAGCAGAACTATTATCACTGCAGCAACAATTCCTCCAGTGTTTAGGTCACCTTAAAGAAAATACAGACAAACAATATGGTCATGTAAATAAGTACATTTTTATTCCTTCATTTCTGTCTGCCAAATCAAACAAAACTTTAGCTCAGACTGAAACATGTGATTATTATGAAATTAAAGCAAAGACAACTTACGGACTTCCATTCTCAGAGATTTGCAGCTCTGAGGAGGACCTGCAGAATTGGTTGCCTCACAGTAGTACACACCTGTGTCCATCTTGGTTGCAGAATCAAACTCCTGCAGTCAGACAGGAAATACTTTGGTGTTATAGGCATGTCAACCACAACGATTTAAATAAAGCAAAGTAAAGAGCTGCAGCTAACCAGGTTGCCATTGTCTGGGTTTAGTCTGTAGGTGGCATTTTGGAAGCCAGCAATCTTGCTAGGTTCACTGGGCAGAAGGACGCCATCTTTGTACCACTTGTATTTGGGAGGAGGTGAAGCATCGGGATCACTGCAGGACAGAACAGCTGTTTTGCCTGTCGTCACTGAAGTAGGGACCCTACACAGTGGTGGAGAAGGTGGCACTGCGGGGCACAAGTTTAATTTTTTTTTTATCTGCACTACTTATTTAGTACTACATAGCCTCCATCACTTAAACATGATTTTAAATGTGAGAAGTGCTTAAATAGGATTCTTACCCAGAACAGTCAGCTTCACAGAGGCTTCCCCAAATTGGCTATTAGTGCTCGACACCTCACAGTCGTACACTCCAGTGTCCTTGCGAGTCACCTTGGAAAATCTCAGATTACTGCCACCATACAGTGTCACACGGCTGGAATACGGCTCTGTGAAAAAGATGCAACATGAAAACATCCATCTCCAACTTTATTCATGGATAACAGAAAAGCTTCCAAGTTCATAAAACAGACCGACATGAATAAATCCAACCCAGTTTATTTTGGGGGTTGCTCATAGTTAATACGCATGCATCAACAAAATTTGTCTGCCCACAGCAATAATAAAATAAGAAGATAATTCATTTAGGGAAGGTAAAAAGAATTTTAAACCATGGCAGGGTGTTCTGTGCATGGGCAATGGCCAGACACCGGGTGGGATAAATGCATTTTCAATTACATCAAATCATTTTAAACAGATGTCAATCTCATGTCAATTTACTTACCAGTTGGTTTCCCATCAAAAACCACATATGTCTGTGAGCCTTTCAAATCCCTAAATTTCCACTCAACCCTGGCGTCTGAGCCAAAGTCTGCTGAATATGTGCATGTCAGATCAACACCTGAAAAACCAGAAGAGACAGTTGACGAGAGTAGCTCTTGACTTAACCTCTTCTTTAAAAGCATTTCTTATTGTTTCTAGGACTCACCTGCATTCTCTTTCACCTGCACATTTGCATTTGAGGTCGTGACTGAAAACCCGCTTGCACCTAGTCACAAAAAGAGAAAGAAATTTAAGGTGAATTAAGTGACAGACATTGACCAACGGAATTTTAAATGGTCCAAAGGGCCCTCACATCCTCCAAGTACACATCTTTTCAGCCCGGATTATTAAGTGATTGTACAGCTTTATCTACAGCAGTGAAGTACACAGATATTTGAGTTTTTTGTGTGATGTGTAGGGTTTTTCTCATCAGAAATATCTAAGATGCTTTGCACTGACACGGAGGATGTGTTTAGGTCAAAAGAGACAAGGTGGTAATGAGAGCTCTGAATGAAGTGCGAAGTCATACCTGCATACTTTCAGTACTCTGTTCAAACAAACAAAGCACCTGAAACTATAAGTCAACTGAGAGAAAATTAAAAACTACTTTGTCAGTAACTACTTTGACTTCAGTGACATTGAAAAAAATATTTTCTATTGACAACTCAGTATAAAAATACCAATGTAGCAAATTGAACTGAGAAACTGCACAGTTATATGTATTTGACATTTGACATGCTAAAAAATAAATGAATTAAAAAAAGACAATTATTTCCCTATATGTTGTTAGTAGCTGACTGCTTGAAATGAGATACTAAGATCGCAATGGGCTACATTACTATAAGCCTCTCCTTCTGTATTGGCAGCAAGTAGTTGACAAACCTACATTGTTCTTAGAATCGCAAACAAAGTCCTGAGGATTGAAGTACAGCCTTAGTCAACACTCCGAGCATGCTCACAAGCGCTGAGGGTGGGGTTTAAAAAAAAAAAAAAAAATAGTGCTTCATTCCTGTCTGCTGAGCTAGAGAGCTTCCGGTGAAACCACCAGCTTTCTGTCTGAAACTGGGTCTTTTCAGGCTCAGCTGAGCTACTAATAAATGTATAAATGCAGGCAGTCACATGCCTACCACTATATGTCCAGCTATTGCTCCACTTTACTCTAAACAACTTCCATTCTGTTTGTGGAGTTGCCTCATTAACCATTACATCGCCTGTCAGTCCTGTGCAACACAAAGAAGCTTCACCAGGACTCAGTTAATTATTTACTGTCTGCAAGTCATTCATTGAACAAGGCCCCTAATTTACTAAAAAACATATAAATATCAACTTTAAAATAAAGTGCTTGCTAAAATATGTATACTATAATTCAAAGCTATGCGAGGCGTTGTTGCTGTAGAGGCTTAATGAAGGGTTTCCTTGATGCCTGAAGGAGTCTCTCACAGTCAGTCTCACCTGAGATGACACAGCACGGTCATAGTTTTGGTTTGCTGGAGAGATAAGGCATCACAGTAAAAATGAAACCACGCCAAGACTTTGTTGTTTTCCAAGAGTTTCAGTGTACTGATAGTAGCTGTTGAAGCCCTGGGAAAAATGCAGGCTTGGGAGCTTACAGAAACTCACGTATGACAAGATGTTAAGCATCTTCTCTGTAAGGATATGGAGTCACGATCATCAGACAGGTGAACAATACAGCATCAACACACATAATTTGAGTCTAACAGCTACAAACAGTAGCAGCTGGATCCCTGAATATAAGCACCTCCCAAAGTCACTTATTAAAAGCTGACACAAAATAATTTAGATGTATTTAAACCTTTATGGACTTTAGCCATGAAACTCAGAACTACATTACAGTCATAAGATCTGTCGGTACGTTCAACGCGGAAATAAAACATGGTCATTTGATTACATTTGAATTAGCAGAGGAATAGGTTTTTCATTTTGAAGAAGTAAGCAGAAATTATTATATATATTGTCATTGCTGCTGTGTGCTTCTTCTTCTTCTTCTTTTTAAAAAAAATATATATGTGTGTGTGTGTTTGTGTATATTAATAAAAAAGTATTTAAGCGATATGTCATATTGGACTTGTGAGTATATCCACATGAACAAAAAAACAAAAACAAAAAAACAAACAAACAAACAAAAACCTTAAAAGCAAATGTGTAAGCGATCTTTGGCCGAGAATGGCGTGACACAGTTTCCTTCCAATCCAGGACGCAGCTGACGCAGACAATCCAGTCGGAACTTAAATCAAGCAAAGTGAACACAAACAGTGTGTATTCGATATTGTGGCTTCAAAGACCATTTTTAAGACTAGACTACTCCACCCGCCGCGCTTTACCTGCCCATCATTTATAAAGCTACATCGCGACCAACATTCAAAAATATCATGAAACTTTAAAGATCCCATTTTATAATTACACAACTCAACTAACCATTGGCAAAGCAGGTCAAGCTTCGCGAACCAGGCCCGAGCCACATTTCACAACTTAATAAATTTAACTTTTCAAATCCCAGGGATCGATTGTCGATGTAATTGCGCAAAGTTGTTCAAACGATTAGAATTTTCAACATTTGAATATCCCAAATGATAGAAATAATGAACAACCACTCACCTGCTGCTGCGCATAAAAGCAGGAACACCGAGGCGAAGCCGCTGTAACTCATATCTGCTCCTTGTTGTTCCCACACGGAGACCCTCTTTCACGCTCTACCCCCGCAGAAAAAATAAGAAAGCAACAAACTCACACAAAATTCCTCCTCGCGTCGAATGAACAACTAAGGACAACTTTTGTGTCTTTCTTTAATTGCGCGTATCGGGGAGTTGGTCCGCAGTAACCGTCAGCTCACCTGTGGAGGCCGCCCTACAGGTAACAACAACTACCTGTTATGCGATCCTTCGGATGATGACGTCAGATTGAAAAAACAGGTTGGACCGGAAATACCTGAGGACAGAGACAGCTCGAATTTGAAGCCAGCTGCTTACAGCCTCCACCAGTCAGCAGATTCTGTGTAATGTAACCCAGAATTTAGTAACTACGTAACACATAATGTCTATCACTCCCTCTTCAAAGTTGCCACGACAGTCTTCCTGATTTGCAGTTATCGATAAGCGTGTCTGGCCCATTAAAGGGTTGCCCCTAAACTTCCAAGTACTAGTAAAAATAAGAATTAAACAAAACTGTTGTTGTTTGTTTGTGTCTTAAGGGCTTGTCTTTGATAAGATGACAAAATAATGTTAATAATAAAAATCATCACGATAGCAGAACGTATATGGTTTAAACATAGAAGGGGGAGTGTGTAGAATGTCTCTTAGACAGGGTTGCCTATCTTTATTGACTTTCATATCTTTACGTTTATTTTGTTCCTACTTCATCTTCTCATTTAAACGCAATTTATTTATTCATTTTTAAATGAAATGATAATTAAAGCACCCCTAAAGCTCTGTCCCTAGAAGCATCCCTGAGTTATCTATTCCTACCTAAATGCATCATTCTCCAACCCTCACCATTACAGCAGCTGACTCACCTGTGATAGAACAACAGCTTTATTCATATTCATTCTCAAACTTTCATGTACCATCATCAGCTATATCTTGTATTTGTGTCACAATCAGATTCTACATGTATGCTTTAATATATGCCCCATACATGATAACTGAATAAACCATGAGGTAATAGTACTATTATGAATGGATGCTCACTATTACATTTTTGTTCCTTCTAATTATGTGATTGAAATGGACATGGACAATGGAGATGTTTGAGCTGTTGCCCTCTAGGAGGTGCTACAGATGTATTAGATCATGGCCAAACAGACTGAAAAGCAGTTTCTGTCCGAGAGCCATCACCACCCCGAACTCTCACATACAGCAACCCCTGTAATATACAATGTACAAATAATACAACTACATTGACTCTTTACCTGCTATTATGTCTTATCCATCTATTATAAAAACCTTGTGCAATACATGTTTATACATTTACACTTTACCACTGCTGCAATAAAAACATATATTATATTTAATAATTTTATATATTTTCATTATTTTTTGGTATTGGTATTTTACCCTTAGCTGTATATCTTGTAAATAGTACTTTCCTTTTTATTTATTTTATTTTACATACTTGTGTTATTTTTTGCACTGAAAAGGAGAAGCTCTCCTATCTCATTGTTAGAGATATAATGACAATAAAGGGCATTCTATTCTATTCTATTCTTTTATTTGAAATGTTTTACTTCAGAAATTTTCCCAACATTTTCATAGTCTAATATCAACTGAAACCACTAGAAACCAAACTAAATATAATAAAATAAGCTAGTTGATTCAAATTTTACTTATTCATCAATAATCATTAATGACCTTGTATGTACAATGTTTATCCCTTAACTGTTATTAGAATTTATGAGCTATGAAATAATGTGAAATGTAATTAAGAGCTGCACAGATCAGTCATAACATTATGATCAACTGTTCAAGTGAGTAACTGATTATCTTGTCATCATGGCATCTGTCAGTGGGTTAAGCAGTAAGAGAACATTTTGTCCTCGGTAATAATGTGTTAGTAGCAAGGAATAGGGAAGTGGAAGCAGTTTAGTGAATCTGCCAAACGCTTCTCAGTCATCCAGGTCATGGTAATCCATAACGCGTTAAAAAAAAACGCAACAGAAACTTGTAGATTTTCTTGAAGACGTTTCATCATCGCCACTCATCAGAGTAGCTTCTCCCGTTCTAAGAGACTAGTGGGAAGCTGTCAAAAGCTGAATTTTGATAACTTGTCATCTTGGTCGTAGTATGTCCCAAACAGCTGATCTTATGTGGCGTCCCCAGCCTGCATTCATCAGTTTCTATCAAAAGTGGCCTATGGAAGGAGAAGTGGTGAACCAAAATCAGGTTCAAGCCTCACTGATGCAGGTGGCAAAGGGAAGGTTTGGTTCTTGTGGTTCCATCTAATGAACGAGCTACTGTAGCAAACCGCAAAAGCTGATGCTGGGTCTGATAGAAAGGTACTAAAACACAAAATGCATCACAGTTTGTTTTGTTGTGGGCTGCATAGCCATGGAGCACGAAAAGGAAGGAAGAAGACGGCCTGATGGACATTTCATTTTATAAGTTCAGTAAGTTAGCTTGACTACTTTCTGTTACGCCATGCTCAGCTAACAATACACTAATACACTTCTACATTAGTATCATCGTGCCCTACTGCCTTCTTGTCAGCTTTCATCTGCTGAGCTTCCTCTCAGTTTATAGGTCAGGCACTCATTCAGTGTTCTGTTCTACTTAAAATGTGAATTGTCATTTCTCCAAAGTTAGTTTAATGAATGTGTCAGCCTAAAAATTGGCTTCAAAAATTTAATTCAATATGCACTTAAACTGCATTATTTTAACAGAAGTATCAGCAACACAATTAATGTAAAACATAACACCACTTTATTATGTTTAAGATGCAAATCAAATCAGAGGAAAATAGTCTGAATGTGAAAGAGTTGTGCATTAGTATAAACATGCATTAAATTCAATGTAAAAAGTCAGATGTGTGATTCAGTCCTTTGCGCACGCCTACAAACGGAACAGCACCACAAGCCTGCACAAATGCTCTTGCAGATGCATGATTTGGCAACATGGTGAAACTAGCGTATGTGTACGACGTGTAGTCGCAAACGGGGCCTTACGGTGTGCACATGTCTACTGCTGCTCTGATCACTCTTTAACAATACATAATATTGTCACTGTGCATCTTCTAACTCAGTGTAAGAGAGTAACAAATAGAAACATACTTGAACACGTTCTTATTGTCTAGATATTACTGGTTTAGCATGTTTATGACTTATTGTGAAATAATTCTATTGTGTAAATTTCTATTGTGTAAACTTCAAATCTGCTTTGCTCCATTATACAAGTGATCACAAATGCACATTAGCTTGCCACTATCCTAGATACGGTCCAGCTGTAACAAGATATTCTCTGGTTAAACTTGATTTTGAACTTCCTTATACCTATAATCACCAATGGCATCAGATTCTTCTTTTTGTATTACCCTTTCAAATATTATTCATTTTGACTCAGCCCTACCATCTACAGGTGATAATAGGGGCCTGCAGTGTCATAGTATGCATAAACATGCATGTTAGAAACCATGCATAAAACATGAAGCACACTGACTGACCAACCTTCATCTTTTGTTTGTGTTGTTTCAGTTCATTTTATTGTCATTATACAGTACATGATAAAGCAGTGCTTTGTAGTGCATTTATATGTTTGTGCTTTTGCTACATACCACCTACTCAACTACAGACATAAGTAAAAATCCCCGACATTATCAGAGAAAACATTGCATCCTTAAAAAGCTTGTTCAGTGTAAATTTATAAATACAATCGTTACTGTAGGTGTGAGTATACTCAGTAAGCCTCGGCGGAACATGGTCACGTATCTCAGGCACAAGTGAAATCAAAATAAAGGCTGAGTTTGTGTTTTGGTTTTCTTCGTAACAACAGTCGAGGGAGCCGTCGTCACCTCGGAATAGAATAAAATAGACCTTATTGCTCATGCGTGCATCAGTGGTCAGTCAAAAAACAGCTCTACAGTTTAGATTAAAACCCCTCTGCTGTCTCTGCTGCCATATCCATTTCTTATTGACAAACACTACACAGCTGTCTTTCATCAGTGGACCTGCGTGGCACAGGGTCGTCTCTGTTCGCCCTCACCGTTCGGAAGCCAAGAAGAGACACAGGGGACGGATTTGAGCCAGGCAAAATAGATTGCTTTCCTCAAAGAGTGATGAAACTCAGCAATAATTCACATTGCTGAGAGCAACGTTGCATAACTTTGAGCTGGAAAGATCTTAGCCAGTAGATAGCAGAGCAAAAGCAGCTTTCCCCCTCATAATTTCTGTCCTCACAGATAGATCTTATTATCTTGCTAACGAGACTGAAGGCAGAAGCATAATATATTTATCCGCATTTAATACATCTGCTAGAATTATTGGAAGTAGATATGAAATAGTATAGAATATAGACTCTTTAATTTAGGACTAAGTCACATTCATGCTTCTTACTCATCAAACTGTTAGTTAGGCAAGTTCTAACAGAAACGTACTGTTCACTTTAATATGTGAGAGTACTGCAGAGTATAAAGTATTTGCAGCAGTATGTGTGCTTAGTAGTTCGTGCATAATGCAGAGTACGCAGGCCTGTGTTATACCAAATGTGCACTGTACGTATGTACAGTTCAGCTCGTTGCACTTTGTGCATACACATCACTTCAGGAGAGTCCAGTGTCAGTCACCAGATTATGGATGTCAACATATGCATCAGTTTGGCGCCTTCTTCACAGCCAGTGAATTTCCAGCAGCATGGGAAGAGCCATCAAGGTCAGCAGTGGGCTACTGCAGCTCTGTAACAGGACACTCCAGGCCGAGCAGGGGAGGAGGAGCCCTGCATTAAGAACAATCGTGAGAATTTAGTTTGGCAAGCTCAAGTTTCCTTTTTACTTGTAAAATAACAGGAAGTAGGAACAAGGAGCTTACTTCTTTCAACTATAGAAGTTTTGGATGCTGTGACTGAGTTGGATTTGATGGTGCAGGTGAAGTTGGCCTTAGTAGTGGGCAGGTTTCTAAACAGCATGCGGCAGTTGTTGCCTGGGAAGATGCGGACTTTGACACGTTTCTTGAAGGGGGCGTGCTGCTCTTCCTCTGGGTCCGTAGTGTCAAGGAGTCTTGCACCTTGTGTGTACTTGCAAAAGACTTCTGGTGACTCAGCGGGAAGCGCATATTTGCAGTCCATCCTGAGGTGGTCCTCGCCTAGAGCGCAGTAGAACAACTGAATCACCTTCTGAGCCGATGCAAAGCCTATGGGTGGCATGACACAAAGAGGTGATCTGGTAGTCATTAAAAATACCGTTTGTCAGTGTCAGAAAGTCACTCTGATGAGAAGACATGCTATTGACAATGTGTGGTTTGTCTTACCAAAAAGTAACACTGTGGTAAGGATAAACATTCTCCCAAGATTCCTGGAGAAATAGACGATATAACAAATTTGAGTAAATTGATGCTAAACAAGCGGATTGCCCGCTTATGTTAAGTGTTCGTTGAGGTTGCAAACAAATAAAGCCTGTAAAGCACTTCTGCAGCTTGTATGCGATCCCACAGAAAAGTCACTGGACCATAATCCCAAACAACTGATCACAATACAGCATCTCCGTTTACGCTGCAAAGACATGAACTGCAAACTTCACTGGTGGGCTGCCAACACTGACGCATTCCTGTGCTTTACCTCTCTGGGGAGTGCAGACCATTCAACTATTTGCATGATATAATACATGCAGTAAAGATGCCGATGTTTCATTTGCTTCATGCAAACCTGCTCTTCATTCAGATATTTGCTGTAGTGCAGCACTGAGCCCAATAATTCAGCCACAATAACAGAATGACAGAGAGCCATTCAGGTCAATATTTTAGCTCGCATTCAACATATAACAGCAGATGAATCACTCTCACCTTCTCTGATGCATTTTGAGTCTTCCTCAGTGCTCTGCAGTGTGATGCCGGGGGTAGATACAGTAGAGGTCGGTTTATAGAAGTAACAGAGGAGAGAGAGAGGGGGACAGAAAGAGAGGGGAGGGGGGAGAAAATGCTGCTCCAGTGGACTTAGGGGACACTTCACAGTACAGTATGAGGTTTTGTATTGATTTCTAGCTTCTGTTTTACCAGAGGACAAAGGATCACATGTCAATACACACACACACACACACACACACACACACACACACACAGACACACAAACACACAAACACACACACACACACACACACTCACACACACACACGTGAAATAATACAAAGGACGAGTGTTGATGGGGGTTGATTAGCTGAAGCGCCTCAGCAGCCCATCTACATTTCCACACGCCTTGAAATATGTGTCAGCAGTTTCTTTGTTACTTTTACCAAAATTACTTATACATACAATGTTAAATGCTATAATTCATCTGATTTATTCAAGATCAATTGGACATCCATATTGTGCTCGTTTGCATCTGCCTTGAAGACACACGATAGTGGGGAAACAAAAACAACAAGTATTCTGCCAATAACATCCATATGAAGCATGTGAGAGGATATATCTGAAAAGACACAATCATTGCCGTTTCAAAAGCCACACTGCTAGCTGGAGCAAAAAAGAAAACTGCTGTAACATCACTTGGTACAAGTTTAACAGAGCCACTCACTGAACTATTAACTGACTGTTGACACAAGTAAAATTCTGTGATGAACACCCAAAATACCTTTTCCCAAACAGAGGCTGAACTTCTGAAGCAGTTCCATTGTTTTCATTAATTTATCATTAATCCCCTAATAGTAATATTACTCCACCTGCACAGGTGAATAACTATATATTGTGACAAAGTGCTTATTTGTATATTAATAGCTATGGTTTTAGACAATCTGACAACATTGTTTTGTGCTGCCTAAAAAATGAAGCACCATTAGAATGCCATCTTGACAAATCCTTTGAGACAGACCCACATTATCCTGTGTATCCTGTGTATCCTCTGCATCCTCTTCATTCTGCTCATCCATTTTGTCAAGGTCCTTCCTGGACAGCTGCTGAACAACTGGCACGCTGAAGCAGTCTCCCGGGACACTGACAGAAGCGTTGCAGAGGTCTCCGAAAGGCACAAACCACAGTGCACACTGAGGAGACAGATGCTCCTTTACCACGTGTTTCATGCTATGTATTATCATGTAACTTTGCTCCCTCCGTTTGGAACGTAAAAAGCGAGATTGCAGAAAACGATTCATTTGAGGCTGTGAAGCAGAGATCTCTGCTGCTCCTCTGCTGGATGCTGCTGCTGATACACTGCAGATGAAACATAAACCCTTACCCGTCCTTCTCCAACCATGTATATTATTATACAGGGAGTATATTGTTGCAAAGATGATTTATGTCCACCAATATTCTGTACAGCCAATATTCTGTACAGCCCAGCGGACAACTGGGCTGTACAGAGGGGCTCTTCCAGTGACAGGCTGCTGTCTCTGTGCTGTCCCACTGACAGATTGTCCCTCAGGACACGTCTCTACAACACCTCCCTGTGAGGGCGCAACTGAACTGTGGTTGATCTGCTACTACTTTCTGCTACTATATATATTTATATTTACATACAGAATTATATTTTAATTCATTTATATGTGTTACAAATTACACATCTTAAATATCTCAGATAATTTGCACAGTATTTATATATCATATAGCTCATACATGTACTCATATACTGTCTTTAAACTGATTTATTGTACACAATATTATACTTTTTTTATTACCACATATCTACATTTACATATTTATCGCATTTTACATGTTAGTATATTGTGTATCTGTCTATGTATATTCGTGGTCTAAAACATTACTTCACCTGATGTGGCTTGTTACTTTGACAAGATCTGACCAGCAACTGAAGAAGCGTCTTGTATGAAGAAGAAGAATCTCTTCCTCAAATAGTTGATTTACCAGCCACTGTCTGCAGTTTGCTCTCTACAAAGTGAGTGAGAAGTGTAATGGACAGCAACACTTTAAATATTTCAAGTACACATATTTCTTTGTATGTCTTTTTGTTCTTAAGCTTCTTCTACCACTGGCTGGTTAATCATGTTAAGAACAGAACTTCCTATAGAAATACTCATACATTTAAGTAAAGTAAAAGCAAATATGGCAGTGAAGACTTTCTATTTTCAACTGTAGTGGATATTATGGCAACTAATCTCAGTAAAAAAAATTCAACTGTTGATTTTTAGTTTCCACCATCCTCTGGTTCTGGTTCTGAATAAACTTCAGTTGGCAGAATTTGCACATGTGCAGTTTCTAACCTGCCTCAAAGACAGTGCCACGGCTTGCTCTGAAACAAAAACTTTCAAATGAACCTCTCTGAAGGAAAAAAGTTTGGACTTAAACTTCATTACCCTGGGCTTAGAGCCCAAAGATGATCTGAATGTCTCAATATGTATTCTGCACCTCATTTCCACCACAGCATGGGCTAGTGGTAGTGCTTCCAGTGTTTGTCCAGCAGAGGGAACTCTTGTTTTACACCACTATTAGCAGTCCAACTCTCAAAAACACGAACCTGTATAGTTGTGATGAGTGGTAAAGAATAAATAAATAAATTAAAAAAAAAAATGCACCCCTGCAACCTTACAACACAGCGAACGAGTCAAGATAAAGGTGTAGTTCACCCACACACCTTTTTATCCACAGTGTATTGAGTTAAACTTGGAGGTTAATGAGCGTTGAAGAGCCACCATTTACTTGACATTTAGTTCGCATTTTACTGATTCTACACCTTACAGAAACGAGTGCATCTCAGTAGTGTGCATAGTTTGGAGAACATCTGTGGAGTTCGTGTGTGAGGGCGTATTGTATCGCCGATCGAACAGTCTGCGCTGCTGTGCTGATGATTCTGCTGCTGATGCTGCTGATGCTGCCCTGCATACCAGCACAGCAGCAAGACTGACAGGGGACAAGGGCTATACATCAGGTAAGACGGTCTACCTGATTCCTAGAGGTAGTAAACGCGGTTTGGACATGTCAATGAAATCGTAGAAGCATTTCACTTCGGATGTAGGTGTGTTAGATGCGCGGGCGCAGGGCTGTCGTTCCTTTCTTCTGCAGTTTGCTGCAGTGTAATGAGTCTGAATGGGCGTAGTCCTATCTGCATTTGGGCTGCAGGCAGAGCCGCACATGCAGGCCCGCTCTAACTGCGCTATTGGATGCTATTAGGCTATGCAGGTTATTACAGGTACACGCATGTATGTGCCTAGAGAGTGAGCCATCTCCTGTTTATTCCACTCACGGTGGTCCTGCTTTGCTCGTTTAACTTTCTCTTGCGGTGTCTCTTCTTTAACTTTGCCAGGCAATAGTGAAGGTTATTGATCTGATCGGACAGACAACAGACATGGAGCTGCACCTATTCGTCACCACCTGTCTCCTCTTTGGCAAAATAATGATGACGCATCAAACTCACAGTATGTGCTTCTCTCTCTTTTTTTCTTTTTAATTTATTTTCTTTTCAATGTTTGTCTTCCTTAAAATGGTCTGTGACGTGAGACTAGTGTATGCTATTCATTTCAAGTGGGTTGAATAAAGACAAAATGTTTATTGTTATGTCAGAGATATGCAGAGGTGCTAAAAAAAACTAGCAGTTATAATAAAAAAAAAACGCCTGGTCTACAGCATACACTGCTGCAAGGTGTTATTAGCCAGTTTTACCACAGGGGTCACCAAAGTCTCATTTAGGATTGCGTCATCAAATATACACCCATCAGCCACAACATTAAAACCGCTGGCAGGAGAAATAAATAACATTGACCATGTTGTGACGATTCAGTCTTCTGTTGGGAAACTTTTGGACCGGGATTCATGATGATGTTACTGATACTCGTGGTCACCCGTGCCCATGCTTTGAGTCCCATCAGTGTTGGATGTACAAGGGCCTACACAATATTAGGAAGATGATCATAATGTTATGCCTGTTCAACGTACTAAAGTAAAATACACTGCTTACTTAATTCAATTCAATTCAGTTTTATTTATATAGCGCCAATAACAATACAAATCGTCTCAAGACGCTTCACAAAAACTAGCCTGCAACCTCCAGAGCAAGCCTGAGGGTGACGGTGGCAAGGAAAAACTCCCTTTTAACAGGAAGAAACCTTGAGCAGAACCCAGCTCATATGGAGGGACCCATCTGCTGAAGGCCAGCCGGTTAGAAACAGAGAAGACAGAGAGAAAAGAAGAGCAGGAGAAACAAGATAAACAAACTTCTGTCATAGATACATACATCAAGCTGAAGGAAACATGTAGGGTCTAGTAATATAGCACATAGCTGATGATCTGTGACAGTTTGTGAGTATGACAGGACAGGTTGGTGAATTGTTCATCTAGGTAGGAGTGGACAACTGGAGGAGGCCATGATGACTGGGGCAGATGCAGTTTAAGATTTCATAGAGAAAGGATCTTTGTTTTTGCACAAAGATCCTTTTGTAATGTTGGATACAATGTTTTTAAATATGCCCTGGTTGTATCCTCAGATTTTGTCACTGACATCTTTATGAAATCTTTCAATATGGAATGGTGAGATTTTAAAGTAATTTGTAAGTTTAATCTTACAAAAGAGATTCATTGCAACTTAAATTATACAATTATTAGTATAATTAGTAGTAGTAGTATGTCACTGAAATATCAACCTAAGTCTTTTCAGTCAATCAGTGTCAGCAACTGCTACCTAGATTAGCCAGACTGCTATTTGGTGCTAGTTGCTCGTGCAACTACTCTACTGATTTTTCTTCAGTTCTAAGAGACTGGTGGGAAGTTAAGGTTTAAATAGGAGACTCTCTGGGTAAAACCCATCAGGAACTTGCTGGATACTTACCTTAAATTTACTTTAAAATCTCACCATTCCATATTGAAAGATTTCATAAAGATGTCAGTGACAAAAGCTGAGGATACAACCAGGGCATATTTAAAAACATTGTATCCAACATTACAAAAGGATCTTTGTGCAAAAACAAATGGGGAAATTCCACTCCAAGTATTTGGATTACCACAACTGATGACTGAGAACTTTCACAGACAAAATACCACCTCCTGCCTAGCTAATGAACTAGCTGGACTAGCTAGCTAGGCACAGCGGAGCTCGTGATATTAGTTAATTCAAAATTGTCTTTTAAATGGTTTTCAGGAATTTGTAAAATGTTTCTCAGAGTAAAACACACATCACAGTGAAGAGCAAATGGACAAACGGTATTTCACTGTGGCTGCTGAAGCCAATTAGAGCTCACAATAGACAATGTGTGCACTACCAAATGTGTATTTTTGACAGTTTCTTTCAACAATTCTGAAAGAAAACATAGAAACCAAAAAGCCAATTGTGTAGATTTGGCTCCTATATTACAGTCCTCTCGCAAATTGTAGAGAGTTTTATTCCAATTTGTCTCGGTTTTTATAAGAATTTCACAGTGGAATAAAAAAACTGATAGTTTTGTGTATTCTGAATGTAACATTTTAGCATACTGTGATATAACCCCTGTGTGCATGTCTTTCAGTGAACTCAGTATACACGTTTCTGTTCGCTCCACGTGGGCCTCAGATGTTTCCATGTCTAACTTACCTGGAGAGAAATGTTAGGGTGGACTGCGAGTTCCCTCCCACATATCAGATCCCCGGCCCCTACTGTGAGTATCGGCAGGACAGCCGGCTGGTGGGCAGCACCTACCCCAACGCTGTCATCTACGTATCCACGGAGGACCGCAGGAGGAGCAACGTCAGCCTGGTCGCTCCCAATCTGTGCCGCCTCACCTGGGCCCCGCTGGCTGACGAGAAGCCTTACACCTACACCTGTAGGGTTTATCAGGGCAACAGCTGGAAGGAGAACAGCATGGCGGTTCACCAAAGTGAGTGGAGATTACTTGTTAGCTGGATTTGTTTCACTGGTAGACACGTTATCTAAAACTGACCTTTCTTCACTGCAGGGATTCTTCCAATCTGCTCTGCGATCAGTGTTATGTTCAAGTCAGCGCCATGGTTTTTGTCGCTGGTGATGTCACTTCCTGTAGCTGTGGGTCTTCTGAGTCCTTGAAATCTCACTCTTCACAGGGTAACAACCTAATGGACCTCTACATTATCTTACTTTGATTTGATAGTTGTCAGTTGGCTCAGTGTGAGCGAATGTTATTTCAGTTCATTTTTAAGCAGAGAATACATGAAAAAGACTGAAAAATTATCAACCCCTTGTTGGAATAATCCTTAAAAAATGAGAGATTCTGTGTAACACCACTGTACCTTGAACACCATTGTTTCACAGTGCTTTTAAAGATGATGACGAGATCGAATGACAAACCCAATAACAGATTCGTTTCTGTCTTCATCAGGTCTCTCTTGTACATAAGATTCGGTAGAAGCCATCTGTATACAAACATTTTGTTAAGTAAAGAAATATTAATTTATTTTTTTTGTATTTTTTCACAAAAAAATATGCTTCTTATAGATTTATATTACATCTTATTGTTAATATAAATTATTACATACGCCTAAAACAGTAATGATAAATTACAATTGGAGATCACAAGACGCATGATCTTTCAACATAGTTATGTGGCAAAAGTGGAGAATCCTGTCATTTGATTTAATGTTCTGCAGATTCATTTTTGCTCAACTATACATACAATATGTAAGCTAGAGATGTATTCAGGTGGACGTTATGGCTATGAAATAATAGTAATAAGTAACTGCTCAGACACTGCCTTTTCTGCTTGCATTGGGCCTCTCTGTTACCTCCAATACCTTTAAATACAATCAAGTTGAACTCTCATGTGGAGTTCATCTGATGATAACAAATGAGCTCAAGTAAAACCTCACTTAAAGACTTTTGGAGCTCTGTCATTGTGCCACGTTTCAGCTTTTGCTTTGATGCTCATCTGCCCCACAGCCTAAAAACGACAGGAGGAGCTTGACTGTTCTGAATGTTCATGAAGTCTGATGGCAAATAATTCTGCAGCAGATGGGTAGACATTATCAAGAGATGAAGGAAACGCAATGTCCTGCTAAGCAGTAGCTCACTGTAAAAATCGAGGTGTGTTTAATTGAGACATCGCATACAAATGCACATCTTACTGAGCACAGTATGTGTGTCTATGATAATCAATGCAGCACTTCAATTATAATATTTATTTTTAAAGTGTACCCAGTCTCTCCAAATACACATTTGAGCCTTTGTTCATGCAGCTCACTTCAACCTTGATGTTTTCACATGTCACATTTCTGACATTGATGGCATGCTTTGTTTTTCATTCACTTTGGCCTCATTATCTAACAAGCATTATTTGCATTATTTAACACATAGCATTATTTGCAAAATAGTACTGTATGTAAATGTAATAATGACGTCTTAATATTTATTTTCAAAAGGCTTATTTTATTCTACCGCTAAAGGTGTACTAAATGCTATGACAACATAAATAAAGGTTATACATTATAAAGGCACCCTGTGTTTTTCCTTTATAAGCAGCTTTTTTCAAATGTCAAATATATGCTTCAGTTCTATGTTAATGCTTTGGACAATCCCAATGTGCATTTTACATAAATCACTTTAACACATGTGTATCACGTGTATTGTTGGTCTCACTGCAGTTCTAGTACTCACTATATGCTGGGATGCAGCCCAGTCGACAACCAAAATCACTATAACAGTGGAGTGAATTAAAAGCTTGCTCTGCATCCGAAAGCCTGCACTAGCTTTCTTTAACACTAGAGGTCACCAACATCTCAAGCTGCTGTGTTTGTCAGGTGCTTTTTTTTTTCTATGGCCAGCTTCCTCCAGAGGAAGCTCTTGCACAAGCAAGGCAGCTCCCTTAAAACTGCATAGAGTTTATACAAAGAGTTTATACAAAGAACTCACCATGAGAACATATCTTGTCCAGTTTAAACTATTTGCAATGCATTATTTGTGGGTCTTTTTCACAGGGCACACTCTGGTACCGCAGGTAAATCATTGCTCATACATTATTATTTATGTTATAATAATAATGGCTGTTATGTGTGTCATTTTCCTTGGTTTACTGGGACATTTAATGTACACGATCATGTTTTTCATTTCTCCTCTACAATGGTGTGTGACACAGTGTTGCAGTAGTGAGCTCTGACAATGTCTTTTCTCCCCTGCTTGTTTGGTTAATTGGTGATTCTAAATTGGCAATAGGTGTGGGTGGTTGTTTGACCCACTTCTTACCTACAACCGCTTCTCACCTGACAACCAAGATCCATTGTCCCCCTGCAACCTGCTTGACTTATGCTTGAATCCTTAATTATAGGAGAAAAAACAGGTGTTATGCTCTGACTGTGACTCTTAGTATTTACATTTTATGCTGTATAAATAGCTCAAAATAGAGCATTTTGGTAGAAGTTACATAAGTGAAAGTTACTATGTGAGTTATTGTGGTTGGCAGTCAGACTGTAGAAGTGCTGTGAGTATCTGTTCAGATGCTTATCTGTCAGTGTTGCAAGAAGTCGAATTTTCTTACAATTCATTCATTCAGACATGAAGATAAATTGTTCGAAAACTCAGGAGCTGAAGAACTGAGACTCTTCTCAGAGCAAAACTGTGATGCATTAGGAAGACAGCATCACTCATGGCAAAGAACATTAAACATAGCATAAAGTGAAGGTGAAGTCACATCCTGTCAAAATGAAAGCAGAAAGCAGTGGAAATATTTTCTGCATGGAAATATCAGAGGCCCTTTGCATAAAGCGTCAATTAAAAGCACTGTGGCTTCCTGTCGCTATTAATAACACCCCATCATCACAGTAAAGCCCGCCAACAAAAAAACAACTTTCAATACAACCTGTGTCACCTTCTTTTCAGTTTGGACTACCAAAGAGTGCCACTACATCACTTGTTTAGTGTCTTTTATGGATTTGTACTGAGTTTTCTGACAAAAGATTAATTTGGCTGTATTACGAGAAGTGTGAAATCCAGCTTTTGGAGTGTGATGTGAGTGATGCCAGTTATTGTTATCCACTAGCCGTGTGCTGTTTTGATCTACTGTTTTAGCTGCTTTTGTTCTATTTATGTTTCCTGAGCAGCTTGCACTAAAATACGACTACTGATATACATTTTAGTAACAAGTGGGGTTGAAAACCATACTGTATCTCAGTTTTGGTAAAAACAAACATAAATAAATCCAACAGTAATTTTGTGAGTTTTGAGCTAATGATTTAAATGTGGATTATAGACTGTATATAAATATGGACAAAATGTCCCCACTTCCTTGCAACTAAAACAAAATGAAAAATGGACACTTGATTGCGCATGAGTGTTATATTAAGCACCTAAAATGACAGAAACTATCCTTTAAAAAAATGATTTCAGTGTACCTTAGTCTTTCAGTTTGGCCCAAGTACCACTTACTGCATGGAGAGGGTGGAGCTTGTGACTTAAACTGCAGCCAGTCACCATGGTGAGCTCTACTTGCTTTGGTTTCACTTACTTTAGAGGAGTTGTCCCAACTTCATTCTTTATACAGTCTAAGGTCAGCACAAATTCATTCACCCATTTATACACACAGACCAGTGGTGGAGGAGCTGGCATGCAAGGTGCTCTTCTGCAATCAGAAGCAACTTTGGCAACCTGCTCTACTACCTGAGCCACAGCTGGCCAACCTTTATAGAAGTGTTGTGGCAAACTGCAGGAGAACGTCTTCAGTAAAGACAAAACATACTGTATGTCATCTAACATGTTATGTATCATCTGCTTCTTCTCAACTTCTACTGTTTGTGGTTTAAGACTCACCGTTAACATACTGTAGATTGAACAGAGCACATATGAGACTGGAAGCTGCCATGATGCTGTCACCGTGAGTGAAGATCCAGCCCTGAGTCGTTTACACCCATACTATCAGCATGATTTTCTCAGTTTCCTGTTCAAGAATCATGTAATGGGACTGATCAGCATGCAGCTGCCAGGTTAATTTCATCACAAATTAATCTTTATCTTGGCCTCCCCCTGAGAGATCCAGACAAGCATTGCATCTCTGATGCTGGTTGTGCATGTGCATATAATGTTTTATATTATCAGAGGTCCAAAAGCCCAAACCACCTAATTTCCTGGCTTTGTGCCTGGGCCACACAGACAAATTAGACCAGCCCTTAGCTTGCTGTGCAATCCCTCCAGGCCATAGCCCCCCCTTTGGGAAAAACCATGACCAAAAGGTCTATCTTATTTATACAGGCATGGCAGGAATAATCTCCATTAGCCCTGAGGTAGCAATATCCATCTTTCACTCCATACAGATGTTAATGGAGGTTCTGCTGCTTTTTCTATGAGCCAATTAGGAGCATCAGCCAGGAGTGGTAGCACGGCAGGACGCATCTGTGTCATGAGACAATGACTGTGGAACAAATCATGTTTGTGATGCGATAACCCATACATAGAGAGGCACAAAGACACATGTGTACATAATTTGTTAAATTACAGCCATAAGTAACTCACAAACATGAACCCCTGTACAGTAACCTCATTGAAAAAGTAAGGGCCTTATTTTCATCATATATATATTCTAAAAGAATAGTTTGAGAAATATATGTTTTCTTCATGAGCGTTAGACAAGTAGTGGACACCACTATTGTATTGTGTGCTAATATAATAGAATAATTCTACAACCAAGAGACGCCTAAACCAAAGCCAAACATGTGTTTACTTTCATCTCCCTGTAAAGGCTGTAAAAGAAGCAAAGAAGACACGGTTATAGATAAGCCAGGCTCATTTTTCCTCACAGCAGCTAGTCGTTCATTTTACATTTAATGGACAGATTTAAAATTTGCACCAACTTGACCATATAGCCACAAAATACACTGCATCACTTGCAACAACAACAACAAAAAAAGATATTACTCTAAAGATTCAGCTTTTAAATACCGCTAAATAGAGGCCTGTGATTTAAAAAAAAGAAATAAAAGCATAGATGCTGTTGATTACATGAAGAATTATTAAGACAACAAGGTTGCGTTCATATTTTGTCACAAAAAAAGAATGGATATTACAATTCAAAATGTAATGATTTTTCATTTGTTGTGATGACTGTGTGTAGTTTATCATTAAAGCTGGAGAGTAAACATTGATACAAAAGACTCTCTGTGATTTGGAACCATTCAAACCTAGACATCTTAGACTTAGACTTAGATTTAGACAGACTTTAATGATCCACAAGGGAAATTAATTGATCATAGCAGCTTAATTGCCACAAAAAGATGAGCTGTTATACAGCTGGATAGAGTAGGGAATTAAAAAAGGTCTGTAGCTTTTACTATGGCAGCGAAGCTGAATCAGTCTGCTGGAGAATGAGCTCCTCCGACCCTCAAATGTCTGGTGTAGCGGATGGAATGGATTGTCCATAATGGAGAGGAGTTTATCCAATGTCCTCTTGTCCTTCACTGAGACAAATGACTCCAACTCTCTACCGATCACATGTCCAGCCTTCCGGATCGGTTTGTCGATCCTACTGATGTCTTTTTTGCTGGTACTATTCCCCCAACAAAGCACAGCAAGGTAAAGGGCACTCGCAACAACAGTCTGGTAGAAACACTCTAGTAATGCACACAGCATCACTGTTTTCCCTCCAGTCCATTCACGTTGTTCATGTGGACTTCCAGGTTCTTGTAGTCATCCACTACTTCCACCTCCAGGCCCTCGTGGTGATGGGCTCCACTGGTGACCAGCTCCTTGGTGTTGTCCATGTTCAGGAGAAGGTGGTTTGCCTGGGACCACTCCACAAAGTCTGCGATCAGTGTCCTATACTCCACCTCCTGTCCATCTCTGATACACCCTACCACTGCAGAGTCATCAGAGAACATCAGAGAGCTGTATCAGAAATCAGAGGTGTCAATCAATCAATCAATCAATCAATCAACACAATCAACACATGGGCGGTCCATATAATAATAAAAAAAAAAGCCAAAAAAGAAGAAAACCACAATAATAATAAACAAAACAGAAACAAAAAGAACAGAGAGACAGACAGATATTCAGTATCAACTATTTACATATAGGCTAAAACGCCAGTGCTTTCAAAGCCTTGAGGTGAGCCTGACTGTACTCATGGCAGGATTTGCCAGCACAGAAATGATGCTATTTGGTGACTGGGAAAATCTACACATGAAGCTGAACATGAGGTTCCTAAGTACAGCAGGACATGTGAACACACCAACACTCACAAACATTTAGCTAGCACTGCTCCCTTTTTGCTCATTAAGCAGCATCCTTAAGCCATCATCATATGCCACCTTGAGTCTCTGAATACATTTGCAGTGCTGTAAAGAGTGAACGGAAAGGAGATAAAACAGCTCTCTGTGGTGCCCCCACATTAACGGTATCTGACAGGCAGCCCCTCAGCCACACAAACTGAGGCCTGACAAACAAGTAATCAGCAATCCAGGAGACATTGGAGGAGCTGACACCCATCTTGAGCAACTTCTCACTCATCAGAAAAGGCTGAATGGTGTTAAAAGTGCTGGAGAAATCAAACAACATGATCTTCACAGTGCCCTTCCCACCATCCAAGTGAGAGTGAGCCCAGTGCAGCAGGTAGATAACAGCATCATCCACACCAACATGAAGGTGATACGCAAACTGAAGGTCCAAGACAGGGGCCACCAGGGGTCTCAGCTGAGCCAGGACGAGTCTCTCTAGGACCTTCATGACATGTGACATCAGTGCAACTGGTCTGAATTCGTTGAGGCCAAATGGGATGGGCTTCTTCGGCACCGGTACTATGCAGGATGTTTTCCATAGCACCAGTATCCTTTCCAACTTCAGACTCAGGTTAAAGAAGAACTGCAGGATGCCAGTCAGCTGGGAAGTGCAGGTCTTCAGGACCTGGGGGTTTACACGGTCAGGGCCTACTGACTTGCCTTGCTTGACTTTTTCCAGCTGTGCTCTCACCTGGCCAGGTGTCACAGGCATGTATGATTTACATTTGGTTATCTGAGATCATTCTGAAGACCTTCGCATTGAGTAGGAATCAAACCTGGATCCTTGGTCTCCTTCTTGAGTGCATCTGTGTGAAACACAGCAAAAACAACAAAAAAAGAATGGCTTGCAACTGAATCTCACATTCCCATCGTAAGTCTTAAAGAGCCAGTCAATAGATTTGGTTTGTTCGAGAACATCACATCTTTATCAGGTATAACTTGAACCAACTACAGATAGATATTTAGGTTCTTTTAGATTGCAGGGTCTTGGGCAATGACTTCTCTAGAGAAAGTAGCACAATATTTCTTTTTCTAGTCACAAGGCAGTAACTTTCGGTTCACCCTGAATCAATAAATTGCAATGTGATTCATGGAGTCAACCAAAATTTGTTCCCCCAGCGAAGGCCCAGAATCATCTAAAGGAAGTACTTGCCTGAATTGTACAGAGTTTACAGTAAACTGTTGGCAAACTAGTTTAAAGGTACATTACGTTGTGTTCACACCAGCAACAAAAATGCAACAGGTTACAATTCTTTGCCAATAAAAGGCAGCATTATCAAGCAACATGACAGTCCTGCCATGAATTGGCCTCAACTTTTTTCAGCACTCCAGTGATGTGGTGACGTGCTATCCAATCAAATGTTTGTATCAGAAGTTAAACTTTAAATAGGTGTTGACTTTCCAACATAGTCAATAACAGTCAACAACAACTAACCGCTTGATTATTTTATCATTTGTAGTGTGAAAACAGAATCATCACAACCTAGATTTACAGCAAGATTTTGCACCACGGGCTTGTTTTCTCATCTGCAGTTGAATGTGGCCATTTGGAACTGGTACGTGTTTGTTGGCAGCATAAGGCGCTTCCAGAGAGGCTTATCCATTTATATTAACTGGGAAATATCATATTTATTACCCCACTGCCACACATCCTCTATAAAAACCCCAACAGTCACAAGTCAAGCAATGCCAAATTAGTCAGAAGACTGAATGAGTCACCATTGGAAGGAATGAAAATGTGCCCTGATAATGATCAGAAATTGTGGAGAAACCAAAGAACTTTTGCCGGGGGGTTGCCCTGGGTTCATAAACCTGGAACTACTGTAGGCAGTGTGCTAGATGTAGTTACAGAGGGATCTGTGATGTGTGAACTGTCACACAGATGAAAACGTTTTCTCAAGTGTGTTTAATGACAGTTAATGGTTATGTGACATTTTATCGTTTCACATCACAAAAATATCAATGAGCCAAGTTGAACTGAAGCACTCACTCACCTGCGTGGCCTGCCGTGACCTTTGAGTGTCTGGACAACAGCATGTGGGTTCCATGTGTGCTTAATGACGGGTGTCCATCCTGCACAAGCCTCATTCCTCACAGTCAGCTTCACTGTTTAAGATACTCTAGCACTGGAGTCAAGTAATAACCTCGAGTCACGGCAGGTCAAGTTGTTTTCCAAAGTTACAATCTTTGTCGACTAAACAAACAGTAAAGAGGCGTCTGATAGACTGAGCCTGGAGGAAGAGTTGGTGTTTGTGGACAGATACTTAAACCGAGATTCAAGGGAAATTTCAATGTACAGTACAGAGTGGAGGTGCAAAATAGTTAGTAAAAAAAAAACTGTTTAGAAAGAAAGAAATAGGCTTGAGTTAATGAAGCCACTTTCATTATGTGAGTTTTTCTTTTAATACTGATGTGAAGTGAACATTTAATGGACTTTAAAGACAAAATTGTGGAATTACAAAGACACATTTATGACTGATAACCGGAAAATACAATATGCAATTGTATGAGGCTGATTTCTACAACTTAAATGAGTACAGAAGCATAGGGGGAATTCATGTATAAACATGAAGGGCCACTTCAGGTCCTATGTTGTTGTTTTTAGCTCAACCTTCTTTCATTTGACATCAGACACTGGAGACACTGCTACGGCATGTAAACCTTCAAACAACCAACCTTTGTGGTTGTTTGATCTCTTTGGTAATATATGTCACCCTTGCTTTAAGAATGACATATTTTACATAACTAACAGGCTTTCCTGTCCATCTTGCCCTCCATGGGTCCTCAGCCAAGAGCTTCAGCCATTGTTTCACTAATCAACATGATGGACACAGAGTTAGAATAATACATGATGTAAAATAATTTAGAAATCATTATACACTCTGTACTCCAGCTTCCTTCGGTGATTCTAAATTGGCCGTAGGTGTGAGTGTGAATGGTCTCTCTATTAGCCCTGTGATCGACTGGAGACCTGTCCAGGGTGTACCCCACCGCTTGCCCAATGATAGCTGGGATAGGCTCCAGTCTCTCATGTACCTAAACATACTGTATATTAAGGTTTTAATGGCTATTCTTTTACATTCCTAAAAAAGACGTTTTTGAAAAAAACTTGTTTTCTCTTTTGGGCAGAAAAAATCACCCGCACATGATTTCAGGTCCATTTTTTCCTTTAATTGCAAGTGGAGTGCATTGAAGTTACAAAGGGAAAAAAGCTTTCTTTAAAAAAAATCTGGACGTGGATATCAAAGGCAAAAATAAATCTGCATTTCATCTTTCCTGAAATGTTTCATCATTTGCATAATGTTTTATATGAAATATCAAAACAAGTCAGTCTTTGAATGTTGAGTGTAACAAACTTTAGCACTGTGTTCAAATGGTTCCAGCATATATCTATTCTTTATTCAATAATTACATATCGTGAGTAGCGCATTAAATGCATTATTAAATATTTGACTCCATGTTCTGTCTGGTACATACCTTTCACTGAGTTTTATCAGACGACAGATGAATGCACATTTGTTTGAAAAAAAATCTAAATTTATAATTTGAAAGTATTTTCCTTTACCTTACATTTAATAAAACCTAGTGGTGATAATAAGCATTGAAATGCAAAGACAGAGCAGGCCCCACACTGAATACATCCAAATGTAACTGGTTTCAGCATTATTTAATAAAAAACAAAAATTAAAAATATGTACAAAAATCACATGTCAGAAGTGAATTCAATACATTACTCACTGAGGACAATGGCAGGAAAATAAAATCCCTTCAGCACTTCAGAGGTAAAATATTTTGAGGTATGAGTGTTCATATATTTTTCTGATATAGTTTGGACTGAGATATGTAAACAACCATGTCTCACACATTTATACAGTATAATGTTCCAGTACAATAACAGCTAAGTAATTTCAAACTCATATACAAAAAAGTAAAAGTGAAGAAAATAAGTCGGAGACAGGGTAGGCACAGTGAATTGGCACTTTCTTTGAAATCTGTTTTGTGGAGAGTCTTTGGTGCATAACAGCTGTAGCTGCTTGGAGGTAAAGAGAAACCAAGTTCAGGGTCTTGCCATCAACCTTTCCATTCGCTCCTGCTCTCACTATATCACCCAGCATCAATCAGGTGAAAAGCTCCAGATTGTCCAAAATGTCCCTTTAATCAGAAAGTGATTTCAACTTGTTAGCCAAGTTTATTTTTTCCAGTGGGTCCAATATGGGTTTGAGAAGTTAGTCATAACTTTACAAATGATTTGCAAAACATCAGGTAATCCTATCCTAGATGCAAGAAATGTCCCACTGGCATTTTAAAAACTATAAAAATCCCTGCATTTTTAAACAACTCTGAATTACTGCATTAAAACACCCTTAACAATACAAGGAACATTTGCAAATTTTACTTCTCTATGTATACTGATACTGATATGAACTTTCAGTAAACAGTATTTAGAAAGTTTTTCCTTCTTTGAAATTAATTTGATTGATTTAAAGAGGAAAAATAACAGAACATCAATACAACACGTACATACGTATATACATATATGGCATTTTACAAGCGTAGAGGATGAAGCATTAATCAACCAGCCACAATTAAAATCAAAACATAAATAAATACAGTTGTCAGTAATGACTTATTTTCATTCAGCAACTCAGTTTGTTTTGGAGTCTCTAAAAACGCCTGACAGTGAAGTTGACTGTTGACTGGATAGCTGCACTGTACCACAACATCTGTCTCAATATTTAAGTTGTGTGAATGAGAAAATGTCCTTAATTTATTGTTGTTTTTTTCATAATGTGCTCTCTGATGTTGCACATCCCCATACATATCTTACTGTCATTGGCTTCATTTCCTGTCAGACGTCTACTTGACTATTTTATCATTTTAATATGCATCACTATGCAGATGATAGAGTGGTTTATCTATTAGATAGGTTAACAATTATGTCATTATTTGTCATTGATTTTAAAACATTTTTCTGTCAACTACAGATCAGTATGTGCTGTAAAATCTCAACTTATAGTTGTGCCTCCAGTTCACCTCATAGTCCTACAGGTATTCTCAGGTGAGTCTGGTGAATGCTGCAAAGCCTTACAACAAAAGGTCAAATGTGAGACTGACCACAAATCACACAAATTAAGAAATTACTTTCACTTTAATAGTTGTCAGGCACCAATACTGTGTTGTTTCTTATTTACACAGTACTATTTACTAGTATATACTTTTAATTGTATACATACATGCTGTCTTTGAGAGGACATTGTAAACAAGACTCGTTCACTTGCATCCCTGTTAATATGAATATCAGTTCTCGCCATCTTATTTTAGTATAGGTATCTGAAGGACAAAAGTCCTCTGTTCACTCTTAAATGTAAAGAAATAACATGACTGTTATATGTGAGCATATGATTCAGGATGTACATATTTGAGGATAAGTTTGTGTCAGATGCTCTCTGAGTGATGGTAGCGACGTCTTTGTATATATATTTTTCACTTTCTGAGCGAAGGTGAGCAGTGACGTTGTGAAAAACCTGTGAGGGAAAATGGAAAATGTTTAGTGATGAGAAACTTCGGCTTTATTGGTAATAATTTCAGTGAATGCATGCACCTTCTGCCAGGGTAAATGTTGGTCTCACCTCTTTGTGATCCAGCAGGCATCCTACCCTGACACCCAGCTGTGTGTGGTCGTCTTCACCCTCTGGGAAAACCCATGAGATCCAGCTGCTGGGTCAAAATTAAAGTCGAGCGCCCCACCATCCATGAGGGTGTCGTGGAGGACCGACTCCAGGTCACATTCAAGCCTCTCAATGGACACGTTGTCCAGGTCACTAGGTAGCCGATCCTGATGATGGCCGTGTGGGTGAAGCTCCCTGTAACTGTTGCTGCTGCTGTAGCTTACAGAGGCATCATTAGTGTGCGCTGGGTGTCCACGGGGAACCTGCATGCATGTCCTCAGGCTTGTCATTCGAGGAGGGGGTCCTGAAAGACTAGTCAGACTAGTCAAGGGTATCATGTTACAGCTATTCAAGTCTCGTGAGGCAGCAGGACCCTGGCTATGTATAGGTGGTGGATTTACACAAGGAACTGTGTGACTCTGAGGGGGATTTATCATTTTTACTGCATTATGGCCCCCTACATGGCTCTGGCTGCTGTAAGGGGTCATGAGGCAACGTCCCCTCCCAACCTCAGACCCCAGTGAATCCCTAGAGGGTCTCATGTCCCTACTGGTGTCTGCAT
Organism: Mugil cephalus; assembly: GCF_022458985.1. Lineage (NCBI taxonomy): Eukaryota > Metazoa > Chordata > Actinopteri > Mugiliformes > Mugilidae > Mugil > Mugil cephalus. Next base: position 2,626,756 of record NC_061784.1, read on the forward strand.
CTGCAGACAGCAGCTCTTTGAGGAGCCCGGCAGGGCAGATATACTGATTCTCATAAGCCCCAAAGGTCGGCTTGGACTCTGGAAGTGTCTGCAGGGGAACAGGGGACAGGGAGTTCATCCTCACCTGGCCATACATGCACTTATGATAGTCCTGTTGTTGCCGTGTGGTCAAGGCAGTGGAGCTGTAGGGACTGCTCTGAAGCATGGCAGTATGTGGGGAATGTGAGGGGTCAGAGCCGAGCTGGGGTGGTTTAGGAGACAGCAGGTTCAGGTTGTCCAGCAGACTCTCCATGACGTTTTCTGAGCCACGTTGGCCCATAGAGCCGGCCACCTCGGACAGGCTGGGCAGGGTGGAGGTTATCTTAGTCCCCGTCACTCCAGGATACATGATGTGGTTGTCAGACTCCGCTAGGTCATCCTGTTCAGAAGGGAAAGGTGAACGGCGTCCACTCAAAGTACTGGCGTCGGAGCTGGTGCGTGTCCTAAAAGAGCTCCAGGCTTCAAAATCGTCGTTGCTGTGGGAGTTTGGGCTACCCAGCCAATTAGAGTACTGGGAACCAGGGCTGCCTGCTCCTCCCTCAACCCCTTCTTGTAGAGCCATCTAGGGACAGAAAAACATAAAATATTCACCAAACTATTTTTGTGCCCTGAAGAATTGTGAAAGAAAATGACCAAAATATCTATCTATGACTTTTGTTTATTGAGTATATTGCTAGCGATTCTGTACCTTTTTCTTCGTGGCCCTTCCTCTGCTCTTGACAAATTTATTGTTGTTGTCCATGGAGGCAGCTCTGCGTCGTGGTGACTTTCCATTCTTTCCTCCTTCTGGGTTCAGCATCCACCAGGAGCTTTTTCCTGTTCCCTCATTCTGTATGCGCACAAAGCGGCTGTGCAGAGACAGGTTGTGTCTGATAGAGTTCTGAATGAGGAAAAAAATAATAATTTGTAAGTTTTAGTCACAGTAAAATCACACATTACAAAGAATACTTGTGAATTGTACTGTGAGTTATTATAACATTATGTTTAAAAGTTTAAAAACTATGTACAAGTACGCAGAACTTCTGGTTAAAAGAAAATATAAATGTCAGTCCTATCTGTCTGTACAATATCTCATCTGGGTGTTCATTTACAATAATTCATTGTTTCAGCATTAACCTGCAATTTTCTCATGGCTTGTATCAGTTTCAAGCTTTTCTCACAACAACAAAATGGGCTCATTTAGAAAAATGTTTTAACTTCTAAGTTAACATTAAGTAGTATTTACCATCCTTCACTTGTCTGTGACTGAAAGTAGGAAGTGAGTGGAACTTTTTTGATCAAGCTTATAGTTAGGACTGGAGTGGCCTAGGCTGCTAAGGGACGATGCTCTGAGCACATGTCCTCTACTCTCTTTTCTCTGACACTGGGCTCCTGTCCTCTAAATTTTTCTCTTTTTCTAGTCATCCAGTCCTGTGCTACTGCTGTATAGCATGTTAACTGCTGCGTGTCCCTCTCTCTCCTACCGATTTTGTAAATCGTCTTGAGACAATTTGTTTCATCACTGATGCTACAAAGATAGAAATGGAAATTGAACTGGTTGCTTTGTGAAATCCCATACTTGAATTTATTAGGCTTGTCACCCCTTTTCCCTCCTCACTAGCCTGTGATCATACGTCTTCATCTAGTTTTATCTAAACAACAATATCCCACCCAGCGATGCCTTCCCCTCGAAACCTAATTGAAAATAAAAAATATTTTTGAATATAGAAAAACAATCTCTGAATCATCACAGCTGATTTTTGAATCATCACACAGATTCAATCTTCCCAAACTTTGACAGTTACACTTCCAAAAGAGCTAACCTTCAGCAGAAACTCATCTGCTCTTTTTCATTCATGCATGTACACCTAAACCCTTTTTCATTTAATTTTCTCTAATGCTCTGTTATGAGACCTAAAAAAAAAAGGGTCTCCTGCGGTAATTCACTGAGGGAGAAAATTAACAATGCTCATAAAGTATGCAGACATACTGCACGACCTTGCCGTGACAACGTCTGACAAAAACATCGACCTAATATGTAACTTGTAGTACTACAATGAAACCCAACATAAGACATAAGATGGCACCAGCAGGGAATTTCCCCTAAATACTCATGTGAACAAGAAAGAAGCTCCCTGCAGTTAGTAAAGCCAGATGTCCCCAACCACAGGATTCAACTGGGATACACAAAGCGTGGAGACAGACACACTCGCGTTCAAAACAATGGACGGATTGTCTGAGTGCGTCTCTGAAATGTTGGTCTTGGGTTGAAGTTAGGCTTTTGGCAAGAATATGACTCAGACACTATTAGTATGGAAAAATGATATCTTGTTTTATAATATTCTGAGTTATGGCTAAATTACTTGAGAATGTTAAAACTTTCTGATAGAAAACAAAACATGTTGAGGATGGTTCGATAAAGAATGTTTAAAAAAATATTTAACTTCCTGCAAGGGAAGAATAAAAAGAGATTTTTAGCATTACTTTTGAAGACTATCCTCAGTCTTCAAACCTCAAACCATACATTAGCATAGAGTGAAGGCAGAGAGGGCTGTGCACAAATGGGATTTTTTCTGTTGCAAAGAAAGTAAAGGGGAGGTTACAGAGTTCAAAGCAAAAGTGGGGAGGGTGACAGAGTATGATGTTTTTGCCGCCAGAGGGTCATTGGGTTCACTGTGTGCTGAACATGAGCTCCTCAGTCGGCGCTGACAGAGACATGCAAACAGGTTGGATTGAATAGGAGCAGAGAGAGGAGGAGAAGCATCAGATGCGAAAAGACGCTGGGTCGGACCTGCTTTCTGACTCACCATAACAGAACCCCCCCTCCCTAAAAGCGTACTCCGCCCTTCTCTTCCACTGACTTTTAAATAAGGCTTCCTGTGTCACAGGACATCCTGCACATGCAGATTGAACAGGCTTGAGGTGTAGTTAGCAGTCAGTGCATGGCCACAAATGCACCGTTCAATCTGACGCATGTTCATTTGATTCATGACCTTTTCCTCCATTTTCTTCTTCTTTTTTTTTTACATGATCTCAATCTGTAACTGACGACAGGAAATGAGTCATTATCGGAGGACCTGAGATCTGAGCTGTGTGCCGAGCAGACTTGTCTGTGAACTGGCTTTTATACCACTAACCAAATGACATGTCTTGCTCATGCCTGGCTGAAATTGCAGCCAATATGCAAATGTCCACAGCGTCTGATTAGTGCCCACAATAGATCATGGACCGCATGACTGGGCCCTGGAAAAGCGCATTCTCTACTCGGCCTGGGATAATCCTCGTCTGAGACAGACCTCACCTCAGCCCATAGAGAAGAAAAGACATCCTCTGCTTCACTAATGCAGGAGGTGGCCCATTCGCACATTATTCCTCTAAAAGCCTGACCCAAGGTGGCCTTTATTTCATTGTAGCTAAACTTCTTTATAAAATGTATTGTTGTGGCTCTTTTAACTGACTGTGAAGTAGCAAAATATGTGCACCTGTGGCTGCATGACATCTCATCTGAATGTGAGGCATTAAGGCATTATTCTCCAATGGCCTTTCTTGGCAACCAGGGAAGTTCCCATGCACTGATTATGGAGGCCTGTAAGTGACAAAAATGCGTAAGAGAGAAGATCTATTAAGAAATTAGAGCAGTGATGCATTATTCAACACAAGCCCGTCCACAAGTTAACTGCTGCTCCATTTTGGCATCTAGTGCTCTTGAGGACAGAATCGCTTGCGGTGCTGGCTCTGATGCAAACTGCTGTTACAGTGGAGAATGTGTGTTTTCAAGCCTCATAGGTTTTGGGGTCATCTGGTGCAAGAACACAAAATCTATTTTCAGTTTGGTTTGGAAAATGCCACCATTAGACACAATTCTGCAAATACAGTGCAGCAGAAAGCAGTTGTCTCTCTACAGCACACCTGCTAAGATAAGAACTGTCTACCAAAGGTCTCTGAACCTGACTTTGAATCATCTGTGATCAATAACTTCAAAACAAACTGCTGCAGTATGAACCGACTCCTCCTACTGGACTTGAAAACAATCGAATTGACACAGCTGCTGTTTCTTGTGTAGTGAAGCATGAGGCTTGCAGTAACGGTCGCAGGATAAGTAAACAAACAGGGCCCAGTTGGTGCGACAGGTGCAGCCGCAGTGAAAGTGGCCCCACTTGCAATTGGTCCAAACATTTTACGTACAGCACCAGACACAACCACAGACAGGACAGAGGCCCTCCCAGGAGAGCGACTGCTGGAGACCAGCTGCTTCTCAAATCAGTAACTCTGTTTTATATCAATGATGACGGCTGGTATTTAGTTCATGATGATAAGCTAAGGGAAAGGTGAATTAGAATAAATTTGCATCTACTGCAAGTACTGTAGAGACACTTGTTGAGACACAACTTTTAAAATTCTTCCTGTTACAAGTGAAAAAATAAACTACTAAATCCAGGGTGTGCTACTAGACTACTAGACTTTGTCTGGAATGATCAGTGACTTCTGGTATTTAATGTTAGCTTTGGGTTTTAGATAATGCAATCATATACCATAGGTCTAACTATACTTGTGCTAATGCTGTGTTATGTTTTTTAACATGAAATAACGTAGCATTTAAATAAAGCTAATATTAGCACCTTTAGCAGAAAATACCTGGGTGAGAGAATGTCTCCTTTAAACAGTCTAGTTGTAAGACATTTACATTTTGCAGTGATGTTGCATAAACTTTTTTTTTTTCAAATTCCCTCTTGCAGTCACTGAGTCCTTGATCCCAGCGATGGGTGCAGCCGTCCTTTAAGCATTGTTTTATTTTGCTTCTGCCCTAATGCTTTTTTATATTTACGACAAAAGTCGTAGAGAACGAGGAAACACGTCCGAACAATTGTCCACCTTTCAAAATCACATTAACAGGGAAATGAGGAAGTATGCTAATCTCTGCAGCTGCCAGGAACCATGATTCAGCTGGGGCAGACTTCTTGACCAGGTTGTTGACCTTCCACATTCTGGCTGGATCCTCAGATGTGTAGGAAATGAATGGAGTTCTGCTAACTGGGTGACTTCACAGCTCATAATGTTAGTGAACAGAGGGACTTCCCATTAAGACTGTGCAATACATTTGATGTCATGAGACAAGACTTGAAATTTCTTATAATATTACAATTGCGCTGAAGGACACATTTATTTTTTGTCATCATGCTTCTTATTCTCGTCGAAATAAAACGCAAGACAGGAACAAGTGGTTCCTCCTCATTCGTCAAAATAATCGGTGACAAAAGGGAGTAACTTGCTCATCTGTGAGCGTGCAGACACTACTAGCAAACCCTCAGATATGTGGTGTAAATGAGAGAATAAGAAAGTACAGCACTTGCAGAGATTACAGCAAAAGGACACGCCACTTCCTGACAGTGTCTTCCTGTGCACCCCTCCCCCCTTTCTCATCTGACCCAGGACGTTCTTGTTGAAAATGAGCGTGGGACCTGAGAGTTCCGTTGCAGGGTGGCAAAGAGGCGAGCGCAGCTGCAGAAGAAGAGCACTGAAGCTCGGTGTGGAGGGCATGTCGCCCCTTCGCGGCTCCAGGCACAATGTAGACTACTTCATTAACACTGAGCATCAAACTGACTGACCTACTTCTGCAATGGCTTCAAAGTGGAACCATGAAAAAGAATGGAGAGCTTTGTGCTAGGGGTTCGGCTTCAGATAAACAAGGAGAGGGCAAACGAGAATAGCAAAACACACACCACACATGAATAATACTTGGATATTGAGAAATTCTAATTCAGGTTAAACACGTTTGTTTTTTTAGCTGGATTGGACACTAAACTTAATCTACTTTTTCCCATTTCTCTTTATCTTCTTCACACCATACTTCTTTGCCTTCCTTGGTCCCCACTCTTCTGTATGTTTTGTATAATGAATTTGAGGCCAAGTTATTTTTGTGGACTTACTGTTAAGGGGGGATTAATATCCAGTGCGGGTTTGAGGACAATGCAAAGATTCACATGCCACAGATTCCACAGATGCACACGTGCAGACAGCAGACTGTACACAGTCCTCAGCTCACAGCCAGCCAGTCAGCTGATTGCTCCCCTCCTTCCCTGAAGCCACAGTCGCTCTGCTTTGAAAGCCCCCGCTCCAAGCCTTCCTTTCTTCATGGGGTTACTTGAAGCTTTAAGTGGGCCTCTTTAAGTTCAGGGCAGGCCTCCCTTTTTAACCTTGTGATCCCAAGACAAATAGCTGGCAGTGATTCAGTATTTTCTTGCTTCTTTTAGTGGTTGTTGTCTCTTTTTCAAATTGAGTTCATAGACCCACAATTAAATGGTTATCTGAGAATATGATTGATTTAAGCAGCCCACTCCAGTGTTTTTATAAGATTGGAAGATAAGATAAAAAGCTAAACAGAAAAAGCAGAAATAAACACATTTAAAGCCCGACACAAAAACATGGTTCTGCTATTTGTGACAACTGCAATTTTAAAAAAATATGTATACATTTTTCAAGTAATGCATAACTAAGGATGTCGCTGCATTGACTGGGAGGTGTGTGCCACAGTGTCCACATGCCCATGTATTGTACATGAAAAGACTGACGAACACTCTATTTCGTCACCCACAAGTTTCCGAAAGAGCCATTTTGAAGCTCAATGGGGTGGCTCTGAGGTTTTCAATTTACTCATGGCTAATTCATAAATGAGTGTATCTGAAGTGAAGTGGGTGGAGGAGACGGCAGTAGTGGTGAAACAAATTCAGTTATTTTGGCCTGAGCATTGGTGACATCACAACACGAACTCCATTCATCTCTTTCTCCAGCTTGGGATTAGTCAGGAGTTAGCAGAGTCAGGCAGTACCAAAACCTCTCTCTGGGAAATCTGTGGGTGATGCCATCTTCATATACAGTTCATGGTGTCCATGTGTCCATGGACTGTATATAAGGAAGGTGAACCCTCCATGATGTTATCCATAGGTTTCCTGAGGAGCAGTTTAGAATGTCAGTGGGGTGGTCCTAGGCGTTGCCATCATGGCCTTGCAGTACTCCACCTAATTTAAAAACGGTTATAGGGTGGAGCTGAGTGACAGCTAGCAGGAGGTGGGTCTTGTATTTATATAGTGCTATTTCTATATATTGGTACTCAATACAGTTACAGTGACACATCCACCCATTCCTCACACAAGTGCGCACACACTCACACACTAGAGTTTCAGTAGCCAAGGGCACTGAGATGTGGTCTATGTGCCGTGGAATCGAACCACTAACTCCCTCTCTGTGGACAACCCACTCAACCTACTGAGCCACAGAAGGAGTCAGGTCCTGCCAAAGCCTCTCAGGAAACCTCTCACAGAGGGTTCATCCAACATTTCACTCAACACCACAAACGTAAACCTCCTGTTGGTGTTCCAGCTATCGTGTAGAACATCAACATCTCAGCAAGATTGCATGGTAATCCATCCAATAGCTGTAGTAGTCTAAACCAAAATTTTGGTTGGAATTAAATTTATATGCGGTATATATTGTATTATTTTAAGACTTCCTATTGACTTTATTATTGGAGACAACTGGCTTTGTAAAACTGAACTGAACTGAAATTTAAATGCGTGGCAGTCATCTGCAAACACAGCTTACAAACGCCGATCAGTCACAACATTAAAACCACTGGTATTACAGGAGAAGTAAATAACGTTCACCATCTCGTGACAATTCAGCGTTCTGCTGGGAAACTTTAGAGTTTTTGGACTTTTCTTGAAAGTTGCAGTCAACCAAAGTTGCAGGGGAACTGGGTTTTGCCAACTCTGCAGTTCTTGTGGCTCCCTTCATCAGCTGCCGGTTAATCTGGGGGATGTTGTGCTGTTCAAATAGAAGCATTGTGAGTTTTTCCACAGTGCCACTCAGTTCCTCCTGAATAAATATGTTCAGTGTTGTCTGTCATTAGTTTTCACGGTGGGTATATGCAAACATTAAACAACCAAATCAACCGGGTGCACAGGCATCAAGGGGCATTTCTGACATTCATGTTAGATGACAAAGTAAGATAAACCGCTTCAAACCAGACCGATAACACAGACAGGTGTCTATCTACAAAGCACTGGTACATTAATAACACAAACTACCTTATCATAACATAACAACACTAATCAATGGTTTCTCCGCAGCTCAGATCATAGAGCTACTTTCTTACAATTAACATTTGTAAAATGCACACCTCAGTGCCAGTTAAAGACAGGGGTGCCACTTCCTGTTCCATTATTTAATGTCACAGTTCACTGAGAAAAACAGTGCCAGTAAGATGCCAAGCGTACGTTGCTGTTCCCCGCCACTCATAGACCCACCAATATCTCAGGGGAACCAGTCCTCCCAGTTGTCGGGGGCCCTCTCTTGTGGCAAGGGGCTCTAAGCTGGCACGCCATTTTTAGAGGGAAAACAAAAAAGAAATCTCGATGAGGGAGCCAGGAAGCTGCAGAGGCAGCAGCATCGCCCTCATCCTGCGCTCCACCCATCTCCAGTTTTCTAGGTGGAGCGGTATAATCACAGAGGTTCAAACTCAACGCCCTCCATCCACCATGAGGTCTCTGGCTTATCTCTGTCTGCCACTACAAATAAAGACACTCATGCATGTGGTAAAGTCAATACATGGTCCAGGAAATGACGCAGAACATAATAGTAAGATGCTTTTGTTTAATATGTGGCATGAATGCTGACATGGTATAAAGTTGCACAATGGCAATCCATATATGGTCTCTCCTATTGATTCCTCCTCTTTTTCCAGCCCTGACCCTCGTGTTTTGCAGGGTGGGGATGTTAACACATGGCACTGTTTTCCATGCACTCGGCAGGAAATGCATCATAGTTCATTGTGGGGGGACCGCCGTGTTTTTTTAACAGGAAAGTGTAAAAATAACTATTAGCTAGAGGTTCCAAGGCCCGGCCAGCATGCCAGCGCTCAGGAATGCAGAGGTTGAAGCAAAGATGTGTTGATTTTATATAAAAGATCAACAGGATTTCTGTTCTTGGTGAAAACTCCATCCCCATTTGTTGATTTACCGAATGGCACACAATAGAAAGAGAGACTATAGTAGAACTTTGACCCTTAAGATTGGAGTGAGGGGAAATGTTTACGCAAAACGAAACAAGAACAATGATATTCGTGTCAGTTATTATTATATTTAATCCAACAATAGGGGTAGTGGGGTGATGTAAAAGAGCCAGGTTCAAGTGAAACATTTGCAAGTATCTGTATCTCACTCCCTGAGCTCCACTCAAACAAACACCTTCAGCAAAAGGTCTGGGAGAGTGCATGAAAGGAAGCGATAGGATAAAGAGCAGTGATCCCTTTCTCCAAGCTGAAGCATCCGCTGAGGAAACTCTAGAAGACAGGGACACAAAGATATGAGCGCACAACTCAGGAATGGAGGATGTTTGACGTTGTTCCCAGCATCCCCCTTCTCCCAGCGCCTTCCCCTCCGACACACTCCCCAACACTGATTGAGCTGTTTGTGTCGCCTCCTGTTATTGTCGGGGGAGCTCCGAGCCGTTTACTCCACTGCTTCCCTTTAAAAAAAATTAAATCCGCATTCCCACCACCTACAGTACATTCACAAGAATGTAGATTAAGAACTAAAGAGAAGAGGAAAAGGAGGTTTAGCTCAGCCACAAGTCAAAATATAAGCTGTGATTAAGCTTTTCACATGGGAGTGTTAAACAATGGAGCTATATTTGATTGAGGTTTCCCAAAGGCATTTCCTGACAACTTTGAAATGACGTCTGATGAGAATGCAGGGGTTTCAGGAATGGCTGAGAGGCAGAAATACGAATTTGACTCATGTCTTGTAAGTGCGAGCAGGCTTCAGTTTGCCTCCTCCGCTGGCCCACTCTCAACTTTGCCTGCTCACGGGTTGAGGGACTTCCTCACCGGGGCTAGACAAACTCGGATTAATGTGTTTGTTCAGGCTTTGGGCAAATGTTTTTACAAGCTGTTGTTAAACTTTTCCAGGCCAATTTTTCAGGAGGGAACTGGGTTTTCAGTGGCTATGGAAATGAGTCAGTATTTTTTATGGTAATACAGGACTAACTTTTCTCCGAAATACAAGTCCACAAAGCATCCCTGCACCTCATTGCTCTCAGTCAAACCAGATTTGAACAATCCCTCAGACAAACTTTGCACTCAAACCATCAAATCTCTCTAATAAAGCTCAAGATTACCTGTTACAGTCTCTAGATGGCAGCTATTCTTCAAACTAAACTGGCCCTGTGCTTGGTTTTTGTAGTGTTGTACTTCAGGTCTACACTGTAAAGAGACATATTGTAAGATGCATGCAGGGGGATGTTTACAGTCAGTCATGCAGGCTGGTCCTCTGCAGCTTTAGAGCTGTACATTTCCTCACTGACACAGCAGATGTGCTACCGCTGACAGAGGAAATCACTCCAGAACTTGAAAGGTTATGCCAAAGCTCAGCAGCCCATTTTAAAACTAACTGTTGAACATTTTTGGAACCATGTTCACGGAGAGGAGCCAGCTTTGAACCAACACGGAGAACGACATCTGCAGGAGCAGAACGTAGATAGCTTAACTGTGGCGTGAGATGTTTTTTTTTTTTTTTTTTAGTGGTTTAGTAGTACACTTAGTTTTGTATAAAACCTAAAACCTTCAAACTTAGGCACTTATCTGTGCGGCTCGACAGGCTGGACATATTGCACCAGAGTCGTCTAGATATACTATATATGTCAGAAATGTGTCTGTCTCTGTGGAATAAGTTGCTCAGTCTGAGCACACCGTAGCAGGTGACGTCTCAAGACTTGTTTGTCTCCTGCTAGAAAACACTTTTCAGTGACGTCACTGACCGGATGACAGGAAAAACACTGGTGTTTCTCATTACATAATACATGGAACCCATCCATGATGCACACCAGAGATCTGACAGGTCTTGAAAGGGGAGCCTATTGATTACAAAATGTCATGCACCATAAATTTCAGCATAGTTAGACAGTGTCATTAAGGTAGTTTGGTTGACGGTTTAGAGTGAATTAAAGGACCTTTTGCAGATTTTTAAGCCCAACTACAGAGACAGCTGATTTAAAAGCAAGGGCACACAATAAACCAAGACAAACCAAGCAACTGTTTGCAGCCCCATGAAAAAAAAAATGAGAAAGGGGGCCCTCAGATGGTTTCTTTGTCGTATTTTTCAACCATAATCCCACTTAAACCTATGAAGGACCTACCGTGTGTTGACATACTCCGTAACCCCCCTAGGGGCCCCAGTTCTATCCACAGACTGAGCTAGTTTGGATTGTCTCAACCTGGGGACACTGCTTGAAACATTTAACCACTCTTGCACAATGGGCATGAGCGCACTAAGACATAAGGATCTGGCACTCAAATGTTTGTCTGCTGGTATTGATGGTATCTATCCTGCACTTTAAGTTTGCACCAAGGTTTAAAAAACAATCACAATATTGTACAGGCGTGCTCTTTGCACATTGATAATACCGGTACACAATATTAAAGATTTTCCTTTAAAAATCTCCCTTGATCAACTGCTTTGCTGTTCCTTACTGCGTAACAAAGTTAAATTGCAAACATCAAACGCTTGACACGCCTGCCCGCCTATGCATTCCGCTCACCTTCCAGCCCGCAGAGCTGTTGCTGTCTCCTTTATCCTTGAAGTAAGGCACACTGTTCACCATCCAGTCGTAAATCTGAGACAGCGTCAGCCTCTTTTCAGGTGAGCTGTCTATCGCCTTGGTAATCAGGTCAGCGTAGGACATGTTCCCCCAGGCGTTCCGACGCGACGAGCTGCTCTTCCTCTGGCTGGAGCCACCCAAAGGTGGGACCCCGGGAGTAGGCACCTGTTGCTGAGGGGGCAGCTGCGGACCCGGGAGCTGCTGCTGCTGCTGCGGCTGCGGCTGCGGCTGCTGCTGCTGCTGCTGGGGGTGATGGTGATGATGATGGTGGGGATGAAGTGGATGCGCACAGTTTCCCTCCCGACACTGAAAAACGCCGCACGGGGGTTTGTGCTCTGCGTACTCCTCATAGTTCTCCTCCAACAAGCCGAGGTTGCTGATGAACTCGGCGTTTCCTCCCGGCTCCTGTTGCACGGACGGTGCCGGGGAGGATGTATTGGAGCCGGCCGGGTCGATGAGCTCCGGCCGTTGAAGCGGCCAGGTGCAGGATCTCGGGCGGGAGAGAGGCTCAAAGTCCGGGTCTATCTCGGCCGGCTGTGCCTGCGGTGGCGGTACCTCAGCCATGTCAGGGTCACACCGGCGCTCTCTGACACATAGACACTCAGAAAAATAATAAGGACCACCGGAAAGAAAAATCACACAGCCGGAAAAATATGGTAAAATGCTGCGTTCACACAACAGATCCCCGTGCTATGGCGAGACAGAAGAAACAGACAAACTTCGAGGTCTTCACTGAAGTTCACACCATCCTGACCTGAATCGACTGCTTGCAACTGTCAAGTCTGCCGCTCTGTCACTATTAACAAGTACGGAGCGCTGCTGCCTTCAAGACCCACCCACAGGCTCTGAATTCTGAGATTCAAAACATGACGGTGCATTCAAGTACTTTCTGTTTGGGGGGAAATAAACCGCACCGCACTTTATTTGGGATCACATGGAGATTATTTGACTTGATTAGTTGCATGATTAATGAAAAGTCATTAATAAGAACATATGTAAAGACTAGGTTGAACTTCATGACGTATTTTACTTATTAGAATCTCAAAATGTTCTGCAGTGATTCATGGTGCTACCACCAAGACATTGTGCAGGGAAATATTGGATATAGCTTCAGAAATACATAAGGGAACACTCGCTATTTTTTTGTTTGTCCGTTACTGTTTTTCTCTCTGTCGTGTTTTGGTCATATGTTTTTGTTATAATCAAACACATTTTGCCTGTAGACGGCGGGGTCTTGACGGTCCCTAAATCCACCATACAAGCAAAGGAAACTCTAAGACTGCCCCTAGCGGTAAGAGAGATGCTGCAATTGACCAACTTTTCTTTCTGAACAGCCTCGTTGGTTTTCATATTAAAATCTAGTAAAATTCTCTCTATTTTTAGAATAGAATAATTTCCCCACAAGTGGTATTATTTTCATTGTTTTACGGCAATTATTTCTGAATTTGATATCCAAAACCTTTCCTTTATTTTGTTGAAATAGCTTAAATCAAATTGGGAAATCGAAAGAAGTCTTAAATATACTGTTTGTGGAATATACACCAATGGTGCATAACATTATGACCATTGACAGGAGAAGTAAACAAAACACAAACAAACAAACAAAACATTGACCAACTGACCATCTTGGTCAATGACACTCCTTGATGGCAGTAGCCATCCCCAGGAGGATGCAGTCCGACACAAACACACAGTTTAGGAACAACGGAAAAAATTAATGTGTAGAACAGCACAAGGTGTTGACCTGGCTGTGGGATGATCCACTGAGGTCCCTCCCCTTAACCCATAGGACCCTAAAGTCCCCACTAACAGTGTTAGTGTTACCTCAGAAGGCCCATGCCCATTCTGTGATGAGTCACAACTGTTTTGAGGCACAAGGAAGACCTACACAATACAAGGAGGGTAGTCATAATGTTATGCCTGATCAGTATGGACTATATTGAGATTTTGGTGTGGAGCCAACAATCAATAGTGCCACCTAGTGGTTTATATTCGTAGGCTGATGACTTTCCACATCAACACACTTAAAATACTGGCTATACATGGCCCACACAAATAGAAGCGAAGAACTGCTGCCAACATCTTATCATGCCAATCACTGTTTGAGGAAAAGTGAACAAAATGTGGAAATGAGGCACTTTCAAACATCAACTTGTCACTTTCCATATTCCCAGACAATAGATGGGACGTGGGTGTTTTTAGACCAGGAGGAATCTGTGTGGCACATTGTTAAGAGGTTGTTTAACTTTAAAAGAACTTCCCCTGCGAGGGGCACAGGGTTCAAGGTCTAATCTCGCTCTGAAACCTGATCGGACGTTCTCAGTGCTCTGTGCAGAATCTACTTTATTTTTCACAGTCTGTCTGGGAAAACACCATTAATCACGACTGCAGGTGTTTGTGTGACCTCTGACATGTAAAGAATACCAAACATTTTCATGTGAAGGTCTTTGACAATCCATCCAATTTAATAGTCCTGCATGAGCAGCATTCTGCAACATCACATAAACTTACTGCATTGATATGAGTGTAGAGATGACTTTTATTTTTGGAAGAAAAAAAAAAAAACTCAGGATCTCAGGCTCTGATAAGCCAAGTGTGTTTTAAAGCAACTGTCACCACACCAGTGATACTATTTCAAATGATCAGATGGAATAGCTTGTACATAAATAGGTCAAACTTGTGTGTACAGAAACATCCAACTTGCTTCCTGGACAGTCTTCATGTACTTTGTGACACACCAGCGTTGAAGTGGCAGTATGGTCTGATCACTATGTTTGCTCTAATGGGTCTCCTGGTAGAGTTTAAATCAGATGTCTCCTCACTTAAACTTTATGTGTAAGGATGATTGCAGCTGCAAAGCCCCACTGAGAAAAAGAGTGTCTTGTTTTTATAGTTGTCTTAAGTTTAGCTGGAAACATTAGCCTCCTTGAGAACTTTTTCTTTTTCTTGGAAGTAGTCTCTGAACCAGAAAATGTGCTCCTTCTTCTGCTGCACGGTCAGGTAGGGGTTTTTGGACAGACCGATCACCACCAGCTCCATGAAGTGACGAACTGGTCCCTGACGAGGAAAGCCCTCCTCCAAGTGTTTCTCTAAGAAGATATGCTCATGGAAGGAGACACTGGCTTCTTCCTCGAGACCTAGCACAGAGTAAGAACACGCCGTCACTGAGTCTGTCACAAAAAACTTTCTTTCCCCTCTGATGGATTCAAATACAGCTTGCGACACTCACCATCTTCATTGTTGATTGGATACTGCCACAGCTTCCCCTCTTTGGTCAATTGAATCAGTTCCTCAAACCCATTGCGAGGTATCCGATTGGTTGACTGAGACAACTGATTCGCAAAGTCCACGTCCCACAGAGTTGGCTTTGCTGCAAATATGACAGAGTTATGAGCAGACAATCCCATGACAACATCCCATGACAATATAACTTACTTCTCAGTGTAACAGTTTTTACATCACACCAAGCTGTAGGAGGTGTGGCCTATTTGAAAAGGGATGCAAAGCGGAAGGACTAAAGCTACACATTTGATATAAAAATATTTCTGGGAACCAACAATAATCTAGATTACACCAGGAACTATCCACTCTAAGATAAACACAGACACTGACAGTATGCTTTATGCAGACAAATCCAAATTCATTATTACCAACTGCTGAATCAACTCCATCGTTATCAGCAGTGGAGGAGAAAATATTGAGTCTTTTCCCTTTGAACAAGCCCCTCCTAAAAAACAAAAAAACAAACACTAAATACACAATCTATCTGAAAAATTACAAGAGTAAAGACGTGATGAAAATATTTACCTTTTCTGAACGCCAGCCAGCTCACTAGTGATCCCTCTGTCTTTTGTGTATCCTCGCCCGTCCTCATCAAATTGGATCTGATCGGTCGGCCAAACATTCACTCGGTTGGATTTCTTTCTTCCTACTTTCATGTCAGTGATAATTTCTCTGACAGAGCATTGATGGATAATGATAATTACAAATGAGGCTTTTTTAAAAATTATTTTCTAAATACAGAAGCATACTAAGTGTAAACAACCTACCCAATGTCGCTGACACGACCCTGCTTCTGAGCCTCGGTGATGGCCTTGCGTTGTCTCAGCTGCCTGAGGAGCTCCGACTCTGCTCGGCTGCTGTCAGGAAGCGTGGAGGCAGCGGCAGATGCAGCTGCAACTAAATTGGGATCCAGTGTCTCACTAAATAAACACAATGCAGAGGAGCTGGTATCAGTCAATGGAATTAAGAGCTTCAGATTTTATTTCCAACATTAGAGTGAAAACAGCAACAGATGACACAATCAACAGTGAACAGGATCTGTTTGTGTGATCATCATGTTGGGGCAAACGTTTTCACTTTTCTTCAAGAGAAAAGGAAGAAACCTGAACTTTAATAAGGTTTCGCAGCCTCACTAATTAAGTTACCACAGTTCTCTCACCTCTGTTGTGAAGCATCGACTGAAGCCTTCTGAAACATACTGATGGTGCTCTCCATAGCTGCTGGCTTTGACTTATATTGTGTAGGTGACTCAGAACTTTGCATAGCCTTCATGCTTTTGAGCTTCCTCTTATTGGTAACTTCCACTTTCATAGCTCCAAGAAGATTCAAAAGATTCTGCTTCCCATTCTTAGCTTCATCAGCCTTGACCTGTGTTGGCTTTGCCACAACCTGTTCGATTCTAACATCCATCTCCGGCTGCGTGGTACATCCATCATTAGCCTTTAACGCCACCGGATCCTCGTTTTGTGCCACCATCTTTGTTTGGGTAGATTCTGACAGAGCAGCGTCTTCATTTCCACCCCCATCTGCTTTCTCACCTTGATTAGAGGCAGGGACATTGTCTTTCTTTTCACACAGCCTAATTGAACTTGTGCTGAGCTTTACTCCTCCTCCATTAGCAACCCTGTGTTGAGAGGACAACAGGGACACTCATCATAAGGAGCCGAATTACCCAAAAAATTAAATGAACATTGTAGAAGCAGGCAAACATGTCTTATAATCACATTACACAGCAGGGGCACTGTAAAATTCAATTTAACATTATGCAAAAGTTTTTAAACTGCATCGTTCACAACTAAACCTCCTTTCTCAGTAAAATAAAAAGCATATTGGATCCATCTCTCTATGAGCTTGTGCATATTGGAGGAAGAGACCACTGAGACTTTTGAATTACTGACAAATGAACTGCACAGTAAAATACCAGTCTCTTTTTATGTTTAATAGTTGCAACATCGTATACAAATCACCATAGAAACGGTGGCTGGAAGAAATGTCAATCAAAACGTCTTGGCCAATCAGAGCCACGAACCAGTGGGTTAAGCAAGCTAATATCAAGCAGTTTTCTTCCCCTAAAGTTAGAGTTCCCGTAAGGTAAAGTTGGGCTCATTTCGATGGTACACGACTGTGTACTCTTATGATATTTTCTTCAATAAAATTACTGTTACAAACCGCCCCAGAAACAAGCTGACGGCCACAGGTTTGCCTGCGTTTCACTGTGTTCCGTTCAATACCAGCTGACAGATAACAGTCTCCACTAACCTGAATACTGGAGCTGCCGCCTTGTCACATTTCGCTGTTAATACCCCCGACTCGGACAAGATGACTGAGGAATTTCTAGCAGCGCACCCAGTTCGGAATAAAAACCTATACATGGCTGTTTCTTGAAATGTCCTTCCACGTTCGTGACATTAGCCTGCGTTGCTCCAAGATAACGTTGCCCCCGTAAACTCGAGCCTAACAATAGTTCCGGCCTATGGATGCATCCTTGTGTACAGGGTTGGAAGGTTTTCTTTTAGGGAAATTTACTTTTAATATGATTATACAGCAGAACAATGTAATTAAGTAAATATTCCTAGTTTTTCTAGACCAACTGTTTTCCTTAACGTATTTATATTGTGTTCACTTTTTAAAATACACAAAAGGCGGTTTCTGTCATGTCCTTATTATAGTCTCGCGATATCACAACAGGAGGAACGTGACTCAAAATGGCGATAGGACATAGGCGCTAATTCACCGAGCTCCCAGCTGCAGTCCGTCAATTAGTTAGTTGTTTACAGTGAGAGATGGATATTCATAAAGGAGACATAGCTTTGCGAAACCAGTATTGTTGTAAATATTGATTGTTTTTATTAGTGTAAGTTTCTACTTAAACTCAGAAAGTAGACGGCAACTTCACACAGGTAAAAACGTCAACGGAAGCTACGTTATTAGCATTTAAGCTAACACACATCACATTTAGCTGAAGTATAAGTTAAGATTAAACACTTACACCGTCGGCGAGAGGCTCACAATGACTATAGTTTTTCTTTTTGTAATGAAGTTGTTGCATTTGAGTGAATATGCATTTGGTGTGGCGTGTGTGTTACGTGTGGCCAGTTGGTTGTTGTTCCGTCAGTGTCTTTAACCCGCTCTCTGTGGAGCGGACTGTTTGTTTACACACACGAAGTGCTGTTTAAAACTGTTAGTCATTCAGTCTCTGAGATCGGCAGCATTCAGAAACACTGAAACTTGATGTAAATTAATTTTGACGCAGAGAACCGAAACAATTTGTGACCGTTTTGATCTAGCGTTAAATAAGTATTAATGTAATTGTCTACGTTCCTTCACAATTAACTGTGTCCTTTAATGGAAATGTCTACCCTCGATTTATTTAAGGAAGACCTTGTTAGCTTTGCACATCTAGTCATTTCTGGTCATTTCTAAACTTCGCTAACTTCCGTCCGCTCTTGACAAGTTGCATACGTTAAGTTCCGGCACAAATATTTCTTTGAAAACTAGACCCAGAGACGTAAATAACACACTGGTCCCGACCTGCTTTGTCTTTCTTGTTTTCTGTTTGCATTTATGTTTCCATATACTTGAATAACTGACAGATTGTTGTTACCCCAAGGCTTTGTGGTGAGAATATTGCGTTTAGCTGACTTGTGCTTTTAGATTCCTAGCAAATGTAATATTTGTCACCAAGAAGGATCATAGAGAGCTCAGAAACTTCTTTGGTGTGTTCAGTTTCTGTAAGTCCTTCCATAATTCCTCTGTGAATCACATTTACAGAATCTCAGCAATAGAAATCCTGTAGATCCTTCTGTGATGTGACTGATCTCTTTCAGTGGTATTCCCTCCATCCTTGCACTCCATATTTTTTATGATGCAGGGAGACACATTCTTTATCTTTGTTAGGTGTTTCCAACAGAATTAGAAGTAGATGCATGAAACAACACATAACGTAACTATTTCATGTCTATGAAATTGTGACTTTTGACCTGTTGAATATCTGTTTCTGTACATTATGCAGAACAGAAAATATTATACCAAAAAAAGCATCATGTAGGTGTCTGGTGAATTTGTCTGTGTATATTGTATATATTTGTCTGAGTAATATTCTTACAGATGTGTGTGTTTTTTTGAGACAGCCATGGCTGAGGAACGTCGGCAGAAGCAGTGTTCAGTCAGCCTGCCCACAGAGTCAATGAAGGCCATGGCAGAGTCTGTGGGAGTGGGGCAGTTACAAGAGGAAAGCTGTGTAGCTCTAAGTGAAGAAGTCAGCTACAGAATAAAAGAAATTGCACAGGTAAAACATGGATGATTGAAGCAGATCATTTGTTGTGGTGTTTGTGACTGTAAATTTCTCTAAAACATTTCATTTCCAATGTGGATTACATTTATGATTTTTGGTGTCCTATCTTTTTTTTTCTTTTACATAGGATGCTCTGAAATTCATGCATCATGGGAAGAGACGTAAATTAACCACCAGTGACATAGATAATGCTCTGAAATTAAAAAATGTGGAGGTATGGGAAAACAAGACTTTTTTTGTTGCCTTATTAA
The DNA here is from genome assembly GCF_022458985.1 of Mugil cephalus. Taxonomy (NCBI): domain Eukaryota; kingdom Metazoa; phylum Chordata; class Actinopteri; order Mugiliformes; family Mugilidae; genus Mugil; species Mugil cephalus. The sequence goes on from NC_061784.1 coordinate 2,646,253, forward strand.
ATAACTTTATTCATGTTATTTGGAAAGTAAAAGTCCTGAACTGGATGTGAATTATTTCTCTTTCAGCCCCTGTATGGGTTCCAGTCACAAGAGTTTATCCCTTTTCGCTTTGCGAGTGGTGGTGGAAGAGAGCTTCATTTCTATGAGGAAAAGGAAGTCGACCTCAGTGATATTATTAACACACCACTCCCCAGAGTACCGCTAGATGTGTCTCTCAAAGGTACCCAGAGAATCAATACCTCATGCTGATGCCATCCCATTGTAATTCACTGTATTATCTTGTTTTGGTAACCTTATACATGATTCATGTTTGTGTGTCCATAGCTCACTGGTTAAGTATTGAAGGGGTGCAGCCGTCTATTCCAGAAAATCCACCACCAGGTTAGTAGTTCAATTAGGTCTCTTCTCTTAATACATAACATACACATACATACATACATACATACATACAAATCCAACTAAGATTTTAATTTCATTTTATTTACTTTTCAGCACCAAAAGAGCAGCAAAAGGCAGAATCCACAGAACCCCTCAAAGTTGTCAAACCTGGTCAGGAGGAGGATGGTTCTATTCGAGGCAAGGGTCAGAGTGCAACAACTCCAGATGGCAAAGGTCAGTATTTTTTGTTATATTTACCTTTTTGGTCCATTCCCTCCCTTTCTAATCCTATGTTATATTTGTGTACTTCATCTCATGTTTGTGTCCATCTCTGCCAGGAAAAGAAAAGGGTCTAATTAGGTTGAAACCACGCAGCACCCATGAGCTGTCTGTAGAACAGCAACTATACTACAAGGAGATCACAGAAGCGTGCGTTGGCTCCTGTGAAGCTAAGAGAGCAGTAAGTTCTACTTGTCTTTCTGTATATGGTTTATTTTGTATATGGTTGCGGAGTAACATAATGCATGGGTTTTCATGTACAAGAGTTGCTGTAATGAAATGGCATCATGTCAGTGCAGTTGTAATATACTGCTAAACTATCAAAAACTTATTTTGACCCTGCTTTCCACATGACTTCGGTTCCAGAAATGTTTCATTTTGTTTCACACAGGAGGCTTTGCAGAGTATTGCTACTGATCCAGGACTGTACCAGATGCTTCCAAGATTCAGCACATTCATTTCTGAGGGGGTAAGCATGGTCCAACTTCTCTAATGTTGTAAAAAATGACTCGCATCACATTGTATACTCAAGAATACTTGTGCTGAAAATGTTGACTTTGTGTTCTCCTCAAAGGTTCGTGTGAATGTGGTGCAAAACAATTTGGCTCTACTGATTTATCTAATGCGGATGGTCAAAGCTCTGATGGACAATCCCACCCTTTACTTGGAGAAATACGTATGTAACGAAAACTAATAGACTGTTAAATGTTCCAATGCAATCAGTACTATTCTAATTGTTCTGTTTGTATGTGTAGTTGCATGAGCTCATCCCAGCTGTGGTCACCTGTATAGTAAGTAAGCAGCTCTGCTTACGCCCAGACGTTGACAACCACTGGGCTTTACGAGACTTTGCTGCACGCCTTATGGCTCAGAGTTGTAAAACCTTCAGTACTACAACCAACAACATCCAGTCCCGTATCACCAAGACTTTTACTAAGGTGAGTTTTTGTGTATTTTGTTGCCATTTTGTTGTTTGTAAACACATTGTTTTAGTTAAGATATGTCACAGGAAAAACACATGCACACTATCCACGTTTGAACATTATTTGAAACTGGATGTGACCTTGGAAGACTTGTTATATCCCCAAAGAGCAGTTGTCATGTTCAGTCTGTCCTGGAGCTCATCAGACTAGTCTCCTCCACTAAGTAACTTGACATTTTTTAGTTACATATCAAAGATGTCCAGTTAGAGAAAATTTCACCAGGCACAGGTCTTTAACATTACAATACCTCACTTAAGATTTGGTTCCTTGTCATATGTAAAGAATTACTGTAATGATTAATATTCTCAATATATATTTCAATATAATATTTCAATAAAATAAGGTTGGCGGTTAAAACAAATAAAAACAAGATGTAACAACATTTGAGAACTGTGGGTTGTTAAATAAAGGGCTTCTTAGAAGAGAAATTAATTAAAAATTGTAACATGAGTTTCCTGTTTCTTCTGTTTGGCAGCATTGTAGTGTTGGTTTAAAGTGTACGCAACATGTCTGAAACTCATGCGCTTCTTAACCACTATCATTTAGATTAGAAAAGTACAATTTGTTAAAATACGGTCTAGAAAGTAAAATTTGAAAATGTTATAATGCCCTTATCCCCAAAATGGAACAATGAGTATTAATGGATACCTTATATATTTCTGAATACAACTTTGGCCCTGCTGATTTCAGCGTCCTCACTTAACCATAACGCGCTGTGTTTTTTCAGAGTTGGTTGGATGACAAAACACAGTGGACGACACGATACGGCTGCATCGCGGGTCTTGCTGAACTGGGACCGGATGTGAGTGGGATTTGGTTTAGTTTTTTCTTTTTTTTGTTGACTTGGTTCCAACATCCTGTTTTCATTTTCTGTAGGTGATTAAGACGTTGATCCTTCCTCGGCTTACTGTAGAGGGTGCTCGCATCAAAGCAGTGACGGAAGGACCCGTGGTCTCCAATATTGATAAGATAGGAGCTGACCATGTTCAGAGCCTCTTACTGGTAATAAATGCAGTTCTATGATTATCATGCATGTTAATGTCGATTAAAAAAAGCCAAAGCAAACCCAAAGGCAGTGTGGCAGTTGTTTTATTTGTAGTAACATTTTATTTTTGTCTTTTCAAAGAAACATTGTGCCAGTGTTATTGCCAAGATACGACCTCAGCCTGACATTGTGGAGCAGTATCGGACAGATTATGGTTACCTTGGACCCATGCTCTGCTCCCATGTGATGAAGGCAAGGACTCAAGCAGCACTGCAAGCTCAGCAAGTCAACAGAACCACATTAACAATCACGCAGGTACAGCTGTTACATGATAAGATATGCTTTATTGGTTATACAGACTCATGTGAGAAAATTATGGCGCATTAAGCTACAGTGATAGACATCACGCGTACAGTTCAGATGTTTGCACAATGGCTACCATGCTGCTGTTCACTAATGAATTATTACAACTTCTTGCAGCCTCGTCCCACGCTCTCAGTTTCACAAAGTGGGTTAAGTGGGTCGACAGGGCCTCGCACTCCCAGTATCATTAAGGTTCCGAGCTCCCTCACACTGATGTCCCCCCGGCCTGGTACCCCATCACAGCCATCTCCACCCGCAACAAAGTATATTGTTATGGCAACCAGCGCGGGAGCGGCCTCAACTCAGCAGGTACTTTGATATTTTTGCATCCAGTACAGGAAATCTGCGCATAATGCCTTCATGGATTTATACTGATGCGGAAATAGAATGAAAATGTGAAATATTTTGTCATGTATATATACATGGCTAAGATTGTGATCAGAAGTAATTACAAGAATACAGAGGAATTTCCACAGTTCCAGAACAATTATTTATTAAATACATAGATAAAATTTACTGGCTGTAAAGCCTACTTCAGACATTTTGCAACTGTGCCCAGGAGCAGTTAGATGACATCTGTGTCTATACTGTTTTTGTCAGCTCTGGCAAGTCATCATTGCTCGCTGACATAAATGACATGACTCACAATCAGTAGCTGACGACAGTTTTTCGCAAAATAAAAATGATATTTCTGAAATGTCCATAATGTACAATTGTGCTTTGCACATGTTTCCATGGAAAGGTGTTTTGCTAATAAACTTTTGTAAAGTCTTGTTTTACAATATTCCATAATTCTCCTAAATTCTTGTCACGCAAGACTTCACTCTGAGGAAATGGACTTCAAATGAAATGGTCACTTCATCACCCCCTAGGTCATCTCCGATGACTGGGAAATGTGATGAAAGTGTTTCCAATGCACATTTGCAATACACTTTTATATCAGTACGCCCGAAAACCACCTCATGAGAACGTAAAAATGTATAAGGGATATTTGACGTTTTTTCGAAATGTAGACGTTTCCATTACCAGTCTTTTATTGTGACAGTTCATTTCTATTGGTAATGAAAACACAGCAAGATAATGTGGTTTTCTGACAGCTTTCTCTGTAACCTCCACAATGCCTCAAATTATCTGTAAATTTGTCTTCCTGCTAGGTAATCACTCTCAGCTCCTCCCAGTCCGCTTCACCAGTAACTAGCACCGTTCCCAGCGCTACCTCCACCTTGCAGCCATTGGTGAAGCTGGAGTCTGGCAGTGGGCCTGGACTGACGGCTTCACGACCTCTACAGAAGTACATAGTTGTATCTCTGCCCTCATCTGCCTCTTCTTCTTTGGAGTCTAAGGGCTCTGTGCTTCCCACCTCAATTTCCTCAACTCCACTAGATGCAGGCATGAAGTTGGAGCGGTCCGAGTCTCCAGGAGTGACCACAAACTCGCCAAATTGAGACTCATAAAGGTAGTGGAGATTCTTATCATGTTGGAGCAGCTGGACACACATGGGGGTTTGTTTGGGCTGAACTTAAAGGGGTAAACGCTGAAGTGGTATGAAGGGGAATATCTGAACTCTTGACTGATAAAGAGCAAACGTGACATTGTAAATATGTTAATGCCCAAGGAAAACCGACCAATCTGTGAGATCTTCAATGTTTCAGCTTACATTCTAATTGATTTCATGTGTTTTTGTTTTCTTTTTTACCCTAAAATAAATCAGATTTTGTATGAAATCCTGCATCTGGATGTGTGTTGTTGTTTTTTAAGATTTCTAATATAATTTAAAAGAAAAGTATTACTTATGAATACTTGTTGTGTTAAGCTAGAGCAACTCTCACTATATATAAAGTACAACCAACATTGAGTGTAGAAAGCCTCCACTTTCACGTGATGAACCCAAAGTCAGTCTTTCACTGTCAATCTCAAACTATTTTTTGAAAGTCAAATATCCAATAGCTCACAAAAACATCTTTAACTCAAGAAAGGACTTGAGCATTAATATGTGGGATTTTGCTGGTGGAGACTTAAGTTTTAATTGCTTTCAATACTAGGCCTTTAATATGCACCTTTGACACTTGTCAAAATACACGCAGTGAAATAAAGTTCTGACTTCATCTGAAAGATGGTGGAAGAGAGGCATGAAGAAGCATCTAAAAGATATACTAGAAGAACATATTTAAATTTTAGTGAAATAAATCAATTACAAAATATAAGCTTCAAAGCAAAAGATAAATAAATAAAATTATAATAAAAAACACGTATAAAAGCAATACACTATAAAATATACTCATCTTTTTTTTTAATTGTAGCTCTTCGTTACTTGCACTTGGGGCTATACATGAGTTTTTTTCGTAAGTAATAAACGCCTGTATTCGTTTAAGTAGAGAAATTAAACATGCTTTTTAAAAACGCGTTTTATTCCGAAAGGATTATTAGTACGTCCCAAACACTTCCTGTGTACAGAACGCGGTAGAGATCTCTCACTGTGGCAGACACCTCAGACTCACACTGAGTGAGGACTTGGCTGTGGAAACAAAGTAAAACGCTGTTGTTGCTGCTGTAGACATGAATTTCAAAATACGCGCTGCAACGAAAGAAGACTGCAAAGACATATCGAGAATGATTATGGTGAGTCAGTCCCAGAGCTAGCTAGCGCCTCTTACAAGTGCTTCAAGTTCCTGAACGTGATACTCAGTTGCTTACTGTCTTTACTCACTAATTATCACATTCCCTGCAGTGTGTGTGCACATTCAAAGATATGCAATTAACCTTTTTCAGGAGTTGGCGGTTTATGAAAAAATGCCCGACCAAGTGAAGATATCCCATGAAGGTAATACAACAATGAAGCCATAAATGAGCGATGTAAAAAGCCTTTAAATAGCCCCTTTACATCGACCTTTACCACGGACATTTCACGGACTTGCCATAGGGGAAAAGGCGCAGGTGTAATCAATAACACGAACAGTTCCATTTAGCGTCCCAGTTGTTCCCTAAGTACCTACCATCCACTCCTTTCTAAATGGAACCCAGCCATTATTGAATTATGACATGCCAAAATGTCTGCCATCTAAACTATTGTAAATGAAAAGATTTATGTGGGAAATATCAGTGAAAAGAACACTGTTACAGAGCACAACCATGGCAGGCCATACTATGTAAAGTATAATATGTAGTATAATGTGCTCTGAGGTTAAATCTCACACTGTAGAGCAGGTCATTGTAGCCAAACCTGGGTAAATATAAACTGAGTGTGGTAATCAGTAACTTTAATTAACTGTTGGAGTTCAGATCTATCCAGCAATCTCAGTCGATTAGGACCAGATCTGATGTTGTTGTATGGATGTTTAGCATCTATGCCAGTTCTTCATGCTATTTTCTTGCAATTGAAGATTTTCTTAAAGTTAAATTCCTGTTTCACTCAATACTCTATATGGACTGTGTTGTTGGTTCGGTTCAGCAGGGATTGCACACTATACGAATGTGATGTTTACAATTCATACAGTACATTTAAAGTAGAGGTTGGATTGGCCAAGCTCTTCTTGTTAAGAAAGCCACACACTGCGAGCACAAATACTGCACAGTAAGAATTTCTGCTGACTGAAGATGACACAAATGAACAGCTGGTGGCAGTGCAGACAAGCGGATATCAGTGCCCCAGGGAGAGAGACTGAAAGCTGATGCAGATTTAAAAAATTCAGGGTGGGGCTTTATATTTCAAGACGTACAAAATGCATTATACATTCTGCAATATTGATCCTGCCGATAAATCAGATCCACCGATCAGCGACAGTATTAAAACATTCATTATATGTTCATTATAGGCACTTTTAGCCATAGGTGGGTGCACTAGCAGTGACTGGTCTGTGGCTACACTGTCACACATACAATTCAGACCAATTCAATTTTATTTATATAGCGTCAATAACAATGCAAATTGTCTCAAGACGCTTGAGCAGAACCCAGCTCATATGGAGGGACCCATCTGCCTAAGGCCAGCCGGGTAGAAACAGAGAAGATAGAGAGAAGAAGAACAGGAGAAACAAGATAAACAAACTGCTTTCATACATACATACATCTGACTGAAGGAAACACGTAGGGTCTAATAATACAAGCTATAGCTGATGACCTTATGTAACAGTTTGAGAGTATAACAGGAATTATAGCCAGGTTGGAGAATTGTTTATCCAGGTAGGAGTGGACAACTGCAGGAGGCCATGAAGACTGGGGCAGGTTGATGAGACCAAGACAGTAGATGCAGTTTATGGAGCTCCACAGGTCAGATACACAGCACTCCAGGCCAGACACCTTCACAGGAAGATGGAGGGGAGGGGAAGAAGGGAGACACAGCACATAGTAATAGAAAATAAATTATGAGAGATTAGAGGACAGGAGCTTGGTGCGAGAGAGAAGAGTAGAGGACATGTGCTCAGTGCATTGTCTCCTGGTTTTTTTTAAATTTAGGAACCACAAGTAGCCCTGCACTTTGAGATCATAGTGATCTGTTGGGATGATTTGGTACTATGAGGTCCTTAAGATACAGTAGATGGAGCTAGGCCTTTCAGGGCCTTGTATGTAAGGAGGAGGATTCCCGTCAGTGCTCTATCCAGCCTGGAAGACACAAATGTCAGGACTGGTGACAGGACTCAAACGCAGACCAGGAGTTAAAGTGATTTTCAGTGAGTTTATTTGAAAACACAGAAATGAGTCGTGGCGTGAGTTGCTGAAGAGTCTGGGCGAGCACATGGATCGAGCTCCAGGGTTCTCGGTCTGGGCTTGCTGGCAGGCGGATCTGGTTTCAGGCAGAGGGTGTGAAGGTGAGCTGATGCGACGATCCGGCGGGGACTGGAAGGTCGGACTGGTCTTTTATAGGGGAGTTCATTAGGTGAAGAGGAACCGGAGTGCAGGCGAGATGAGTAGCAGGTGTGTCGTCTGGAGTTGCCCAAACCACGCCCACCAGCAGCCCCTAGAGCGAGTGAGACACGGACAGCCAAAACAAAAACACACCAAGCACACAAAAGGAAGCACAAAAGAAAATCCAAAACTACACTCACTCACACACACATAAAAGGTAGCGAGCCCATGGCCGACAGGTCGTGACAACAAATGTATGAATTAGCATTTCCACATCACTCTTAGAGAGGATGTTCCTAATTTTGATGATATTACGAAGGTGAAAGAAAGCAGTCCTGGTCACCTGCTTTATGTGTGAATTGAAGGACATATCCTGGTCAAATATAACACCAAGGTTTTTCACAGTAGTACTGGAGGCAAAGGTAATAATAAACCAGGTGATTAGATAATGAATCATAACAAAGTGTGATTCACCTGATTCATGAACTTTTTCATGAGATGTAATAACTTTCTTTGTTGTGGGCCAGAGTTCTCTCTCCACGTGCATCAACGAGTTTTGCTTGAAATTCCCCACCCACTGACAAGTGCCTTGATAACGAGCTAGTGCTATTCACTTCAGCAGTCATAATGTTATCTCTGGCTGGTGTGTTAATAAAAGGTGTATGATGTATGGTTGGTAATGTATGTAATTTTATCACACTCTGATGCTTGCCTAAATTTGTAGAAATGTCTCAGTTTGTCTGTTTTTATCTTGTTACAGATTCAGAAAACTTTATGTCTCCCCAGGGGTAATTTAAGGCACATGTGAGCACCATGACGTGCAAAAACAACTATTAAAGAAACAAATTACAATTAAATACCAGCTAACCTGTAACTATTTTTACTCTTCACAAGTATGTATGTATTTATATACTGTATCTTGTCACTTGGGTGTTTATGAATGCTATTATTGCCTCTAATAGAAATGTAAAACGTGCATATTTGGGTAAATATCTCCTTGTGTTACCTCAGAGCTGGAGCGTGACGGTTTCTGCCAGAATCCTTTCTTTGAATGCCTCGTTGCAGAAGTACCTGAGGAGCATAAATCTAACGAAGGTAAGGAGCGCATCAAGGCCTTTTCAGTTGTAGGCTTTCATCATTGTCAGGCAGCCTTGATCTAGTCAGCATGTTACACAGATAGTAAATTATATCTCCCTTTGCTGTTTAGATATAGATGGATATGCATGCTCTATAGGAAAAACTTGGCTACTTGAGTGCCACCTCATAAATCATCAGTGACGGGAGTAATTCAACTGTTCCTTCACACAGATAAAATGAAGAGTGAGTGGTACTCTGTGAATAAAGACATATTAGGTCACTTCACCACATTTACACATTCAGCATCAGAGACACAAACTCATTTAAGATGAATTTTACACCTTTTTTGTCATATTTTGTCACATAAGCAATGCATGGGAAAGGTTAGTTATGGATGTATGGCTGTATGACTTGTTAAATTATTTGGCACACATGCTGTCATCTGATCAAATTCTTATTGCTCAGATGACCAATGAAAACTTGGAGTTAACTTATGGGAAAAAAAGTGAGAAAAACTACCAACATGACACATCATCAAAAAAACAGAAGGCTAACTTGTCTGTGTTAAGATACTTATAGTTTAAGGTAGATCATGTATGAGCACAGTCTTTCAGCATTTTCTGTTGTTTATTAATGTTTTTATTCATTTAGTATTATATGAACAGACAATATCTGATGTGATTTGACTTCTTCCTTTTTGTCCATATAGGATTTACAGTTGTTGGATACGCCCTTTACTTTTACACTTACAGCACATGGAAGGGGCGAACATTATATCTGGAGGATCTGTATGTGATGCAAGATTTCAGAGGTAATATATATACTACCATCAAACTACTTGGATGAAAATGTTTTATTATTATTCTGCCTGAAATACATTGTGTTTTTCCAATTGTGTTTTTGATTTTCTTTATAGGAAATGGAATTGGCAAAGGTTTATTGAGCAAAGTAGCTGAGGTAAGAATGTTTTTGCACACTGCTAGTGCATGATTTTCTGTAAGTAATATAAGTATTACTTTCCATAAGTAGTAGGAGTTTGATGTAGTTGTGCAGTTGGTTTAGTAGCTCAGAAGAGGAAAATGTGATTTGCATTCAGCTTTAAGCATTTTTAATAAAAATACTGTACTTCTTGGTTAGGTGGGGAAAAAGAAGCAGTGTGTGCGGCTGCAGTTATCTGTGTTGGACTGGAACACACCCTCACGAGACTTCTACGCTGCCAAAGGAGCCCAGGACCTCACTGTTAGTGAAGGATGGCACTTTATACGATTTGATGGACAAAACCTGGACAATTTAGCACATGAAGCTCCTCAAGATTAAAAGGACTAAATGACTGTATCCCGCTGAAAAATGCTGTTGTTTAAAGTGTGATCATTTTTTTTCTAAATGTGTTTGTTATATTAAATCTAACTTACTTTTAAATGAAACTATGATTTAGTCCAATGTCTTCATCAGGAAATTGAGCACAGTCCTTCCCTGACATGTTTAATCTTTGCTGGATGTTGGTGGAGTAGGCACTGTCCAGATTCCCAATAGCACATACAGTTTGACCAAAGTGAACCCAGTTCTTCCATGTCTTACCAGTAGGTGACATTTCCCACCAACAATCCAGCTAGAGCAAAGGCAGTTGGCGGTGTATTCTTGGAACTGCACTCCATCTTTATGAGTTCCACATAATGTGAGAATGGACCACACCTTTCTCAACTTTATGAAAGGGATATAAAGTAACTGTGCGGAAATCAGGAAATGCTGTGGCTGAATGCTTCACATGCCATATTAATCTCTGTGTCATGACTACAGTCGTTACTATGAGTGAGTTTAATGATTTCATTAAAAGAGTCAAATGAGAGTGTTTTTGTAACTGAATGCTCCTTTATTTGAACATGCCCACTGGTATTTTGTTTTGTTTTTTTTACAATCAAAGCGAAATATTTTGACATCCCTGTTCACCTTGTGTTAAAATAAGCTAATTCTCATAGATTGCTGCATTCTTAGTCACTGAAAATATTCATCCATAAATAAAACAAATACGATTTCACAGGAATATAAAATCACTTGAAGAAAACTATAAAATACAATCATTTAAAAAATACACATGTCAAATAATTAAAATACATAAATGTTATATTAGTTAAAACCCAGTAACCAGTATGTTTTGATTGTATTATTGCTGTGAGAATAAAACCCTCCTAGTGATATGTGACTGACTGATTATGAAGACCTCATGATTACAACGTATCAGCTGTTAATATTTGCAGTTGAAAGAGAAACTGATGGAAGATGTCTGTCAGGGCTTTTGTATTGGAAGATGTCAGATTATTTATCAAGTAGATTTATAAGATTCTGAAATGACTGTCTTTTTTTTTTTTTTTTTGCACAATTAAAGATATCTGCTACAGATGGGGTGCAACTCCTGCCTGAGAAAGGTAAAGGATTGCAACCCTTTACATACCAATACAATGCAAACTTCAATGTGCACAGTTGTCTGATCATTTTATATGTAGACTACAAAATAAAAACTTATAACCATAAGTTATAACCATAGTGTCTCCCCTAAGGTTGGAGGCTCAGAATTTTGGCAAGGCAACCTCATTGCAACTCCTTTCTCTCTATCTATCGCTCATAAAAATATGAAGGTGTAGCATGATTAGGTGCCAATGTTTTGTTTTGATTGCTTCCTCCACTAATATTTGGGAAAAGATATGGTCCCGCTATATCTTGCTGTAAAGTTTTTGTAATCTTTTGTAAACAGTGAGCGATACTGTCACAGTGGAGATAAATTCATGATATCATTTCTATCGGTAAACCCACAACAGACAACAGACCACAAGTACGGTAAATACATGCTACAATAGTCAAGCAGTTTCTATAGAACGTAAACATACAGAGAATATGTCATGGAAAAGTTACACTGTGTAAAGTCATTAAATTGCCCAAATCAAACTATTGTAATGGTTAACATAGGATATTTAAGTATTTGTTTTTTTTTTTTCTTGTAATGCAGAAAGAATCCAGTGAATAGACCCAGCCGGTTTTCCCTCCCACACAGTAGCCTCTCAGACGTATGCGTTTCTTCCGTAGTTGCTTGGCGCAGTCTGAGACGGTGCCACAGTTGACAGGATACGTCCTCTGGAGGGTGGTTGGTATGGATAGGGACTGAAACAGAAAAGATGTTTTTACAGTTAAGACAATATACATCTCTCCTACTGTGCATCAAAATATTCCAGTGTTTCTGCATCTCACATTTTTTCACCATCTTCCTTGATTCTGCAGGCACACGTCAGGCATGAACCTCCGCAGAGGGCAAGCACGGCTGAAGACCATCCAATATACAGGCCCTCTCCAATCTCATACCTGTTATACAGTGACATTTACCTTATATTCTACTATGCATTTTTATCTCAGTATTCAAAATTTGGCCAGTTAGTTCCAACTTATTGTGTTACGGATGTAGATCACATGAACTTACTTTGTCCCTGGAAAAAACTGGTCGAAGAACTCTTGTGTGATGTTGGCTGCGTACCAAGACACAGCGATCATGGTGCAAATCCCTACAAAACACAAAACCTTGGTAATCTTTACAAGTTAAAGATGAAAACTGAGAAAACCAACCTGTTAAAGATAAAATAAATGACTAAACATGCTCCAGACTTTTCAGGGTTAGTTAGCGTTTTAGTGTGACCTGCAGTATTTTTATTTAATTTGTAAAAAAAACAAAACAAAAAAAAAACTTGTTTAATGCAGGCCTTTATGAACAGGCAGGTTTGCTGGATAACCTTTTAAACTGGTGCACCATCTTCTGATAGCTTGTCTTCTGTACTCAAAATGGAGCACCAGACGTGTTTACTTACCCAAGTATAGATAAGAGTTCTGGGTAAAACCTCTTAAATCAAACGTGTTCAATCAAAACACTTATTAGGACTTCTGTCTTGATTTCAAAATGAGTTTTAAACATACTATATAAATATTTTCAATAATGTTCTCACTTTAGGACTCCGACCGCTAAGTCATTACCTTGTAGCAAAAAGAACACTCCTCCAATGGCAGCAACTCTCCCCTTCAAAACATAGTTTTCTCCACCTATTTTAGAGCACTGCATTCCTGCGAGAGTGGCCACCAGCCCGAATGTCCCAAACACAATGGAAGCAATCATCAGCGCTCGGGAGGCCTGAATGTACCCTGTGTACGAACATTAGGAGATACAAGAAATATTTGCTTAGTTTAATGTACTCCATGCCAACACCGTATAAGTAAAACAAATATTTGCAACACCTGAATATGGAACAGGTGCACCCAGTGTTCTACTATCAAATTATCAAATCATTGTTTTCATTTATAATCCATCTAAAACCGTCTATACATCAAGAAGGGTTAGTTTAAAGGTTAGGGGCTGCCATTTTGGTGCCACCATTTTAACAGTTTATAGTCACAAAACATGTTGCTCTCTGACAGAATTTCATTTGTTTCAAATACATACTGGGTATTAGTGTTTCATATCACAACATAAACCGCAAGAGCTAGTGGAGCCTGACTAATGTAACCATTTTGAAACAAAAAAGGCTCAGTATACCACGAGGAACCTTTTTAGTTCCAACCAAACTGACATAGACATGTTAGCCACATGTCTGTTGTCGATACCAGGAAAGTTTTAGGCTTTCTGTACTGATACCTAAACAGGAAGTTCACCAGTGTATGTCTTGTCTGACATAAACTGCACTTCTTAGAAATGAGTTTTTATTATTTTATGAGATCTAATTTCTTGGTTCACTGTGATTATCCTTGCTTATCTTATCTTATCCCAGATTGACTCGAGAAATTACCCCCAGTATAGAAAGATAACCCAAAAAAACATACCATATAAGTGCATCGGGATCAAGTGAATATGAAAATAAATGGTACAAAACAGATCTGCCGTTCCTCCACATTTGGGCATCCTTCAAGATCAGAACATTGTATTGATCATAAGCTTGTCACCACTTTACTAACTGTAGACTAACCAGTATTTACATGCTCCATTACAAATGTATTTATCTCCAGTTTATGTAAGAGTAAAGTATTTTTTGTGTACCATGTCACAGTCTACAGAATGCTGATTACTTGATGGGTAGATAGCATTTAAGTTTGATAATCTAAGTCATTAAAACTAAGAAAACTGTTTCTGTCTAAGCCACATACCATTAAGTGCGAGCAAAGATGGAAAGTCTCGGCAGTTGTAAACCCCTGTAGAATCAGTTGCACAGGACATCCAGAGGTTTTCATAGATCGTGGATGTGGTGATAACATTACCATCCACTGTTGAGACCCTCCAGTATGGATTGAAAAGGGCAATTCCAACCATCAGCCAGCCCAGAAAGCCCAGAAGGAAAGCAACAGCCTCCACTACTGCATTCATATTTCCTTGTTTCTTCTTTCCAACCCGTATAAAGTTATCCAGAGGGGAACACTTACAAACAGTAACTCTAAGCTATCTTCCTTCACAAATGTGTGTATTTGTTGGCTTCACAGTTTTGGTGTGCCACACCAATTCCCAGCAACCCGTAAGCAGAGATGCTTCAGAAAGCAACAAATTAATGATTAATTCCACATAGCCCACTTATGATTTTCCCTATTATTCTCAGTTCTATTGAATCATTTGAGAGTCCAAATGTTTACCTAACTTAAGGGACAACAGAGAGGTGAAGTCCTGCCTTCAAACCTGCTTACCAACGTCTATAGACTTAAAGCTATGTGTCAGTTCAGAGTCTTCAAAGCTATGTCAATAATATTAAAACCGTTATTGATGGGATTCATTTTGGCTCCTCAGTTCAATCTGTGTCCAAGTGATGTTGGGAAAGTTCATGGCACCCGAGGGGTGAGGGGGCATCGCTACATGGTGTGCTTACCAACAGATAAGCCTATTTGCTTGTCTGACAGAGCTGAAAGACTTATCAGGCCTTTAACATTGAGGTGGGTACACATTAAACACCCGAAATGTGGAAACTTAAACCAGAACAATGAACCATCAGGCTGAATTACTCTTAGTCTGTGTAAACTTTATGGACATCTCTAAAGAACAACATCTTTAGTGGATTACATATATATTTAAGAGGAAAAGCAGCCTGAAAATGTCTGAAGCAATGCACTGCAAGAACAACACCTAGAACAGTTTTATGTGCTGATAAATACGATATGCAATTGCCTTGTGTAAAGAAAATGGTGTAATGAATGTCAGTCACACAGTGCTATAAATACAGTAGATACAGAAGACGTAGAACACCCTATAATGTTAATCTGTAGGTCTACAATAATTTGTTTAAAGTTATCAGGTTATGCAACACTGAGATGGTTTACACTTAGACTTGCAATGCTATCCAGCACATTCTATACTTTAAGACATAAACCCTCATCAGAAACTTTACAGAGGTATTGCATTTGCTGTCTTTAGTCTGTTTTGCAGATCACGAAGAAGGATTACATATGCACATGTTTTAAACAAGTTATATGATCTGATTCTGCCTGTGCTGTCCATATCTTAATGGAAATAAAGTATGTCTCAGTCATTTAAAGTTGTTTCTTGATATAAAATCATAGATTAGAAATTGCAGAGTCAGCTGTTGCATGCTGCTGAATCATCAGAGAAGTGTGAGAGCATAATTTATAATGTAGAACATTTTAATGCAAGCATAAGTAATGTAATATAAATGACCATGCTTTTACAGCAAGTCAAAATGAATTTGTTTTCCAGGAACTACTAACCATTTTTTTTTAAAGAGAACAATTAGAGAGTTGCTACTTTTACTTACCTGGGAGAGCAAAAAGTGATGGAAAGTCTCGACAGTTATAGACCCCCGTTGAATCACTGGCACAGGACATCCAGAGGTTCTCATAGACTGTGGAGGTTACAATCACACTCCCATCTTGGGTGGATTCTCTCCAATACTGATCTTTGAGTGATATGAAAATCAGTATCCAGCTTACAAAACCTAGAAAAAGTGCTATAACCTCAGTGATCTCTTTCATTTTGAAAGTCATTTTCTATCAATAATTAGCAAAAGTGAAGTATATTGCCCCTGCCTGGAGCTCTATTCCACACTTCTGAATCTGATATACATTTTAGGAGTGTGAGACCTGACTCAGGATTTTCTCATGCACTCAAACCTGGAGTAATTTGAACATTGATTTGTTGGCTGTAGCTACATTATAAGACGGCTATTCCCGCCCAAAATTGATGACATTTCACATGCCTGGCATTTTACCATAGAGAGTATACAATGATGATTTTTTTTCTCTCTCTCTCTTTTGCCATTCAGTGGAGATAATCTCTAATCTCTCACACAGTTATCACTGCTTTCTAAGAGACCGGAGTTTAAAAGGCTGAAATTCGAGCCTGGTCTTTTAAAGTGCCTTTGCTTTGACACCTTTTGAAGACACTTTAGGAGACAATTCATCCAACTAAATAGGGTTTTATTCACATGCAGTAGCCCCTCATCAACAGACATATGGGCAAAATGTGCTCAAATTTACATGTAGGATGAAATTACACAATCAAGGAAAGATTTGATGATGTGGACGGTAACAAGGAAACATCCTATGTGGTGATGTTCTTTGTATTCTCGGTTTACTCAGTGAGTATAATGTGGGTGCTCACATCATCTTATCCTCCTGTTCCCTTTTGAAGAATTGGTAGCTTGTGAGTTTACGGAGGTTATTTCAAGTCCCATATACAAATAGTGATGGGGGAAAGACTGTTAAAAGGCAGGGCGAACACTGCCGGCTGGGTAACAATGTTTGGGTGATTTATTGAAGGCAGAAAGTGTCTCTTTTTTCATTCCTGGTTAAGCATTAACAACTCTGCAGCAGGACAAAAGATGACTTAAGTCCTTGCTCTTTGTAAATACATTTGTCTTACTTAAGTGTATAGATTTAACAGTGTTCTCTGATGAAATGCTTTGTTGACATATTACAGTGCTAACACCTGAAAGAAGCCGGGTAAAGGAACACACGCCCTTATAATTCATCAGTGTCCCTATACATATAGAGGAAATGTAAGGAAATGTGCATAATGCAAGATTTCGAAGTACACAGATGCACACAGTGTGGTTTTCTTTTGTATTCAGTGTCCTCAATGCCACGACATACATTTCTCCAACAGCCTATGAACAGTATTCTTTGCTTATGCAACGACTTATAATTTACAGTCTGTATCTTATCGAATTTATATTCTGTTTGGTCGGCCAGCAGTCAGAAGCACAGTTCAAAGTACTGTCATAAACTTACAGTACTGAAGAGGCATTTAGTCTGGTGTCTGTTAATATTTTATTTCCTTGCCCTTCCTTCAGTCAGCTGAACTATTTATTCATGTCCGCTTTGACCTCACCACTTAAAGGGAGAGTTCACTTTGAAAAAGTAGGCTTTTGGTTTATAACCTCTGATGCGTGCTGTGACTAGACGTCACCCTGGCTCTGAATGGTAGACACATCAACACCTCGATCAAGATCACATTTAATTATGATTAACACTATAATCTTTCAGACATTTCCTGTAGCTGAATGAGTGCTATTATTGTAATTATTTTAATTTAATTTAATTTATCATATATTTTTTATATTGATATGGTGTTCGTTAATTAAAATAAAGAACAACCTCTTGTGCAACTGTCCAACTGCTAAATTTAGAGTGTGATTCATGTGTATGTTTAGCAAGAGCTGTTTATACAATGTGACACACTGTGTACTGTGTGTGTAATAGTTTCGGTGATCCTACCTATGTGTCCTACTTGGAAACCCTTGATTTGGATGGAGGTCCATTAAGTTGTGGCTTTGTTGGTGTTATGTAGTTTTGTATGATGGTCTGCCAAGGTGGTGCAGACGGAAATAAAATAAGATAATACTTTATTGATCCAGATTGGGGAAACCAGAAAGAAATTAAAAAGGACAAAGACAACAGACAACAAAAACACTACACAAAAACAAATATGATTCAACAATTAGTCACTCAAATGTTGTACAGACATTAATGCTACCTAGAGAATGACTAGACGTTTCCGATAGAGCCAACATAAAATGTATGTATTTTTTTTGTTTTTTTTTTGTGTGTGTGTGTGATTCTTAATGCCTTAATGCCAATGATGCCTTCTCCTTTAGTGATAATAACCAAATATTGGCATGATAAATGTAATTAGTGATTTTTGGTTTACATTTATCAACATGCCAGCATGTGGACATGATGTTAACATTTATTTACAGCGCTCCACAAAATTTCCAGCACTGCTGTGTCTCCTACGGAACAACACTGATGAGGGATTAGATACAATTCCACTTTAACTTTCACAGAACTGCTCTCAGTCGGATTTGAAATGTGCGGTGGATTGATATTCACCTTTGCCTCAACGCAAATCAACTGACATAAATAAGTATGAAGAGTTTATCCAAGTTAGACAGAATTTGCTGGACTAAAATAGGCATTAGTCAAAACGATCCCATAGGACTGGTATCATTGGTTTCTTTAATGTTTCATTTACCGTCTGATGCCATCGAATGGTTGTATCTACCCTAGTGGCACATACGAGCTTTTTTCTTTTCTGTGCATATATCACTAGACATATGCTAGTTGCATGTTTGTGTTCTGTAAACTTATGATCAGAGTAACTTTTTTTGTAAAATATTGTTCATAATCATCTGATCACATTCCACAGTTTATAATATTAATAGGATTATGCTTATGTGGCTGTCAAAGTCACACTTGTCTAATTTATTATGATTTAAAGAAAATTTCATGTTCATACAGCACTGATCAAATGAAATGCATGAAAAAAAACGTGCATAGTAACAAAAGCCTGTTTGAACAACAAAAAGAAAGATGGGGGAATTAAGGCTGCTCCATGAAAAACTATTTCTGTCTTATTATCAGACGGTTAATTATTGATGAAAACAATTACACAGACAAATGTAGTTGAGATCAGGAAACATGTTAAACTCAACTCTTTCCAAATACACATTAATGGACAACTTGCTGACAGTGCAAAATCAAAGACAACAATCACATGTAGCACTCAGAAAGTCTCATGGTAACGGAAACACTGGTCAGACACACCCAAGGAGACATTTCTTGGTAAGGACAATCCGTTATTTTGATCCTTGGAAATTCTAGTACTTTCTCTATACTAGTTCATACATTACATTCACTACGACCTAATACAAACACAAATGTAGACAATGAAGCTGCATAAAAGAGTCAGCACATGTAACTATGCTTTGCAAGATTTTATTGATTGCTTTAAACTCTTTTCTCTAGAATGTATAGTACAATATATAGTAATAACTTTTTCAAATGCTACTTTTTTAATAATAAAGAAATACAGAATAATTACATAGCATTATTAGTGCCAGTACAGTTTTGTTTCTTTCATCCAAGTAGTTCATATTATACAAAGAATACATGTGACTTCTATACAAACATGTTTCATTTCATTTATCTGTAACTACTTAATAAAAACTGTATTTATATATTTGTCAGACAATATTTCAACTATGTGCTATTTCACCTTCAACCAGACAGATATTACAATATAAGTAACATAAAATATTATTATGTAAAGACACAATTTATATGAATTTTAACAACAGGTTACTGCATAAATTACACATAGTACATATTAGGAATAGGTGGCACCGAATGAGCACAAATCTACATGCGGTAATCTATTCTCAAAGCAACACACATCCGCCTCCTTTGGTCTCCACGTAGTTTGGGTCGAGGTCATTAGGCAGCTTGCCGTTTTCTCCCCAGATGTTCATCTCTCCAAACACACCTGTCTCGATCATCTCATCCTGCCAGGGGATTGGGACATTGCCGGACGCAAAATCATTGTAGAACTCGGTGTCCTTGTTGTCCAGGACCACACCTTTGATTGTGCTGAAGGCGCCCACGTCGTCAATATCTTTAGCATATACCATTCTGGGATCGGGGACAAATGGTGGAGGCAACATACCTTGGTGTGAAACACAGGAAATAAACAGATTAGAGTTTGAATTCTGCCATAACTGCGTCCCTTTTAAAATGTTTTTGGGGGTCTTTACTGGACAGATGATAGGAGATGTGGGTGTTTATTGTTCATGTACCTGCTTCCAGACGGCCCCAGTTAATCTCTTTGAAGAAGGGCTGATCCTTGAGCTCTGCGCACTCATTATTCTTGAACCCCAGCCGTTTGGCCGGGTCCTTCTCCATCAGCCCTTCACAAATGCCCTTACACTCTTTGCTGAAGGAGGGTGTGTAAGAAACCGGATCATTTAGGATTCTGCGAGCTACCTCGTCATTCTCAACCTGAACAAAACAAAACAAAACAAAACAAAAAGTTAGATTTGAGAACTTGCACTGAATAAGAGGACAGAATGGATCAAGTGAGGATCTATAAATAGTACCTTCTCTCCTCGTACTCTAAATGGCCCTTTGGCAGCAATCATCTCATACAGTGTGACTCCCAGAGTAAAGTAGTCCACTGTGTAGTCATACTCCTTCTTCTGGAGCAGCTCTGGAGCCATGAAACCTGCATTCATGGACACAGTGACTTAGTAACATATGGTACTTAAATAGGTTTTAAACATGGCAATGGTATTCCATCTTTCCATCTGACGAGTGCAACGTCATCTTAAAGTATGCTTTAAAGATAACTTACCTGGAGTTCCAGCATATCCAGTTGTTTTGTCTTTTCCTGGTGGAAGTTCAACAGCCAGACCCAAATCTGACAGACGCACATGTCCTGAGTGAAGAGACATTGGTTACAACTAGAGCACATACATAGTGAATTAAAAAAATGGTATTTTGTACATTTTGGTACTGGAAGCTTTATTTTTTTAAGTTTTCAGCCCAGGTAGTATTGACCAATCACATTTGGGTGGGCTTTCCTTTACAAGCAGGTTTACAGTAAGCTATCAAATCATATTTTGTCCAGAAAATACTTTAAATATTGCTTGTTCTGGTTTTAAAGTGTTAACTGAGTGCAAACTGATTGTAGGCATCATCATTTAACTGCAACACCCTTCTCGTGTCTGAAGTTGCACCATGAATGGTAAATGACATAAAGATAATCCCCTGCTATTTCTAACTGCTGTAAAGATACAAGCCCGCAGCCTGCCACACCCAATTACCACTTGGAGCTCTGTATGAGTACTTCCAGTGCAATGCTTTGCAGGGAGTTGCTCACCTGCATCATCCAGCAATACATTCTCTGGCTTCAGATCCCTGTAGATGATCCTGTGCTGATGAAGGTGCTCCAACCCACAGATTATCTGAGCTGTATAGAAACGCGCTCTTTTCTCGTCAAAGCCGGGATTTTTTTCATCCACGTTATACATGTGAAACCTGTGAGAAAGAGGATTGTGTTTGAGTGTTGAGATGAAATCAGAAACTACTCTGATTTATACTCTTTATGCTTTATTTATGGCTGGCATAGTGTTTTAGGTCATTCCATGGATATTTTATCTGGTATTTATAAAGAGCACCTGAGGTCTCCGCCATTCATGATGGTCATGACCAGGCAAAGGTCAGTCTTGGTCTGGAAGGCGTAACTCAGTGTCACAATGAAGCGACTGTGAACTTTTGCAAGGATGCGCTTCTCCACAATAGCTCCCTTAACAGAAATCAAACACCAAACACAATTATTCCAACAAATCAGAAATGTGCAGGGAGATTATTCAACAAATGCTACTTTCAGTGGCAACTGGGAAAAGAAAATGGCACAGACACATTTTTTTTTTTAATGTAATTTTACATTTTTCACCATATTGGCTGCTTACACAATGGTTTTCCAGAACAGCTTCTCTGGATTTTCAATGAGTATAACTAGAGGATTTTGGCATTTGCATTTGTTAGCGTTTAGCATTTTATTAGCTTTAAAAATTCAAATAAATGTTCAAATTACTTGTTGTTTCTTGAGTTAAGTGAACTATTTGCTCATAGAAAACAGTGTGAATCTGCAAACCTCCCAGCAACATTATGCAGTGATACTTTTAGATGCTGTGGTCTCCAGTCTGGTCCGTCTAACGCTGAGCTGCTTTGTGGGGACTTTATGGGCTCACAAGCTTCTTTGCATGAGCTGTTGTGGTAAGAGCTAAACCCCTGCACTCACTGCGAAACAACTTCTCTCTGTCTGCTTTTCTTTTGTCCTGCTGTGGCTTATTTTGAGGTGGCCAGTGGAATGATCACTCTTTTGTTGGTTTATAAATGGCTGTGGGTGCCTTGTCATGCTTTACCTCGTAACCTTTGCGTTTCTTCAGCCTCTTTTTCTCCAGCTTCTTGTTGGCGTACATTTTGCCCGTTGCCTTTGCCTGACAAGCATACACCTCCCCAAAACCTCCTTTACCCAGCACCCTGAAGTCCATGAACCACTCCTCATCAAAAGCCTGGCTCTCTATCCATTTGAACTGAATAAAACGCAGGAAGTACATGCTGTTCTTGAAGCCATCCATAGCCTTCAGCTCCAGGTGTTTGAGGAGCTGCTGCTCGCTCTCTTTAAAAAGGTCACCGCGTACATTCTTGAAGTCTTCCTTAACTCGAGTGATGGCCTTCTCTTCGAGGAAACTGCAAAGATTCTTAGAGGTTGACTCATAGTATTTATTGACAATTTTTTGTGCCTTCTGCACTCTGTCTTTCTCTTGACATATGGTGTACTCTTCAATGTCTTTCCACAGATCTCCTGCATTTTTATGGGTTTTGTCACTTTCCAGAAACTGTTGGAACAGGCGCTTGCCGATGGGCTGTTTGACACACATGCTGTCAAAGGCTGCGTCTACAGTTGTTTTCATGTGTTCACAGTCTCTAATGTGTGGGAGTTTCAGCCTGGCACGCATCTTCTTGTCACGCATGGCAGCTGCTGCAGATCCGTCCACACTGCCGCGGGCTGACACGTAGGCGGAGTTCGCCACAACTGTTTCCAAGCCCCCGATGTCCATGGCTCCACCTTTGTCTGACACACACAAAACCAAAAATGTTTTTAAGAGAGCTTGAAACAAATAATATCTTTATTTCACCGATTTTAAGTCCCAATCATAATGCTCTGTGATAACACTTACCGTTTAGGTAAATTCCCTCTTTTTCCATTTGAAGAGATTCATTATATTCGTTTTTTTCTCCTCCTGCTTTATTTTTTTATTTTTAATAGGCTGCATTACGTATTTGGGAAATCCTTTCTATAGGGACTTATCCATTACTGTCATGTGACCTACAAACTAGGAAGGCATTATCCCTCTTATACCATGACTGTAGTGGCCTCAGTTTGACTATAAGCAAACTTTGACTGTTATTTTTTTCACAGAGAAACAAAATTATTGAGCATAACTTTAGTTTAAGTTCTTATTGTCAGACTTAGTGGAACATTGTTATGTGAGCAACACCTGTGGTTTCTCTGCAAAGGACACCTGTGCAAACTTAAGGGGGGGACTGACTTTCTACATCCTAAAACCAACTGTGTGGGAACTGGTAAGTGAGATGAGGTCCAAGAAAAGGTCAAGCATCATTTGTTTGCACATCCACTATGGTGTCAGTTAAGATAACACTGTTTTTTCCTTCACACATACAGGGAACGTCTCACTCCGTCACCCTTGCTGACATCTCTGATGTTGCTTTTCCCTCTCTCCTTTCACCTGCAGATGTCTCTGTAACTCAGGCCGCTGGTTTCACCCTGACCAGCATCATTTATATCTTCTATTTACACTGACACTGAAAAGTTTGGGAATCTGGTGTAGTAATCTGCTTTTATTTGTTTTAAATTGAAAATATGGTCAGATCATCATCTATTATGCACAAGAGATGTTAATCAATAACACACAAATGAGTCTGAGCTATTGGAGATGGTTTAGTACTGTAGCTCTTCTCATCCTGGCAACTCCAATAGAACATTGGGAGTCATCACCACAGAGAAGTTAAAGATGAGGCTCAAAGTAACCACTAAAGCCTTAAAGGGAGGATTAAGATAACCACATCTGTTCACAAATCACAAGGTATTAATGTACCCAGGCAGAATGGAGCTTAAAAAGAAATGACCTAAGTGAGCACTGATAACTAATTATATATGGAAACAAACAACAACAACAAAAAAATCCACCTATGTTGCTGTTCATGTTTTTGTTAGTTGCTGATGGTTACAACATTGGCTCTTAAGCTGAGGGTCAATAGCTCTCTTTACCTACAGATTTATTCGGTCTCATTAATGTAGAATGGGAAACACCTGTGTCAAATGCGTTAACCTGTGCAGTTACTAATAGTTCAGACCTTATCCAAGTGAGACGAGTTGAAGGAGCGCGGCGTAATGTTGTAATATGCTGCACCCTGCTGTACAAAAGTTTTCTAGCTCAGACGCTACAGATAAGACTTGGATGACTTGCACTTGCACACTGACACAAAGCAAGGGATTTGAGGAGCTGCAAGCCCATGAAGTGGAACATGAGAACAGTAGTCGTCCCAAGGCATTTTCACTTCCTCAGCTTGGTTCCTCTGTATCTTTTCAGTTCTGCAGATTGGAGTTAATCTGAAGTGTGCACTTCCCACAGTTATATATATATATATATATATATATATATATATATATATATATATTATGAGAAGAAAAGAAAAAGATTTCCCTTAGCTAGAGTTTCAATCAGACCAATGAAAACTTTGATTAGATGTAATGTGTTAAATTTAATTAATTTTTTTTAAACTTTTTTTGTACCGGATGAATAACTGTCAGAATTTCTTTCATTAAATTCAGAAACAAAGTCTTGTGTTTACCCTGAGAGATTGAAACCAAGATTAAGTAACATTAAGTAAACGATAACTTCTGATTTTAAATGTTATTTTATTGCTACTGAAACATAATATAAACCATCTGAGCCCTGAAGAAGAAACATGCAAAATGTTCATCAAGGCCCTGAATAGACTCTACTTTCTGAGGAAGTTCAGGTCTTTCAGTCTGTACAGTGAGTCACTAGAGTCTTTCCCTCAGTCTGTTGCTGTGGTTTGTTGGGTGAGTTGGAGACATGTGTCTCAGTGAGGGACAGGAGGACACTGGATGAACTCTATTATGAAGTCATCCCATTCACTACACCAGACTATAGAGGGGCAGTGGAGCTCATTCCCCAGCAGACTGATTCAGCTCCACACTTCCACACATTAGTGCACATTATTGCACCTATTAATCCTGCCTTTGTATATAATATATATTTACTTCTGTCTCTATTTCTTGTACATTTGTTCATATACTAATTTTCTAAATTTTTGCTTATACTATTTTATTTTATTTTTCTACATGCAACAGTTGAAACAACTGCCCACTATTTTAGTAAATGTGTTCAGAATGAATCTGTACACATTTTGCTCACACCATGTTCTATTTTATTTTAGTAGATAATACTTATATTTTGTTTTAATCCATCTTTATACTTGTGATTCCCAAGATTGTTTTTTATGTGCAACTAAGCTACTGTGACCAAGCTATTTCCCTTGTGGTTCAATAAAATCTGTCTAATATAGATCGCTGGAATGCTGCCAGCCTTTCTTGTGGTACGTAAAGTGAGACTGTTTGCTCAAGCTTTCATGACTCTAAATAATCCAATTAACACTGACTGTTGATACCTGAGATGTAGTGCACAAAGACAACTGACCTAATTCTTTAGAATAACTTTAAAAAAAAAAAAATAAATGTCACAGGACTGAAGCTAAGCTATGTAATTTATAGTGTAGCTCTGACACTGCCAAAAGAAATCTAACGCTATGCTGTCGATGTCCATTCTAGTTTTTAGGTTTTAATTAAGTAAATATATTATGGTGTAAAAGATATTGATGGAGGGAACCTTCATTAGTGTAATGAATAAAACCATATTTAAAAAAATATTTGCAATTATTTTTAGTTAAAAAAAAAAAATACAGCATTTGATATTAAAGCTAAAACCATTTGGAATTAGTACAGATAAAGCAGGACTCACCGTACTTTGTTGCAGTAGAGTCAAATGTGGACTTGAATTGATTTGAATAATTCCAAGTAGATAGCACCCAATGTATTATTCCCCCCTTATTTGCTTATTTTTCTTCCATTAGCCAAAGCTATTAGACCTTATCTCCGTCATGTCAGAGTCTTGAACACTCTGAACTCTCCCCTCCTTGCTTGATGTGCTGAAAAGGTTAGGGCTCCGGGTCGAGGTTTACTCTGCACCTGAAATCCTGCTTGTGAGTTCATTGGCTGTGAGGATTACGCCCTGACATTATTGGAGGCTGCCACTTGGCAAAGGCTATTAGTGTAACTGAGCAGCAGCATTGATTACTGATGAGAGGCCTAACCTAGCAGCATCACTCAGGTGTTCAACATAGACATCATGCTTGGTTTTAAGAGTAGAACGTACTTTATTTTAAAAAAAAGTTTTAATTTAAGCTGTTTTTTCCCCTCCAAACTCCTATGGGCTGGTATTTGAGTGATACCTGCAATAATTATTGAAGGCACACACAGTAAATTCAACACAAACATGATCTGATGAATCACAATCCGGCTCAGAAGTAGCACCCAGATCAGTGTATGAGGAAAAGCTTGTTCATATTCATCGCATCTGTTACATGTCAATCCAGGTCTTTCTTACATTTATATGTTCATGAGTTGGGGGAAAGAAACCATGCAGACACTTTTCAGGTGAGAGGAGTGGATGGTGGATGGCCGTGGAAATAGAGTAGAGGGATTGAGATGACATGCCTAAAGAGGACAGACACAACAGAACAAATGTAGAGTTGCTTGTGCCAGTGTAGCTACCGCAAACAGGCCATGTAATTGTGATAATTAAAATGCATTCACTGCAGTTAATAACTTTCGTAATTTGGTAAATCTTACATCTGAGTGTCCATTATGAATGTATTTCACTGGTCTTTATTTCAATCATTTAAGTGAAGTTTACTCATATAAAATACAGTAACCATGTCAAAATACAGTCAAAAACTTTGACTTACTATACTATAATATAGTATACAGACAAATTTTGACTGTAAAAAAAACTGCAAAGAAAAAAAAATGATGGTGACATAAAAAAAAAAACTGATCTATTGATCTTTGTGCTCAGACACAAGTAATGAAACTTGCTGTTAATACACATTTTGGCGTTAGATGTCTTCATTTCACTTTAGAGACTGCTAAGCATTTTAACAGCTTATAATGTGACCTACATATAGAATCTGGCCATGTTCTGATTAACTTTAAGTTGTTTTGTAACTTTATTGCTGCTGTTGTGCAATGTTTGAAATGTTGTATATGGCAGAAGGCACGTTTTAATGGAACAAAAATTAGATGAATGAATGAAAGGCGGCACAACAAATAGGTGGCCCAACAGAAGAAACCTAACCAAAACATGAAACGTGTAGTCCTTCTTAAGACTCTTTAAGCCCATTTCCTGTCTTTGTACATCAGGCTAAGGCTGTCCAAAAGACCCTGAGCATAAATCCTATTTAAAAGGGGGTAGGGGTGAGATAGATTTCACTTTCAAGTCTAATCCAGCTCAGTGACGAACAAACCCACCCACCAAGGCAAGGAGGTTAAGCAAAGTAGCTCAAAGACACCAATACCTGCATGGATTTTACTGTTCATCTGTCAGATCAAAGATGAGGTCACAGAAAGTGTGTTAATACCGCTTTAATTATCTGGAAAGACATCGATATCAAACAATATCCAGTTATGCACATTGTTTCACCATTGTAAGGCTACAAGTCTTTGTTGCTGAGACAGTTGACCTACACCCTCGTAGCAATTATTAGCAATAATTGCTGCTTTTGTAAAGGTAACTGGATGGGTGAGGTCTACCAGTGTGTTACCTTCATATTGGAACCATAGAGGTGTTGTATATTGATGTGCTGAAGAAAGAAGTGATCACCGCTGACAAGTCTTATCTTGCATTTAAAAAGGTTTATTTACAAGAAAGAACAATGTCAAACTCTTGCCGAATCTGAGAGAGCTTCTGGCCAATCGTCGAATCCCCTCTCTCGTTCAGCTCCCACAGTCACCTTATATAGGATGGTCCCCCATACACAAACAAAACTTTATGGCTTATGTCCTGGTTAGTTTTACGAACTGGCATTTGGTAAATGACCTTTTGACCTGTGAACTTTATACACACTTCACAACCCCCAAACACAGGAAAGGGACAGAAGAGAAAAACAAGAAGATAATATACTATTTCCCCCCTTCGAGGCTCCTAGAGTCTCGACCACCAAAAAACACATACACACATTCAAACACAAAAACATATTCATTGTTATAACAGAAAGATATGTCCTTCTTACAGTGCCAGTTACAGCACAACCCTTAACAATACAACAAATTCATGGAGTGTGAGAGCGAAAACCTATCAGACAGTCATCTTTCTTAAAATGTCCACCTTTCAATCTAGACAGGAAATTCTCTCACGGCCCCTCTGTCTAAGGCGACCACACAGTAGTACTCCAAGCCTACTAAAAAAGAAGGATTTCTAAAATTTATAGGGAAATATCTTAAGCAGAGTATATATATGGATACCTCAGAAAATAAATCAAAACCATATCCAGCATCAGGCTGGTCGACCCATCGAACCCTCCATTGGACCTTTCCCTTCCTAGCATTACTTTCCTTAAACACCCCGAAAACAAAAAGAAAACAACTGAGGTTCCAATACATCCACTTTCTTAACAAACACATAACTCAATTACATTCATTACAACATTGACAAAACAATAGTGTGTTGCACTGTGATTCTTTTCCACTTTGCTCCATTCGTTTCCCACTGGCACTGCAAAGCTTCATCACAGTGTCCTAGTTCAGGGTCCTTCAGTCCCTGAGCATCCAGCTTCTCACATTGATCCTCCTTCAATATCCTTCTAAGTGGAGAAAAGACAGCACACCAGTATCTTTGCAAACATTAAAACAAATAGACACAATATATTTAAAAACAAACATCAACACACACACATTTCTCCCTTGACTCTGTGGATGATAAACTGCCTCTGACGCTGTTTAATCCCCAATTTTTATAAGATCAGTTTCACAGTTTTATCCACAAACTCCTTCCCGTTATCCGAAGATATTCGATCAGGAAGTCCCCACCTGCTTATGACCTCCCCGCAAGGAACCTTTGCAACTGGCTGAACATCCTTCCGCTTAGTTGGACAAGCCTCAGGCAATCGTGAAAATCTATCCACGACGACCAACATGTACCTCTTACCTCCAACTGGTTTTATCATATCGACAAAATCCACCACCAACTCACGCATTGGACCCCTTGGCGTTGGAATATGACCCGGAGGAACCATCACACCCCTCCTGATTTCTCCAAAGACCAGTAGAATCCTGTGTTGCCCCTCGATCTACCCGCAACTGTTTATCCACCTCAGAGACAGCTTCCTGCATTAAGACCACATCTTTCACTGTAATCTTATCCTCCAAATCTACTTCATGTGTGACCAAGAAAACTTTACCCAACTTCTCAGCTCCTGTCACGGCTTTTGCAGCCTCATCAGCCACTCTATTACCCTGAGGGACTCTTGACACATCCTTCTTATGTGCTGCACATTTAGCTATTGCTATTTCTTTAGGTTTCATCATAGCATGGAGAAATTTCATTATCTGAGTGTGATGCTGTATTGGGAACCATCTGTTTTCTTAAACCCTCGATTTTTCCATACCGATCCAAACAAATGACACACATTATGAGCATATGCAGAATCTGTATAGACGATCACACGCCTGCCTTCCGCTAAAAGACATGCTTCAGTTAACCCCACCAATTCAGCAAGCTGCGCTGATGCAGGCTGCGGTACCACTTCCGCTTTCTCAACAACAAATCCTGTTCCCTGGGCTTTTACCACCGCATAACCAGCACTCACATTATCTCCCTCACGATAACAGGACCCATCAGTCCAATACTCTAAATCTGCCTCACGCAGTGGGAGAGCTTTCAAATCCGACCTTAATCTTGAGTATTTCTCTGCTTCTTGAACGCTGATGATGTGGTTCACCATCTTCTGGAGTTGGCAAATTCTCAGCTGGATTTATCGTAACACATCTGACTAATGTGACATCCTCCTGCTCTAAAAGCCTATTATAGTCTCTAAGTCTAGGCATGGTCAACGTATACCTGCCATAGTTCAAAAGATTTCTGAGACTATGATGAGTAAGAATTGTCACTGGATATCCCCTCGTGACCGAAGATGCTTTGTCATACATTAAATAGACTCCCACCATTGCTCTATAACACAGTGGTAGTCCAAGTTCAACATCTGAGTAAGCAGTAGAATAATATGAAATAGGTTGAGGACTGGTCCCTGTACCTGTTGGCTGACAAAGAACTGCACATGCATATTTTCCTCCAGCTGAGGTAGATACGTACAACAGAAAATTCTTGGAATAGTCTGGAAGTGCTAACGCTGGAGCTTCTTGTAACCTCTGTTTAATCGTTTCAAAGGTAATAAACCATCCTGTGTCCAGAGAAGATTACAATGAAGTTGAGTACTCCCAGTATCTTTAATCATAGCCCTTAAAGGTCCTGTCAAACTTGCATAATCTTCAATCCATGCTGAAGAGTAACCAGTGATACCGAGGAATGTCAGTACTCTGCCAAGGTTTATACTCCAAATTCTGACCTCTTATGACAACTGGACACATCTTACCAGGCTTCTTCTCTTTCCTTGAACGCAGTTCATATTCCTTGTCCAATTTTTGAGAACCTGTTTTCCGCAACTCTTTCTTCTGAATCTGCAGTTCTTGTAATTGGTCTTCTAATGCCTTCCTTCCTTTTAGTGTAGTGCATTTGTCCAGACATCTACAGCATCGATCTATATTCTCTTCAACTTCTCTTAAAATCTGTCGTCTTTCTTCTTCTCTATAAGCAGTTTTTCTCTTAGCAAGAGAAGGACTCTCGCTTTCTTCATCACTGTCCTCATTTTCAATCTCATTTTCACTTTCACTTTCACCTTCAACTTCACTTTCATCTCTCAGTTCCATTCTTCTTCCTGTTGTACCTCCTCTTCTTTCCGCTCTGGCAAGTAGTCATCTGACTGCTGGATCATATCCTCCCATGGCTTTTTCTTCATCACTCTGATCCTCCACTTCTCCAAAATCTATCCTTTTAATTCTCAATCGTCCTCCGGTCTCCAAACGTGTCGTTTTCTTTTTACTTTTTGTACTTGGATACATCCTAATAGTTGTCTCTGCTTTCCCCACTTCTATAACCTGCTCAGCCTCATTCTTAATGTGGTAATTGCCCTCTTGACTAATTACCGGAAGCTGAGGATAAACTTCCCTGAGCTCCATCTCCTTCTTATACGGCGGAGGTCTCTGTACTGGAACTACATGTGAAAAGGGTGCATCAATCTCTGTCATTAACTTCTCTGTTTTCTTCACATTCTTTTTCATTTCATCTACCGTCTTCTCTTCACAGTCTTTCTTCATCTCCATCCATTTCTGTCCCTCCTTCTCAAACAGCTGGAGAATGCCAAGCTCCGTTTGTCTCTTCTGTTTACGTCTTTCACCTTTTCTTCCTTTCTTTTCGTCTGCCTTATATGTGGTCACAAGCACCTGTATTGTTTTTATTACTTCTGGATTAAAGGTTCCTATCACTGGCCATGGTTGCTCAATTTCAGGCCAACGCTTACACCATTTCTGTGACATCTTTGCAATACCTTTAATTAAAGGGTTATTCTTCTGAACCACCTCAACAGGAGTAGTTACTTTTGAGTTATCCATTTTTGATATAATAATGTAATCAATGTAATCAATGTAATCAAATTCAACCTAATTAAAAATCACCTTAACTCTATTCTATTATCCTATTATTATGTTTATTTTAATTGATACACTATTATTATTACTACCTATATTCCCCCTTTTTATCACAATCAACAAACAAATGAATAAATTTGCCAACTTCAGAGGATGCAAAAACAACCCTACAGATGTAAGAGCAAACAACGCCAGGTCCACACACAATATCAACCATATACAACAACCGATCAAATTGCAAGGTACAGCTTCCCCAACTCAGCCGAAATTAAACTCTGTTATTTGAATGGTCAGTCATTGCCAAGCCTCAAACTGCAACATACATGTTATGTGCAAACAAATGAATATACTGTTGTTGTCCCAAATCTGATTACCAATCAAACAATATATGTATCATCAATATCAACCATTAACAAATGCATAGAGGTCAAAAAGCAGGTAGATTAGAAAGAGTCTGTGGATAAAATCACACTGGCCTTATTGCTGGGTTCAGATGCGTGTGCTGTCGTCTGCAAGCCTCAGGTTTCATGTGAGGTAGACCAGCTGTTCTCTCCTCTGCCTCCAGACACCCCCCTTGTCCTTTTGCTTCCTTCTTGAACTCTCACCCCATAAAAAGAGACAACAGGCAAACACTTTAACACTGTAGAAAACCACTAAGTACAATACACTCTTCAATGTGACTAACACATTCCTGCCAACACTTTCCTTTATTATTTCTTTAAATATAAAGTCCTTTTTCTGGGGCTCATATATTTTAACAGTTTCCAAAGTCCTCCAAGCAGAGGCTCATAGTATTTTAACCAAAAAAGTCCCCACAAAAGGCTCATACTATATTTATCAAACGTCCTTTAAAGGCTCATATGTTTATCAAATGTCCTTACAAAAGGCTCATAATATTTTAGCAAATACTGAATATGTAAGTATATTATTATTTTTATCGCCTTAATCTCCTATTTCCTAATTTTATTCGTTTTATTCAACATAAAATCTAACATATTACTTCATAAAACCGGTTGCCACACACACAACAAGGATCCACAGACAACACATACAGAACACACAAATTTAAAGTGATCACACATTTCTCTTCCAAATAACTAGGCCTCTAACTTCTCTCTAACTTCTAACTAACTTCTTTTCACTAACTACTATTTTCCCTTTCTCTGTTAACTATTCCTATTTTCTTCTCTTTTCTTTTTTAGGCGATTCTTTCTAGCGGTCCTAGACCTGCCCTAGTAGCCTCAAGCTATAGAACCCCTTTTTCTCTATTCCTGTTTAACTCTTATATCCTCTTTTCCCATTTTCCTCTAAATTTACCTCTTTTTTTTTAAACAAAAATCAAAATGTTCCAAATTCCCCCTGGGCCCAGGAGTTCTCTCTCTCTCTTTTTTATCCTATTTTTACTTTAAGCCAATTCCTTTAAAGCCAATAAAGCCAATTTTCACACTCACTACCAAAGACCATGTGTCTTACTAGTTACAGCGGTAAAGGGCCCCTCCACTTAACTTTGCACGATGTAAGTTCAGCGCCTCATGTTACTAATTAGGCTTTTCTACTCTTATTTCTTCTATTCCTTTTCTATTCTCTTCTTCACTTTTTCTCTATTTGTAGGCCTACTCTTATTTCCTTTTATTCCTTAATCCTAACTTCTCTTTTTCTTTTCTTCTTATTTCCTTTAAATCTATATCGTCCTGTCCCCCCTTTTGCGTTGCCAGCAACGCAAAGAAAACCTCAAATTTAGAAATTTAGAACGACGAATAACTTCCAACAGCAGCACAACAACCACCCCACAAAGAGTCTTCAACGGTGTGTCCCCACAGCAACACTGCACAGTCCCCACGAGCAAACCAGCGCACAATATTGTGAAAAACTCATCCTGTATATAAGTCGACTGATGCGGGAGTCAGCTCCTTAGGACTGAAAGCAGATGCTGAGAGGCCACAAACACGTCCAAGTTCGTGACGCCAAAATTGTTGTATATTGATGTGCTGAAGAAAGAAGTGATCACCGCTGACAAGTCTTATCTTGCATTTAAAAAGGTTTATTTACAAGAAAGAACAATGTCAAACTCTTGCCGAATCTGAGAGAGCTTCTGGCCAATCGTCGAATCTCCTCTCTCGTTCAGCTCCCACAGTCACCTTATATAGGATGGTCATCCCCGAGAACCCCCATACACAAACAAAACTTTATGGCTTATGTCTTGGTTAGTTTTACGAACTGGCATTTGGTAAATGACCTTTTGACATTTGAACTTTATACACACTTCACAACCCCCAAACACAGGAAAGGGACAGAAGAGAAAAACAAGAAGATAATATACTACAGAGGCAAGTCCACATGTTTGTTTTACTAAGATACCAGCAGATGAACACAGGTATTATCACGGTCTAGTGATTCGCCATCAATACAGAAAAACCAAGCATATATTAGTGGCCCCATGAAAAAGGAAAGAACCACGTGGCCAACTTGTGGCATATTTTAAAATGACAACCACAAAACCACCTTAAACCTATGGTGTATTGACAGTACTCTGCACCTGCCCCCCTTCTATCTGCCTTATGACTGATTCCACTACTTTTGACCAAAAACTTAAACTAAGCTGAGTATAATGGCACAAAAAAATTAGTCTATCTAATCGATAGTCAGTGCAATCATAACCCCTGAACACCCAACACCGCTTTACAAATGAATTAAGTTTAAAGTTAACCAAGCCTTGTGCTAGCCTTATGCTAGCTAGTTATCTAGACTGAAGGCTTAGAAAAATATCAGCTACCATCATGTCCAATGCGAAACCCACATTTGCATTTATGACGATGTAGATAGCCAAATTTAATTGTAATGGCTAGTATGCTAATGTTATAATGATAATACTAATGTAATAATACTAAATAACAGTAACAAAGCATTTTACCGGCTCATTTAAGGCAAGTAGATGCTGGGATATTTAAGTGAGGGCTTTTTACATATTGACAGACATTGGCAATAACATTCATAAACCTGTTAATGGTGAAAAGAAACGATTTATTTCAACATAGCACATCCGCCCCACTGTACAAAGGTGTTAACTCATTGACGTTCAGGGGCCACACACAGACTGAGGAGTGCACAAGTACAAATATCTCACACCAGCTGTGCGCAAGATCCTTGCACAACACTGCGCTTTAGTATAAATTAGCATAATTTTGACACCTTGCAAATTCATCACGCGGGCCAGATTGGACCCTCAGGCGGACCGGTTTTGGTCCGCGGGTCCTATATTTGTAGCATCTTCCCCCCAATGGAGTAAACATGGCGCCCATCATGTGAGTTGGCCAGACTCTCTCTAATACACGGCTTTAGTCAAACGCACGTACAGCGTACGTACGGGAGCGTATCTCTGGTGCGCTCCGGTACAGTTCTCCAAGATGATATGTTTAGGGGATGTATAAAGTGTACGGCCAGAATTCTAGAGCAATAAAATATATCCTATTACTTTTTCTTGATGGATAATAATACAATAATATAACAATAACAACAACAATATATTATTATCCAATAATAAGAATATTTTACTCTAAACATTTTGTTGGATATTTCAACTTTCACACCAAAATCATACATTTAAATCGGTTGGAATTACGAGTAGCCCGTGAAATGCTCATATGTCTGCGCGCGGATGTATCTAGCGCATAGTGATGTTCGATACCACCGATGTCCTTTCAGATCCGATACTGAGTAAAATTCAGGCTGGTATCAGCGATACCGATCCGATACTTTGTACAAATACGCCTAATGTGTCTGGTAAATATACAAAAAAAGTAGAGTGTTTCAAAAAGAATATAAGACATCAAAGTAATTTATTTATTTGTTTTGAACTCCAAAGTCTATTATAGCAGAGGCCTTATTCAGTATATAGTTGAGTTAATACAAAAACAGAATAGCAAATGGAGGACACGATCATTGTTTGAAATTAGGTTATTAAAAACTGCTACTGCTGCTAATGCTCTCCTCTTCTGTCTTCTCCTGTCTGCCTCATAATAAATGCCTCGTATTCTGGTTTGTGATTTTAACCTGTGGTGTTTCACAAGGTTTAGTTATTTTCCACCGTGTTCCTGTTAATAATATACATTACCTCGAATGACAGACGTATCAAAAGTATCGACATTTTGAATTGAGAATCGAGCATAAAGACCTGGCATCGGTATTTCAGTATCGATCCGATCCGCACATCAATAGCTCTGCTCATAGAGTCTATGGACCTACTAGACCTAAACTATATGTGTGTGTAGCCTATGGGAGAGGGTACGCCGCTGAACCAGTCAATGCGCTGAACAGAAACCCACTGTTATGACTGCAGGTTCCGGGCCTAACCTCCACATCCGTCATGGATTTCGTGCTGAGCGGCGTAGCGGCGTGCGGAGCGTGCCTGTTCACCAACCCGCTGGAGGTCGTCAAAACTCGGATGCAGCTGCAAGGAGAGCTCCG
Source organism: Mugil cephalus (assembly GCF_022458985.1). Lineage (NCBI taxonomy): Eukaryota > Metazoa > Chordata > Actinopteri > Mugiliformes > Mugilidae > Mugil > Mugil cephalus. The sequence continues at coordinate 2,682,356 of NC_061784.1, forward strand.
GAGCAGGGGCTCCTACCAGGTTTATTATCGCAACGTGTTCCACGCTTTTTACACCATCGGCAAAGTGGACGGACTAGCCGGCTTACAGAAAGGACTGGTCCCCGGACTAGTATATCAGTTTTTCATGAATGGAGTTAGGCTGGGCTCGTACGCCGTCATTGAGTCCTCTGGATACATCCACACTAACGGAAGGGTCAGCGCTGCCAAAACCACTGTAGCAGGGGCCGTGGCCGGAGTAGTGGGAGCTGTCATGGGAAGCCCTGTATACCTGGTCAGTAGCTGACTTTATTCTTACCTGATTAGGCTTAACTTTACTTCCTTTGAGCTGTAGTGATGAACACCAGAAGGTGAACTTTCACATGCAGAATAATAAACACAGTTTGTCTCCACTGACAGGTGAAGACTCATCTGCAGAGTCAGGCTACCTCATCTATTGCTGTTGGGCATCAGTATAAACACCAGGTAACGTAATAACCCGAGTTGACGGTACAGACGTGGTTGTCGCACTTTCCTCATGTGTTCCTCCTCTTTCTGGTAGGGGATGATCCATGCCCTTAAAGCCATCTACAGGCAGCATGGCATTCTGGGTCTGTGGAGGGGCTCCAGTGCTGCTGTGCCGAGGGTCAGCGTGGGGTCATCCGCTCAGCTCTCCACCTTCTCTTCCTCCAAAGAGCTTGTCATTGACCTGCAGGTTAGAATCTGGGCTAGATCTGCTCTTAACCGGAAATCTAGTTAAATTGAGCGGTGGGAGTATGCAGACCGGTTCCTCAGCCTTTCAGCATGCCTGCATGCTTTCCACATGACATCATTGTTCATGAATAAGCGCTGCTGTTTTGGGGATACTGTCACTAAGTACGTAGAGCTACTATGGTATGTTGAGCCACAGAAAAATCATTTTTAATAATTTAAGGAAAATGCTGAAATGGCTCCTTAAAATCTAAGCTGAAGACACTTTTCTACTTGTGCAAGTAGTTTCTTTAGTTCTAAATGACAGTGAGGAGTTTAAGTTTTATTAGGAACACCTGTGGGTGTTGCCAACAACAGACAAGGGTCAGAGACCAGATACTTCCCTTGTTTTTTGAATGACCCGGACGACTGAGAACCTTAAAGTCTTATATGGCTCTCAGATTATTAGTACTTTATATACAAATCATTTGAAGACATGACATTGGACTCTTCGATCTTGACTACAGTATTTAGACAAACTCATTCAAAGACACTGTAAATATTTATTAGTTTCGGCCTCAAACTCCAGACTGTTGAGGAGATTATTTGTATTCAGTAGTTCCGTGCAGACTACAGAGGCTGTCATTGTGGCACTGACAGAGCAGTCTATATTGAACTCCCCTTGAATAGGAATTCGACTCCTTTCGTGGGCCCCCTGGCCCAGAACATGAAGCACCAACTGCCAGGGACACAGTGAACACAGCTGTCTTTATTTTGCTGCTCCTCCAAAATGTTTAGAAAAGAACCCTGACACAGTTGTGCGGTTATTTTCATCTTACCTTCATTCCAGAGTTCCTTAAGGCCATTTTAACTGGTTGGTGGGCCTTGAGGGTGGAGGTCAGCCTCACTACACCTCCCAACCCGCAAGGCCTCATGCATAACCTGCTGTATTAGTTCAGGGAGTGCAGCTTTGTGTTAAACATTTAACAGTCGCTACTATTAATACTTCCGTAGGGGTAAAAGTATGTGTGCGTAACATATATGTACTAATAATAGAGTCATTCTTCTGTTTCAGTACGTGCAAGGGTGCAGTCATGACCAGTTAAAATTAGAATTGTCTGCCTGCATGGTTTACCTTGATGGTGATTTACAGTGTCACGTCTCACTACTGGTGTACTGCTACCTCAGCTAACCTTCACTGTAAGCTCTCTCATCCTTTTTGAGGCAGTTTCCTCATGATTATTTCAACCCCCTCTCACCAGGTGTTCCCGAAGGACAGTTGGTTGGTGGCCCTGAGCGCAGGTATGATCAGCAGCGTGGTGGTAGTGCTGGCTATGACCCCTTTTGATGTGGTGAGCACACGACTCTACAACCAGCCTGTGGATCATCTGGGCAAGGTGAGCAGAAGGACCACGTTGTGCTCTTTAAGATTTTATGAAACTACATGTTCATACAACATGTGGCTAGTGTGTTTTTACCACTAGCTATTCAGTTATAGTACTGGTATTCTTTGTATTCATGTGATGTCTTTTGTTAAACTTGCAGACTCAGCTATTGGTGCCACTTGTGTTGCATTATGGGTAATAATTGTTGACATGTGGAACAAATAGACAATATTTCTGGTTTGTCATTCTGCCCTCATATCCAGATATATGTTTATTCGGGCTGGGTTTAAAAAAAATCATGAAAGACCTAGGCTACATATGAGGAAGGTTCAAAACGTGTCAAAAGCTGCAACTCAGGAGCTGATGCGTGACAGCATTTTCAAATTGAAAAGTATGAAGACAGAGAAGAGCTGGGCAAAACCCATGTGCAAGATTTCAGAAACCAATGACAGCGTTGGTTAACTAAAAATGTCTTTCACAACTGAGCTAAATTTATTTGTAGCCGAAATCTTGCGACATTGAATAGAATCACATTGCGAATCTAACCCCATTCTCTTATTATGCAGGGGCAGCTTTATAAAGGATTCAGCGACTGCTTTTCAAAGACACTGAAGAAGGAGGGCCTGTCTGGACTCTACAAAGGCCTGGGAGCGTCTTACTTTCGACTCGGTCCACACACCATCTTGTCTTTGTTCTTCTGGGATGAACTGCGGAAATTGTACCAGCAGTACAGATAACACCAGGGACAAAGGGAACAGGAAAATGGGTAACTCATTAAGTCTTGAGTGCACAGGTTAATTGACTCTTCATTTAATGAGTTTACCATTATGAGGTGAAACACAAACCAGGGGATACTGTCTTTTCTTCATGGGAAAGAGCAAATGTGACCTCTTACACTCCAATAACAAAACCTATGAACTGTCAGAAATGTAGGTGAAAAATATCGAAACTGTCCACGGATATGAACATACACTACGCTGTATGTCTTTTTAGATAAATGCACCATGATTCTTTCATAGCTTTTACACTCTTTAATTATGTCATTCCAAATCACATAAAACAAAGTGCACCATGTACAGTGTAATATCGCATATCATGCTATATTTCCTGTATAACAAGTCTTGACAAAGTCAAAGAGAACATCTCATCAGTCAGCCACAAAATGTATTCACACTTGGTTCTTTGTTTTAAGTTTTACTTGAGATCCTTACATCTTAGATACCAAATAGGTCAGGGTGGTTTATGGTGAAGTGTATATGAAATACTTCTTGAGTTTGAATATCTCAAATGTAGTTGTAAGACATTATGGAACAGCGTTCCAACCTTAGATGGAAAACAGTTTTTAAAGAGCTGAAAGGCACATCCTTTCATAATGAATGACATGTTCCCCCTTAGAGCTAACAACAGAAGAAGAAAAACCTGAAATTAGGACAAAGTATGGAGCTCATGTGCAAACGAAGCTAAGGCTTCTCCATTGAAACTGCCAAAACAGGATGTGAGAGCAAATATCGGTTTTGCATGGTATTTGCTTTGGTCAAACCTTGTTTCTGTAGAACAATAAAAGGAGCCGATACATGTGTTACACAGGCAAGTGGCTTTCTGTGATACATTAATGTAGCATAACAATGAATCTAATGTACTGTAAAGGTAAATATTAGAATATAAACACCACCACATTCCTTATGATTTGTTGCACAATGCTATTGATGTTTGAGCTACACTATTGCATTACAATTTAATTTTAAAACTGCCCTCATTGTGTTTTAGGAGTAATTAGGATCCATCATTCTGAGCAGGGAGCTTACTGAAAGACAATGTAATAAAACTGAAAGCACGTTATGTCCCTAGGAGCGTAGTTACTCATTAATAGGCATGTTTAAAAGTGAGAGACATCCTTCTGGGCAAAGTTTATTTATTATAGCCAGTGGCTTTTTACAGATTATTGTGTCCTACAAAGATTTGTTACATTGATACAGTTTGAAAAGCTAAAATCAATACAGCATCGCAACAGAGACCGCACCAGTGTGTTTGTGAAGTGTGAAGCTCAGCAGTCCCATTACCATGAACTCATAGCTGATTAGCTGTGTTTTAAGGTGGCAACACAATGTTTGTCATGTCGTTGGGAAACCTATTTAACTGAAGGAAGGTCACTCATTTTACTTGCTCTTATTTCAGTTATGAAGTTTTGGTCTTCGTCTAGACAGAATACAGCAAGGTTTGCCAAATACGTAATTGTGCTGATGCTACTGTTCTGTAAACATTGTGTATGGTTCCTCTTATATATATCACTGAACACATTCTTTAAACTTTAGGGTTAAAATTCATCTAATTGGACAAGGTTACTGTAGGTTACAGTTAAAGCTCATCTGACCCGAAAGGACATTGTGCCAAAATGATGCCATTAAGAGGGAACAATTAAATGATTCTTGCCCTGTCATGTTTCCCTCTACCTTTAATTCAAAACTTTAAGCCTCAAAGTAATTTAAGTTTCTTTTTTTTCTTTTTTTTAACCAAAGTTATACATTTAAAGATCATTCTTCTCTGAGGTGAAGGACCCAATATTATCATGTAGATATGAATGAGAAGTGTGTACAGCAATTAATGCTTTTTGAATATAAAACTTTTAAGAATGACCCCAAGCACAAAAGTTAGTGGTTCATATGAGTTAGGAGTTTAAGAAATAGAAATATCTATAGAGAGCGGTAAATGAAGGAGGGATACTAATGTCAACTACATGCTCATTTTCACATGTTTCCATTGTTAAGTGTTAATGAATGTAAAAGGCTGCAACTTGGTCAGAATGTAATTCAGAACATGTTACAAAGTCCATGTCATGGAACGGCTTCCAGTATTTATGTATTAAGGGCATCAAGAGTAAAAAAATTATCAAACTTTTTGTTGCCATTGATATTGTGATGTTACTCTGTTTCATGTAAACTGAATTAGACTCGAGAGAAAACGTTCATTCCATCATTAGTCACAGTATACTCAGCTAATGCCTTTCGCTTTTTCATTGATATCTTGAGCAATAGGTTACCTGAAGTTCACTTGTTCGGAAAAAAAACGAGTCATGTTCCTGTCATTACATTCAAATAATGGATTTTCCCATCAGCTGATTCAAGAATAGAAAGTGCAGTGTCTGCGATTTCACGTTTCTGCGCACTTGCACTACCAGTCAAAAGTTTGGACACACCTTCTCATTTAGTGCTTTTTCTTTATGTTCATGACTATTTACATTATAGATTCTCATTGAAGGTATCAAATCTATGATTAAACACACCTGGGTGGTGGGAAGGGCACTGTGAGGATCATGTTGTTTGATTTTTCCAGTGCTTTTAACACCATTCAGCCTTTTCTGGTGAGTGAGAAGTTGCTCGGGATGGGTGTCAGCTCCTCCACTGTCTCCTGGATTGCTGATTACTTGTCTGATAGTCCCCAGTTTGTGTGGCTGGGGGGCTGCCTGTCAGATACGGTTGTCAGTAATGTAGGGGCACCACAGGGGACTGTTCCATGGCCTTTTCTGTCAACTCTTTACACCTCCGATTTCTGATACAGCTCTGGGTCCTACCACCGGCAGAAGTTCTCTGATGACTCTCAGTGGTAGGGTGTATCAGAGATGGACAGGAGGTGGAGTATAGGACACTGATCGCAGACTTTGTGGAGTGGTCCCAGGCAAACCACCTTCTCCTGAACATGGACAAGATCAAGGAGCTGGTCACCAGTGGAGCCCATCACCATCCAGGGCCTGGAGGTGGAAGTAGTGGACCGCTATTATCTAGGAGTATCTAGAGTCTACATGAACAACAAGCTGGACTGGAGGGACAACGGTGATGCTGTGTGCAAGAAGGGCCTGAGAAGACTCTACTTATTGAGGAAGCTCAGGTCTTTCAGTGTGTGCAGTGTATTACTAGAGTGTTTCTACCAGTCTGTTGCGAGTGCCCTGTTCTTTGCTGTGGTTTGTTGGGGAAGTAGTACCAGCAAAAAAGACATCAGCAGGATAGACAAACTGATCCGGAAGGCTGGACATGTGATCGGTAGAGAGTTGGAGTAATTTGTCTCAGTGAAGGACATGAGGACACTGGTAAAACTGCTACCGCTAATTGAAAAACTGTGTGGGATTTATCCAGGCTTTAATCTGAGGTGCAAAAAAAGCCAAAAACAAAATAGTAATAATAATCAGAAAATATTCCTTCACGACTGTTCTAGGTCAGCAGTTTATTTTGGAATAACATCAGATAAGTGGTCATGCATCTGGATGATCATTGTGGAGGATGTCGCTTATGGTGCTGTTAAACTGGATTGATTTAAACACTAACATGTTTCTATTATTTAGAACAGCCCACTGACTAAAATGTCAAATTAACAGAAATGTGTCAATACAACACAATACAATTCAACAGTACTACAAACCACTGCCTCCAACATGAAAACACTGTTGAATCAACAGCTGTCTCGGTTATTCAAAGCAAATGATCTTGTGCAGGACTGTTACATTAGAATGTGCGTGTGTTCTTGAGTGTTGTGCGGACATTCTCACAGTACATCTGCAGCATGTCTAATGTCAAACTGGTTCACCAGTTCAGTTAAGCAAGCTAACACGTCAGGCACAGCTCTTAACGCTTTACAATCCTATTTCTGTGAAAATAGAACATTTTTCACAAAATCAAATAAACATTTGTCACAGCTGCTCAGACTTGCTGGCTACTCTGACATGTTACAGCATCGTCTTTATTCAAACCGTAGCTGCGTCTCCTGTTCATCATCCCTATGTTCAGGCATGTGCACTTCACAGTGCTAAAGTGGATCCTCATCCAAAGCAACTGTGTGAAAATGAGCTGTAACATGACTCCATTGGAAAAACGTAGGATGATAAGAATATTATGTACACACAGATTAAGCACAATTTACTGACTGAAGGTGACAGCTCTGTTAACTCTGTCTGACAGTATTACTAGATTCACTGGTAAAAGAAAATCCACAGAAGCACTCACAAAGAAATGTTTTATCTCAAGTATACGCAGTATAATAGATAATATTGTGTTGAGTGTGACTATTTATGACAGTGCTGCTGCTACAGGTAAAATCAATTACTATATTGGATTTACTGAGACATCTAGAGTCTTGATCTCTATCTATAAATACCCCCTGCTAAAATACCCCAAGCTCTGCTGCTCTGGTATGCTCCAATATCTGACTCTACAAAGCTGTGCAAGTTGTTGGCAGCTCCTAGGTGTAAATGTTTGTGAGAAATGAGCCATTGTTTTAAAAGCCACAGTTATGCTCAGTGATTCTGAGTCAATGATTTTTTAGAAAGCAATCTGGGTGAGTTAATGAAGGTGAAAGAAGTTGGACAACTTCCATATTTGAGATAAGAAGTCCTGAAAATTATGTATGTGAGGCCAAACAGTAACAGAGCAACTACTTTAAATACAAGCCCACAAGTGTAAAGTCAAATCATTCTTATCTTAATCACTAGAGGGCAACAAAAGACCTTTTATTCCCTTATCCCCTTTTCCAAACAAACAGCACATGACTTGTTGTAAAGCAAATCTTTACAGATTGGATCAGTCACAGTAGTGAAAAAGACCTTGTAAACATAAGGTTTGGGCTACTTTTCACTTGACGTCATCATATGGACTTGACGTGCACATGATGTGAGCGTTGATTTTGTCACTGTCACTTCTACGCCCTCTTCTTTGCAGTAGTGTCAGTGCTACTTCTGGAGCGGAGGACCTGGGCCAGCAGGACACAACTGAGACAGGTCGACAGCACGTGTGACAGAATAGAAAAGAAGCTTCCTGTGTCCTGCAAAATAAGGTTTACCAGCAATCAGTTATTAAATATAACCCTAATAGTGTAAACCATGTAAATCACACAGTTGTGCTGTCTGTGTGCATACCTGTAGAGAGACATAGAGAACACTCAGAGACCCTGCCCATGACAGGAACACTGACAGAGTGGACAGCTGACCTGCGTGGCCATTGCGGTAGTTAGTTAAGCTCTGGAGTACCTGGAAAAAACAAATGAGACAAATCTTTTCATGCCCTTCTCATAAAAGTGCATGAAATTGAATTGTACATGCAAGCTGAGTTGCTACCTTGCTTGCAATTAAAGCTGCCAAACTGGAGGCTTGCATCAGTGAAACGACTGACGCCGCTGCAAAGGAGCCGAGGAGGTATGTTACGCCGCCGACACCCAAGAGGAGCAGGATTCCTGCCACATAAACATAAAACAGCATGGTATTGTTTTTTAAGCTGTCTCTTCATACAGATAACTTCAAAAATATACAGCTTTATTTCAATGTATTCTGCGAGATGTGTTGTAAATGCAAAGTGCTCTGTGGCAAGTTTTCAGGTAAAGTGGTAAAACCACAAGATGGCGCTGCAGGAAAGCACTGACCAAACGTCAGATAGGCATGAGAGCGAGGTTTTAATCAACTGGAACCTTTCTTTCTCCTACACTGCTTCCAGACTTCTAATCCAAATCTAATTTTCTTTCCACACAAGACACTCTGGGCCATTCCAAATTACCACCTAAAGTTAAATGTTGAAACTACACAGAGAGGATTTTGACCTAGTATTGTCACTAATGTTTGATCCAGCTGATTAATGTCTCACAGAAACAAGTTGAAATGGTTTAGGTTTATAGCAAACATAGTCATAACTTATTTCAATACTGCACTATTCCTAAACTTTAGGAATAGCTCCAGGAACAAGGACTTTACGATTTAGGATGCTGAATAAATAATATTCCCAACATCCTAAAAGCATGTTTTTTTTTTGTTGTTGTAATTTTTTTTGTTTTGTTTTTTTGTTTTTTTGAGTTGAACACTACAATCAAGTTGAAAATTACAGTTTAACAAATAAACAAAAAAACTTATGACAACTGATAAGATCCAGTTCAGGCGCCATACTGCTGATGTGAAATGCAGAAGGGGGTGATGACTGACTTATTATGTGAGTGATAATGCAGAAAGACGTAAATACATTTTGTGGTATTTCTGAAAAAAAGTCCATGATGTGAGGAAAGCAGAAGAGGGTGAAGACATGAGCTACTGAACTTAAATATGAGAGCCTGAATAATCACCATCACCTCACCTTTTACAAGCTTTATGTAAATTGCCACAGGCCAGGTGTGTGAAGGGACTATGTTGTAAATTTAAATGTGCCAGCTTTTTTACAACCGACTACTGCCTCTGGCCACAAACCTATCACTCGCCCCTCGTGTGAGTTATTTAGGGTGTCCCAAATTTGCAGATGTGCGTGCTCACCTGTAAGGGTTTGTCCATGGTAATGCAGGGTGAGGAAGGCTATTGCTGCTGTTTGGGCCAATATGAAGAGTCTCTCAGCCCAGGCACTGGAGAGGGGGTCAAGAGAAATAAGTCGCACAGGCATGATCATGACTACACACTGTCAGCTGCAAAACAGAGCTTTACTCAGAAAGACTGAAATCTCCAAGCCATAGTCTTTGCACTCGAGAGAGCTTGTGTTGATAATATGTCACATATTTTCTGAATGGATGTTCACTCAGAGGCTTGTGCACACAACTGACTTCCACAGAAAGTTACTTGTGCATTCCTAAATCATGATCAACTGAGTCAGTGACCTGTACATATTATTTACATCTGAAGGTGTAATGCATGTTGGCATTGCTCCCAGCGTCACAGAACAACTAGTAGCAGCACAAACCTATTCATCAACTGTTTTTTATTTACTTACAAAAGTGGGAAGTTGTTGGCCATGGCATACACAACAGGACATGAGAAAGCATAAAGCTGCAAAAGGACAGAGGACAGACACAAGCCTTCTACACTTTGTCTCCATAGTATCTTCAGTAGCTGGAGCAGCTGTGCTGCAGGCAGAAGACAGTGAGGTGAGACTTAGATGTCATCAAAAGAGAAAATTCATAATCAATATGTGAATAAAAAGGAACACACCATTCCAGTCATTCATACAAAGAAGCTGTTGTCATATAATTTACTCTGCATTGCAGTGGATACTAATTCCTTCAAACTCAAATGTTAAATTGCATTCTTCAGCATGATTCAGTTTCCCATGAACAGCTGCTTCTGCATACAGATGACATGCAGTTACTCCATCACATGGCCGATATTGCGCCATGCCGTGTGACCAAATTCCAAACACTTCGGATTGTGTAGTCTGTTACCATTGCAGGTTTGTCTCGTGACCGTGTTATAGTTTGCTTTAATACACAGGGCTGAGTGTAGAGCACTAACAACTCTCCTGAGAGAGCTTTTAATGTCACAGAGTCTGACGGGCTGCAAAAAGATATCAAATGCATAAAGTGTAAATTGATGAAGCAAATTCAGGATCTGATGGATCCCAGAATAAGGTGTGACACTGGATGCAATGGTACAGTCTTGCACAATAGTTTATCAGAGCAGCTGAGGATTTTTGATCATTTTATGATATTACACAATTATCACTTTAAAGAGACAATAATACAATCAGTTAAACAATCTACCAATGAGAATGTCATTGGGAAACTTTATTGTTGTTTATGTCCTGTCACGTGATCAAGTGAGGTAGGTTTTGAGTCTTACCCAGAAATGTGTCCAGTATGATCGAAAATCCGGCAATCCTGTTTAGTACAAACTTTATGCACGGCACTGTAACAAAATAAATGAAGAAAAATAAATCTCGCAATGTCAGCAGATAAGAATGGATTACACAGCGAGGGGGTCATGTGTTCGCCTTAAACATGGTTTTGAAAGAACAACGGAGGTAATGTGCCTTATCCCAGTTTTAGGTGGCCAAATACGCCTCCGTTGTAAGAAGAGGCGACATTCCACCCCTGGTCCAACAACCCGCACATCTGGAAAGATTTTCGCGACGTTACGCGCACAAATTTGACAAACGCAAGTCTCACCGTGTAGGTGAAAGTTGACGAAAAACTCCGTATAGCATTTTTCCGGCATTAAATGGGCAACGAGGAAGTCTTTGAGGGGAGACGTGGCCATAGTGGATCAGCTGAAGACAGGAATGGGGAGTGGTTCAAAGGTTCCCAGATATTTACAGCGGGGACCTCAGAGAGGATAGACTGAGAGGAGCTTCTGGCCCCCACCGCGCCCCAAAAATGACACTATGGCCCGTTTGACTTTATTGGAAGAAATTTATAGCGCTGATATTCTGCAAATTTAAATGGACCTTAAAAACAGCAAAAAACGAAACAAAAATAAATAGATAAAAATACTCCTTTTTCTAGAATCAGAGTAAAATATTAGTCCCCTGCTAAAATGTTCTCTCTCTCCCGAAATCCACTATCTACTGTATGGTTGTGCAAACATTTTATATTTCATTCACTCCAGTTAAGATGTCTCACACAGTCAAACTTCACTCAGACCGTGGAAACAACAACAACAACAACAATAAAGATTTTTAGTGCATGCATCTTTAAATTAGATCGTTGCCATGCTGTAAACACAAGGGAAACCAAAGACTGAAACCAGAACAATCTGTAATAAGAGGCTAAATTATTATATATGAATTAAGCCAGGACCTTTTTTTCTAGTGTCGTAAATTTATACGTTGTCTGCCCATTTGAAAAATATCAAGGCTATTTTAGTAATAGTTCAATTTTACAGTAAATGCATGAAAGAGACAGACATGTTGTAGCTGCGTCACGGCAGTGCGGGACTGATAGAAATTTCTTCCAGCTCCCACAGATCTGGGGAGATTCATCATAACAATGTGAACACTCCTTTTCCTTGAAGTTAAACTGGCCCTTCGTAAAGTATTTCTAGTCTTAAAACACTGTAGATAAGGAGTGATGCTCACACGGGAGTACAAACAGACAGAGGCGAAAGATATGTACCAAAGCCTGTACGTTTAAATAAAAGACAATTTACATGCTTTAATGGGGTTTTATACAACCTAAATAAATACGGTTATTAATAATAGATTTGTAGGAGTGGAATGGAAGAATGGAAGGGCAAGTTTGTTACAGGCTACATTCAGAAAAGGAGAATCTGGTGTTCAACAAAGTATCCATCTTTTCTCCCTAGTCAAGTAGAAGTATGCTGCACAATTTGTGCAAAACAGTGTGCAACAAAGTACATGTTGCAAAAGTCTTTTCACGTCCTCCTCCTCACCATCATTATCAGCAAGTATAATTGTCATAATTGTTTGATTTAAGTAAGACTTCCCTTCTCTGAAAACAGGAAGGATTTGAGATCAGCCTTTCCGAACCACAGCTTTTTACAGCAGTTGCTTGGTTTTCACTCTAACAGTATGTGTACTGGAAAATGCTCCCGCATCATTGCGGCCTCGCTGTACCCATTAGTGCTTTTGTCCATCACCTGTAACATCATCCTGTTTTTTCCTGGCTGGAAAGTGGATTATGTCAAAGAGGGGCACATTACTGAGGAGGTGAAGTACATGGGGGGAGCCATTGGAGGAGGCCTCTTGGTGAGTCTTCTTAAGCTGTCATAAATGTAATGTACTGAGAAGTACTGAATTTTGCTGTTTTTCAGATTTAGCAGTCTCGTTTTTATGCTTAGGTTAAGCTCTGAAATTCTTAAATGGAAGAAACATTTCAAAGTTTGCAGTGGTTTGAAAAGAAATTCCTGCAAAGTTTCCCAGTTGTCGCCTGACTGTTTTGAACATGTTTCACGCTGATGCTGCACCTAATTCCATACCAACCAATGTGAACCAACGCAGATGCTGATCCCAGCTCTTTACATTCACTTGACGGGACAAAGGGGATGCTGTGGAAACCGCTTTGGGGTGAGTCCTTAAGGGTTCGTAGGAGGAGGTAGCCATACTGTTGCATTCACTGAATTCACGGGTTTGCTGGTGGCCTATCAACCTGAGAATTACTCAGAAATGTGCTGTGTTGTGCTCTGTCACTGTTGCACAACATTTAGCTGCTTTTGAGAGAGATAACATAACACCATGCAGACCACACATCAGCATATTTCTTCTTTTTAGTTTGAAGACCAGTGCACAAATAATGGGTTTAAAATAAAATAAAAAAAAAAAAATCTAAGAGCTTAAAAATAGAGATTTATCTCCATTAATCAGCCTTCACATAGGTTGTTAGTTATAATACTTTCATAAAGAGAGGGTGTACAGATATTCATAGCATTTACTGTAAAATACATGAAAAAAATTACATCCATTTTCTATTTGTGTATGTGTTTATTTGTGGGACAGTTTGGTAAAATCCCACTAAAGTTTAGATGTTCTTTGTTTAAACTCTTTGCTTTCAATCTAGAGTAGAAACTATCACTGTTTTCAAAGTCAGCCTGCATCTTGTCATGTTAGCAGTTAACAGGACATAGAAACAGAAAGAGCAGGCAGCTTAAAGTATGTCCTCTCCTACTTAAATACATTCAAATGCATCAGTAGCTTAAAAAATGTCTTCAAACACCAATGAAAATCTGGTGTGTTATTTCTCTTTGGCAGATGTTCCTATCAATTATATTCGCTGCAGTGGGCGTGGCTGGAGCGGTGTACAGTTTCATTGCTGCACTGTTTGGCTTGGTTAATGGGCCCCTCTGCCTCAGTGGCGGACAGTGGACGACACCTTTCAGAGACAGGTGACAGACAGAAGGAATTCTCAGATGACACTTGTTATCATTATGAAGTTGTGGTCATTTCTAAGCCCCTTACCTTATACACAGTGACAAAACTTACCTGACGGACCGCACGGTGTGGACGAAATGCCAGGAACCACACAATGTGGTGCAGTTCAACATTGGATTGTTCGTCACTCTGATGGTAGCCAGCACTCTGCAGGCGGTGCTCTGCGCCATTCAGATAATCAACGGTCTCATTGGCTGCCTATGCGGAGTGTGCTACAACAAGGATGTGAGATGACGTACTGAATATTACTAATGAGTTAAATAATTTGATCTTCAGATTTATTTATCTGTTTTTATGTCTGTGTTTTCTGTAACTTGTAGGAAGTGTAATCTCCAGGTCAGGATGAGCGGTTCAAACCTGCTGGAAGTCTGAAGAAAGTGTTCCAACATGGCAAAACCTCCACCAATTTGCATTTTGTAACTGTTAATGTCTAAGATGCTTCACGCTGTTACGAGATACTAGGGTATCATTTGAAATAATTCATGCTGATCATGTAGTGAATTTGCAATAAACTGGTTTAAAATAAAGCAGCTGATGCATAGTTACAGTCCTGCGTTATGTCATTTCTACACAGTAAAATCAGCATACCCAAATTAACACTGTAAGAGCTGATCTTAACACTTTTAAAGTGTCTATATGGGTCCACACCTCAGAGTGTTAATTTAACACTTTTTCAAGTGTTGGTACCTTTACACTAAGTTAGTGTAAATTTGACTCTTCTTGTAGTTAAATTAGAATGGGATAGAATAAATAACCATAATATGATTTTAAATGTGAGAAGAAATATATTATCTTTATGCTTTAATGACTTTCAAGGCACTAGTACCATTCAGGAGGCGAGGAAAGGAGCTCCAGTTCACAGTATACATACATTACAACTGCAATAATAATGAGTAACCCAGCCTCGCCCAGGCAGGGGTTGCTTGGAGACTACACATGTTTTGGAAAGCCTGGGCTATCCCTCGCCCCATTTTGCTTTGGTTTTATGATCAGATATGCTGTCAACTGTCCAATGCAGAAGCTAAAAACGTGTCACAGGCATTCAGTGTTTAAGCAACCACTGTGTGACCATTTAGGGCTTGTCGCCGTAGATGTCAATGACACATTGTTCCTGCTCCACTTAGCTTGCTGCTGCAGGTTGAAAGTCCAGCCGTGCTATGATCCAGCTGTCACAGTGTCAACATACCACTAGAATACTGCAAACATTGGTGGGATTCAGCAGCATCTAATGAACGCAGCTACCTAACATAAACTAATATTTAACTGTTATCTCAGAGGCCTGTTCACGCACCGAGAGTAAGTATGTCATTGTGATGTGATCAACAAAAACATGTCTCATGCGACCTTGTAACTCACACACTATGCATGTCCACATTACCTCCAAGAATGCAACAAAACATGTGATGTTTCCTAGGATACAATGCTATGAGTAGCACTGACTTCCTCATCTGAACACAGCCCCTGTTTGTGTATGTTATCAGCTTGTCTTCAATCCTCCCACGCCCCAACATCAGTCTCCTTTGTGAATCCATTTCCCTCTCTAGGTCAGTTTCAGTTGGGAACCGTCTCTGAGAACACGTAGTATCCGACCTGAAACTTACTTAAGCAAGGACTTTCCACAGCTAGTCAGTTTTTTTCTCCGGCAACATGTGCACTGGAAAGTGTTCTCGTTGCATTTCAGTCACTCTGTACCCATTAGTGTTAATATCAATTATCTGTAACATCGTACTGTTCTTTCCTGACGGGGACATCCAATATGCCAAAGATGGACATATTACCGAGGAGGTGAAGTACATGGGGGGACTTGTCGGAGGGGGCATTTTGGTGAGTCTTCTCTTGCTACTGTAAACTGTCCAATGGTGACTTCTCTTTTCCAGTCTGTTATGGACTATGAGCAGCCGCGATCTTTGACATGTAAAAGTGGTGGTTTGTCCTGAAGTTCTGAGTCCTAAATCCAAAGCAAACTTAATATGTATGTTGTTCACATTCTCATAATCTGAATGAAGACTAATTTCTGTAATATTACTAAAAGTTCTTATTCTCGATTTAACAAGATTTGGTGATGATGGTAAAGTTAATTAAATATAATACAGGGTGTATTCATATGTCCTGCTATAGGTGTTGATCCCTGCACTTTACATTCATTTGACTGGACAACAGGGCTGCTGTGGAAATCGTTGTGGGGTGAGTCACCTGTGTGGAGTATGGGGTTTCCTGTGCTGTGTTAATGATAAGAGCTGGCTTAATAATATACGCCCGAAACTGTATACATGCACAATAAAGTACATTTGAAATATTCTGGAATTATGAAACAAATCCCTGGAAAAGACAGACTGTGCTTCTGTTTGTTCCAAATGTAATTAGATGACAAACACATGCTTCATCTTGTTTGGTTCCAAACTTGTTTAGTGTTAGATTCAGGCTGTAGTTTAGCTTGGTGTGGGTGAACAAATCTAGATGGATTCATAGAAAAAATATGAGGACTGTTTTAAATATCAAATCTTAAATTAACTGCAAGTCTGACTTTTCGTTATTTTTTCTCTTTGGCAGATGTTCCTATCAATTGCTTTTGCTGCAGTGGGTGTGGCTGGAGCGCTGTACAGTTTCATTGTGGCAGTGCACGGTTTGATCAATGGGCCGCTCTGCAAAGTTCTTCTGGTCTGGACAACACCTTTTAGGTGATTCTCAGAGCTAATTCTGTTGTGATTCACTTTCTAAACTCTTGGTAACCATGAAGTTTCTCTTTTGCACAGCGATACGAAATACCTGTCTGATAGTTCACTCTGGTGGAAGTGCACGGCGCCTAAGAACATCGTGCAGTTCAACATTGGGTTGTTCGGCACTCTGCTGGCCACAAGCTGCCTGCAGCTGATTCTCTGTGGAATACAGATGATCAACGGGCTCATTGGCTGTGTGTGTGGAACCTGCAACGAGAAAGGGGTGAGTGGAGCTCAGCTCACGTCTTAGAAATAACGGATAGAAATAAATACAATGTTGGATGTGAGGATATCCAAACTTTCTTACTCAAGTAGAGAGAATCTTGACGTCAGCTACTCTTTTTTAACTTTCAGCCCCTGTGAGTTCTTGACAACTGATTGTCGCCCCCTGCTGGAAGGCTGAGGACAACTCATCGCGGCTGCGCCTGCCTCAAACATTTGAAGTCACTTTTCTCTCCACTTGAGAACAGATTTGCATATACTTTGTGTATTTCATGTTTTATTACATGGACCAATATATGAATCTTAAATGTAATGCATTGTGGTGTGTTTAGGAAAAACATAATTAGGTGTTCAGTTTTTAATATTCTGGTTTAAAATGCAGCAGCAGCTAGTTTTATACTTTGTTTGATTTCAAATATTAATTAACATTTCAATTCAGTGGAATTTAGTGGTAAAATAAAATCAGGACACAGTACTTCTTCAATGACACTTTTAATGTAGGATTTATAACTACAATGAAAAATACTTCAGCATCGTCACAAGTCGTTAGCAGTTTCTGAATAAAACACCTACATTTCTATATAAAAAGCTATGGGAAATGAGCAAGAACTATGATTCAAAGACTACTAAGCACTGAAAAGCACTGCACTTGGATGGCAAACGACAGATGATATTTTGTCATTTCTTCAACATAAAAATAAACGTTAAAACAAACTAAATTAAGGAAATGGAGTGATTTAAAAGGCAAAGGCTGTTTGGTAAAAAGGTGGAAAATCACAAAAGGAGTGAAATATAATGTGGCGATATAAAATCTGTCTGTGTGATGAAACATCAAGCCCGAGTTTAAAACACCTGCTGGCTGTGTTTGGCGTTTCTTCTGAAACTTCTTTTTTAGACGAGAACTGAAGCCGTTTGAAAGGAGGCAAAGGATGAGAATCTCCCCAGACAAAGCAAGTAAATGTTTTCACTTTTGCCGTTAGTGAATGTTTCAGCACTTTTCTGGGCAGAATTGCACTTTTTGTGAGAAAGATACAGATGTGTTCCGTAACTGTGAAATGTTCTATAACAGCGTTATAGTCATCACAACTTGTTTTAGGCAACTTAAATCAAACACTACACGACACAAGTTTACATTAAACCTTAACATACTGACCTAAAATAAGGGTTTAGGAGTTTGTGCATTGAAAACCTTATGGAGTGTTTCTTTTCTTCATGTACCTGCATAACTGACAAACAAAAGCACGTGCGTGAATACTACTTGGCTGAGGTATCGTTTGCAGCACCGCATACAGATGCTCGTTGCTCACGTTTGTCTCACACACTGTACGGTGGCAACAGTGTTTCTGGAGTGATAATAACAAACAATGTCAGATCCAGGAAATTAAATTAGGACCATGATAAATACTATATTAAAAGGTTCTTTGTAGTTTCAAAATAGATGGAGTGTGGCAGTTAACCAAAGCAGGAAGTGGCAACACCAGATCCCGCACATGAGATCATATGGCTATAGTACTTCACAGCCAGCTCACATTTTCTGCATTTGTGCTGCAAGTAAGTAATAGTCTAGCTGTCAAATTGCTTCATCATGAGCTTCCGGCTGGCTTCATAACCCAGGAACAGAGCTCCGTTAGCGGGGAAGGTGCGGACCATGGTGGGGGTGAGACCGGAGTAGAGGGCCCTCACACCTAAAGACGAGTAACAGCAATAATTATCAGTAACTGGAACAAAGGCAATATTTCCGTCTCTCTCATAATACTCTGAAAGCAAATAAGAATGCAAAATACTTCTGCTAGGATGTCAAATGCCCTTTTCTGCTTACCTTCCACACGGGCGATGGTCATGAATGTCTTGAAAAACCCCGCCTGTTTGCCCGTCATGGACATCACCTGGATTCGAGACTTGACACAGTCCATAGGATAGACCACCAGCCACAGACAGGCCCCCCCTAAACCGCCGCTGAACACGATCGGAGCCACACCTTCAACACACACATTACAGGAGACGCTCTACTTCAAATATGTGAAAGTAAAAACAAGCATAGCACAACTACTGTGACAACACTTCAGGGCACCTCATTTAATTCTGCTAGTAGCATTTCCCTGAATGACTTTCATCAGCATGTGGAGAAATGCATGAAGGATGTGTTTCTTATTGCACTGTATTGTGTTATTCTGTATATTCTCTGAGGCTGATGTCAAAAAGAGACAGAACAGGAAGAGATATGTTATTCTCCATGGCTCTCTATGGAGAATATTTTGTCAGTACCTATGTCGTCCTTGTCACATTTCATGTAGTCTGCAAAGGCAGTGCGGCTGAGCTCATAGGCACCGAAGAAGCAGAAGTAGCCGGGGACCTCTCGGGCTATGGTGGTGGTCAGGCCCTGGAAGAAGCCCTGTGCTCCCTCGTTCCTCATGATGGATTTCACCACCGACCACACAGTGCTTCACAACACAGACACAATACAACTGCATTTCAGATGGGGATCATTGTAAAGACGATCATGAACGTCCAGCTGCAACATTTATAAGCAAATAACACTGAAATACTTAAGCGATAAGGTTGTATGAGCTGTTAATTATTATAGAAATAAGACATGCAGCGAAGTGCATCAACTCCCGATTAGTCCAGTTATATCATGGTCTTTGCAAAAGACCATTAGCAAAAGCTAATAACACAGAGTAGAGCAAGTGGGCTAAAATGTGATCATTTGTGATTAGTAACAAAACTAGCAACATTTACATGAGCACATGACAGGACATGTGTTCTGTCGACTGCAGGATGGAGTAGCAAGTTGCGAGATGATCTTTTGTAACTATTGCTAGCTTCAGAGAGCAGCGTTGCCTGCGTCTAGCAATAACAGTGAGACAGTCTCCATTTTGTGGGGTGAAAGGATAAGGAATTGAGAGATTACATGTTATCATCTTGTTAACACGGTGCAATAAATTGTACGCTTAGACTTTGGCCTAGGTGTACAATTTATGGTTACACCACTTTAGGTGCAGCTTGAGCCAGGGTCCTTTATTTAGGACAAACCTGACATCTAATAGGAATTTAAACACAGTCAGACCTTGGTGTCATTAAATATATTTAGTTTGTTTTGTGTGGTGCTGTGGTAATTATATTATTCAGTTGGTGTTCTACTAAAAAACAAGTCATGTTTTCAGCCTGGCTTCACTGATTAGATATTGAGCAATATGCAGTATATTGAGTGACAGTTTAAACCCCACTTACTTCTGGCTCTTAGCGATCTTGCCTGACGCCTCCATTTCATACATGGCTTGCAGTCGGCACTTGACAAGCTCAGTGGGGCAGAGTACTAGGGAGGAGAAGATGGATGCTACTGAGCCAGCACAGGCTTTCTGCATGTCACTAACAAAGAGAGAAGGATAATCAGACAGGCAGTTAGAGATCAGACGCGTACTGTCAGGGTTGTGTTAACATGAACGATGCCCTGGTTAACATCCTGCTACCTCAGCACAGCGTCACTGTGTAGTCCGGCCGTGAAGCGGATGACCTGCTGGCAGAAGCCGTAGCTCATGAAGAGAACCGAGTTCTCTGCTATGTTGGCCATCAGTGCCGGAGTGGTGCCCTGATAGAGGCCACGCAGACCCACTTGTTTGTAGGTGGACGTGACGCAGTGAATGAAACCCCGGTACATCGTAGGAAAGGTCTGCATCTTGACCTTCGCTGTGTCCAAGGGCTGTCCGCTGAAGACGCACGCAGCTCCCCCTGAAAGAGGACGACGGCGAGAAAACTGTCAGCGGCTCAAATGATCCAACACCAACAAGAGGCTCTCGTATAAACTACGCAACATTAAAGGTTTGCACAAAACATATGCGCTGTGGAGAAAGATAAGAATATAAGGACTTTGCAGACAGTCACACTCCACTGAGCAGATTGAACAGTCAATGGAAACACAGGGAGAAATGAGCTGGAAGAAAAGCAGAGTCATCAAAATGTCCTGCAACGTCAGACTTAGCTGGTGAGCTGTTTGGTAAAGCAGCAGAAAAGCAGCATCACTAGTTCACAGTGAACTCAGTGGGCTAGGCTAAACCACAAAACACTTGAGTTTGATTCAAAACAGGTAAACAGCACCAAAAACTGCAGGGTTTAGTCACAGAGGAGGGCTGTTGAATTAGAATACATTTATTTTCACTAGGGTGCCCAGTATTTTGGCAGTTGAGTGTACTTTCACAATGCTTGTCTACTTATTGAGAGAGAAGGCACCGTAATTACCTATAGCTCCTGCGGAGAGATCAATTATGGCCTGGACTACTGGGTGTGGAGCCATGGTTCTACGAAGAGGTTCCTCCTTCTCTCAGCTACCTGGTCAAATAAAAACATGAACAAATAAATAAATAAATTTCAGCTCTTTTTAGAACACAATACTATAATCAACAACACACCAACTTGTTTTAGAAATATGCCTTTATTATGCATAGGAAGCTGTGAATGGTTGTATCATGTTAAATAAGATATAAGCGAGTGAGGATCACATCCTTTTATTTCTTTATTTCTCCAGTGCTTTTAACACCATTCAGCCCTTTCTGGTGAGTGAGAAGTTGCTGATTGCTGATGACAGTCCTCAGTTTGTGTAGCTGAGGTGCTTCCTGTCAGGTACCATTATCAGTAATGTAGGGGCACCACAGGGGACTGTTCTGTCTCCTTTCCTGTTCACTCTTTACACCTCTGATTTCCGACACAGCTCTGGGTCCTGCCACCTGCAGAAGTTCTCTGATGACTTTGCAGTGGTAGGGTGTATCAGAGATGAACAGGAGGTGGAGTGGTCTGTGGCTAAACACCTACTCCTAAATGTGAACAAGACCAAGGAGGTCTTCAGGAGGAAGAGCACACGACTGGAGTCATTACCATCAGGGCCGGGAGGTGGAAGTAGTGGACTGGTACGAGAACCTGGAAGTCTGCATGAACAACAAGCTGGAGTGGAGTCTGTTGTAGTGAGTGCCTTGTACTTTGTTATGTTTGCTGGAGGGGTAGCACCAGCAAAGAAAACATCAGCAGGATCAAAAAATTGATCCAAAACGCTGGACATGTGATTGGTAGGGAGTTGGAGTCGTTACTATTTTATTTCACTAGATATGACTTATATTTTCTTTTAATCTCATTTTATTTGTATCTTTCTTTTTACTGATTTTTATATTTTTTTTTAAACAAGTGTTTCTTGCATGTGCAACTAAGCTACTGTGACCAAGCAATTTCCCTTGTGGATCATTAAAGTCTATCTAAGTCTGAGTCTAAATCACTTAGAAAAACAAAGAAAAGAGGTTTTTATGTCAGGTTTTTGAAGTCAAGCCAACCAGCCTCACAGCATATTTAGATTCATTTCAATGTTACTCATGTACAGCAGTGAAGCATACCATTAACACCACCTTCTAATATTGTCGAGGTCTCCCTCCAAAACAGATGTGACTCATCAGAGAATGATGATGTCCTTCTGAGGGTGTCCTGTGGCGTCTGGCAACAGAATGTTGTTAGTGGGGCCTTTGGGTCCTATGGGTTGAGGGGAGGGTCCTCTGTGGATCATCCCACAGATACTTGATCAGTTTGGGATCTAGTGAATTTGGAGGCCAGGTCAGCACCTTGTGGTGTCCTTCATGTTTTTGACTTGTTCCTAAACCGTTGACTGTGTGTGTGTGTGTGTGTGTGTGTGTGTGTGTGTGTGTGTGTATGTATATGTATATGTGTGGCTGCATCCTGCTGGTGATGGAGTGTCATTGCTATGGGATGGGGGTGTCCGGTCTGGGTGCTACAGGTCTAAGTAACATTCACGGGAAGAAGTCAATGTTATTGAATTCTTCTGTCAGTGGTTTTAATGTTCTGGCGGATCGATTTGATCTAATCTATCTGTATCTGCTTTTTTACTGTAAAGTGACCCTTAACCCTTAGCTCATGACCACTGTTTGATTGTTACCAGCAGGAGGGGACATAACGCTATTATTATCTTCTGCAGTAACGTTATTTAAAATAAAATAAAATAAATGAATAAAAATAATAATACATTTTAAAAAATGGTCGCGTGAGCTTTCACCGAGAAAGCCAAGTGTTAAGCAACGTTTCCTTTTTAAACACAACTTGCACAAAATTCACCAGCTTACACGACAACGGAAAGAAAGTTTAGTCCGTAAGGCAGACACGTAAACATGCAGTGATACTTTATGAATACGAACCTTGCAGGACAGCGACAGAGTTGACTCCGGCGCCTCAAAGTGACTTGGTCGAGGTTTAGCTAAACCACGCTGACCCTGGGAGCTGATGACCGGAGCTAACCCCGTCAACCGCCGACTGCATGCTAGCCTAAACCACCCGACCGCTCATCCCAGGCTTATTTAAGGGTCAATGTTATCTCATTTGCAACATCTGCTCACTGACTGCAGTCAATGAATGGATCGCCCATCAGCGATAATACAGCGGAGGAGCACAACGTAGATGTTGATTCATGACACCAGAGAGAGGGCAAAGGAAAGAGGACACACTCCGCTCGGAATTCCTGGTACCTTAACAATCCTCAGCCTGTATCTGCTACAGTTTTACGTCGTGTACTAAATAGTACAAGTAACTGATAATATTGCAATTGAACACTTAAAATACAATATCAATTCTTATCGCTTTTTATGTAATTTAATCCAAAGATAATGTATCGTCTGGTACAGATAAATACTGAGCTACGACAGTGCTCAGAAAAAGGCACTGAGAGATGTTCCCAATTTAGGATCTATGACGTCACGAGCGGCATGGCAAGATCCCAGCGGTAACAACTTCCGGGTCACGTGTTTTTTTAATTTTCAAAATAAACTCTCGCTGGCGTATAGGTGACATAGCACTCCCTAGTGGTTATTCCGGTTATTCCAAGTCCTTCCAAGTTTTTTTTTTTTTTTTTTTAAAGAAATGAAAGTAAAGTAAAATAAAGTAAAGACAAAAACAACGCCCTCTCACACTCACGGGGTGCCATCTGTGTCATCCTCAAGCTTGGGTCCTCTACCAGAGGCTGCGAGTTTGAGGGTTCTACACAGCTGTTCCTAGGACCGCGTTCTTCTGCACTGAAGCTTCAGGTGTTGTTCCTGGGATCTGTTGGAGCCACTCTCCCAGTTTGGGGGTCACTTTCCCAAGTGCTCCTCCTACCACAGGCACCACAAGTTCTGTACTCTCAACTCCATAAACAGCTTTGTGTCTCATTAGATGTGCTTTCCTTCACAAAGCACAGCAGCATGAAATCTCCATTAAACATAGGTCTGTATGTGATTATTAGTCTAATAGATGTGTTGATTAATATGTCTGAGCCTACAGCAGAGATACGATGTGCTGATCGCATTATATTGAATGTAGCAACAGGGACACGGCTGGACTCATGCGTATGGCGTGGCAGACAAAAGGTCAAAACAGTTAATCAATTAAATTCCTTGTCCTTATCCATTTATTACCACGTCCACTGTGGCCGTTTAACTCTTAAACATTATTGACATCAAGGAGTCCTGATGAAATTGTAATGGAAACCAAGGATATTTGTGGACACGATGTTTGACAAGTTTAGTTTGTTCACCAGTAGTCCCCATGACCATTGTTACTTTAGACATTTTTCCTCTTCTGTGGTATGTTTTATAAGAGTAGAATTGTTGTATTTAAAGAATTAAATTAAATTCCTCAATATTTCACTTTAAAAATCAGAAATGTGTAATAGCAGTTTTGCCTACATAAATAAAAATTAATTAAAGTGGAATACAATTCACAGTAATAGACCAGAAATCAGCATTCTGTTGTTATTCACCTGAATTTAAATGCTGACACAATGCCATCTGTTTGAGTAGCCTGGGATTAAATAAATGTGCCCTCTGTCCACAAGGCTTATCCTCTAAAACTCAGACCAGTGATGGCTTACAGAGGTCTAGACTCACTCCAACACACATAGTTAATAAACAACACGTTTTCCCCTCTTTTTCATATCACTTTGCATTTTATATATATATAAAAAAAGAAACATTGACGTTGTCTACATCACAGACAAGAATCATCAATATTCTGTTTTTAACAATTTCGCCATGAACAGAATGAACCCCATGCCCGTCCCTCCCGTGGAACTAACTCCTCTATACAACGTATAACTTTACATACCTATAGTTCCTGTTCAGCTTTTTTATATTTTACATCATTATCAAAGTAGTATCAATAGCTTTAAAATACATACAATGCTCTTTCCATTGTAATTATAACCGCTATCCTGATTGTACGTACAGTATCATTTCCCACACTTAGAGTCGATTGTTACAAAATATTCTGAAGAGACAACACAAGCCTCTGTTTCAACTGACCGAATCAATTCTGATGACCAACTGTTGCATTTCATGAGGGTGGAAACACTTTGAGAACATTTCACTGAGCAATGAATAAAATTTTATATGTCCCAATCCACAGATTTTCTTTGTATCACGTGTTCCTCCTGAACCATTCTCAGACTGGCCGAGGGGCTTTACTGCCAACTGTTGCGTCTGCCTGGACTTGAGATTATGAGGTACAGTCAAGAGAATCTCTGTAATCCCCAAGAAGAAGATTTCCACTAAAGGAATAACAAAGAGATTATAAAAGATTGCTTTGACAAAAAGAGCGACAAAAAAGTGGAAATGGTCCACGTATTTGTATGGATTTCGTTAAGGTTCTTAGAGCACAAACTGTTGTGCTGACCTCAATCAATGGCATAATAGTTTGAGAAATTTGAAAAAAACAAAAAAAAAAAAACTTTTTTAAATTTAGTGTGACAGAGGCACCTAACCTCAAAGATCACCATTCACACGTAAAGCTTTGGCACTAGTCCTTTGCAGAGGATATGTTGGCCACGGCCTGCCCACATCTCCAGTGAAACACTAACAAAATAAGTGGAAGACTTGAATTTCTGTCAACGCATTAAGATAACTGACCAGACACCAGTGATCACAGCCAGGCACTTGTGTCCTTTCAAGAGCTGGGTCAGTCAGCGAGGAACCTCTGGGCTGAGCAGAGCAAAATTCAAATAGGATTAAAACACACACATTTGTTTTTTTATGATTAAAAGTTAAAAGCCTGGGTCACAATTATCAAGTGAGCTTGAGCCCAGAGAAAAAAAAAATCTATCTAAATGTGGGAAAAGCTACCGGTGTCAAAAATACATCAAGAAAGCCTTCTTTGTTTGTACCCTGTATACACACAATCAGAGCCCTGGACTTAGAGAGTTTGGTCACCTCGAGTGTTTAGCATCGCAACACCACATACAGCAGACACATTTGCTATCAACAACGTCCTGATTCAAAGTACAGTATCACTAATGTCACAACATGGCCAAACTCACCATCAGCGGCTCTGGATACAGTACGCAACCAGTCATGGACTAAAAGTCACACTACTGCAAGAAAAGAAAATCGCAAAAATCAAAACAACACTGCTTCTTTAGAAAAAGTTGACTTTTGTTTTAGTTTCAACAACTTTTTTTTTTTCTTCTTTTTTTAGCCCGAGGGCTGTCAAGTGAAAAAGTAAATCAGATCTAGGACTGATTTTAATCTTTGAATATTTTTTTTTTCTTTTTTGGCAATTTGTTTGACAGCAGCAAAAAGTTATAAATGTATTGAATGAGCAGGAGTGGCACTGTCTCATAGTTCAGATCGAGTGTAGAGAGTAAATGGGAGAGTAGCGCTATTCACACCTTCTGGGAACTGGGTCCACGTTCAAAAAATAAGAGCAGTACACAAGTATGTTAATACTGTTACAATATTGGCTTCTCCTGTTCCTTTCATAATAGTTTTGTGGCCCTGAAAACCAAAGTAAATGAATTCCAGTGTTTGCTTTTCCTTTTTCAGTTGTCCAGATATATTTGGATTTATTGTAATTGTATTAGTTTCTTGGAAAGTACAGTAGGAAAATAAGATATGATTCAACATTAAAATCTACTGAACAGGGGGGCCACAAGCGGACGAGTCCCAGGGTGCAAAAGTACTAAAGGGAGACAAATGTATCCTGTATTTATATATATATATTTTTTCTTTTTTTTGATATTTTTTTTTAAAAGTTTTTTGGTTTCATTTTTCTTTTTTGGCCAAACCACATTTTGACAAAGCCAAACAAAAGGAGTGAGGGTGTGTGTGCTTACATTTGTGGCTGAAGTGTTAGGCACTGCAACAAAAATATAAAATGAGATTGTATTCATGGTAAACACAGTAAGGCAATTTGATTATGGTTGAATGATACGTTTCCGTTCCGTCTTCTGTAGATCAACGTTAATTCAGACTCAGGACACTTTTTCTGCGCCCCAACCCCCCTCCCCACTCTCACAACCCATTTTCAGATTACCTGTGTAAAAACAGCTACAATCAAAAATGAGGCACTTTATAAAAGAGTATATAGATATCTAGGCTATATAATCATTATATGTCTATTTCATATACCATTGTAATGCGTCACTTTATAGTAGAATTGTGTTAACTGTTATGCAAATGGTTAAAACTAGCTACAGTATGTACTATAGTTTCTGTCATTCTACTTGTATACTATAGTATATACTATAGTATAATGTACACTTAGAGTAGAAAAGATCAGTTGCCAAAAAAATATTTACACTTTTCAATGATTTTCTGCTATAGATTGGATCAAAATGCATTAATGTGAGACCTTGTTTGGTTGTAATCGAATAAAAGCGCTAAGAAAAATATGATACTGTCTCTTTTAGATTCTATGGCCTTGTGAAAAAATATTCAGGGCAGTATGAGGCCGTTTTTTAAAAGGTCAGGAGAACCACAACAATGATTCTCCTCTACTCAGATTCATTGCATGTTTCTTTAATAAAATTGCTTTCATTTGGATATTTAATGATGCGCTCTTCGGGACAGCTGTCCAGCACGCTTGGCTGTGTAACTCAGGCGTCATGTAATTGATTTGACAGTCATGTTTCAGCCTCCACTGATAAATTGTTATTAAGTGGAGTCCGGGGGTGGGGGGGGGGGCTTGCCGTGCTCGAGTCCATTAGATGCCAGTGAGCTGCTGCGAGTGCAACAACCCTTTACTTGGTTTTGTTCAAACATAAAGAACAGCTAAATTGCGCTAAAATGGATATTCAGTGTTTTGCTATGTTTTTCCAATTTTTTATATTAACATTTATTTATACCATTCTGTCCCCCGGTTCAACCGAGTAATTTACATACAGTCCCCAAGCTGTTTAAGATGTTTTCAGAACTATAATATTCAAATTCCATCTCTATTACTTCTGCTATCAGCTCCCTTCAGCACATCTTAGAGAGAAGGTTTACATACATACAATCTAATTCTCACTGCTGCCTGTGTGATGCCAATTTGATTAGGCTGTTTACATGCATAGCAGGAGAATGTTTTGTTAATTTAGCCGTCACACACAAAGCTGCATCCACTGATTATTACAGCAATGCTTCTCTGCAGTTTCTGTCACATCAATCACTTTCATAAAATGCAGCTGTCTTATATCTTTGCGAATGCCATAAAATTCAATAAGAAACAAAGAAAACACTGAATGTACACTCACTGTGTGTGACTTTCACATAACCATTTTCCCAGTCAGAACCTAAAGCACATTTTGAAGTCCGTCTGTAGCACCAGAGCAGTCATCAACAGGTATAAAAGCTTTTTTGGCAACTGTATATAATGGATCAAATATGTTTACAGAGGCAGGGTGCGCACATGTATGAAACTACTCCCGAGCTGCGTGTGTCCTTTTAGTTTGAGTCCAAATGACACCTGATGATCATTTAACGGACAAAGGGTGATGTCGCATAAATGGCGATACAAAAACAGGATCTGGTAATCACCTAATTCAGCTGAGACTCTGTTAACATAGCAGCTGCCATTTTGAGCCTTGATTTACAAGGCGTCAACAGACTGGCTCAATCACATGCAAATATGTTGCTAATTAAGATACACTAATGGCTGTTTTTTTTTTTTTTTTTTTCTCCATTTGTGCTTTTCCCTGAAAGTCTTATTGAAGAGCTGCGGTAATGTGGTTCAAGTGAAATAAAAGACCAGGCTGTCCAACATAATGGCCACCTGTCAAATCCCACTCACATTCCAAATCATCATCCTTCATCTATATTGACTTAAATGATGATCAAATGTCATTTACGTTCAAAACAAGGCAATTCAAATAGCAAAACCGTTTCCTTACGCTGTCTTTGTGAGAGTGTGTGTGTGAATGTGTGTGCGTGTATATGAGTGTGTGTTTGGCACACATTTGGTTGACAGAAAACAGCAGACGGGATGGGGAAGAGTTGTTCAGTTTTTCAGTGTACAGTTCTGTTGTGGCAACAGACCCGGCGTACCAACCATCCGTCCCTCGCGGACTGAGCGTGTGTCGCTGTCACACCGGGTCCCGCTCAGATCCAAAATGGACATCAGCAGTCTGGAAGAAAAGAATTAAAAGCAGGCAGGAAATTAAATCCCACACCCTTGGCACAAAGGTTTTCCTACAGCAATAATTTGGGCTTTTAAAGGTGTGTTTTGAGTCTCCCCACACAAAAAGTAACAGGGTAAATCACTCCAGACTAGATTATATATTCACCGAAGCATATAGCTCTTGTTTGCTTATGTTTAATCTAGAGCTCCTGCAGGGTGCTTCGGTAAATATCACATGATGCTTGATATCTTTCTAAAAGGATTTTCTGATTGGTCTCATGCTCACTGTTGTAGATGTCAATATTTTGCGTCTTTGCATCACCTTTATCAGTTCCAGGGATTTTGAACAGTTTCTTCTATTTGTGAGCCACTTAAACAACACAAAGTACTCACTGTTCTGAGCCTGTCAGCATTTTTTTTCTCTTGTTATCTGCAGAAAAGGGGAATTATCTTCTTGTTCTTAAATAATTATCTATGCGAGCAACCACAGTTAGTTCGTCAGTGGAGGCTCACGTTAGAATTCTGATAAAACAAGGGTGGTTCAAAACGCGGTTTACACTGCCATGCTAAAAAAAATATATTTGTATGTTTGCTATATTTCTTTCCATTTTTCTTGTTTTACCATCCGGCAAATTAAGATAATATTTTTTTTTTCTTTGTGTTCTTTTGGTGAACACACTATACTCTATAAACTCATTAGTTATTAGTTTTTGCTAAGTATACCTATAACTCTGCTTTTTTCAGACGTTTTCTTGAATACAAATATATTCATTATTACAACCATCTAAGAGTGAAATGATGCCCACTACAGGAAGGTCTTTGTTGGCCTAGAGTTGAATTTAGTTGTTCACTAATAATGACTCATAATCCTGGGTCAAAAAAACAACCAAAAAAGATTAACGATTTACGAAGATCAGGACGTAAACTAATTAGAACGAGTACCAGTGGAGCTGAAACTGCTTCAGTTATGTTCACATGAAACACTACATTTTGCTCCCCATGCAGCTGTGGCAATACTGCAATGAAAGCATAGACACAAATAAACAACTTTTTTTTATTATTATTAAAGTTGCTGTAAACATTTACTTTGAGCGTCTAATTAAAAGATAATTAATTTAATGAATTAATTAATTAAAACAGGTGGAGTATTGAGATATTATTATTAGTATGTGTTGATTGGACATTTGAGAAGAAGGCCTGTTTGTTGGAGATACTGCGGTGCAGCCACCTCCCTCGCTATCCACGCTTCATATATTGAGAATATGGCAGCAGTTAATGAAAGCAGGGCAAGTGGCTTTGCTTACAATAGATGCACATTCAATAATGAATATCTGTATGAAAAATTACTTGAAAGAGTAATTTATGGAGCCTTTATGTTCCTCGATATGCACATCAAAAGCATAAATGAATTATCGTGTTGAAATAAGGAGGCAATTACTAGGATTATTTATATAAATCCAGAGACTGACAAGGTTCGGACAAATCAATCATAGAAATGTTGTGGCTGCTTTAAATAAATACAGTGGACATGTTGCTTGTTCTGTTCAGTCCACTGACTAATATTTATATATCTCTGCATATTTTAATTTTGACATACAGCCTCTTACAGCTGTTACTTCTTGTCATGCAAAACGTTAGTGCGCGTCCACTAAAAATGAACATTAACCATTTGATAGTTGTGGTCTGTGCAGTGTGAGGAAAGCCTCAAAGCTGCGATGTGAAATCCTGCAGCCAGCAGCACACCCACACACAAACATAAACACCTGGCCCCGTGCTCTGTCCCCTCTACCTACCTCCATTTATGTGAAATGGCTCATTACCAGCAGACAAATCAATTGGCTCTGCTCTCTGAACACCCACTTGTGATAATAAGAGACTCTACAGACAGCCCACAGACTGGAAACTTGGTGCTGCCCACCAGCTTGAAGCCAAGGTACACATCAGTATAAGATGAAAAGAGTGACTAAGACCCAGACAAGAGGTTTGTCGGTGAAATATGCATGTCAGTGCAAGTATCAAAAGTTTTTTGGTTTTTTTTTGGAATTAGGGTAGCAATTAATGATTATTTCCACCATCACAAATGAGTCAATTATTTCACAAAATGTGAAAAGGTCAAAAAGCGGAGGACAAAAGTCCGCTGCTAAAAATAAAGGACAGATTGTTTATCCAAATCTTAAGTCAGAGGTAACCAACTTCATTCTATTTAGTGACAATTAGGTCCGGGAGACACTTGTATCCTATCTTTTTGTTAACAAATAGGCATTTTCCTGTAATGTAACCTTTTAAATTTCAATTACTGAAATCACATGACTATCTCCTAATCAACTACCTACTCTCCTCGACTATAAAAGTGTTTTGATCAAAATGTGCAACACATTGTTTAATTGATATTTTAGGATGAGTCGAGGCAGGCCTTACCGTGACCATCTTTTCTACTGTTCTGGTGTGCTCTCAATTCTTCTGACTTATAGAAATCAATACTGGCATAAGTGTTGAGGCTAGGGCCAGCACTGCTTCCCATAGCGCTTCCTCCAATGTTGTAGGCAGGAGATGGGCGCTCCACTCCAGCTTGAGGGCTCTCCTTAATGGCCAAGTCAAGGTCAATATAGTTAAGGCCTTGTTCAGCAGATGAGGTGGAGGCTTGTGGTGGAGGTGTGGCAGACAAACTAGCTGCCTGTCCATTCTCCCACAGTGAGCAGTCCAAACCATGCCGATGGCTCGCTGCCTGGCTGCCCTCTGGGAAGAGGGAGGTAGAAGTGGATGCGTGGCGTGGTAAAGAGGGCGGTGAGTTAAATGTCTCTGAGTGGTGGCTTGGGCGTCCTGACTGTTCACCTCGGACGAGTCTGTGGCTGTGCTCCGGAGACTGGAAGGACTTGACTGGAGAAAAACCCAAACCTCTGTCTTGCTCCAGTGATAACGGTTGACCAGAGTGGATGGCAGGTCTTGCTGAAATGCTGGGATCTGAACCTTTGTTGTCAATAAATGATGTAGGGACGTCTGTTGGCACTGCTGCCATCTTGACTTTTGTTCTGTACCCTACGTTGCCCTCTGCCGCTAGTGGAGAGGACATGCCATGCTCATGTCGGACCTTGGGGGCAACAGCTGGTGGGCCCTGTGAGGTGCTGAATGTGGATCTAACATGAGTGAGGGGTGTTGAGGATTTTCCTAAATCCATGCTGACGTACTCAGCAGAGGTGGACAATGGTGCAGAGAAGCTGCGGGGAAGGTTAGCAGGATTATCGTGGCAGAGAAGTGGTTGATTTAAGGGCCGGAGTGTTCCATGGATCAAAGGTTGTCCAGACCCTGCACATCCTCGTCGATCATATTTATTGTCTTCCTTGAAAACGATGCTGACATACTCACCAACATTCTGAGACACTGATGGTGGCGTATTTTCCTTAACCCTGGGCAGCGTGTTTGCTTTAGCAATGTCTGAAGACACGCTGAGGGGACGACCCCTCCTTTGTTGCTTTGGACTCTTACTACTCGATGCACGTTTTTGATGGTGACGCCCATCTTTTGTGCATGTTCCCGTACTCTTGTACTCTGCTCCAGTTCTTAATAAACTTAACCCTCTCCCTGCTGATATGGACTTGTCTTCAAGGCTTTCACTGCTGGCTGAGCTAGAGGAGAAAGAAGAGGAAGACATGGAGAGTTGGCAGCCTCCTGCAGGGCCCACTGCAATTTTGTTTCTCTTGCTGTATCCCACTGCTCCTCCCCTTCCAGCACTATCATGCCCACTACTGTCTTTTTTTCCTTCTCCTTTGTTTAAGTCTTCCTCAAAGCGAGTGTAAAGAGTGTGCTGATAAGCGCGTGGTAGGGAGAAGTAGGAGTTGAACATTTTCGGTTGGAGTTGATGCTGCTCAGGATGGGAAGGTGGTGTGCTGCAAGCAGAGCGGCTGCTGACAGGTGAGATGTTCATGTAATCACTGGCAGCCCTGCTCTCCATGCTGGCCCTGCCCACATCCCACATTCCTAGTCCATGCAGGTCAGTGGAGCTGTTGCTATTAGGTGACATGACCATGTAGCCTTCTGAGCTGGGCTGATGGATGTGCTGAGGGGGGGAAACACTGTTGTTGGGAGTCATGGCCATATACTCGTCATCTGCCCCAGCTTTAGCACTGGCCTCAGACATACCTATTGAAAGAGAGAGTGAAACAGGAGGAGATGTCACTCCAGGCAACATCGACATATAGCCACTATCCACTGCTGCCCCAGTGTTCACTTCTCCCCTGCTTTTTTCAGCCCTCTTCCTATTCTCACCTACTGCATCAAGCTGCCCACCCCCAACTGCCAGACCCCCTGAGCCATGGAGCAAATCAGCTCTCCCTCTGTTAGCACTTTGGGACATGATGGCATATTCTTCATCATCCTCATCATCTTCATCTTTTCTATGCGGAGTAAGTCTTTCATGGGATGCCAAAGGCAGGGATGCCCTCTTACTCAGTAGCCTGCGTTCTGCCTCAGATTCCCGACTGGATGAGCGCCGCAGAATTCGTCTGCCTTTAGAGCGATGATGGGAACCAAGTAGACCCTCTCGCTGTCCCATTACTATATAGCTGGAGGGGCCCTCTGCATGTACATGATGTCCAGACAGACTGGGTATGAGCAAGGAGTGTTCACCGGGACTGGAACCATACTCATCTGAGGACCCATAGTCACTTGGTGAACCTGAAACAGAGACTCTTTGGGAAACACGTGGGTAGGAGCAGATCGTCATGCCTCCCACTGCTGCTCCCACAAGGCCACACTCTGAGCCATGACCAGAGCTGGACGAAAGACTTGGTGCAGGAGAAGGAGCAGGATTTGGTGTGTAACGGGCAAGGCTGAGAGTAATCTTAGCTGGGGTTGGGGCCCGGGTGGGCTTGGGCCTCAGTGTCGGTGTTGTTGAGCAAGATCCATTGAGACTAGGGCTGGAGCTGGCCCATGTTCCTCTGGCACTTGCTCCACCCTCCTCAGACCTGGCTCCAATGCTGGCTGTCCGCGCCCTTGGAAATCCATGGCGAGATGTAGGTGAAGTGCTTGTGCTGCTGCCTCCTGTCCCGGGGGTCTCTGTGCGTGCTCGCCTGGAGAAGCCAACCTGGCTGGGTGGCAGATTTGGGTGATGACGCCGGCTTGGGACACTTATTGGATTTGAAGCAGTACCACCGCCACACGATGTTCCCACGGACTGAGATTTACTGCGCTGACGGAACTCCTCGCTTAGGGCTTTCATGGCCTCCAGCAGGGTCTCATGCATGTTCTGAGCCACCACAGAGTCATCCACCTGCATCCAGAACTCTCCAGGGCCAGTAATTGCAGAGCGTCCTACTTCAATGAAAAAAAAATTCTCTGAATGACCACACCTGCGAACATTCATCAGCTGCAACACCACGGCGGCCACATCAGAGTTCAGTTTGACAAAGTTGACTGTTTTGTCGGTAAGGCACAGCCGGTAGATGCCAACTAAATTCCGGGCATGTCCAAGACCTTTAGGCCAAACCTTAACCTGCCAGACTTCCTTGAAGGTTGGAACAGGAGAGGGAGAGCTACACTCTCCGCTACTGCCATAATCTTCAGGGCTTTTACCTAGTAAAACAATAAAGAAGAATAAATAAAAACAATTAATGCATTGAAACCATATTACACATTACAAACGATTAAATAATCCTTATTTTACCCCATAAAAATACTGATCAAAGCCAAAATAACAAAGCAGTGTAGGTGGAAATAATAATACCAAATTGTTTCCCTGATATAAATGATATGCCACATACAAGAATCAGTCTGACAGACGGTTGATACAGCAAATTCATCAGCATCAGTTTTAAGCTACAGCTGAGGATTAATTAAGTCATGGGAGATATAAAATACATCCACTAAAGAGGAGCATGTTCAACGGTAAAACATTCATATATATTTTTTTCTTGCTTTACAGTACATAATTCCCCAAACATTTTTTACAGATTTGCTTCCAGACATGAGAAAAATATTTAAAAGCTATAAGGCATGACCCCGACAGAAATCCTTATTTATATATCGATGTACTTCCAAGCTCTATATTAGTTGGTACACTCTAACATGAAATTAGATTTAAGACAGTGTTTTATTATGGCTGTCCTTCCTCGACAAAATGGGGGTCTGTACTTTCATGTGCATCTGTTTAAGGTTCCACATCAACATATTAGAGCTGGGCAAGCCCGTCAGTCCCAACTAACTGAAATTCAAATGATAACAGGGAGGGTGGGTGGTGGTGCTCAGCTTCAGCATAAGGATAACAACGTAAACACGAGGATAACCAACAGAAACGCAATTTCCAGTGAGAGCGCACTGACGATGCCATCTCCTCCCTACCAGCAGCGCCGTGAGACTGAAATGTAGGTTAGGCGAACGGCAGTCAGAGCTGTGCAGAAAAACAAAAACACAGGCTCCAGCGGAGTGCACCACGATAGGCTACTACTGTATGATGCATCCCTTGGATGGTTGCTATATGCCCACTGCGCCATGCAAAAATACACCAACGGGCGGCATTTTAGTCCGAAGAGGCGATCCGCTATTATTATTAATACACATGAATGCATTTAAATGCATCGAATTACATCTCGGTAACAGAAATTGATTAGCGGGTTATATGTATTAAATCAACGCGTGTTGAGATTGTGCTGCACAAACACACGGCACATGCCGCCCATAGCGTTCAGTCGGATTCACCTGCCTTTTGGTTTAAAAAAAAAAAAAAAAAAAAAACACCATCCAAATTGCGTTTCTTAGACTAATGCATTCAAATTAAATCTCGAAGCAAACTCTGCAGCAAAAATATTCAGACAATCCGAGCCAGTGATAGGTAGTGAACAATCAAGAATGGCCGAGCCAAATAGTGTATGGAGAACAAACAGCCTACGGCAGGATAGGCCTGATGCAGAAACAGACAGTGGAAATCACATCACACTTTTCATATCTTACAGTTGCACTGAAGGTCCAGCATCGCTTGGTACCACTCATTTTGGACCTCCTCGCTGTCTGCAGCAATGGCAAAGCTCTCGCTGCGGGTATAAAGGACTATCATGTGCTTGTTCTTGGAATCTGCCCGCTTGTTGATGTTGAAGCAAGTCTCCAGGTTCAGGACTTTTTTGGGCACAGGTGATTTACTGCGGAATTTCTTCTCGTTCTCATAATACTCAAGTCGAGCAGGACCATGCTCCGAGGCCGCCCTCAGCACGAAGAATCGCCGGTGCATTGATTTATGCTTGCGGAGATAACCGCTTTTCTGTACATCTTCATAGTTCTGCGGCTCGGCTGCTTGGTTCTCCATATCCAAGGCAGGGAGAAGAATATTATAAATCAAATATCTTAGTTGAAAAACTGAAGTCCATGTGCTCTCCTCATTTATCCACCGCAACTACATCCCTGGTCCTCCTCGCGTCCACATTTAAGTGTCCAGCGCGTGTGCGAATGCTCAGGATGGGAAAATCAGACAGACCATGTTTTGGATGTGGTATCATGCTGTGTGGATCCAGTAGCTGCAGGGGGGTCCGCGCACCGTGCGCGCACGGCGTCCACCGCTGCTCGTCCTGCAGCCCAGCCCAGTCCTCAAGTCCCAAACACAGTGCAGTTCAGCTGCCTGAGGACGTCTCCTCCACCTGTCTGAGGTTGCCCACAGCCAGTCTAGATACCCACCGCCGTCAGGCAATCGGAGTCGAAACTGAACTTCCACTTCAGACTTTCAAAGTAAAATCTATTAAATCGTGTATGTAAACGCTTATTCTGCCCAGGAGCTGATAGGACAGAGCAACACGAGAACACGCAATTGAATGCGTCCCGGGTTTGTCCAGTCTCTCCAAGATGTGGGCATTAGAGGAGGGGCTAATCTAAACTATCCCATCTAACTCTCAAATGACTTGCATTCTTTGGCATAGTGATCGGCAATAAACGAAAACAAAACAAACAAAAACCTAACCCCCTACTACCTATCCTTGATTGAGATAAGACAAAAGACACAGAATTACAATGAGCCATCTGCAACTGTTTTAAACGAAATACTGCAGCAATGACGAATATAATCTGTTGCTCCATTCCTGTTGCTTTCACAAACTGAGCTGAGCATAACAAATACGCATAACATATTCTAATAACCTTAATTGTTTGTTCTTATCAAAACCACAGTGTTAAACTGTCTGACCGCAAACAGCCTAAAATAATTTTGTTGTGAAGGAAGACCTAATGGATTTCCGGTGTCCTCCGGCTTTCCTGCGGCTAACTTGATTCGGCTTCTGCTAGACTGGCACCGGCTTAGAGGTGCCAGTCAAATGCCAGGGGGGCTCCGGGGCTGATGAGGTGCACAGAAGAACACGGTGTTCAGCCGAGGAACACTTCGTTCACGATTGCGTGGAAGATTGGACAGCTCGTGCCCTATTATTCAGCTTGTTTGACGAATTTCTTCCCCACTGACTGTACACAGAGAAGACGGAAACAACTGCAGAACATGTTGTTTGAGAGGTCGGAGCTTTTGCAGCTATCGGCCTAATATATGGTAGTGCCGAGGAACGTCATGCAGCCATTAAATGCATACTTGGGTACATTACCGTTTGAGAGATTCAAGAATATACACAGGCAATGTATTGATAGGAATAGGGTTTATTGGGGTACAATTAGTCCAGTTGTTTATTTAGTTCAATTTAAATCCAAATAAAATGATTTGAAAGACCACTTCTTCTAATTGGTTTCCTCACAACCAGTTGGAAAAATTACAGGTTGAATTAAGTGTAGTAAATCCAATTAAATTCATGATGATCAACACAAGTGGAATGTATTCATATGCAGGCTATGTCCTGCAGCATGTTGTGTTAATTGCTCTAATGTTAATGGGTTTACCACTTTGGAACTATAGATGCTAGGATGTCCAAATAAGCATTCCCTACACAATATGATCACGTTTAACATTTTTTAATGTGGACTGATTGACATCGTGATGCATACCCAGAGACAGAATGTTCCGCAGCATCAATGGTCTTCCATCTTACGGAAGACAAAAACAAAACAAAGTCCCTCAAACTGTAGCTGCTAAGACAGTCTGCGGTTGAATGTGAAGGGTGTGATTGCACCACCAAAGTGCCAAAAAGGGTTTGGCATAGCAGCCTGTCAAAAGTGATCAAATTGTCCTCATGGCAACCCCTGTTAGTGGCAGAAGTAAGACTTGCTTCTTGGCTGACTTTGTCCTCAGGGACAGTTCTTGCCAGCAGAGCAGTGAGAATCTGTTCAGATTAGGATGAAAACATTTCAAACATCTCACAAAGTCACCTTTAAAATGGGATTTTCTTGCATGCAACAGTGTAACTTAAATGCTTAAGTAGCAAATAAATGCTTGAATTTGTTTACGATGTGTGGGGTGTTGCACAGAAGTTGCGTTATGTAAAGCCACCCTTAACATTTCTATTGGATTGTTCCACTACTCACTAAAGCGGAGTCACACCAGCCCAAGTAAGTTACGTATGCCAATCCAAAGCTTGTTAGCGTCGCTGGCTCCGAGACTTGTGTTGAAGAGGTGAAGTGTGACATCCACTGAAGCACTGATTCTTCTTCACAAAATAAGAGTAGTTTTAATATTGCTGATACTCCATGTTAGCTTTTTCCAGTTTCAAGTAGCAACACAATTTGTAGATACATCAAAGCAGTCTTTAAATGCCTGTACCCAGCTTACTTGTCTATTTTAATTTACTTTTCCACTTTCAGACTCAAGGCTGTAAAACAAACAAGACACACTGCTTCACTAAAACCATAATTTATTTACAGAAACACATTGAGATCACTTTCAAAAATGGACAGTTTGGTCAGTTTTGACGATATGTATCTATTTGGCAAACAGATTAAAAATCTAGAAAAGCAGGTCTCATCTATACAACTGAATTACTCATTTTGTTCTTTAGCCCATCCACATCCATAAAAAAAAAAAAACCTTGATTCAGAGCACGGCATTTCTTCTTCTTTCGGGGGTTCAGTTATGGTTGAGAAAACAGCACTGCTGCTAAAAACTACACCTCGAGCAACCTGATAATCAAGTCGTCAGATGTCTTCATTTTTATTGCTTTATTCACTGAGCTACTGTGAGTTTATGTTCAAACGTGGTCAGCAGCAAGCTGCGAAGGAAATGTTTGCCTTTGCTTCGGTGGCAGACAATTAGCCAGTCAAGTGAGGGGACAATGTGACTTGTTGCTTTTTGAATGTACTGTAATTAAAACCTCATGTTTTGTTGAGATCTCATTTTGTGTCAGGGGGGGTTTAGGAACCATGCAGAAAAAAACAACTCCCTAACCCTACAGGATACAGATTAAGTCATATGTACAAATGTACACTATATACACTTCACCAAGCCGAATAGGAGAGACTAAGACCTCCTCTTTTTTATTTGTATGCTTCCCCCTTATGATCCATACAATTAGGACGGAGGTGAACACTTATTCTCAGTGGGCCTTCAGATTAAGCAGCTGATTGTTGATCCAAACAGAAGTTATTGGCTGACACAAGATGGCGATACACATGAAAAGGCTCAATCTGCTGAAGCACGTAATTGGAGATGATCATCTCAGTCAGTTAGCTCCAGCGCTTTGTGCATAAGTGACAGACCTACTGTACTAAGGAGGGTCTTTCTGTTGCTGTCCTGTTAAGATCATGTTGAACCCACAGCACATTCAGCCATGCACGCTGTATGTAGTATCATAACACCATAAGAGAGAGAAGCACGGACATGACAATTAACAATATGATGTTAGACACATGGACTTTTCTGAGAATTATTCATCATTAAAGGTTTCCCAGCTTTGGAGATGATTTTTGCCCAGGGTGAATTTTCAGTCTGTATTTTTATCATTAAAACAGGACTGAAAACTATATTTTAGAGCACATTCTTTTATGTAATAACTGAAAGAGTAAGTTTAAAAAAGCGATAAAGTCCACCGACTTTTCATGGAATAACACGTTAAAAGAGCCAGTGACGAGAAACACCACTATTAACAAATGAATGAAATGTTAAATAAACAGACTTGATGCTTCAACATACTGACAGTTTTTGGATAATATTCATTAAATGTGTGAAAAGTACCGTTGCCACAAAAGCTATCCCTGATTTGAGCTCCAAAGCCTGACCGACCTGTCTGGGGCTTTCTAGTTGAAAATTGACTATAAAATGTACACATCTGTTCATGCTGTGCTGTTATTAATGCTTCTAAAGTGAATCTAGTAGAGAAACAGATGAAAAGCAGCACTAGTACCCACCACTGGGGTGTCGATATCTTTAGAAAGCACAAATACATAGAGTACATGGAGCACACCATCACTACATGTGACACTGTGATCCAATAAAAACCAATACATTTCTGAGCTGTAATTCAACCTTAGTATGCATGTTAAGCAGTGTCCCTCTACTCTTATAAAAACAACTGATGCACAGGCACAGTGTGGACAGTTGCCTGGCACATTTTTGCATCTTGGAGCCCTGGGTTTATTGTGGCATCGATGTGCTAAACCTATGAAGTAAATGATAATATGCAAGAACAAATATTTGAGTCTAGAAATGATTTCTGTGAACCCATAAAAGTGTGAATTCCCAAGTTTCTGTATTCTGTATTGTGTATTCTTCTTTTCATTCACATGTGTCTATATTTGTCTGTTACGGTAATGGACATCAGTAATCTTGGACATCCGTGACAAACCACAGGTTAGTTCATCTTCTTTTGTCGATCCAGGAACTTTTGTCTTCTGTCTGGAGGTATCTCCTCTAAACTGATTCCATGATTGCTTCCCCTGTAACAGAAAATACAGCTTTGTATGCAACACAATGAGGAA
Organism: Mugil cephalus; assembly: GCF_022458985.1. Lineage (NCBI taxonomy): Eukaryota > Metazoa > Chordata > Actinopteri > Mugiliformes > Mugilidae > Mugil > Mugil cephalus. The sequence continues at coordinate 2,723,159 of NC_061784.1, forward strand.
AGAGTGGAATTCATCATACTTTCACACAAAGAGGTCATTTACACCAAAAATCTAAATTCATGCAGCGTATTAACACAGTGCAAGGATTAAATTACAAGTTTCAAGTTTACATATGTGGAGTAGTGACAGAAACATTCTCTTACCCGTGGATGTCTGGAGGAATAGGCAGAGGCTTGTCGAAATCTTCCTTCCCCACCAACCAATAAGTGTTCTCAATACCTTTTCCCTGGGAAAAATAATAATTTCCATTTTGTCAAAAGACCAGTCCTTCACTAGAGACATCACATCACATGTCTTCTGTGTATATCATACAAATATTGACTGTCATTTTTTTTGTGTGATTTTATTTACCTTTAACTCTGTCATGCCTCTGACATCGATTTTGTATCCAAGCTTTAGGCTATTCAGGATATCAACTGTGCTTTGGTTGACATGGATTCTGTAAGCTGTGGAAATACAGGAGAAGTAAGGTGAGACACTACAAGCACATATTTAATTTTCATCTGCTGGACCAGTCTGTAAGTTAAAAGTTGTGACCATAAACAGACAGAATCTGTATAGAATAATACAAATGAGACATTTAAAATACACCATGTAAAGACAAATAAATAATATTAAATCATTCTGTATCTGAGAGACTAGACTGAAATTGGGTTGTCTTTTTAATATTAAGCCACTTGGTGGCAGTAGACTACACGTTTATTATTTCTCTCCAATAGTAGAAATACAAAACCAACATGCCTACGTACATGACTAATATTTTAGATAGATTTTAGATTTGATGAAATACAGCATTTAAAGAAAACGAGCTGTACTTGGTTGAATGCTTTTATTACTGCAGTTCCTTCAAGAAACTCTATCAAATGTGAGGGTTACATTTTAAAACCTTAAATAATTACTTAATGGTTAATGCTTACATTTATTCTTAATTAGCACAGCATGTAGAGGGTAACCCAGGTAAACTTGGTCATTGACGACATTTCTTCTGAAACTTCAAAGTGTCCTCTAATTCTGCTGATAGTCTTAAAGGATTAGTGACGACTGCTCTCTTAAAGCCCTGTTTAGCCTCAAGCAGCATGCACACTGACTGCCACACACCTGTCCTCCGACATTCTGTGCCAATTTCAAAATCACGATAAAAGGATGTATCGTGTTGTTTAAATAATGACACATGACAAACTCACGCAACCCTGTGGACTCCATTCGAGATGCTGTGTTGACAGTGTCTCCAAACAGGCAGTACCGAGGCATCGTAAGGCCGACTACTCCTGCTACCACTGGGCCTGCAAAACATAGCATGCACACACAAAAACAGGTTTTTTGAATAAAACCCCATTTAACCATTTACGTTGTGGTAAGTGACTCAAACACTACACCTAAGCTGTGCATCACCACTTGTGTGTACATAAAGGAATTCATAGAAAACAGTGAGAATGCCAGGGCATGCAGCGTGCTAATTGGATGACAGCACTAAGTGGATAGAGTTTCCCGTGTTCCAGGGATAAGTTCTAGACACGGATAAAGGAAGTAAAAATACCTCCTTGCCTTAGCAGCTTGTGTTCAATTACTTGCCATTACTCATGTGTTTGACTTTGACCATAATGTCTTCTAGACTGAATTTAAGGAATCGTTATATTGTGATTAGGGTTTATCACAACACAGAGAGGAGGAACATACTACTCACCAGAGTGCAGGCCGATACGGATCCTGACTTTTAACTCAGGCATGTGCCTCATTTTGAACGTCCCAATGCAGTGAAGGATGTCAAGAGACATGTTGGCCATTTCAGCTGCGTGTCGGTTGCCGTTCCTGGTGGGGACTCCTGAGGCTACCATGTAGGCGTCTCCAATAGTTTCCACCTGTTTGCCATAGAAATGAAAAGTTGAACTCAGGTACACTGCATGTACAGTTTGAATATCATCTTATGTTTTCATTTTAGACAGACACTGGACCCCTCAACACTCACCTTGTAGACATCATGCAGACCAATGATAGCATCAAAGCACGTGTACAGGTCATTGAGTAAGTCGACCACCTCGATAGGCTCGCTGAGAGCTGAGATGGTGGTGAAACCCACAATGTCACTAAAGTACAGCGTGACCTCACTGAAATGCTCCGGTTTCACAGGCTTGCCCGTCTTCAGTGCCTGGGCCACAGACCTAAAGGAGGAACATGATGAGTGGAGGATGCTCTGAGGTGCTGACACAGAAACAGCTTTTCTCACAGGAGCTTGAGGAGAACATGAAGAACACATCTGAGTTCATTGAGGCATAATTGATCTAATTTAACATCAAATTATAATCTAATGAAAACATTTCTGATAATCAGTTGGGCTGTGGCTAACCTGGCTAACCAGTGATACATATAATTTAGTTTTGGAAATTTATATATTTGGGGCCTTATGAAATACATTAATAGAAACAGGTCTTGACAAATTACAAAGATATGACATAGACTGTTAACAGTTTTATGAAGTGGTCCATTCAGAGATTCTCACATAATACCTCAATTCATTGCAGTATGACAGAGAGCAACAATCAGATGAACCATTAATAATTTCAGGATGCAGACTCTGACCTCCATGAGGACGTACACAGTCTGGTTTTACTATTACATCTTACTGTAGATGTGTGGCCGTAACACCACCATGACTGTGTAATGTCAATGAAAATCACTCACTTGGGCAACATCTGAGCCACCAGCTTGTCAGTTTTCTGTCTCTCCACCTCCAACTCCTCCGTTCTCTCTCTGATCAGATCCTCCAAGTTGGAGGAGTACTGTTCCAACATCCTCAGCATAGAATCGATGATATTGGTCTTCTTTCCCTTGGTGATGTTTTTGAACTGTCATTTGAAAAAGAGGGGTCAAGAAAAATGTCCAGCTTGCTACAGAACAACATGTGAACAAGCGTTGCCTGTGTTTTTACCTGCTTAAAGATCTCCTCAAAGGTTGGCCTCTTCTCTGCCTCTTCACTCCAGGCCTGTTTCATAACCTGTATCACATCCAGCGGGGCCTCGTCCACTGACACGACAGGTCGACACAAAGGAGGAGGATCTCTGATCTTGCTGATGATCTCTGTCAACACACCAACATTAGACGTTAGAAGTACATGGAAATACAGACACAAACACATCTTGTGCAGCTACCAAAAAAAGGTAATGGCATTGCTGATAAAATGGCAGATGTGGTTAAGCGTCTTCAGCTCCATTTTCATGTTACTGTCCTCCATGGTCACTAGTACCATGTCACTCACCCTTTGCAGGCATGTCCATCATGCAGTAAGGTGGTGAGCGAGAGATAACCTCCTGCACAATGATGGCAAAACTGTAGACATCCCCGGAGAAAGTGCCCTTCTTCCTCAGACTGGAACTCCGCAGCAGCTCAGGAGCAGTCCAGTACAAATCTTTTTTTGTTGAAACAGTTGCAAGGCCATTATTAAAAATAATCTTCACAAGCAAACTCAAATAATAAGTGTGAGGATGCATATGTTCTCACCCTCTGGCTTTTCCTCGCCCATGTCAATGTTCTGTGCAATCAAGATGTCATTGAAAGCATAATCTGTCAACTTCAGCACAAAGCGTCCATCTACCACACAGTTCCGGGACTTGAGTCGCCCGTGGGTGATATCACGATTGTGTAGGTATTTCATTCCCTGATGACAGTTTGGAAGGAATATGTAAGCCATGAAAAATATACTGTACTGAAACTTCAGCAGATCAATTAGACTCTCTTACCCGGATCAAATCCATTAACAAGGAAGACTTGAACATCCAATCAAGACGCACTTCATCATTGCTGAGCAAATCCTCCAAGCTTCCCCTGGAGCAGTGTTCGGTCACCACACCAAAGATCCCAGAGTCTAAAAACAGCCCCAGGAACAGATTGAGGTTTTCATGCCTCATGTCTCTCAGCTGTGAGGAAGACAATGAAAATATCACAGCCGTATTGTGAAAATCATCATGCTTGATACAAAAACCATCCAAAGCTTTTGCTTTATTTTAAGATGACAAACTGTGTTCTGAACTGTGTCCTGGTGGGGATTTTGTTGTTCTAATAATTATTAATTAATCTTGCATTTATTTACCTTGACAAAGAAATCCTCAGTGTTGCTATTGACACTTGATACTGATCCATTTGGACACTTCTTCAGCCAAACCCAGTCACCCTAGGATGCGAGCAAAACAACACTGTCTTTGCATGTCTTTGTACCCATAACATCCAAAATGCATGAGTCTGAACAAGCGTTTATTGATTGTGTCATTTTAGTTTTCCCTCACCTCAAACACAGCGACATTTGAGCTGTCTGGTGTAGAAGCTAAGTAGCTGCGACCCGACACCGAGTGGTGAGGTGTCTTCATATCCGCCTGGCTTTTCATGATGCTATCATCATTTAGCTTCTGCTTACGCACACACACAGTTCAAAGAGGACGGGTCAAATCAGAGCAGGTGACAACTTCCACACATTACATACTTGCAAACCACATTAAAGTACTTTCAGTATGGATTCTGAACACCACTGACCCGTTTGCTGACTTGAGTATTGATGAAAATCAGATCATCGAGGGTCAGGACTACCTTTGACGACCCACCATTACCACCACCCCCTCCAAAGCTGAAGCCAACTCTACCACTTTTCCTGCACAGGCAAAGGAACAATCATATTATACTGCAGAAGACACACAAAGCTGAACTGGATGAGACTTCTTTTCATAAACTGCTGTCCATACTTGAATTGAATGAAGACACCCAGTCCACTTCCACATAATGCAGTGAACACAAGCAGAAGAAAGAATAACGTGACTGAATCTATGCCTTAAGGAAGAGAAGACAAAAACACAAGGACAGAAAGTTTGAAAGCACTGCACTCGGAAATCCTATGAGCTTAGATGTTTTTCATATGGAGACAATCCCAGTGCACTTACCTCCACTACAGGCAAAATACGGGCTAAACCAGCAACTTGAGTCTTTGTAGGGAGTGCTGCCTGCAAAATGGATCGAACGGCCAAGATATTTCAAGCCTCCAGTCTTGCCATCTGTATGTGCAGCCTGAAGAGAATGAGTTGAGTACATCGAGTTGCCCATTCCGCTGTAGTCCAGGACTACATAGCTAGCCTGCATGCCTTCATCATTCTTGCCAGCCCCCAAGTGCTGATTGAAGCCTTCAAATTCAAAGCCACCCTCACTTTCGCCCAGGATCTCTCCAGTTACCCAGCGGCCGCTGCTGGCGCGGGCCTGCTCAACAGCCATTGCCGTATAGTATAACATGTTATAGATGGTGCCAAAGAATGGAGAAACCTAACAGAGGAGACAATAATGTGACACTTTTGTTTTAATATACATGAGATGTTATACTTATCTTATTTTTTCTCTACTTCAATTTTTTTTTTAAATCTTTTTTTAATCTCAGAGTGACATGTTCAGTAGGGGGGGCTCACCTGCTCTGGTGGAGTGTTGCTGCGTATTTCATAGCTGTCCTGGGCATCTTTGAAGGCCTCGTAGAAATTGCGCTCTCCAGAATCCATAGTTATGGTCAGAACCCCATCATAGGCTTTCCGCAGCTTGGTATCATTACCTAGCTGGTAGTAGGATGTGTCTTTGTACGGTAGTGAATACAGAAGGGTGTCATAGGGAATGAACACGTAGCCACGGTCAATCATACGCATGGTCAAGGCTGTTGTCAAAAGTTGGTACTGGGCTTGGCCACCAATCAGGACAGAGGGCATGCACATGATTATCACTGAGGAAAAAGAAAGGTTTTAAAAGGGTTCAGACGTTATACATTTGGAATAAATATGTGAATGTTTCTTGATTTTGCTCAAAATTAACAGTTTTTTAGTCTTATTCATGTGCAGCTCACCTCTGACCCGGTCTGTTTCGCGTACTTTCATTAGAGCCTTGCGAGGTCCTTCCTTGACGCTCTCCATGGTCACAACAGGGGTGACAGGGAGGCCAAGGGCTCTCAGTGAAGAGGCCAGCTCCTTCCCTGTTGCTTCCCAAATGTCTGTGTCCTCGGAGATTATGGCCACATGGGCCCAACGAAAGTACCGCAACACAGTAAAAAGTACATGGGAGGACAGTGGCAGCGGCCTAAGGAAGGTAGGATACATCTTTCCTTTTTTCATGTTGGGCTTGAGGCAACTCCAGGAGAGCATCCCAACATCCCACTCTTTTGTGTACAAAGCAGCTGCAGAACAGTAAGCTGGGTTGGCTGGGCCCAGGAAAGCAGAACCATAACCCTCCAGATCACCAAAACGAGCAAGGGCACGAGATGACTTGCAGTCCTCATTGATTAGCGTGTAGTCATACCAGTAGCCTTTGTTGAGGTAGGGGTCCTTGTTTATGCGCGAGGTGGCGAGGCGGGCTGCTAAGTCAGGGAGAGCTTTAGAGTATAATAGGTCACACGTCCAAGGACCAACCAGAGCCACTTTGAAAGTGGTTGCCCATGTTTGACAGGGGAGAAATGAGAACATAAGTAAGAACAGAAGAAACCAGTTCTCCCACCAACTTCTGGTGCACTGTGTGGTGGATGGTGACAACTGTGGTTTAGATGATCTTGAAGACAGTGGTGATATTGATAATGAGTCAAACTCACTGCACCCATTAAAACTGTTAGTGACTACTGTCCGTAAATGTCTTTTTCTCTTGACTTTTATGGAGTTGTGTTGCCATCGTGGGTGGTAGGAGAGGTTGTGCAGACAGCGTGGGTCACTGTGATTTGTCATTTTATTCCACAGCTATTTAATTGCTTCAGATACCAAAGTGGAGAGTTTATGGTAAACAGCGTAAGAGTGTCTTTGTTAATGAGACTGTCTCCCTCAGGACACTGGAGGCCTTTAGTCCAAAGTTGGACAAGTGACGCGTTGGGCCCAAGCCATCACTGCCCCCGAGAAACAAAGAGAAAAGGTAGAAAGAATTAGAACATTTGTTGCATTACATTCAATGGGATGAGGGTTTGCTCCATAAGTGATGCAGCCAAGAAAGGACTTATTCGATCACCTGGGTACAGACATGATCACTGACCTGAACTCACATCACTCTGAGCTGTTATCTTTAACAGAATGTGATTTTGAATCTTATCAGCATCCACCTGTCTTGCTGAGGACACAGTGCCCAGAGTCCCCATGCTGTTCCTTTGAGAATTAATGTTATGTGGGTAACAAGCTGATTAGCTCTTGAGGAGTCATAGAGTTTAAATCAAATGCCAAGTAACGTGGAGCTAAATCTGGCCTTGATGTCTTTATTTGGTCTAGGGTTCTCTTTTCAATCATTCTCTTTTAATCTCTGCCATCAGTTTAAGGCTTATTTCACTTCTTTAACTCCAATCAATGTCCTACATCTAAATTTGTATCAGCAACAAAACATATCTCAAAATTAAGATTTCTATGTCTGATGTTGATTTTTATAATCTAAACCTTGCAATTCACAGTAGTGTAACCTGATAATATTATTATTCAGATGTGGCTGTCCTGTTGGTATTAACATTGACAGCACTGCAATAGGCCTTACAACATGCTAGTGGTGAGAAAAGTTTTACCTGCAGCTAATACTATCAATCATATCATGTATATGGAAGTTCAGCTTCCAGTAGTAAATTGTTTTATAAAGACAATCTGAGCCCTTCCACAGTGGAGTTCTTTGTAGTGGGAAATATGTGGCACATTCACTGAAGAGGCCTGTTACTACTTTGACTAAAATGGAGGTAGCATTGGTGTGCTTCATATCTGTTGAACCGAATTTGGCAGAGTTTGAATTATGAATTTCAGAAGAGAATCAGTTCCATAAATGTTTAGTTATTGACTTTAACATAAGGACAAAAAGACACCATACCGTTAGCCAGATAGTATAATTGTTTACGTCATATTTGAACGTTTTCGGAAAACAGGAAAAAAATGCTTTTTTAGCAAGCACATTGGTACTGGTGTTGATATTTTAACAAAAAGTCAAAAAATGATGGCTGACGGCAGGCTAACGATATTTCAAAGTTTTGTCTTCTATCCACAGAGCCCAATGCAGACGGGGCTAATTTTCTATTATAAAAGAAAGTTTACTTGTTGTTTCAGTTCTAAAATATTATTTTACCAGGAATGATTTCTGAAAGGCTGTTACATGTATGAAATTAAATTAGGCCTTTTACACCAATGTGGCTTTAGAGTCTCAAAATTCCCATTTAACAACAAAAAAGTACAGCTGAAACATAACGTTATAATGTTAGCAGCAACCAGCGAGCTCCCTAAAGTGGCTAATACTGTGGCTAAACATGCTACTGAAAAAAATGGTATATTGATGTTAATTCATAAAATTATACTTACATTAAATCGATAGTTTCTAATATGAAAGTCCCTGTGAGGGATTAGAGATCCGTTCGTGTTACAAAAGGCTCTCCTTTACAGAGGAAATAGTCCTACGAACAGGTCTGAACAGTTCTACAGTTAAAAATACGTCAGAAACCAACATCAAATGTTACTCACAGAAGAGAAGACCATTCTGACCTGGAGTAGTTTTTCTACATATCCCAGTTGGTATTGGAGTCTGTTGCTGAATGGCACCCGGCAACCTCCCGGTGGATTAAGAATACTGAAGTACACAGCAGGAGTGGTTATCTTTGGTCTTTTATTGTGAAAATATACCATGGGTAATCCAAGAGTCACAAAATTGAAATGAAAAACTGCATTATCTCCTCTTTCTTCCAAGCTCCCGAAAGACAATGTTGAAAATAAAAAAATCTCCACATTTCTGGACGGTCAGTCTTGATTTTGTCGTTCCTATCTTGGACTGGGACTCACCCCAAACCACAGAGCAATGAGACAATGCGTGAGAAGAAGCCTGATCCAGAATTTGGATTGGTAAAAAATAGACTGGCAGAGAACTGGGTAGAGCTAACAAGGTTGGAGTAGGCAGGAATGGCAAGCTTTGACTTCTCAACCTTCTTTAGCTTTTACTTTAGCTTTTAATCCATACCAGTGTGGGAAGAGTGTGTGTGGGGAGGGCTGAGGAGAAGAGAAAGAAGGTGAAAGTAAGAGCCCATGAACACTGTGAATCCTCTGAACAGTATGCTAATTTAGGTGCTGATGTACCCTCAAAGTTGTATGCATATAATATATAATAAATAATATAATAATAAATCAGAACTCAGAAGAACTGGAGTGATTCATTGGACCACCTCCTGGCTCTGTTTGAAATGAAGAACTGTAAAAATGAAACATCCTCAGGTTTATAAATATAGTTGAATAAACAATATGATTGTGGAAGGAACTCATCATTCATTTTTAAAGGTTTGAGGGTTAAGTATATGGAATTAAAAAGAAAAAATAGTGATACTTCACTAATTTTGAATTTTGCATTAAATTGTAAAACATCACCTTCAACCCAAGGTTCTGCTTTATCGCTAACAACTGTTTTAAATAACAGAATTGCATGAAATAACCTGGAGTCTGGAGTGACTACAGTGATACCTGCTGTATCCTTATACAACCTTGCTTCTGCAAATCCTTATGAGACCTCATGTTCTTTCCCTTAGTCCTATCAACATATGCTGAAGATGTTAAAAGAAATGTAGCACACACGCCAGTAAAATGGGTCTTTTGTGTGATCATCTACCCATGTACAGTTTGGATTACAGCAATATTTATTCCTTCCATAACCTGTTAAAAACAGAAAATGATTTTGGTAAGTAGGTATTAATAGGGTAACAACCTGTCCTTAACACAAGTGTTTCCTCACATCACTAGTTCCTGCAAAATCTGGATGTGATATCTGGGTGCAATTCTAAGTAAGGCAAACTGTATGAGCTGCAGTAGGGGGCTATATATATATATTATCTCTGGTAAGCCACCAAAGATCTGGTGTTGCTCCTTCTGACCTGCCAAACTCCACAGTTTAGTGTGCAGCTACAGCTGGAATCTAAGCCTCGAGGATAAGGGAAACCCCACCTTTACGAAACAACGCTTGAATACGAAGATGCTAAAGATGCTCACAGATGATGCTAATATAAATAGCTCCAGTGACCTCTGCTCAGATTAACGAGTATCAAGGTGTTCTCTTACATATATAAGTGCGAGGCTGTGTTTGTTCTTATTTGCCCTGCCTTGCACACTGATAGAAGCCATGCCGGAGTAATCAGATTAGTCAGGTGAGGCTGTGCCTAACTGATCTGCAGCTTGCAAGCCTCTTAGTGGCATGGCTGACAGAGTCCTGACAGAAATCACTCTTCAACCATAGCAAGGTCAGACACTTGCCTGGTCCAGTTGAGCAAAGAACAAGTTTGACCCACTGTAGAGGCAGCAACCATTCATAGTCCTGATGCGAGTACCCAGCTCTTCTGACCTATAATTTTTTTATTATTTTTAGTTCTTCAAGTTAATTATTTTGAACCTAAATGACTACCAAGATTATATTATCTATTGAAGTAGATTAACTGGTATTACATATAATCCAGGCCATTTAAAGTGCATGAAGGGATACAAAAGTACTTTGGGACTTGTTTGTTCTTTAAGATACAGCTTGTCTTTCTTTAACAGATAGTATAATACTGGCACATGCTAGGTCACGCGACTGGCAGAACTGCAGTGTGATTTGACAGTTTATACTCTGTAGTCTTTCCTGGAACTATTTACCTTCTCCAGTGAAACCATTTGTCAAAGTTAAATAATCAGATGCAGAGAAAATCCCGTGGGAGGAGCAGTAAAGAAGCTTAGACGCTTGCCTTGTCTATGACCTCACTCGATTGATCGGGACAATTAATTTAGCGGCCCTCAACGGTGACATAACTCTAGGCTTCTGGGACCTGAGCTTGACAAGCAGGGAAACCTTTCTGAAAAGTATGTGTGAGCATGACTGTAGTTACAATGGGTGTTAGCTGATTTAAAAAAAAGAAAAGAAAAAAAAGCATGCTGTGACTGTCTGGAAACGAAAGGTACCTCAGTGTTAGGATCAGAGAAATGCAGGCAGGAAGTGAAGAAGATGTTTTTCACCCACAATGATCGGATAAGTGTTGATAGGAACAATAAAAGAAAAATGTCACTGTGGTTAACCCTATATAGTATATTCACTTAAGAACTCATTAAAAATCTAAAATGTACAATTACATCACTAAATATAAATAGAGGATGTGGTGATATTACACATGTACTGTCTGAGTAATGAAATACACTTCTGATATGTTTGTTGTTGATGTTGTTTTGCTTTAATCGTTTGACATTTAAATACAGACAAAGCACAACAATATAGACAATAAATAGGTATAATACATATAATAAATGATATTTCATTCATATTGATTATATTTGTAGTACCGACATTGACAGGTCCAGCTGTGACCTGTCAGGTTACTACAGCCCCCTCTAGTGGTGGTAGGTGTTTTCACAAAGTGGCAAAAAATATCTTAAACTTAGGCATGACTTTATTGATCCCTTTGGGATGACTCTGGAAATTATATTTTGTTATTATTATATTATATTATATCTGGTTAAACATCCAAATGTTTTTAACGTTAGGAAGTTAACATACATGTGTTTCAGTCTATGTCCAATAATCCACTTGTTGTAGAAACAATTAAATATGTTTAATATATGTTTAAGTTGCACAGTGGTGCAGTGGGTAGTAGCAAGAAGAAGCTTGGTTTGAACCTGCTGGCTGGCTGGGGACGTGTTCTCTGTGGGTTTTCTCCAGGGTCTCTGGTTTCCTCCTTCAGTGGTAAGACATTCAAGTTACATTGGCTGTGAGTGTAGCAGTTTCAGCCCTCTATGAGTGCAGTTTATCGATGATGGATTGACACTTGTACACAATCTGTACTAAAAAAAAAAAAAAAAAGGCTTTCAAGCAAGAGTTTAGCTCCTTTGTTTGACAGTCAGTATAGTTGCATCTAATAAAGTGATACAGCACTCACTTTAAAACAAGTTATCTCTTTACCCCAGTTTGACATGGCCCTCTGTGCTCATGTGTCTGTTAGACATGGGGCGCTATGCTACAAAGCACATCATGTTAACTTCTGAGGTAAGACAGAGTTTGTGAATTCAGCTCTGACTACATTTCCTCCAAACCACAATGCCTGGATGGTTTATCAGAGAAATGCAGTTTGTGTTTTGATAAGCTTTTTTCCATGACTTGGATCACATGACTGTACTGTAGGTATGACATCTATGATGAATGCCGTCACATTTAATCAAGGGCATTATCAGTTTATCAACATGCATACGCTGGTTTTGCATGGATGGGTAGGACTGTCTCTGCTCGCACGAAAACACGGCAGACTGTGACTGCAGCAGAGAATTATCAGCCGTCAGCAATATAGTACTGTACTGTACTGCAGCCAGCTGATGAATCACTGTTTTGTTTTGGGTTTTTGTGATTAGATGCATGCACCAAACGCACAACGGGGACAGGACATTTTTCTGCATGTTACCAAGTTTACACACCAAGCCACTCATCTTGGAGAGCACTATACAGATTGCATAAACAGCTGTTAAATTGTAGTTTGTCGTCTTGGGGTTTGGAGGCTACAAAATAAAACTCTTTACAAAGGGAGCATGAAGTTAACAGATTTAATGACACTATCAATATCAAGTGTAATCTATCAAGTGATATCATTTAAATGCAATGATATTGTGTACAGATCTGGAGGAGTCTGAATCTGCATCTGCTGCTAAGTTGTCTTTTTTTTGTCCAGTCCAGAGTCTTCCAGATTCCATTTGGTGAACTTGTTTTAATTAATCTATTCATTCATTATGCAAGCTACTGAACATCTAGTCTCTTTTCTTGTTAGCAGCATTTGTGATGATTGCAATTTTCTTTTTCCACAGTAGCACACGTATTTCCATACTCCTGGAGTCCAGAGTGTATGAAAGCACAGGCTTCAAAACTAGAGGGAATCTTCAAACAAGAAACTTCTCCGAGCTCACAATTCAGTCTGCAGAGACCTTTTAAAGGATTAATGGCATCATGGGGTCCGGGGGTGTTTATGGTCTGTCAGTTCATCCTCATCCTCATCCTCATGACAGCAACATGCAGTGATGGGTGGAACAATGTGGGAGGAGCACAGTGCATAAAAAAAATGTTTTCATTTCCTCTACTATAAAATTAGGATAAACCAGCTTTTAAACATTAGTGCACAGGGAGCAACATTGTACAAGGATATCCAGCTCACTCAGGAATTCTTCTGCAAGATGTCTTACACTGATGCACTGGCCATTGTTGGAGGATTTATTGTAATTTTCTTCCTGATGAAAATCACCTGGAGATCCTGGTGTGGATTCAGAGAGTATGTTTTATCTGAGCTCTGGCGTGTTGATTTAAGGAAACATGGACAATGGGCAGGTGAAGTAAACTATAAACATTACACTTCATGTTCTTTTACGGGTTACCTTATTAGCAAGACGAGATGCTAACCATGTTTGTGGCAGTGTTCGTGAATGCTTGTTCATTTGTCTGTGTAGAACATCTATTGCAAACAAGAACATGCAATTCTGTCTAGATTTATGTACTTGATAAGTTGTTCACATTCCGCCTTGATAGGGCTTTTCCGCCTCGCTGTGTGTGTAAACATCTTGGATATTCTTTCCTCTACAGCGTGCATCTTTCCTCACAAACTGTAAAGCTAAACTTTACACTTTGACAACTGGGTCTTCTTAGCCAACAGTTGGCTTTTGGAAACGCAACCAGTTTGAATATTATAGTTTGTAAATGAGAATGTCGAGTGCATCAGAGGTTCAACTATTGTTTTGAGAAAAAGATATACTGGTGATAAAGACAGTCAATTTGGAAAAGTGACTGAAAGGTTGGGACTAGGTAAAACAAGACCTGTATTTTCATGATGTAGTTTAATAATTAACTCTGAGCTTTTATTCTTATATGTAAAAGACTTTTTGCCATCAGGAGAACACAATGTTTTGGTCCACAACCAATCCACTGTATGAATTCACATCAGGATTTGAATATTATACACAACCCCACTCCAGAGGTAAATAACATTGACCATACTTAGAAATGTACCACCATTTAAAAGATGGACCAGACACCCCCAACCCAAACCAATGACACTTCCCGATGGCAGCAGCCATCTCCAGCAGGGTGCAGCCTGACCCAGACACACACAAAAAAACAACTCAAAAAAACATGAAGAACAGCACAAGATGTTGACTTGGCCTCCAAATTCAATAGATCCCAAACTGATCAAGCGTCTGTGGGATGATCCACAGAGGCCCCTCTGCTCAACCCATAGGTTTGTGTTTTGGAAGTACAAGGGAGACCTACACAATATTAAGAAGGCGGTCTTAATGTTATGCCTGATTGGTGCATATCTATATATCTGTATGTACAGAATGTACACAGCATGTATGTGTAAGTAGTACTATAAAATGGTTGTAATACCGATTTCTGTGTGTGTTCTTCTTTGTGCAGTTGTCACTGGTGCCACATCTGGCATTGGTAAAGCTTATGCCATGGAGGTGAGTCTCCAGTTTCCTTCTACAACAAATTCTTGGTCCAAAATTTAAGTTCAGAACTAAGAACAGTTTGGGAATGTGTTCATACATGCTTTAGACAAAGAGTCTCAGATATCACCATCACAGAACCTGGTTGTGAGGTTAAGACAGTCAATATACCTGTCTGCCTGCATTTCACCTTCTAGCTGGCACGAAGAGGCCTGGATATAGTTTTGATTAGCAGGTGTGCGGATAAGCTTCAGATGGTTGCCAAAGAGATCGGTGAGTCACATTAAATATAATGCTAATGATCTGCATTTGTGTTTTTGTTACTTCAGATCATATTACTTTAGATCATAAATAATCCCAAAATATTCTTTGACTCCTTTAGAGGAAGAATATGGCAGAAAGACTCGTACGGTCCAAGCGGACTTCACGGATGGCCACGCCATCTACCCTGCTATAGCGGAGGATCTGCAAGGCCTGGAGATTGGAATTCTGGGTAATGGGACCACAGAGAAAGCAGAGAAAAAGCAATAGGAAATTACTGATATGCTTTATGACATCAGAACTATGTGAGATATGATCAAAGTAGAGGGCCTCTGTTTTATAAGTCGTTCTTTGCAGATACCATCAGGAAATAAGCGTAATATAGTATTGAATGAGCATAGAAAGAGTCTCTTTCAATAAATCTAAGACTCCAGTCACCTTCAAGTTTTAGCCAGGCTAGCTTTTCCACGTATTTTAGGTCTTTATGCCAGGCTAAGATAACTGACTGATACTGGTAGCTTCATGTTCAATATTTATTAGAGTCTTACCAGTCTTTTCATCTAGCTCTCGTCAAGAAACTATAACATGTTTTCATTGTCGTCATCATCTGCTTATCCGGGTCCGGGTGACAGGGGCAGCAGTTTCAGCAGGGAGGTCCAGACGGTCCCTCTTCCTGGCTACTTCCACCAGTTCCTCTGGAGGAACCCCCAGGCGTTTCCAGGCCAGACAGGAGATTTGATCTCTCCATCGTGTCCTCTAACGGGAAGTGTCTGGGAGGCGTCCTTACCAGATGCCTGAACCACCTCAACTGACTCCGCTTGACGTGGAAGAGCAGTGATTCTATTCTGTGCTCCTTCCATGTGACCAAGCTCCTCACCCTATCTCTAAGGCTCAGCCCGGCCACCCTGTGGGGGAAACTCATTTTGGCTGCTTGTGTCCATAATTTTGTTCTTTCTGTCAATACCCAAAGTTCATAACCATAGGTGAGGTTTGAAATGTAGGTCGACCGATAAATTGAGAGCTTCACTTTTCGCCCTAGCTCTCCCTTCACCACAGACCAGTTAAGCACCGCATCACTGTAGACGCAGCTCCAATCCTTCTGTCTCTCCTGCTCCATCTTTTTACCCCATGCGTAAACCAGATTCCAAGATACTTGAACTCCTCCACTTGAGGCAGTACTTCTTCCCCAACCCGGAGTGGGAAATCCACCCCTTTCTGACTGAGAACCATGGCCTCAGATTTGGAGGTGCTGATATTCATCCTGGCTGCTTCACACTTGGCTGTGAACTGCCCCAGTAAGAGCTGCAGGCAGGTCGTAGTTCGATGAAGCTAAGAGGACCACATCATCCGCAAAAAGCAGAGATGAGATCCTCCAATCACTGAACTCGACACCTTCCACCACCCGGCTGTGCCTAGAAATTCTGTTCATAAAATTTATGGTAACTGGTGACAAAGGTGACAACCCTCACTGGGAACGAGTCTGACTTACAGCCGGACCAAACTCACGCTCCTTTGGTACAGGGACTGACTAGCCCTTAGCAAAGGTCCATTCATCCCATAAACCCGGAGCAGGCCCCACAGGATGCCCCTGGTGACACATTGGTAAGTCTTCTCCAAATCCACAAAGTACATGTGGACCATTTTCCCTCCAGCACCCTAGTGAGGGAAAAGAGCTGGTTCATGGTTCCGCATTGTACCTCCCTGATCTGAGATTCAACTATTGATCGGACCCTCTTTTCCAGACTTTCCCAAGGGGGCTGAGGAGTGTGATCCCCCTATAGTTGGAACACAACCTCTGGTCCCCTTTCTCAAAGATGGGGACCACCACCCTGGTCTGCCACTCCAGAGGCACTGCCTCCAATGTCCACGCAATGTTGCAGAGGTGTGTCAGCCAAGACAGCCCTACAACATCCAGAGCATTGCGGATCTTATCTCTCCCGGAGACCATTCGGACTCAATGTCCCCCAACATTTCCGGAATGCGGTTGAAGTTCTGTCAGAGGTGGGAATTAAAGACCATCTGGACAGGTTCTTCCAACAGCAATTCCCAGCAGACCGTCACTCTACGTTTAGGCCTACGAGATCTGCACAGCATCTTCCCCTGCCATCTGATCCAACTGACCACTAGGTGGTGATCAGTTGACAGCTCTGATCCTCTCTTCACCCAAGTGTCCAGACATGTGTAATTCCCAAAATATAAACGTCTTCTTCAAAATCAGCAGCGTATCCATGAGTTTCCTTTTCTCTCGCCCTGTAGTTTATTTAATGTGCTCCCTCTGATCTCCTCTTGAACCTTTTCAGACCAGAATATAGCCATGCTGACATTAAAGGCTGCATTGTGGAAGCACAGGGGACTAGATTTGTCAGTTAAGGATCTACGAGGAAGATTTTTGCTCATTAACAAGGGTTCTTCTTTGTGTCTTTGCAATCTACAGTTAACAATGTGGGAATGAACTATACTGATCATTTTGCCTACTTTCTGGAAACACCAGATGCTGAACAAGTAGGTTTTGTGTTTTAAATGTCTTTTTCGGATTAAAAACTATTCTGACATATTCAGTTTTTCTGATTTATCAAGTGTGTTTTTGCTTGTTTTTCAGAAAATCACTCAGGTGATCAACTGTAACGTGCTGTCTGTCCCTCACGTAAGACATCTACTTTAACCATGTGACTGTGGTTTTAATGAAGGATTCACATCTGCTGCAGCTTCCTTTTACAGACTATTGTTGCATCTAAAAAATTGTTAATGTTTTTGTGTTATGTCATCTTAACTCAGATGACCCGACTGGTTCTTCCGCACATGGTTGAAAGGTACAGATGCATAAATTCAAATGTTTATATTTGCTCTGATATCATGGGAGTAGGGGGTGATTTATAGATGTTTGTCCCCCATCCTCCTCTCCCCAGAGGGACAGGGTTGATCATCAATATATCATCTGAAGTGAGCGTCCGTCCACAGCCTTTGTTGGCTCTTTATTCTTCCACCAAGGTACTTATTCATTCTGTCATTTACATTCTCTCAAACACACCCTGAGCAGATAACTGTCTCACATATGCTTGTTTTCTTCTTTATTTCAGATTTTTGTAACATATTTTTCTCAGTGTCTGCATGCGGAGTACAAGTCAAAGGGAGTTACTGTGCAGGTAAAGTGCAATGACAGGTCAAAAGCTGAAACCTGATGTTTATTTATGACTAAAACCCAAGTGATTGTCATGAGTCAAGCCAATGTTCCTTTTTTTAAAATATTTTGTGAGTATGTGTGAGTAACATTTGCACAATAGCAGGTTATTTCCGGTCATCATGTTGGACTGAAAAGAACTGTAAATGAAACCAGCTGAGTACCTAACCTGACCTTGGTGCAGAGTGACAGAGAGGAAAGAGAGTTCACCTGTAATTAAAGTACACTGTGGGTATGACTCGATGGACACAGGTTTAAGAGGGTGAAACTAAAGAGAAACATGACAACTGAAGTCTGACTATTTACATGAGGAAAGTTTGCAGAGCTTTTCTAGAGTCTACATTGGTGTATCAGCCAAACACGAAAGATAAATGTTACATCACATATAATGAACCAATCTGAGGTCACTACCTTTTCAGTGGCTGAACAAACATGCAGCTTATAAAATGAACCTTTGCCCCTACTGACTCAGGGTAGTGAACTCATTTCTTCTTTTTAATTTGGACACCATTGCACTAGCCGAAAAGTGTTGTTTGGCCGCTGCTGTTCCTACTTCAGACTTGTTATGATATTGTGTAAATGGAAGTTCCTCCTGTCCAACCTCAGTTAATGTTTCCCCAGTGTGTGTCCCCCTTCATGGTGTCTACTAACATGACGCACAACCTAAAAGTCAACTGGTTTGTGAAGAGTGCTACGGCATTTGCCCACGAGGCTTTGAACACCGTGGGTCACTCTGTCTACACCAGCGGCTGTCTGTCCCACGCACTGCAGGTCAGAGGCATGACTGTGTATAAACACACTCTAGTTATCAGCTGAAATATCTAAACACTTCTCTTTCACAACATCCCACAGGACGTGGCTCTCACAGCACTCTTGCCGGACTGGCTTCGGATGTCAACATTCTTCATCATAAAACAACGAAATCTGATAAAATTTAGTGAAAGAAACACAGGAAAGGAAACGGAGAGGCTCAGTGAAAAGCAATAGCAGTCTTTTGCCTGCATGTGTACTAATGTTGAAATGTACCATTCTTGTGTGTCTGTTTCAATGGATTATCTTCACTGTAGTATATTATCACAGAATGCTGCACAATACAGACATACTGTTGTATTTTAACATTTATTTTCTTGCCATTTCATTTAGCTATAAAGAAAACTTCAAAGGTCTTATTAACTGGGGTTCTGTCATGATAACAATAATATACAGTGGGGGAAATAAGTATTTGATCCCCTGCTGAATTTGTAAGTTTGCCCACTTCCATAGAAATTATCAGACTCTGGTTTTTATGGTTGTTTACTGGTTATGGGTATAGACAGAATATCAGTCGAAAATGCATAAAAAACAAACAATCTAAAAGTTATAAATTGTTATGTATTTTATTAAGGGAAATAAGTATTTGATCCCCAACAATTCACTTAGAATTCAGGCTCCTACAGATTGGCTGGTGCGCATGTGGCACACAGCTGTGCTCAGTCAACTAATTACCAATACTCCTGATCTTAACTCGTCATGTATATAAAGCACACCTGCTCTAAGAATCAGTTTCTTACATTCCAACTTCTACAGCACCATGGGCAAGACCAAAGAGCTGTCAAAAGATGTCAGGGACAAGATTGTAGACCTGCACAAGGCTGGTATAGGTTACAAAACCATCAGCAAAAGGCTTGGTGAGAAGGTGACAACTATTGGTGCCATTATTCGCAAGTGGAAGACCCATAAAAGGACCATCAACTGTCCTCGGTCTGGAGCTCCCCGCAAAATCTCGCCTCATGGAGTGAGGATGATGATGAGAAAGGTGAGGGAGCAGCCTAAAACAACACGGCAGGAGCTTGTTAATGATCTGGAAGCAGTTGGGACCTCTGTCACCAAGAAAACAGTTGGCAACACACTGCGCCGTTATGGATTGAACTCTTGCAGTGCCCGCAAGGTCCCCCTGCTCAAGAAGGCACATGTACAGGCCCGCCTTAAGTTTGCCAGTGAACATCTAAATGACTCAGAGAAGGCTTGGGAGAAAGTGCTGTGGTCTGACGAAACCAAAGTTGAGCTATTTGGCATTAACTCGACCCGCCGTGTTTGGAGGATGAAAAAACGTGAGTATGACCCAAAGAACACCATACCCACGGTTAAGCATGGAGGTGGAAACATCATGTTTTGGGGCTGTTTTTCAGCAAAGGGTACAGGGCAACTTCACCGCATTATGGGGCCAATGAATGCAGCCATGTACTGTAACATCTTGGACAAAAACCTTCTTTCCTCAGCAAGAACACTGAAGATGCCTCGTGGGTGGGTTTTCCAACATGACAATGACCCAAAACATACTGCCAGGACAACAAAGGAGTGGCTCAAGAAGAAGCATATTAAGGTCATGGAGTGGCCTAGTCAGTCTCCAGACCTTAACCCGATCGAAAACCTGTGGAGGGAGCTGAAGCTCCGAGTTTCCAAGAGGCAGCCAAGAAACTTGAAGGATTTAGAGACTGTCTGTAAAGATGAATGGGCCAAAATCCCTCCTGCGCTGTGTGCAAACCTGGTGACCAACTACAAGAAACGTCTCATCGCTGTGCTTGCCAACAAAGGTTTCTCTACAAAGTACTGACTTGTGTTGTGCTTGGGGATCAAATACTTATTTCCCTTAATAAAATACATAACAATTTATAACTTTTAGATTGTGTGTTTTTTATGCATTTTCGACTGATATTCTGTCTATACCCATAACCAGTAAACAACCATAAAAACCAGAGTCTGATCATTTCTATGGAAGTGGGCAAACTTACAAATTCAGCAGGGGATCAAATACTTATTTCCCCCACTGTATCTACATATAGATACAGTCTGTTTTTATTCATTTATTCAATAGTTTAAATACATAATTTGTAACAAATTTACAATGTAACAATTGGAAAGATAGCAAAACCCAGTGCATGTGTCATACAGCGCAGTTAGTGGCAAACAGCTATTTTTGTGTACAGTACGCTCTGTTAGTGTATGTTAGTATCAAGTGTGTTCCACCAGCAGTTCTCATCGAGCATTGACTCGGCCAAGTTGTGCAAGACGCTCATTCAGTGACAGCAAACAAAACATGATGAGAGGGCGGTAATGTTTCAGTACACCGTTTATAAATGTGGTCAGATAAATATCGTATAAAAGAAATGTGACGACTTGCTCCAGTGTCAGTCTCAAGCTCGCCAGTATCGTCATCCTGACTGAGACTGGATCATAATGCTCAGTTTAGCACCTCCAACGTAACCATCACTAGAACTCTCTTTGGTGTATTTTGACAGCCTGACCTGTAAAGAACAAGAATCCACAAAAAACAACAGCAACAAACTAATGCTGCTACTCATTCTAAGGTCAAATACACAGATTCCATTGTGTAGAACGAAGATACATGTTTAACACTGGAAAAGGCAACATGTTTGCATAAGTGCACGGAAAATAAAAATAAAAATAAATAAATCGGATCCAGGATTGTTTGGTTCACTTGGTCCGCCAACCAGCAGAGATGAGATGCAGAAAAAAGCAAGCGGCAAAAAATACAAACAAGTTAAATTATTTACAATAACTATGCAGTGACACAATACCATTTAGGAACAGGAGAACTGACTCCAAGTCTGAGCCCTGAAATGATATGTAGACATTATGATATTCAGTGAGCTTGAAAACCTGTACTGGTTTTATGTGAGTGAAAGTCAGTCAAGTCGGTCAAGGAGGTTACCTTGACATAAACCACAACCACAAACATTAATGCTCCCTTAGCTCTTGGCTCAATTACAAAGCCAGTTCAAGTATATGAAAATAGGAAAATATCCTATGTGGATGCAAAAACCTCAAGTTGCACGGAAACTTAGATCTTTTCTAAGCTTCGATGAAGCTGCAGTGGATGGAAGTATAATGAAAAGTTCAAACTAGCATTCACTTTTCATGGAATTATGTGTTCATTAGTTCATACTTACATTCAAGTCAACAGATAAACACATGCTCACAGATCAGTGTATGTGACTGGGGTGACACCATGAATCAGGAGTGTTGGCCCTAAACCATTGGTTACTGCTTCTAGCTGAGCTACGTAGCGCTGTGCCTGGCTGTGATGAGCAGGGGGGCGAGGTAAATACAGGAAGCGGACTGCAGCTTGCAAGCTGTGTTCCGTCAACATGCAGTTCACAGCGGACAAGAAGTCCTCAGACAGCGCTCCCGAAGGATCTTGGGAGACTGATGCAGTGTGGTGCTGCACTACAGAGTCCCACGGCACAATCTTTATCGACGCCCTGATCCTCAGTTTCCTCAGCAGCTCTCGAAAGGTCTCCTCATTTACCACCCAGCCCTGGTCACTGGACTCAGTCTCCACGTTCAGGAAGATCCTCATTCTTGCATGGCGCCACTTGGTGGACATATTGAGCACGCACGCCATCTGCAGCAGAAAGAGGCTGCACACGTCCTCATAGTCGCGGCTGCCGGGCTGGAGCAGGTTGAGAGGCCACACATCTATGGTCCGTTCTGACCCGTCAACCTTACTATCTTTACCCTCTCCCTCTAACTGGAAGAAATATCGGCCGAGGCACACGTTCTTGTTCATTTTAATAGCGTCGGAGATGATCCCAACGTACTCCTCTGGGGAGAGCCAACGGGGGCTCTCAACATGTCGGACAGGGGCGAAATGGGCCTGCAATGAAGGCAAGTCAACCCCAAAATTATATTCACCTTCACTGCTTCGTCCCACTGATGAGTCACAGAAGGCAGGGTCTTGTAGGAAGAAATCCTCAGGAGTGCAGCTGTCATAGAATCCTAAAATCAATGTGTTGGGCTTCATTCCACCTTGGAGAGACATACAGAAAATCAGAACCGTCAAGATTCACTAAGTACACTTGCACTGAATGTGAGCACGATAAGGCAAAGAGAAAACAGCCAACCTAGGCCTGTGATGCGCAGCAGATGCTGAGTTCCCTGTCTCACAGAGGGAGAGAGTGTCAGGTCCACAAAGGCCTTCACTCCCAGTTTATCAACCAGGCTCAGCCAGAAGTTGTACTGCTGCTGGACTGGGTCTGACGGCAGGGTGTCTAAACCACGGGAAGGGCACAGATCAACTTTTTTCACAAACACAAAAACTGATGCAATAAAAGGCTTTGTTTCAGTGATGTAACACCACTGAGAAGCAGAACTGTCAGTACAGAGCAACAGAAAAAATGTGGTAAAACGTTTTACCACGAAAGGGTAAAAATATTCAACTCTGACACCTGCATTTAAAAAAAAAAAAAAAAAAAAAAATAGTGTCACTAGTGTAATGCACCTGCAAAGTAGACATACTCTTTCTGCGGTAAATACTTCTTCAGAAATGTGTCCTTTCTTTTCTTTTTTTTTAATTCAGATAAAACTTAATTAAGTAATTAGGTAGTTAAGTAATTTAATTTGAATTAATTTTATTGTCAAATGTGATTAGTAACTATAGAAGAATAAAATTGGACGAAATGAAATCCCTCTAAAGTAAAGCACATAAAAGTTGTACTTAAGAACAGTACTTAAAGGAAATGTGTTTAGTTCTACCACAAGTAGTGATTAATAGTTACATTATTCCTAAGTATTGCAATGCATCATAATCACCACAGGGGGGCAGACTGGCAAATTGTGAATTTGTAAATGAATTCAAGAATATGTATGCAAGCTTCTTTTTGGGTTCTTCAAGTGCAACAAGTCACAACATATTTTATTATTTTGGAAATGACAAGTTGGATATTTGATCAGTCTCACAAATGATACCCGGTCTGCGGCTACTATAGTAAAGACAAAACCTTAATTAACAATACATGAGCAGCAGCAGACGGAAAGTGAAAGCCTGTGAGGAAGCTCCTCATGATAGCACCGGTTGCCGGTCAGAGCTGGTATATGAATTCAGCCATGCACAGCCTACTTCTTTATTCCCTGCGTACCCTATTTATTTTCTCTCAGAGTGATGAAACTGATCAAATGCTGATTCATACCAGTGTAAAGGCTACCAAAGCTGCACTATATAGAATCCTGCCATAAAAGACACAACTTCAGTCATATAGTTTAGTAGACCAAAACATGAAGTGAATGCTTTGAGACAAATTTGGTGTATTTTTAAGTGCATTAGATTTAAGTGCATAGATTGTGTTATTATAGGGGGGAAAAAAATAATCACAACATGGCAGTGATTGAATAATTTCTGCAGTAGATGAAAGCTGACTATGTTGAGAGTTCTGCTTCAGCGAGGGGTGAAACCACAAAGCACAATGATTGAAAGATAAGAATAATTTAATACTGTTAGCAGCAGATGGCCATAGCAAGCCACCCACTGAGCATTACCCAGATCTCCCAGTTGCACGTGACCCAACACATACAGTCCTCCCTTCTTCAGCTGGTTTACAAACAGGATTAACTGGCAGGAGGAGCGAGGGTTGGCCACCATTAACAACACCTGCGGCCTCCAGAACTTCACATGGTCTTTCCTCACATCCAGCATCAGGAGATACTTTCGCACCTAAACCAAAGAAAAAATAGTACCGTTGACGAACCGTACGGCGTGTTCATTTTTTGTTTTTAATTTTCGCGTGTGTCTCAGCGAGTCCAGATACCTGGTGGAAAATGAGAGCCTGGCTGATATAGCCCCAGCTGCTGGTGGGTGATCTGTAGTGGAGGAAAAGCAGCAGCAGTAGCAGGAGGACTATGCTGCCTGAGGAGTATACCGGGTTAATGACGAACATCATGACCAAACAGCTCAGAATCCCCAGCAGGCAGGTGTGCCAGGAGAAGAGCTGAAAGGTCGGTCTGTTAAACACACAGAGACGAGATAATGAGGCCGCATGAAAAACAGCAGCGGGGAGAGGCAATAAATAATACTTTTCCTGACTCATAAAACAGTATTATATCCGAGCATAACTATATGATGTTGTGTCAGTGATACATGTCACTATTATAGCCCGTACTAAAAGTAATGTCAAATGTCAGTGAGCAATGGAAGATTATTTTAATGGCACCATTCTCTCCTTAGATTTAGGCCCTGAATGTTTAAAACATCTAGAGCATCCGTTTACTGAGACCATTTGATCCATAACATGTCCAAAACAGGGAAGTCTGTGAGATTTCTTAAGATAATTTCCTCAAATAGTCAACTCATGATCATGTAAAACCAAGAGAAGTTCTCTATTCTGTTGGCCTGACTGCATTGTTGGATCCAGTTACAAGCTGTTGAAAACTATACCTGCATGAGCCAGTAAAAGGCACACAATTTCCTTATTTTGCTGTTGTATTACCTGAAATTTGGTGCTGACGCCCACTCGAGAGCCAAACAGGCCAAGTCGACTGCAGCGTAGGCAAGCAGGTAGAACACAGTCACCAGACTTGCTACAGCATTGAGCTCTCCTGCGAAAACTACACACTGAAACACAAATGCACAACAAACCAAGGGTTAAGAGGTTAGATAACAAAAAAAAAAAGATAGATAACTGTGCACTCTAGAAAGTCACCTGTGCCATGCCCCAGGTGTACAGTACTGCCACCCACGGATTCCCAGAGCTTGATGTGATGGCAGCTGGAGCTAACGGCAAACCTGTGAAGGAAGAAAAGGACTCAGAAAGTGACTCACTACACAATGAAGGCAGAGAACAAGCCTCAAGGCTCACCGAAGAGGCGATCCAGCGCAAGGGCATGGAGGATGCGGGAAGCTCCGATCATAGCACACATTGCAGCTGACAGAGAGGCGCAGAAGATCCCGACAGTGACAAGCGGTGGCCAAATGTTGATCCGCTGGAAGAAGCCATAATCCTGAATCAACAGGGTCCTATGGAAAAACAGGTAAATGACTATGCATGTACTATTTTCAATGTCGACTCTCATTATGTGTGAATATCAGAAATGTGGATGAAAGTCATTTCCAGACCGGTCACAGGTGGCACTAGCCAGGATGAAGAGGAGGACGTAGATGGTGAAGGTGTAACAGACAGCCACAATGGTGCCTTTAGGGATGGAAACACTCGGAGTCTTCAGCTCGCCTTTAGAGATGGCAGACAGCAAACATCAGAGTGTGCATGTCTGTATGTAGATTGCTACAGCGTGTACATGTTTGGGTGTGCTCTCAAGAAATGAATTATGGCATCTCTCATTTGACACACGATTCAGAGGTGATAGCAGAAACCCCATGGTGGAAACAAACACTCACAGCAAATGAAAGTTCTGCTTTTAAAATCTTAACAAAGTACAAGTAGAGAAGTAGAATAGCTAAATAAATGTACAGCGCTGCTTAAACGTTATGGGCCCTTTAAAAACAACTCTGAAATTAACCCAATCAAACTAATTACAGAAATATTATACTTGCAAATGTAAGCTAACCCTTGTTTCCAGCATCTGGTGTGACCCATTCCTCAGCGCTAGTTGTCACTTTTTCCACATTTCTGTTAAGTTATGGTCAGGACCTTGACTTGGTTAATCTAAACAACTCTTTTTGAACATATGGACTCTAATTTGGTCTTAGAATTAACTTGTAGTCCTAGAGGTGCACTGTTCCAGCTCACAACTTCTGTAAGTAATATTGGTTCATTTTCTTTAATAAACTAATACACAAATACATAGTATTTGAATAAGTGTAATATTTGAGTTTCTTATGTTTGACTGGGTTCTCTATTTTCAAGATTTCACTGAGGTTTTGAGTCATTTTTTGTATTTGTATATATATGTATTTGATCAATGTGACTGTGTTGAAACTTTATGTGCTGCCATTCTTGGCCAGGTCTCTCTTGCAAAAGAGTTCTTGGATCTCAATGGGACAAACCTAGTTAAATAAGGGTTATAATAATAATAATAACTAGGCTGCCCTAAATATGACAATTACAAGTACTCATTGTGCAGAAAATGCCCCAATGAATATATGAACCTGTGATAGCTAGTAACTAAAGCTATCATATTAACATAGTGGACTAAAAAGTCTCCAGTCTCCCCCTGACATGAAGTTTAACAGATACAACACTATACGAATTGGATATATTCAAGTAAAGTGTCTTGTCTTTATGTGACAACAAGCTTTAACCTGACATGTTGGCTCCTGCCATGATCCCAGTGCAGCTGGTGAACATGACAGCAAACACGGTGGCAAAAGACATGACAGAGTTGGTGCTGTAGTCCAAAGAGTAACCAGCTAGAAAGAAAAAAAGAGAGAGAGAGAGAGAGAGAGAAAAGCAGAAGCACAACAAGACCTTTATTAGATTCTCCTAAATTTAAAAAAACACATGCAGCTTTGCTTGTGAATGTACTTTCATATCCTCACTCTCATCAGTACTCACGGCCCAGGTTGTTCCTCAGCGTGGTGATGCTGTAACCAGTGTAGCTAGCATTGTAGTGCAGGGTCTGGTTACCAGGTCCCTGGTGGGTGATGACAAAGTTGAGAGGTTTGACCGCCACAGAACTGATGAAGATGGACAGCAAGGACACAGTGACCACCAGCAGGATGACGAAGGCAGTGCGGGAGTAGATGTGGGCGCCCACCAGACACACAAGCAGACACAGCAGGAGGACTACTGAGGAGTACAGCACTGTGTACCAGTAACCCTGAGGAAGCACCCGCACTCCCTCGGACGCAGACGATTCTAAAACCGAGGAAAATGAGCAGAAAACCGAAGGAGTGTGAACGTAGTAGATTTATTATTTAGCTGGAAAGACACATGAGAAACAAAACAAGTGCCAAATCTTACCAGGATCTGCCCCAAACACATGAACTATCGCCTCTACAAGACCGAGAACATACTCTCCACACGCAAACACTTTGGCCAAGAAGAACATCAAACCAATGCTTCCTCCAAACTCAGGCCCCAGAGATCGGCTTATCATATCTAGGCACACTTTGTTAAGGCTAACGCTTCAAATGAAATCACTGAAACTGCGTGTAATGTTCAAGACAGAAATACAATTAAAATATATTTAGTCTGAGAGGATACAGTAGGCTCCTCCACCTTGTATAGCACCGTTGGTGGAAATGGCACAGATGGAAAGGATTGTTAGAGATATGATGGTGTAGGCTACAACCACCATTAAGAGGCCCTGCAGCAGCCCTGCATGACCAACCACAAACCCTGCAAAGGGAGATCACACCACCTGTTAGTCACTACAGCACAATCACTCAGTTGAACTGTAACAGGACATACAGACGTCCACAGCAGCCTTATTTCTCTAACCTGTTCTCAGAAACAACACAATGCTGAACATGGAGAGGATGGTGGGCACCATCACCCCAAAGAAGGTGTTCAGTTTCCGGGGGTCCTGGCTCGGTGTTCCGGAGCTGGATTCTGTGGTGGGCTCTGACGCTGCGCCACATGCTACAGTCAGACCACACACCCCTGAGGTGATCAGGGGGGTACGTTCGCTTGACATGGCTGCTGAGAGGACCTTCAGAGCAGCCTGCTGGCCCTGTGAAAGAGAAAGATTCTACTTCAGATTCTAATGTGCTGCGATGGGCCAAGTGTTAACATTGAAAATCACAGTTACATTAGCCTGTGTTGTGTTTAAAAACGCTTCTGCTTTCCCCTGCAAACCTGTTGATTAAAATAAAGCCAACATATATAGTAAAGGGCGTGGGATCACTTATACAGCCCACTTCAAAAAAAGTTTTGTCTCAGATATGTACTTGTGCTGTTCCCTCTCTTTTAAAGGACACAGTGAGATACTCTGCCTCCTCATACCCTTGTGTTCTCCCTTTCCAGCAGATCACAAGAATGAAGGTCATCATGTGCGCAGTAACACATGTCCTGCACTGCCTTATAAATACCTCACACCGTTTACTTTAAAAAACTAAGCTAGATAAGAATGTTAAAATACAAGATTTTTTTTACAGTCTGCCCTTTTATTTCATTGTTAACCATCACATAACGACATCTTAAGACACAAGATTTTAACAGACTACAGATCACTGACACGGCTCAAAGAGAACCTGTGTGTCAGGTTTGCGTTCCTAATGATAGCTCCCGCTCACACTACAGGTCGGTATTTGCAGTCAGCTGACTCGCAGCTGCTTGTCTGTTTTTGCATGCAGCTCCAACCAAAGAGCAGAATTCTCAGCTGAGCGGAGTAACCTTGTGCTCAGGTGGCTGCAGCTTTTTTTTTCTTACTCTCTGCGTTCTTCCTGTAGGAGGTAGTTTTCATCCTTGAAGCTGCTAAACCATTTTCTATGACCCGTTAAGTAAGCCACTGGAATCACATGAGGGACATGAGGGGCCAACATGTAGGACGCATAACCTTGTGATCATTATGGTGATCATAATAATAAAGAGCAATTCACTGTGTTCTACAGAAGAATTTTGCAACCATTTAGACAGACAGAACTGAACGCGGCTACTGGCATGAGTGGCGAAACATATTCATGAAACTCTACAAGTTTACAATTTTGAGTATACCATGATCGTGGATGACTGCCATGTTTAGACATATTCTCCAGTAGAATGACTCACATTTTCCAGCTGAACAGACATGAGTAATTGCTGCTTTTCATTGCCTCATGTGATCACATGCATATATACAGCAATCAGGCACAACATTATGACCACCATCCTGATATTAGGTCTTCCAAAACAGTTGTTTTGAGAATTGACATGGGCCTAGTGGGGGGCCTTTGGGCGGGGAGGGCCACCTGTGGATCATCCCACAGATACTTGATCAGTTTGGGATCTAGTGAATTTGGAGGCCAGGTCGACACCTTGTGCTGTTCATGTTTGTGTGTGTGTGTGTGTATGTGTGTGTGTGTGTGGTACATGTCAAAGTAACATCCACATGAATGCCAATGCCAATGCCTATTAACTGCTTGGTTTTAATGTTGTGGCTGATCAACGTATATATCAATATATCAACGAGGGATTTGAGGATTGAATTTTGGGAAATGAGAGTAAACATTTTAATTCATTTGTGACCAATAACTCTAGAAAATCTAATCATTCATGAAGACCCGATTTAATATATTTACTTACGTTTCCAGTGAACTACGGGCTCAGTAGGCCTAATATGTGGGTGGTTCTTCTTGTCACTGTTGCACAATACCGAGTAAATTATTCGAGAAACTCTCAACCCCATAACGATGATGTTAGTGGTTAGTGGTGTTAACAAGGAAGCTGAAATTTAAGTGAGACCTAAAAATCGTTAGCCTAATACCATAAATGGCCAAGTAATTTTCTTACACTTACAATATCACTTACAATATCAAATAAAAAAATATTTTCTTTTCTTGTTTTTCAAAAACGTTCAAATGTGACTTAGGAAAATCATGCTATCAGGCGAACGAAATACTGAACTGCTCGATCAACTTCGCAGAGGTTTAGTTCCTGTGTTACTGATGATGCTGAGCATGCTCTACGGGGATGCTCTTAGTAACAAATGGTAGCGATATTTAGAACATTGCTGCAGGCAGCCTTCAGTGGGGCCCTGCAAGGGTCCCCGAACCCCCGTTTAGAAACATGGTGACAAAAATAAATCACCGTTTTCGTGAGATTTGCGTTGCACGAGGGTGGAGCAACTGCGGCATAAAAACAACTTTCCGTTCTTCGAGGGGCTAAAGAGCTATTTTAGCGCGGATAATGAATGCAGCTGTATATTTGGGGGCACGTCTGTTTACGCTTCAGACTCGACGGCAGGAAGTTAGCAGGTCGGTGGATCATCCGCCTGTAACCAAACAGATCAGCGGATCTAAACCGAACAGCAACATCCAGGATGTTTGCAACATCACACACCATTACACGCTTCCTAGCCCGCTCAAAAACTGAGAACCCTCAAGCTTACCTCACACCTTAACTCACTTCCTGCTTGCGGACACCCTTTTTTTTTAAGTGGGTCCTCTGATGGTGAGTGAAGATGTCCCGGGTCAGTTGCGCAGCGATAGCATGAGATCAGATGTGACCGACAGTAGACTACGCCGCTGGACTGAGCTGATAACGGAGATGAGCCGCTACAGAGCTGGATGCTGTAAGAAATGTGCTGCCCAATAAAAACACAACAGACACGGCACGCCTCGTCCTCTCTGTTATTTGTTCAGAAGTGTCACGGGAGAGCAGAGCCGGCCCATGTGACTGCCAGAAGGGGAGGAGAACGCACCACAAATATGAGCAAAGGTGCTGCTTT
Organism: Mugil cephalus; assembly: GCF_022458985.1. Lineage (NCBI taxonomy): Eukaryota > Metazoa > Chordata > Actinopteri > Mugiliformes > Mugilidae > Mugil > Mugil cephalus. The sequence goes on from NC_061784.1 coordinate 2,754,122, forward strand.
CTCCTCAAATAACCACAACCCTGCTTCGCAGATCGGTAAACAGATGTAAGCCCTATATAAGTGCACATCAGTATAAGACTTCATTTCATTTGTTCGTGTATTGTATGCGCACTCGAACTATGCATGCACACACTGTGAACACCAGGTTCTATTGTAGTTGAACTGTAAGCGTGGACTGCAATGTTATTCCTCCCCACCAGGGGTCACCACGTGACAAAGATGACATCCATACAATATGTTACAAGAAAACCTGTTGGGTAAGGTTTCATGACAAAGTGTTCTGTACTATATATATATATATATATATATATATATATATATATATATATATATATATATATATGCTGCATTCTATACAAATCTACATGCATTGTGACCAGGAAATCAAACCAGTACTAATAGTGAAAAGGGGACAGATATGATTGCATGCTGCTGATGGATGTGCTTAGTAACTAATGCCATGTAGCATCTGCTGTTGGAGACAATGATGCTGCAGCACCAGCTCAAATTTCTGCACAATCTAATCAGAACCGATTTACAGGTCTCTATCCTCTAACTACACATGCAAAAATGATATAGACTCATGTTCTTGGGCCATAATTCCTGCTGGACTGTTAAACGGTTACACTGACCACTGAGAATAAAAAAAATGCTGATGAATCAATGTCAGTAAATCACAATACTGTATTTTTTAAAATGTAACACCTATTTTTCACATTTGCTCACAAGCTTCAAATTATTACCAGAGGAAACTCTGGCAAAATCATGTTTGTTAATACTGAGACACTGGAGAAATGCCCATAAGGTTCTCTTTCCTCTGGGTCATGGTATAGGCCTATCTAAAAACATGGCTAAAACAAAGAAGAGGTCTACTTGGACTTGGATGAGTGATGAAGTATCTTCAAGTAACCTCAAACAAGTCCACTGCCTTTATTTTGTATCTCTAATGCATTTTTCTATCCTTTAACATTTTGTATCTAACTTGTATTTTTTTAAAGGCCTTGCCCTGCCCACTGGCAAAAAATGATTTTCATCTCACCTTATATAACTTGACTGTTGACTTCTTCCAGAGATTAACACTTTGTGGTGTCAAACTCCAAACATTGGACACCATCCCGCTCAGAGGGTCAAACATACAACTACCTAACTGGGCCTATAGATAGTTGGAGATGGATCCTGTGTTTATGCACTGCCGGACTAATGGAATATATCAGGACAGGATGTCAACACCCACATGTTGTGAGAGGATGTTTTTTCAAACAGGCTGCAGATAATAATATTCATCTCCAGTCTCACTGATTGAATAAGCGTTAGTAGACACACACAACAATTGCACCCTGAAGAAGTTAATTCACGCTCTGGTACCTGTGTTTGCACTGCCCTGAATCAATGCACAGTATTCTTTGTACATTTGTAAAATGTGATGTGCAAACCCGGCCCCGCTTTGACCCGCCGCAAAGCCTAAAATAGTCGGAAATGAGAACACTTCATTTTCAATGAACTGTCGACTCGGTCACAGTTTGTCCTTCTGACCTGACAAAATTGGAACATCCATTTGTGGTCTGCACACAGAGGAGCAGAGATGGGGTCAGTGACTTTACTAAGAGATGGGTGCGGTTGAACCACGCTTCATGCCCGGATCTGAAGATCCTGTAAGAGCTCACCGCGTGATCCGGGCACCCTGTTTCTGAATGATGATAGTCAGGGAGAAAAAAAAAAAAAAAAAACAGGAACCGTGTTGATAGTGACCGAGAGGGAGGGCCTCTACTCATTAGACAAGAAGACAAATCCATCTAGTCGATCCTCTGACGGCTTGATTTCTTGCAGCAATCAGCTTCTTCTTGATCTCATTATGATGCACTTTGCAGATTTTGCTCAGTAATTCGCAGCCGACTCGGAGGAGGCTGTCCTGATGAAGTGTCGGCAGAGGGAGGAGGAACCCAGAGAGAGGAAGGAAGCGAGGATCACGTCACGGAGACTCGGAGTGAGACGGACTGAATAGTGTTTAATGGACGATCCTTGATGCGGGCCGGGGACCGAGCTGGGGCCAATTTACGTCTGTTTGCGGCGCGTTGGACAACGATGATTTTGTTAACTTGCCGGGCGTGAAAAAAAGAAGGGGGGGTGACAAAGCTCTTCGCAGAGGAAACGGCAACACAGAAGCAGCAGCAGCAGCAGTAGCAGCAGCAGTAGCAGCAGCAGCAGATCTCATCTTTTTCAGGATCTCCTCTACAGCAGAGAAATGGAAATGTGTGTGTAGCCCCTCCGCCTCCTCCTCCTCATCCTCCTCCTCCGTTTGCCTGTTTACTGAAGGATTTGGAAACAGCCCGGTCGTGACAACTTGGAACTTAATGAGTGGAGGAGACGTTTAGTTCAAAATCCTCCACGGGACTTTTGGTTTCATTTTTTGAACGGCGGGGGAAAAAAACCGAGAAGCAGCGAGATCATCGGGAGAATTAACAGGTAGCCACCCATTATCAGACGCCGTGCCAGCCGCCGCAGGTCAGCCTGCTCGCTGTAAGATGGCTGGGCGATGCTGTGCGCATTCATGGCATCATTTTTGAACCGATGCATTTAGCTACATCCGCATTTTAGGAGCTGGGCGTTTAAAACGAGTTGTGGCCAAGGCCTTCGTGACTGTGCTGATCAGTGTGTAGCTCGCTAGTCTCTGAACCTCTAAATGCGGCAAACAGTGATATCAAATGTACCACTTCATTTTTGTTTCTCCCGGTGGCTCCGATGTGGCCGCTTGTGCTCACATCCGCGCACAGTCTCTGGCATTGCCATTTTCTAAACATGCCCTGCTTGTAGCCTGCCCTACGCTCTCCTCCAGCTGCAGATGTAGCCGTGCTAGTGTGGTTACACATCAGACGTGCATCCTAAGGGGTGGGGCCAGCCCCTCTTTGCATCTGTGAATGTCTTCTTCCGTGTGTTATAAAAGGTGCTCCCCAAAACTAGAACGGCCGCCACAGGCTTTTTTACCCTCTTCCCAAGTGGGGATGGTGTCAGCTACTGCAGGCCATGCACCTCACAGTCTCTCCTGCTCTATTCACTGAGTTCAGCTGTAAAAAAAAAAAAAAAAGAAAGAAAAGAAAAAAAATTATGTATCTAAGCATCTGGCTTGATCCATCCTGTCCTGATCTCCATCATCTCTTCATTTCTTTCTTCCTCATTGGCTAATTGTGCAGCTGTGCCAGGAGACTGAGACCCACGACGGAAGCCCCTTTTGGCTTCCATCAGTGCCGTGTGATCCATCTGGTCGCAGGTCCCTCCAGGGAACCATACTGTAGCTAATTGCCCCCCCCCAACCCCCCCTTGCGCTGCATACTGTATGCATGATGGGAGTGTTATCAGGAATTTGAATTGTTCCTCAAATGCAAATGCGGGCTCGCTGTTTGGGGGAATATTTGAATGTGTAACTGTGCTCCTCTGTCAGGAACATGAAAAACTGCTTCCTGCTAGCAGCATGATGTGACATAAACCGTGTGATCCCACAAGACAAGAACACATCCACATTGTGTAGTAATGTAGGAAATTAGAGTCTCATTCCATTCTCGAATACATTTCCCTGTTACAGTAACCGGTGCCTCGGATGAAGGATGACTGTATCCAGTATTAGTAGGAAGTTTGGCGGACCTGTATGTGCACAGCTTTAAAGGGAGCGTTCACTCACTATCTGCTGCCTGGTGGAGATGCCGGCTGCTCGATAGCAGCTTAGTCATTACAGATAATTCTCCTCAGTTAAACCAGGCGGGGTTTCACAGTCATAAACAGATTACAAGTATTTTTCTCACTGAGGGTTTAGTAAACATTAGAGATTAAAATGTGTGGTTTTATTTCATTATTTATTTCCCTAAATTGGGGTTAAGCTGCATTTTAAGTGAATTATTTCACCTAATTGTTTCATCTTTTAAGAAAGTGGACCCCTGGTTTAAAGGATTATAAAATCGTGACGCTGTTCTAACCACAGTGGGTGTGAGTAATATACATAGGAAGTCATTTCCTTTTCATTTGGGATGTTGGTCTATGTAAATCGCAGTGTGATATTTAAAGTTGTGCCCCAACCGACAGGTCACAGCTCCGACACATTGAAAATGAGTGAGCTGGAGCAGCTTCGTCAGGAGGCCGAGCAGCTTCGGAACCAGATAAGAGTGAGTTGACCGTTTTTGTGTTTAAAATTTTCATGTTATTTTGATACTGACATGCTCTCTAACTCGTGGTGTTGTGTCACTCTCTATGACTTCACATTCATTAGGATGCCAGGAAAGCATGTGGAGACTCAACCCTGACACAGGTAAGAGCCTCAACATGCCAAAGATAAATAGCTGACAAAATTGTAAGATGAAAAAGCATTGTTGGGATTACTGATGACCATCTATAGAGGGTATGCACATGATGTGACAGTTAGAGAAGTTCCAGTGGTTACCGTCGAGCATGGAGATTAGCCACATTAGTTTGAATCATAGGCTTTAATACCATCTAAACTGTAAAACTAAATAAAAAAAGATGAAGTGCTGTTGTGTAATTGACTGTACCAACAGATCTGAAAAGCAGTCGGAGATATATTTTTACAGGCTCCTGAAAGCCAAAGAAAAGAGAAGTAAATGGATCACTACATTAGGAAGAAACAACTGGAATCCAGGCACAGAAACCTGGTGTTATGGTTCACATTTTGTGTCAGGTGATATTAATTTATACTGTATTTTTTGATGAAGTCATACCTTAACTTACTTCTTAAGTCAAGTTCTGGAGGGCTGTCAGATAAGTTTGTCCATGCTGTTGTTTTAACGTAGTTACAGCCGACAGTAACTATTTCACTTCCAACAATAAATAGCAATAAAACAAATGGAATATTTGCAATCACTCCTTGTCAACATTTTAACATCCGGTCGGATGCTACAGTATTATATGGCTTACTTTACTTCTCAGTAAAGCTCTTACCATTATCATCTTTTATTTAGCTACATTTGTCATAATTGAAATGACCTAAAGCTAACTGAAACTGAGGCTAACCCACTTTCCCAAATCCATACTTGTTTGTATGGATCATTGTGGAGTCCAGTTGTCCATAATTTGATCTGAAGTTTTAAACACATCCTGAACTTCTAGTTTTTAGCACATGATTTGGGCACAAGATATAAGTTTAAAAATTACTTAAATTAACTTTCCTTTGGTTAACCTTCTTTACCAACTTTAGATAACTGCTGGTCTGGATCCTGTTGGGCGGATTCAGATGCGGACAAGACGCACCCTCCGTGGCCATCTTGCCAAGATCTATGCCATGCACTGGGGTACAGACTCACGGTGAGTCTACATTATTTCCTTTTAATGACCTAACCAGAGAAGTAGCCACATTGAAGGTGAAGACTTGGAACTGGTCATGCTTTGATAGGATAACTCCAGATAAGGTTGAGAATCAGAATAAGTCTTATTGGCCAAGTATGTGTGCACATACAAGGAATTTGACTCATAAGTATAAAAAATAAATCTTGAACCATCTGCACAACATAAGTTAGACTTTAAGAAATAATAAAAATAAAGGATAAGAACAAACATATACATCGATCCAAGAGTTTGTGCCATAACTACAGTGAGAAGAAACTGTCTTTGTGGTGAGTGGTTTTGGCGTACAGTGCTCTGTAATGTTGACCTGAGGGGAGGAGTCTAAACAGGTTGTGTCTGGAATGTTAGGGGTCTGTGAAGATTGTACTGGCCTGACCCCGGACCGGTACAGGTCCTGGATGGAGGGAAGGTCTGTGACTGCAGTCTGTGCCTGTCCTGTCTGGTGGCAGATCCAAACCAGACCCTGATGGACGTGGTCAGGACAGACTGAATTATTGCCTGTAGAAGATGATCAGCAGGGGCAAGTTGACCTTTCTGACCTGACGAGAGTCGTATGGGAGAGTCGTATTCAGTCCACTGAAGGTCCTGTGAGATTGTGGACCCCAGGAACCTGAATGTGTCTACTGTAGGGACTGTTCTGTTGAGGACTGTGAGAGGAGGTGTTGATGGGGTCTCTTCCTGAAGTCCACTGTCATTTCCATGGTCTTGAGCGTGTTTAGCTCCAGGTGGTTCTGACTGCACCAGAGGACCAACTGTTCCAATTCCCCTCTGTATGCAGATTTGGGCTGTCCTGGATGAGTCCAATGATGGTGGTGTCATCTGCAAACTTCAGGAGTTTCACAGAAGGTTCCCCAGAGGGGCAGTTATTAGTGTAAAGGGAAAAGAACAGAGGGGTGAGAACACAACCCTGGGGAGCGCCAATGGTGAGAGTCCAGGTGCTGGATGTGATGCTTTGCAGTCTCCTGTTAGTCAGCAAATTGGTGATCCACTGATATTTGGAGTGACTGACAATTCGTGGTGGAGAAACTCCAGGACGATGGTGTTGAAAGCTAAGCCGAAGTCCACAAAAAGGACCCAGGTGTAGGTCCTAATGTATTAAAGTTCATTTGCTTTATGGTGGGGGTACATGAAGAGTCGTTAAACTAATGTTGGATCACCCACTTTTCTAAAGGGAGAAATAACATTATTTCTGACTGTAATCTTTTTTTTTTTAATGTCTCAGTCACTTCAATATGGACTGTAAATTTGGGATTGACATGCCCCTTAAGAAAGAAATGAAAATATTGGTGATAATTTTTAATCTTGCACCATCATCACTGACATTTGTCAGCACTCATTAGCAAATGTTAGCATGCTAACACACTAAACAAAGAGGGTGGACACAATATGTAATATGACTGCTGACATCAAGATGTCATAATGAGCCTGTTAGCGTTTAGCTGAGAGCACCACTTTATCTGTGCATGTATCATTTGCTGACCCATTGTTGTCCTTGGGATTTGAACAGTTTCATCAACTTACATCATTGCATTGTGTGGATATGTACTTTGTGCAGCTAAAACCACAGATCTTCACCTTGGAGTCATAGATATCACCTTCTCAGAGCGCCAAAACATGTCCTCGACTGGTAGGAGGAGGTTCATAAGTACTGAGTGCAGCTGTGGTGCTTCAATATGTTGCATATATATTAGGGAAAAACTAAAGATTTCAGAATTTTCTCTGCAGGCTTTTGGTTAGCGCCTCTCAAGATGGAAAACTGATCGTCTGGGACAGCTACACTACTAACAAGGTAAAGAAAAAGTAAATCCGCTGAATAACTGATCTGACCTGCAAGTGAAAGTAAAGTAAAAACTTGTTGAGGTGATCATCACTGCTTCCTTTGCTAGGGCTGATTGGGATATTTGCATTAGATTTCCAATGTTAAAACGTGCACAAGTTTTAGTCCCTTTTCAAATTTTTGCAATTGGCTTCATCCTGTTCCTTCCAAATATCTGTCTCCTTTTAGATACACGCCATCCCTCTGCGCTCCTCCTGGGTAATGACCTGTGCATATGCCCCCTCTGGGAACTATGTGGCCTGTGGAGGCCTGGACAACATCTGCTCCATCTACTGCTTGAAGACACGTGAAGGCAACGTCAGGGTCAGCAGGGAACTACCCGGACACACAGGTGAGAGAATATCTTTCTCGCTCTCAGCCACGTCCATTTATGTTAAACTCTTCCTGTGAGTCTAACTGATGAGACGTTTCAAACTAGCGTGCACTAGTCCCCTGCCTCGTGGGAAAGCTGTGCTCCCAAACCTCTAAACAATGAAGATTTCATTAACATGGTTAATTAATCGCAGGCAGTCTTAATGAGCTGAGACATCAGCTCCTGTCTGTGAGACGGTGAAGCTGCTGTATGTTACTAGCTTTAACAGTGCGGTGTTGTAGTTTGATAGCATCATGCCAGTAATGGGCAGATTGTATATGTGACTGTAGAGGTTCAGAGATTTATATTCAGCAAAGTCAGGACATTTTAATTTGTTGTCCACAAAATTAAAAATTCTTCACTAACCAAAGAGCACCTTCCCCAGCCACATACTTTAAATCAAAATGATGTAACATATACCCCTTAATCACAGGAATCAAGATGACAGAGGCTACAAGTTAGATGTAGTTGTTGATCAGCGACTGCCTTTTACATTTGTTGACAATATCCCTTCAGCCTGATTCCAGTTTAACTGGATTTTAAACAAAATTGCCTGATAACATATAGATGTATTTACATGCCCCAAAACATCAATCAGAACAGAACTGTTTGGACATAATGGATCACAGAACATTTTTTTTGTCTCTCACAGCCTTACTTGCAACAAATTCTTCCAGTAGAAAAACCAGGTTATCAGGCTCCAGTATTTTCCCAATGAACCGATTTTACACCACAGTTCTCAAATACACGATACCAGGCTGTGGTTACATGAGGCCATTTGGTTTAGATGTGATTGGAACATAGTGTCCAGGTTAACGTATCCAGTCACTTTCACATCAATAATGAGTGCGTTCAACTTGTGTTGCTCCTACCCTGGCCCTAATTTATCGGTGGCTTTACATTACTGGGGCCAAATGCAGCCCCAGGAAAATTAATATAAATAACTTAAACCCTGACTTTTATCAAAGCACAACTGAACTGAAAGAAAGGGTTTGATAGGTTGTAGTAGAGCCACAAATGCAACATATACATGTGGAAACTAATTGATGGCTTTAAGGAGATTTGGCCCATTAACTAAACACAAGAATTATATAATGGCTTATAAAGTTAGATTTAAACTCAAACCTCTGTACTTTCAGGTTACCTGTCATGTTGCCGTTTCATTGACGACAATCAAATCATCACGAGTTCAGGAGACACCACGTGGTGAGTCGCACACATCAAAATACAAAACAAACAAAAAAAAAAACATGCAGCATGTGCTCCTGAGCTGATCTTCAACTATCTCTGCGCTCCTTGCCCCAGTGCACTGTGGGACATTGAGACGAGCCAGCAGACCACGGTTTTCTCTGGCCACAGCGGCGATGTCATGAGTCTGTCCCTGTCGCCCGACCTCCGCACCTTCGTGTCGGGAGCCTGCGATGCTTCGGTCAAACTGTGGGACATCAGGGACAGCATGTGCCGGCAGACCTTCACAGGCCACGAGTCGGACATCAACGCCATCTGTGTGAGTTCCTAATTGTGTACCAGTTGTGTATCAATAGGGAACGTAAAACAAATGATAGAAGAAGAACAACAACAAAAATTTGGATTTTATTGACATACTTGAGACTTTAGACATTTATTCACCATCAAATTCTGAATATTTGTCACTCCCGTCAGCACCGGATGATCTAAAGGAACAGTCTAACAGTACAGCTGCAGGATTTGTCTTGATGACGTTACATAATGTCTCTTCTCCAGCTTTGGGAGGGATTTAAACTGGGAGCATACTGCAGGTTTAACAAGATTATCAATTAACACCATATCTGAACACTGTGAACATTAAGACCCCGACCATCTCTTGTCCGGAGGAAACAGCATATGGGATATCTGACAGTGTGGCAGGTGGACAGTTCCTCTAATAAACCATGTCTCAACCTGATCAGATTCAACACAATGGAAGAGAACACAAAACTAGTTTTCTGTCATATTAGGACATGAAGGAAATAATGGAACAGAATCTCTTTCTTGTAATGTGTTTGTATGTGTATAGGCACTGTTATTAGGTATCGTGTTATGGTTGTTTTTTTGTTTTTTTAAAAGGGCATTCACTTCCTGCTTACTTCCTGCACTTATCTGTCTTCCTTTGTGCCTCCTCAGTTCTTTCCCAATGGCAGCGCCTTCGCCACAGGCTCCGACGACGCCACCTGCAGGCTGTTCGACCTGCGTGCAGACCAGGAGCTCAGCCTCTACTGCCACGACAACATCATCTGTGGCATCACCTCTGTGGCTTTCTCCCGCTCCGGCCGCCTGCTGCTGGCCGGTTACGATGACTTTAACTGTAACATCTGGGACGCCATGAAGGGAGACAGAGCAGGTGGGCAGAACAGGCTTGCAAATATCTATGTTGTACCTGCGATCATTATGGCTGTAGCACAACAATATTAATGTCCAAATTTTCCATTCGCAGTAATGAGACGGTTTCATTATATGGGTTTTTATTTTGAGGACAAAGCGCTGCCATGTGACTCTGACACTGTGTTCTGTGTAGTTTAAAAAAAAAAAAGGTTCAGAGCAATCTGCAGAGCAAAACATTTCACAGTAACAAAGTCACCTTTTGTTTTTCCTCGTCCCTCCCGTAGGAGTCCTGGCCGGCCATGACAATCGTGTGAGCTGCCTGGGTGTGACGGATGACGGCATGGCAGTGTGCACTGGGTCCTGGGACAGCTTCCTTAAGATCTGGAACTGAGCCATGCACATAAACAGCAAACACACATACACACATACACACATACACACACAAACAAACACACACACACACACAAACACACACACACACACACAGCTCCTATCTTGGGGCACAGTTTGCACCCTGTATTCACACTGTATGTAAGATTCAACAGACAAACATTGTACTGTACATAATATATATGACTTAGGTATGAATTTACACACGCAAACAGAAACACTGTATGCAGGACGAGATGACACATGCCCACATGACCTGCAGCTGATTTAAGTGCACAGCAGCAAGACTACAGCAACCCCCCCCCCCACCACCACCTCCCACCCCGCACCGCACCACAAACACACACAGAGTCTGTAAAATGTGACCAAATACAGCTCAGTGTCCAGCTACTCAAATAAAAACACACATACCACTGTAACCTGAAGCCTTTTAACACATGCATTCAGTTCACACACAGACGCACACCTTTTTCCTGAGAGACACTGCTCCTCAAGTTAAGCGGAGGAGAAGACGTCATTGGACAATTCTGTCTTTGTTTACAATGTCCAAAATGCACTTCAGACTAATTTTTCTGTTTTTGTCTCAGTGCTGTAAGCATCTCAGCAAAAGGTGATGTGAAAGAAGACTCACACTGAAACAAATCACATCACTCACAGACAGGATGGACCCGTGATCGACAGAGTCCTAGGAAAATCTTGATTCCTTCATCTGGACATAACGTAGTCATGGTTTTTATAGTTAAGAACCCCCATATTCAGTTTAAAGCTTTAGTTTTTTTGTTGTGCTTATTATTATTTTGTTTTGTTTTTTTACACTTCTTTTCTTCACATTCTCCCCGTGTGCCTCAGATACACTTATTAATAGAGAATACTGATACAATTAAATGAACTCAAAACAATCTGAGATAAAGATAAGAAATTAAAGCATTATAAGACACATCTCAGTGGGCAGGAGCCAGTATTCATACTTTGACTTCGTCACTGTATTATCTGGTCATTACTATGGTATAATTGTACATATTATTAATAAATAATAGACTCTCCTGCCAGTTATTGTGGTTCCTTTCTTAAGGTGGTGTTCCTAGGATAACGTATGGATGCAGTCAGTCACTGGAATCAATCAATCAGTCAATAAAATCAAGCATGTATCGTCTGGTATTTTCACTAAATATAAAATATATCATGGGTATAGTTTCTTGGTTACATTTTAGCACACATTCATCATTGAATTTTAAGCAATTCATTTTTTAAAAGATACATTTTAGTTGTTTAAGAATAACTTCACTACATCTATCAAGACTGGCATGCTTTGGCAAAAACTGCTCAAAATAACTTGCATAAAATACCAAATATAAGTTCGTTTTTGATCTAAACAGGCTACTTGGATGGTTTTAACCCAATATAACCATCAACATTGTCTGTTTGATCACATGTGTGGTAAGAACCTGAACACTTATGATCTTAAATATTATGATAATGTGTAATTTAGTATCTTCATAAATATATTATTGATCACTGACAATAGAATCACATGGTTCAGGTAGGGAATGTAAGTGAAATTGATGTTTTCGTCTTCAGCCACAAGGGGGTGCTGCAACTCACTCTTCATCTCTGACTCAGTGACGATGAAGCGATTTGTCTCCAAAAACGACATGAATAAATGACATAAATATAATCATAAATATAAAAATTAGTTTTCTGTGTAATAGTTTAGTAGTAAAAGTGATCAAGTGACAGGGACAAGTTCCAGAGGAGGATACTGGCACCATGATGTGGTTTAACACTGAAGTACATTTTTACTTCGTCCACTGCCATAGGGATTATTAAGTATGACAGTTATTACTTTGGAGAGTCACTAATAATCACTCTAGTGATAATAGCTTAAGAGATGGAATTAAAATACAATGTCATAAACAGCTTTCACGGTACAAAGAAAGACAGTTGATTCAGACTAAGTGAGATCAAGGTATTTTATTTTTCAAACAATCTGTAGTAAGACATGAATTCATTCAACACAATCTCTTGAAAGTTTAAAGTTTATCAGTCTATGAAATACAATCTGGAGTTAACCTCTCACAAGTAACACAGACGCGCGCACACTATAACATTGCAAAGATGTTAACGTCTTTAAAAAAAAAAAAAAAAGTCATTGAAAAAGAATATTAGATATCGTAGTTCTGTCAAAGATCCATGTCATCTTAGAGCTCCCCAAAGTTTGATCTGCCACACTCTCAGCTACAGCTGCTAATCCATTCGTAGTGATTAGAAATACAAGCTATGAGAGAAGAATGCCTGGTCAGAATATTATCTATCATCAGTCTATAGATACTTTAGAGTTTGTGAAGGCAGTTTCTGGGATGGTACTAATATAACAAGCAACAGGTGATTGTGTTGAACCAACAGAGAAAAGCAACTCTTTCTTGTGATCACAAACGAAATAAAAGGTACAGAAAGATTCACACACAAATCCGCCTACATGTAGTCTGCCAAAGGCCACTGAAGATTCACTACCTGCAAGTCACAATGAGATGGACAGTCAGGGTTTTGATTTGTTTAAATGCATGTATTGCTTATAATAAAACACCATCTCTCAGGATAATGCTCCAAAACTACAACTCAGCAGCGCCAACTTCTGGTGACCAGTTTTCATCTTGGCTGTTCAGAGCTGACTTGCTGACATGAATTCAGCGACCAATCTGGAGTGAAACTGATGCAAATTTCCCGAAACCTGTGTGAGTTGTGAGATTCAGCTCTTTTGAAGGCCCCGTGGCACCAAACGAAACGCTCTCACATCTTAAGGTGCTTTTAGGGAAATTGACAAGTGCTCTTCTGTGTTTCAAACTGCAGCGCATTATAGAAATGAATGCAGCGTAAAATAAAACAAGCTTAATATTTTTAACCTGACTTACTAAAACATATAGTGAGCCTTAAGAGTTTTTACTTAATATAACTGCAATGCTTGGAGAAGTGCAGTTATGATAATGACATAAATGATTACATGGCTTTTGTTTTCTTCAACATTTTTTTTTTTTTTGTAAAGGCAGCGTAATTTGTTAATTTAATTTTACAGTGTTTAGTTGTATACTACCTGTGTACTGTTTGTGCATTGTACATTTTATTTAATTAAACTGCAAAGCAACTAGAAGGTGGACTAAGACTTTTTTAAAAATAGTAAGACAATACTGGATTGGACTCATAGGTTGAGATTCATAACTGATTCATTGCGTTTCATATTCATTATTTTGTCAAAATGTTTTCTTAGCAATGTGCAATATGGTGACTGTAATGTATTTAGCCAAAGAAATACAGCATTAGTTTAAGATGGTTTGAAACCAACCATTTAAAGAAATGCTGCACAAGTTTGACAGTGACAAACAGTTAATCACATTTTTTGTCATCATCAATTAAAATGTTACGATTGTTACAGCTGCCCTAATCACAAAAAGGAATTTATCAGACTAGGCACAGGTCCAGAGGCAGCAATACCCCCCCAACACCTGTAAACAGGCATTGATGTGTATTATTATACATGTTGTCAACAACTAATTATTGACTCAGGCTCCATATTTTTAACTACATACTTAATAAATGCGCTTTTCACTTGCTAAAGGCTGCCTGTTTTTGTACATTTCCAAAGCCCAGAGCTCCACAACGAGGACCATTAGGCCCGTTACATCTGCACCGCAACGCCCTCATGATGATCCCCGTCATCACCTGAGAATATTAACAGCCTGTCAACTCCATGTAGGCAATTAACACCAGAGGCCAGATCCAACACCAATCTGTGAGTCACCACAATTGTGTGAATCACAGCCACATCTGACTCTTCTGGTCACAAGAGGACAGACTTCTATCTCTGTCTAGATAACGCAACAGAGGCTCTGCAGCATCCGTCCACATACACACAGCTGACTACTCGCTTAACTAGACCTTAGACTGGTTTCACGCTGACGACTTTAACGACTGATCAAATGAAGAAGAAAAAAATCCATCTCTGTTACACTCAATTATAGCTTTGATCTCTGCCTTAAAATACATTGTGCTTAGATTAATAGAGTGGAACACGTTATATATAAATACAAATCTGTCATGTAGATGTACATTCACTTTTATTTCTCAATATAGACTAATTTACATGATTTATAAAATAGGCTTCTCAGAATATATCAAGCTACTCTCCACACTACGAGATTACACAGTCAACACCATTAAGAATTATTTCGTCTTTGCAGCATCAACCTACATTTTCTGAGTGCACATCATACAGTGAGTTTAATTTGATTTGCAAACAACAACTAAGTTTTCTCTACAAACATGTTCATGGCTTTTCTCTATGCTGGCTCCCACTGTGAGTAGATAGTGTTATACATTACACTGGATTCATTACACAACTTTTTTATTATTGCAACTTTCAGAATGGATTATCATCTGTTTATCATTTTAAGTTTTTACATGTGGTGCCAAACAAGCATAACAAGTCCATCTAAGGGATATTCTGGATTTGACTTAAGTGCACTTAACTGGCACATAACACTAATCATAACGAGGGAGCGAATATATTTGTGCCTCTTCTTCATGTGATTTCAAGTAAGAGACAAGTGGGGGTAGGGCACTCACAACCCTTCCTAAACTCTCTCACCTTCCCAACTCCAAGGCACTGCTTAAACTGTAAACATGGCAGATTGATAAAAAAAAAAACTATTTTGATGATAAAAAGCATGGGTGCCAGAGCGCCTGGTGGATTGTAATTGAGAAATTTGAAATGTGGTTCATGGCACGTAAAATATATTTAAGAATAAAAACACATTCACTTAAGGGGCAAACAACTTTGATACAGTACTGTATCATCTATTTCAATGGCTTACATGCACACCAAAGTATCTTCTTCAGATATATTTGTATGTTTACTGACATGAAAGTGCTTTCTATCCCCGTTTACAAGTCGTTTTATAATATCCCCATTTAGTTAACCATCTATCTGTATACCTTTTGATTAAACACTCTCAGCCCTGAACGTATGCTTCATTCTTGAAAGCTTTCTTTTTGATAAAATATATCCTCATCTTGAAGGGTGAGCTTAAGCAGACCATCCACTAATCACTAACCAAGATTCCTTTCCAAAGAATTTTCATTGCCAGCAATCTTAAAGTGACTTCAAAACATTCACCTGTACAGAGGAAAGTGCTGCTGCGACTCACTGAGCAAAACTTTTCATTCGTCAAGCTACTTCCTGCTTCACCCTCATACTTTACTGTATTGTCTGGTGTAAGAGCACACAATATCTCACTTATGCAGCAAAGTACACAGTTAATTTCCGTGTGCACTAGTGAAAAAAAAGAAAAAAACAAAAAACAAAAAAACAAAAAAGCAGCACAAAAAAAAATATTATTCACTTTTTGGATCTCTATACTGATAGGAACCTTGGTTAGTGATTAGCAGGAATAGTTTCTTCTTCACTATCTATAGTCGCCATTTTACTCTCTTCTTACTTTGGCCTTGAACCATACCCCTGTTGCAAAATATAGTGTGAACTTTGGCAGAATGTATAGATATAAAATATATTAAGTCTCGTGAGTTCCAGCCGTGTTTTCCAAAGTGCCTGATGAGTTGGAGTCCTCTGTGGCGGCAGAGTCCCCACACATTAAATCTTTCTACTGGCCCAAGACAAATATGAACTATACCACACAGAGAGCTGTTCTACTGCAATTCTCTGGACAAACACGTCTCACAAGAAGATCCACGCTAACAAAATCATCTAAGAACTAAAATATAATACAGTAGAGTAGATCACTGTGGGAGGAGGCTAACACAGCCTCCTCCCACATTTCTCAAACAACGTCCTCCTTTAGTGACAAACCTCCTGTCCCATCTCTCCTCTCCAGAGTTGTCATCTTACTTGGTAACTACTAGCTAAATACACAAACTCCCCCTGTCAAAGACTTCACAAGAAGAGTATATATTGCAATATAATGGCAATATAATTACAGTAAAATTAAGAATACCAGTAGGCTAATACCAATACAGAATCACTACATATAAATATCAAATTTGTGTATTTCATAAAACAAAAAGTTTAGATACAAGCCTGATGAGACAAATAATTAATGGTTTTACCTTAACTGGAAAAAAGGCAAAGCGCGGAATTTCACATAATGAGACTTTAGAATAGTTTTATTATTTATTTTTGATCTGAAATTGTCTTTGCTTTTCAAGAATTCAAGGCTTAGTTGCTGTGATTAAGAGTTGCAACTTAATTAGAAAAAGAAAGGAAAAGCAGGACTTCTGGTTACTGTCTACTGTTGATAACTGAAAAGATTTAAACAAGCCGCTTTGCCCTGATCTTGAATGTCCCTTTGTAATTAATGTGTGTGCTAAATCCTCCCTTGAAGCCTCCCTGAAACTGTAGGGGCCCTAAAACATTGGGGACCACAGGCCACTGTACATGGGCATTCCAGCATTATATTTATCTGATGTCCGTGTGAACGACGGCTGAATGATTCATTTCTAAGAGTCAGGCGCTATCTATTTACAGCTTCATTTTGACATACAGTATAGATAAATAATGCCTTCCTCAAAATGTACTGTGGAACCATCAAGGAATGTTAACATACTTCACAATAAGGAACTAAATAGTTACGACTGAACACAGGTCCACCAAGTAAATTAAATCAAGACAAGAATATATACAGTACAAATTAATAGATGGTATTAACATTTGAAGCTCTTCAGAAATCTTTCTTGATTCCAGGGATAATGTTTTCAGGGGGCCTCAGTAGAAACTGCATTTTAAGGAGTGTAGGCCTGGAATGGATTTAGAGATTGTTGGTGCATGTGGGTATTTGTCTGTGAGACTATATGTTTGTGTGTGTTTGTCTTTGGAGCATGAGTGCTTGAGTGTAAGCAGGCTAGAGATTAAGAGAAAGAGAAGTTCACATTTGTGTGCATGCGTTAGCAAGAATTTCAGATGCACTTCCTTCTATGAGCCCTGCTGGGTTCCACACACTGACCAGAGCATCTGCTCCTTCACCAGTTCATGATGCAGTTTCTGTTCAAGGTCATGAAGTACACCTGGCTGCTGCCTCCAGACCGCACTGAGGCAAAGAACACCTGAGGAACAGCAGAGGCACACAGGACAAGCATATCAGAAAAACACTGTATGATGATGTCAACTTACATTAACTGGCTACATGGAGAACCCGTCATAAAAAGATACAGTGGAGACAAAGCTTGTGTAACATTTCTGGTCCATGTACTACATCCAGTATCTTATTAGCTTAGCTTAAGGTAATCAACACTGCTCTTCACATGTATGGAAGCTGTAACCCCACTGTTTCGTCTGGTTTTTATATAACTGTTGTCCTTGTCCACTTGCTTTTGTACTCTGTAATTGTTCAGCACACTGAGCACTATTTCAGGAATGAGTTACATAAATAAAGTTATCATCTGGTGGCTGAATAACTTAGCTTGTTATATCCTGGGACCAGTTCTTGCTGAAGGCAGTGACAATCTGAGGTCTGGTCATCAGTGAAGTTGCCAGGCAACCAATGGAGACATGCTACTCCTTGTAAAACCACAACTTTCCCTTTTTATCCTTTGGTTCTCTGCTGATTAAACAAATGGGCTAACCAGCTGTAGAATCTAGTTTCATATTTAGCGTACAGCCAGAAGACTAATATTGATTTTCTTCAGTTGTTGATAAAAAGGCTTCTATTGGTGACCTTAGAGTTATTGTTCTTAAGTTTTCATGCAAGTGTTTCTGTCTCTTACCTTGTCATTTCTCTCACAAAGGAACTTCAGCCTCTGAGCCCTTTTGTGCATGAAGACACCGTCCAGGTGGCCAGTCTCCACTGATCGGATCTCAATGGCCTTTTCTCCCCATCCCATGATCTGATTTGAGCAGATATGAGCTGCAGAGCAACGTGTTAACATTAATAGAGGCCGAGCTACTTAAGAGTTGAACACATGAGACATCCATTTTTATCCAAGTGCACACTGCTGGGTTCGTCTCATACCAACAGAAGTGGGCATCTCGCCCCACTGCAGGACGACATCCTTGATGATGCGTCCATAGGTGTTGACATAGACGCCCTCATCCTCGTAGCACAGCAGCATCTCCATGCCATCTGAGCTGGGCAGGAACACAATCGCATGTGGGGTCACATGGCTCTGGATCTGTGAGAGTCAAACGGGGGGGGGGGGTTAATTCATCTTGTTTAATATCTCCCAAACACTGCTATCTGACAGTTGCCCCACTTACATGAACAGGGATGTAAATGTCATAATTGTTTCCAGAGTCCACGTCAATAGCGTGGAAGCCAGCACATGAACCATAGATAACCTTCAACCTCTGACCTTCCTCCACTGTCAGGTCCACAAGGACGGGCCTGTGTGGCAGGTCCGCAAAAGACTAGTGTAAAGGGGCACAGGGGAAGAGAAAGGAGAGTGAGTAGACGATAAACTTGAATGCTCTTGATGTAGACTGATCCCATATAACTGACCCCGCTCATAGGAAAAGGGAGACTTACCTTGAAGGCCATGAATTTATGATAGGGTTTGGGCGCCCAAGCATAAACTTCCACCGCATTCTTCAAAGCAATCACCAGGAACTTTATCCTCTCATATTTCACTACACAGAACAACCACAAAGGCCATCTGGTATTAGACACTAGTGATCAATAATTCACTATGCCAAATGCATTCATCAGAATTTGTATGGAGTGGAATAGACAGCAGCAATAAATAGCGACTATCTGTCACTCACCGACTTTGTAGTGTACACAACCCTCCATTTCCCCCACAGTGGTCCAGCCTTGCTTCTTTTCCACCTCAGGGTCATTGTGGAGTATTTTATTCCTCAGCCACGCCAGATAGTAAACACGCACTTTGTTTTTCTTGCCTTGAGAGACAAATGAGGAGACATACAATATTACCAGATCTTACTACATCTGACGAAAATATCAACAATATTGTTTTCATCTATATTAACTCTACCATACTGTATCCTGCCAAGTTAAAAATACGAAATGAAATTATTGCTTTGAAAATATCCGCCCAATTTGGCTTCCAATATCTGGGATCCCTTTACAGAGAGTCATCTTATGCCAAAAAGCACAGTCAGCCTTAACCAACTGTAGTGAGAGCAGACTGGCAGTGAGCCACAGTTCTGACCTGATATGGTGATGAGCAGGTTGAGGCCTTCCAGGACGTCCATCTGTTGGAATCTGCGGGAGTTGATGAGGGGGTAAACCTTGCCCTGACCACTACGGTCCAGAAGCTTCAAACCGTTCTCTGTGCCTACCAACAGGTTCACACCTGGGGACACACACATGCAAGAATAAACAGATATTTTTTTGAATAGAATAATTGAAATTTCTGTCTCTCTACAAGTCACAGCTAAAAACAGTTCTGCAGGACACCTGTGTTGTAACTCTCTTGTCTACCGTGCTTATATTTCCCATTGCAATTGCAGATTGAGTTTGTCAAATACAAATAAAACTGTGCTGAAAATGTTTTCCTTTTGTACATAAAAAGAGTCATCACATGGCACACTACTACTCTCATTCACTCTCTCAAATTCTTAATGTCACAGTGACGGAATTAAAAGTGCAACACCAGCACACATTTAATTTCTTAGTTAAATGTTTTCAGTTTCAATCATGTTTGCCACCAGTGTGCTTGAAAAAGCTAGAGATAAAAAGTTAAAAAACTAACTAACTAATAGATGTGCAGCACATCCAATAATCCAACTGACCATATTTCCAAATGTATATATAGCATAATTAATTAATAATTAATGATCAGTGAGCTGAAGCTAACCATCCACCTTAATCATTTTTAGCACTGAACTTGTTCTCACCCCAGAGTGCAGCACACAGGATCTCTGAGTTGAACCTCTTCTTGTACTTGCGGATCTCAGGTGTGTCATTGGGGGGCCGTGTGTTGGTGGGATTGACATTCACCATGGATCCTTTCCTGACCTCCATCTTCAGCTGCTCAAACCTGGAGCCTATACGAAGAGGCACCAAGGGGAAGGTATTAATTATAGGGTTGTCAAATTTAACATGTTAACATGGATTAATCCATCATCATGATTTATCTCATTCAAATTTTTAACGCAATTAACCCATATGCAGCAGAGTGACTCTGAATGTCTCCGGCAACGCTTTTCAGACAGTTTGTCCCAGTAGAGTTAATGCTGTACATGTTCAAATGTGCAGTTGATCCAGGGGTTTTCTCTTTACCAAAGCACTTCCACTTTACAATACCGCATTAACTTGGTGCATACATTAGTCTGGGATTATGCTAGCATTTCAGCTTGAGGCAAATCGAGATAAAGACAAGCTGGCAATGCTGACTTTAAATATCTGGCCACTCCTGCAACCACTGTTCACTGTGAGACTGTTGTTAAAAAAGAAGCAGTCAGCTCTCCTCTCGGACAATGTCAACAAGTTAGCTCATCTTAGCTGCTCAAAGAGGAGGAACAAGGCCACATTAATGTGAAGAAATGTTGGTTTAAAAAAGGAGACAAAAAGTTGCTTCACGTTGTTTTGTTGAAACAGTCATATTTCCTTCTTTCTTGAGTCTGTTTGCCCAAGCAAAATGAAACGCGATTGATATAGATTAAAAATGAATGAAATTTAATTGTGATTAATCAAAATTAATCCACAGCAACCCTGTGATTAATCTTATTAAAATTTTTAATCATTTGACAGCTAATTAATTCAACAGGTTCCACCAAGACAAGTTATAGTTTGTTGCTTTTAATTATATTCTGTTAATAAGGGGCATTGTCCTAAAACCTATGTTGTAATAGCACCAAAAGTAGTCAATACTTTTGATTTCAGGTGTAGCTTCCTCGTTACTAGAATTGCAAGGAGAGGCTACTGGACATTTGCAAAGCTTCTGACTTACCGCTGATGGACATGTTATCCTCTGTACCTCCTGGTGACTGGTACATTCCCAGATCAACAAAGGTGGTAAAGGAAGACTTGCCAGATGCTTTAACCAAACCTCTGGACTGATACTGAAGGAGCAGAGAGAGTAGATGAGTTAGACAGTGCTTGAGCAAACATCGTGTCTATGGAGATTTTATATTGTATAACTAAACATTAAAGATTGATTTTGTGACATCAAGACCATTATAGGATGATGATAGTGCACTAACAAACTGAAGTGACTATCTGATCTGTTATGGGTGGCCCTTCAAGGCTCAAATGATGGCGAAATGGAACACATAAAAATAAACTAGGAATTTAGGACTGATATACTTAGCATCAGCAAAACTTACATCATAAACAGAGTCCTTCCCAGGGGAGGAGTGAGTCGCTGAATCAGTGGGGGAGTGAGAGGGCTGCACCACATCTGGCAAGTTAGTGTATCCATTATGGCTCCGCTTCTCTGGGGTCTTCAGGTAAAATAAACACACACACACACACACACACACACACATATGAACACAAACACGTAATGGCACATAATGACGCGTCAGACATAGATCTAGGCTGCCCTGCTGCGTTCTCAGTTTTTGATAGTATTAAATGTATGCTTTTCACAAACTGTACATATATGATGATCTCTAAGAAAGATCCAGATTAAATCAGGGTCTACTTTATGAAGCTATTTGGAAGCTACACTTTCTAATTTTCTATAACCATATCTTATGCAAACCAAGGGAAGGAGGAGGAAACTGTGAAGACTCATTTGTACAACATCATGAAATGAGTCCTTGACATTATTTACAGGCCATTCTAGTCTAAAGCTACAGCTTTTACTGTTCTAATGTGTTGAGTGCTGCAGCGTCAGTGAGACTTGTCAGAAAACTTGCTTTAAAAGCAGAAAGCATATTTCACTTTATGAGTGAAAGTAATCAAAATTCTTCTTCTGTGTGCAACTATTGCACTTTAGCAAAGGTGACACTTCTCACATTCAACTCATTATGAGCCACCGACGGAGGTATGATGTCATATGGCTGTCTCTGCAAATACTGAGATGTCTGCCAAGCTAACTGCAGTTGGCATAAAGGTGGCTTCAGGCAATGTATGAAATAAAAAAAATAAAAAATGGCCCGAAAGTCACCAACTACACATGAGAATAAATAAGCTGTGGCTAGAAGATGCTATAAGACTTTAGAAGTACCTTATTAAACATGTGTAGGAAACATAACATACTGTCTCTGATGAGTTGATGGGAACAACGTGGACCAAGTACCCTTCTCTTGCTGCTTTTTAATCCTCATGTTTGTTAATTTCCCAATGAAGCTCCAATGCATTTTAGGCATCATAACAGAAAGATGACTTACTCTCTGCACCAACATGGTCTGATCCCCATAGCCTCCAGCTTGCTCTCCTTCTACCCCCTCGCCCTCATCTTCATGAACAACCATGGTGTTGACTGAATCAGTGTCTGCGTCCCTGTGGCTGAAGGAAAAGAATCAAGGACTAAGCAAAGACTGTCAGCTTTATAAGGGAAATGTGGACATTCGACAGAAACACTGAATTCTATATTTCAAAATAATACGGATGCAAAAAACATTTTGTTTCTTCCTGAACTGTCAGTATTTGTTGGTGTTACCGATCTGTGGGGCTTTCTTCCTCCTCTGCTCCCTCGCCACTCTCACTTTCTTCACTACTCTCGCTGCTCTCTGAAGACGAGGAATAATCATTGGCCTTGACCGGGGGCCTTGGTGGCTCCTCAGCACGTTCCTTGGCAAAAAGGCCATGGTCCTGCACACACATCCACCAACGCTTACTTTAGGAATTAATTTAAAATGTACCTTAAACATGATTTATAAGCAGAACAAAGAAGCAAAATAAGGCAGGACTAATGTATGCAGACTGACATAAAGACAACCCAAACACAACAGAAGATGAGGGGGGCATTATGAAGAGGAGTTCAGCAATCCATCGGTAAGCTACTTGGAATGGTTACGAGGCAAACAGCAACAGAATAAATGCAAATACATTAAAAAGGCTGTTATATAAGGAAAGGAATTTCATTCAAACACGGGAAATGATTTACCCGATAGTGCAGAGCATGCCTATCTGTATGAATATTGTACAGCTAATGAACGCAAATACAAGCTCATGCATGAACAATGAGCATCGTACAACACAGGAAGACACAGTGATACTAACCTCCCCTATAGCTCTTTTGTAACTCTGCATATTTGATGTAAAGTCAACAAACAGGGATTTGAGAAAAGGAGATACATGAGTAGAGCCTGAAGTGCTAATGTACAGAGAAAATCTTTAGTTAGTATACTAGAAGTCTATTTAGATAGCAGGTGCATTTAAGATCAAGCTAAGATTACCAATTTAGTTATTTCTATACTTTTAACAGCTTGTATGAGACACAGACTCATTCAGTACATTTTCCAAGGAGGGGCTAGTGAAAGACAGCCAATGTAAGTTTTGTCTGAAAGCACCACTTACAGCAGGGCGTCCAGGACGGGAGGAGGTTCGAGACTCCCCCGGCTTATGACGACTGTCATGAGAGAGAATGGGTGAATCCATTTTAGAGGAACCTAAAAATAAAACAAATTGGTAGAGTCTAGTTATAACTCTGTTATCAGGCTGCAAAGAATCGGCTGAAAAAATGGCAATGGGGAGGCAGGGACTCACTGAGAATACGATGCCTCTCTAGAGAGCCAGTCTGGGGTAGATTGGATATGATGCTCATACTGTCTCCTCTCTCCCAGCGATCATTGCGGCTGAGATCTGGATTACTGCCACGAGGATAGAATGAGGATACAAATCAGTTATCTCAAGTTGTCATTACAACTTACCACCATTTAAAAAGACTCTAATTGAGGAAAATATCTGATCTAAGAGGTATTGATTACCTGGCTCTTACTGGATGCCTAATGCCAGAGGTTAAGTTGGTGTTAAGAGCTGTGGCAATGGAGGCTGTCCTCTGGGGAATCTGAGGACAGAAACATCATATTGTCACATTTACCAGTAGAAAGAAAATGAAGATGTTTTTCATATAATCATAATACAACACTTAATGAGCTATAACACTACTTTTCCAGATGCCATGTATATGGACATGTGGTCCAAGCCACACCTCTGTGAATTTATGTAGTAATGCACGTAATTCTAACACTCAACCGGTCAACAGTTTTAATGAGATGGAAGTAACTGTGTGAGGGCAGGGTTTTATTTCTTAAAAGGGAAACCTTTAAATGACAAACTGTAGTCCAACTGACATGACCCTTATTTGTAGATAAGAGAGTTGAGGAAAAAGTGCGAACTGGGGTTCTCTTTTGAGTTGTACACCTACTGCCGAGTCTAAACCATCCACTGAATCTGACCTTGGGTGGGAGTTCTACATCTGGCAGGCGGATCCAGGGGCCACGATCCTCTCGGATTTGATGTGCCTGTGGACCCGGGGTTTCAGAGGTTGGGTCTGAGTTCTGGCGTACCAGCTCTCTAGAGTGCATGGGGCGGGGTGTGGGGGTGAGGGAGGGATCCTGGGTGGGGAAGGCGGACATGGTCTTAGTGGGCTGGTCACAGAGGGACTGGGAGCGAGGGACAGGTGCAGCATAAGGCTTCAGAGGGACCAAGTGAGCCATCTGGAACTGCACAGGAGCAGCAGCAGCGGCAGCAGCAGCAGCACACCAGAAAGGGGGAGTAGCCGAGCAGAAGGAATGAGTGCATAAGACAGCCGGAGAAGAAGGTCGAAGTGTTGAAGAATGCATTGTTGTGTTTGAGTTTCAAGGTGAATTTGTAACACGTAGAAACAGTTAACAGGAGGAAAAAAAAGGAGGAAAAGAAGAAAAAGAGGGCATAAATAAGGAGGTATCGACAGTTAAGGATAAAGAAGTTCAAGGTTCAGAAACAGAAAGGCATAAGCAGTTGTATGTTTTGTTGTTATAATGAACAGCATCTTAAACCCACCTTGCCCTGCCCCCCTTGGGGTTCGACTGGCCTCTGCATTGGTGGAGTCTGTGCAGACTGGACCACTCCTGACTGACTGATTGAGTCGGAGCGTGACTGGATGGCAGTGTCAGAGACGGTGGTACAGATTTTAGGTGAACCCTGTCTGTTGAGCTTACTTCGCTCCTCCACCTGGAAAAGGAAAGGAGGGATTTACTCTGTACGGTGCAATAGTTTGACTGTGGAGTGTAATGCTTCAGATGTGGGTGAAATTTCTACCTCACGGGCCCAAGTGGGTTTGTTGTTAGGCTCCAGGTTTTTATTGTAGTGGTAAAGCTGGGGCTTCTTTTCTTGCTGTTGTTGTTGCAAAGACACCAGGTAGGCATGCTCCTGCTGCAGCTGCCTCTGCAGCCGCTCTGACTGACGCTGCTCCTCCAGCTGCTTGCGCTTATACTCCTGGGCAAAAAAAAACACACTATAGTCAAGATGTTGCTTCCCTAACAATGCACTCAACAGACAGGCCAGACCATTCATAAGCACATCTGCAAAATATGAGTTTTCAACTAAAGGTAGAGGTTTGCATTGTAGATGTCAAATGATAAATGTTTTGGGCTGTGTGATACAGAAGTACTCCTATTTCAGTACAGCACTCAATTACCTAACCACATGAAGAGAATATTGATCATGTCTGTAACTTGAGGTTTGTGTTCAATATAGACAGTGTGAAAATGAGTCAGTTGACTTATTGGTTTTTTCATTGTGAGATGTAGGCATGGGCCACCAAGCATACTGCCACTGCATTCATAAAGAAGCAAGGAAAAACAGAAACGTCAAAGCTTCTGAGATGAAAATGAGAGCCATGAGTCACCACAATATAGGCTGCACTGCACTTCTTTTATAAAACACCGAAATTAGATCAAGTGCCTGGTATAAAGTTACATTTTATACAATACGTTTGTGAAGGTTCTCAGTCATCCAGGTGTAGATGTAGATGTAAATATTGTATAAAACTGAAGTACCATGACTTGGATAATATCTAACAGCTTAGATGCAAATACTGAAAAACACCTTCCATAGTTAAATATATGTTGTACTCACCCAAAAAGGGGTGTTTTAAATGTATCACTACACTTAAATATACTTGTTCCAGAATGGAGAATAACATCTGTTCTATTCAGTGCTATTAATGAGCTGTAACTAATTTTCTGCACCTGTCAGTCAAAGCTGTCCAGTATTTCCTACTGAGTGTTGCCCATTGACGGATATTTTGCCAGCTAACCCCTTCACTGTGTAATGAAATGCATAACAGAAAACCATCTTATTTTGAAATAGCTTCAGAAAGTGTTTTGTTTGCAATTGCAGATAGAACTAAAATAGCGCAGGGAGCTGATGTACTGTATGTCTACAATTATGAACCAACACTTGTAAGGGCTGTGTAGAAATCTATTAGAATAGAATCTATTGTGTAGAAAACGCTCTATGAGGACAACTGGATGCTGTGTTCCAAGACAAATACAAAAATAGTGCTATAAAGAAAGTTGGTTACGAGGTGCATACACTGAACATTGCTCCGGCTGTGAGGACTGTTCCTAAGAGTTTGCTGAACACATCATCTTCTGTTAATTGCACTGACCCCCTAAAACTGCAGTGGGGGCAGTATTCTGTGGATGAGTCCATGCTCTGGTCCTTATTAAAACATGTATAAAGACAAAAATGTTGTATATCTTTGGAGGGTTATGTGAAAAATAGTCTCAGCTGCCTCCAACATACAGTTTATACTTTAGGTCTGGATTATTCCTCCTTCTACTCAACCTGAACAAAGAGTTCAATTCTTATTACAGCCAACTCCTACGTTCCACAGGAGGGAGCTAAAACAATAATGTCAGGAATGTGGCAATTTTACTATATAATGTAAGTAAGATACTTATACTCTCGGAACTGCCCCACAAATGTAGGTCATTGCATGTTTATAAACACTGCAGTGCTTGATTTATGAGAACAGAAGTAAGCCATCTTGATTGGTGAAATATAAGTCAGTGCTGATCACTTAACCTCCTTTATTGATGAGGTATTGTAACTAAGAGGTGAAGATGGAAACCTCTGTAGTCAAAATAAAAAATGATTAATGAGTAGTAAGTACTAATTACCATAAGCAGTGCCTGCTCCTGAAGCAACTGCTGCTGAAGGATTTCTAACTGCCGCTGCTCTTCCTCTAACTTATGTCTGATGAACTCCTGAGGAAAAGTGAGGAGGCAGGAATGATAAGTGTTAAGAAGCAGATAAGAGTTATGTAATGTCATTCCAGGAATAGAAATGTTTCTCTCATGCAGTAATAACTGTAAAAGTAGTATTCCTTCAAACAAAACAACACCATCATCAGGTTGTGATAAATCACTAGATTTAGAATGATTAAAACATATAGAAGTATACTGTGACTGAAGCCAGATATAAAATATGTATTTGGCCCTATTAGGTTATGGTGCTATGACGCCAGACTCTTGTTTTTCTGAGGGTAGACTGGAAGCAGAGCATAAGCGATGCAGAGAGCGCACCCACAGAAAACTCATCTCTGAGTAAATACACTAATTTAGACCCTTGCTGCTATGGCAACCTACTCATGGATTTTCACTACCAGAGCAACTTGCACAGTGTTGGTGTTGGACACACCCACACTTCACACCGATTGGATGATTACAGCCCCACGCCTCCTGTGGTTGGTTACCTGCTCCCTCTCTGCCAGCCTTCTATCTTCCTCGCGTCTCATATCGTCAAGTCTCCGATGGGGACCCTTTTCTTGCTGCCTCACCATATCTCGCTCTTTCCTCTGTTGCTGGGAGAGAAGAGTGACAGGGAAAAGAGAAATGAGCAGAGAGGCTCTGGCTGCACAGACGATTTTACCTGCATATAAGCAAATTTTCCCCTGCAGAAGAGTTGTATCTAGGGAGTAAAGGGAGCAGGATTGCAGGGCAGAGAAGAGAAGCAGATAAGATCGTTGGGAAGGTAAAGGGAGATTAGGACAATACCTCCTTAATGCAGGTAAACTACTGCAAGATATTTATAGCAACCAGGTGCAATTATGCGTGCCTTATTCAAATCCCACATAACTCCTAAAAGATTGCACAGTAACTAACCCAAGGTAACATAGGTATGTCTTTCAAACTCTTAAGCAGTATACTTGCCAAAAGGTAATGTCAGACATGATTTTAGAAAATGGTAACAGTGGGTGATGCAGCGGATATGTCACACTTTCTCTCAACTGCCACAATATTTACCCAATATTTGTATTTGCATATATACTTAATAATGACAACGAAAAATCAACAATAAAGATTTTTCTGTCCAGAAATGTTGTGGGTGAAGGCCTTAAAATAAAACATATAAAGACAAGCCAGGTCTGAGATTACCAACATGTGATAATAATCATTTGCTTCATGTTTGGTACTGTGAGGTACTACAGCTGGATATTGAGTACAATGTGAAGAGATGAAAAGATCACAGATACTGCCCAGGTCTATGAGCTGGGCTCCCACTTCAAATAATCTTCATTTCCTACTGTTGTTCCTTTATGTAACTATGAATGACAGTGAACAAAACTGTATGAAGACACACTTGTCAGAGTAGGTGACCTGATCCTTTGATCAGTACTTGGATATTTAGTCATGAGGCCTTTGAATTGGAGATAGGAATGTGTTGGCAATGGTACAGAGTACAGGTATGTTCTGTATGTAGTGCCTAGGTCTCCTTTTACAAACCTCAAAACCTAAGCTGTGCAAAGTATATCATGCTTTCATGTTTTTATATTTCATTACTTACGTTCATAGACAATGAAAGTGAAACATAAATGTTTTGCATTTCAGAAAGAAGCAAGGAGTGGCAATGAAAACGCTGGTGTCAAGATCATGGACTTGATAAAGAGCAAATAAAAGAGAGTGAATGAAGAGAAGTGGGATAGGTGACAAAACTCTTATCTTCATTGCTTAGTAGTTTTGCTTTCAATTTAAAACGTACAGACTTATAATAAATAACGTATAATATATAATGTACAATGATGTTCACTACGGGTAAATTGTACAAGAGTAAAATGATTATAGAATGAGGAATCTGTTGTGGTACTAAGTGCAGTATGCTACTGATCAGATTTGCTCAAATAAATCACAAACACCTGACAACAAAATGTTTATTGTCAAAACATAGGGTGTACCATGTGTACCAAGTGCACCATGTGGCATTTTTATGAATGTGTACACCTGTTGTTTACACTTTACTAATATAATCTCAAGACATAAATAATGTTAAAATGAATTCAATTAATGAAAAATACAGTAGGCTTCCTTTGTCTGTTTGGGCTTAAATGACAGTAAGAGGGTGAAGGGTGAAGACTGATACCAGAGGCATGTCTGTGTGACAAGTTTGAAACTAGAACCAAGAACTGAACCAAGGAGAAACCATTACGTTGGTTGTCAAGTTCAACGATGTATCTACCATTTCTACCAAGCGTGGATGTATCACCTTTATCCAGTTTATACAAAACCTGTGAGCTGTCTCTTATTAAGTGAGTATTTTTCATGACGGTTAACTCCCTAAACATAACCCCTTACCTCTTCGAGTCGACGACGCTGTTCCTTCTGCTCTTCAATGCGTTTCTGTCGGTCATGCAGCAGTTGCCTCTTGTGTTCCTCAGGGTCCCGGCGCTGAGCCGCCAGTTGGGCCTGCTGCCTCTTGTGAGCCTCTGAGCGCTCTTTGTTCTCCTGCTGTAGCCGCTGGAAGTCTCGCCGCAGGGTGGACTCACCGGGCACGTTGAGGATTGAACTGATGACCAAAATTGAAGACAGGTGAATGATTGGCACAAGTGGAAGATTCACATTGCCCGGACAGAGATAAATTGCAATTACCTTGACTCTCTGTCATCCCCACGATTTTCATCATCTTCATCACTACCACTGTATTCATACTCTGTCTCCTCTACAAAGAAAACACGATATAGAGTATTATGAACAGATACTGTGGCATACAAGCTTACAGTATACTTCAGCAGATCACTGTCAGTGGTCTAAAAATGTGGCATTTGTTACAGCCTTTAAATCCTTACCTTTCTCTCCCCTTTTCTTACGCGTACGGTCAATATGGTCTTTGAGCTGAATTCGGACCTGGCGTTCAGTGGGCTGGTCCCTGATGAAAGAATGCTTGAGCAGCTGCTCTGTGGACGGCCGGCTGGGATATGTCTTCACAAGACAGCCCTCTATAAAGTCAATAAACTTCTTGGACCTGTTAGGAAGGGGATGGTTAGAGGATAATAAACTTGAGAGGGACATGGGGAGGCAGGGACCAGAATCCTGATCCAACGACCCGGAAATTTAAGTGAAACAAGGTTTTTGGCAACCTTCACACATTCAGCATTTTCATGTGCATCAGTACTCCAGCAAAAAGACATTGCTCTTGAGTGAAATTGTGCAATGTCCTAGGAGAGATGATTCAGTTTTCATTATCAATCTGAGAAATCACCAGCTTAGTTTTGCTACATGATCAAATAATGTAACAGAATCAAAAAATAACAAAATAAAATAAATAATAATAATATTTATTGCATTGTAACTCTATATAGTTAGTTACCAATGGAATTCAATGTATAATAATTAAATTCCATTGACCATGTAATTGGGTCAAGCCCCTACTGACGTCTTTACTGTATAACAGTAAATGACAGCTATGAAAGCTATGAAAGTGGAAGATTCATTCATCCTGAATGTGGTGGGACTATGAACTCCCTAAGTGGGTCCATTAAAGAGTAGTAGGGAAAGTAATGGGAGCAAAAAAAAAGCACAGGGTAGGAAACAGAACGTGATAAATTAGTTTAAATATCTACAGGATCTTGTGAATCAGTGACAAAAATGATGATCAACCTTCTGCCTCAACACATGAACCTTTACACACTGGGATCTTAGTGAAGGGCCCAGAGTAAACTGAAATAAAACATCCACCTCGAGAATCTACAAATATTCCTCCAACTTCTTGTAAAATCTGAATATTTCTCATTCTGCTCTGCTCTCATTAGCTGCGTTTTATATGACATTATCCTAGTCATTGTTGTACTGGTGTAACCTGATTAGTAAAATAACTCCACTACTACCCCGCACGCAAATATGGCTCCTGCTGTGACCTATTTTTCCCCAAATTTGTTAGATAACATTCATTTTCTGGATTAAGGTAATGAATAATTGGAGAATTACTTCAACTTAATGGAAAGTAAAGCTTTAATGAAAATTTGAATGTTTAACTGCAATTTACACATTCCATGATGAGATCATCTGCTTTTTGATTCTGTGTTAAACTATATACAAATGTCTCTGTATAATTTCACAAGAAATATGTGTTGTTTTAATAAGTATGAAAGCCGTCTGTTAAATGTCTTCTAGCAATTCAAGTGGACAGTAAGATGATTGCTAACTCACCATTTCTTGGACTTGAGTTTTGGAGGGGGATTCCTGGGAATCAGGAAGAGGGCTCTCATCGGGTGCATGTCACACAAGGCTGCAGGAATAAAGGGGATTATAAGAGTTAAATCCCCATGCCCATGCTGAGAGCTGCAGTACAAAGGAAAACGCATTTAATGTTAGAGAAACTATCATCTATTCCCACACATGGTAGTTTGTAAATAATGCTAGCCACCATTACACACTTTTTTTTTTCTATCCTCCAACATGGTTATAGCTGCTGTTATCCAATCTTTCCCGGTGCCTCGGGCTTATTGTTATATTGAATGTAAGAGCAAGGACTGTGAGTCATTGTGTTCCCAGCGTAGGTAGGAAGCTAAACCTGACTGGTTAGCTTTAGTTTCACAGTAAATAAGCTTTTGTACTCGGTCTTTTGGACATATGCAATGTGACTAAGACAGCCAAAGGCAAGGGGAAAATATATTTCACCATTTTAAGGGCCCCAGTAAATGACAAGAATTACAGTTAAACTGATGATGTGTGTTTCGTGCAACATGCATTGACTTAAGGAATTGAGCACCCACTGATAGGTTGTTGGAAGTTTTGTTATTAACCCGTCAGAGGAATAGGTTTATTGGGGTCTCATCTACTACTTAATTACATACCTGCAGTGAATTGTTTTGTTTGTTTAGGCTTTCAGACAAGACAGTTCAAGATTTCTATATGTAAATATCTACCTTTTAGTCAGTGTCCTGACAGCTCTTATTTTCTTTTAAGTATACCTTAAATAAACCAAGGTACACTTAGGTGTCTGTTAACAAAGCAAGTGAACAGAATTCTAAAAAGTGTGCCAAAAGATGCTCAATAATTCATATGTTGCTCAATAGGAAAAGTAAGCTACTGGCGACTAACAGATTCAGTCTCAGCAAATGTAGGTCATGGGATCAGTACAAATATTCTAAGGGATAAAATACAGACTGAAAATAACAATTGGTGTTTTTAGAAATCTTACAACTGATATTAATATGCAAGAATAAAACAACAAGGTTAAAGCTAATGATCATTTTCATTGCTGATTAATCAACAAAATAAAAATGATATTTTCATAGGATTTATCAGGTTATCCAACCTTAATGTGGTGTCAGGACATCTCTTATCCCATTAAGCAAAATTAAATAAAGCATAAAGTATACATTTAAAATTATTTAAAGAGTAATAAGTGCATTTTGAAGGTACCATCCGATATTTTCTATCATAACTTAATGAATATTTTAACACTACTACCAAACAGCTAATCTAATAATAAGACATAAGTAATTTTATTAGTGGAAGTAGTCTTCTGATGGAGTGAGTAAGTACACATTGCATAATTTATAATGGCACATCAACACCAAGCAGCTTGGCGGTTGGCCTGTACGCCCTATATGTCATTCACAGAAGCAGCAACGTGATCTATAGGACCTCTGCAGTCTCCATCAGCAATGTGAATAAAGCCTTTCTTTCCATGGGATGTTGACACAAATTTATTTTGACTAAAAAAAGAAAACTATGCCCCAAAAATTTAAGGATTAAAGCTCCTCTCCAGATATCATACATTACACATGAACATGTATTTTTTCACAAAACGGAAGAATGAAGAATTAGTAAAATGGCACCTACCTACTAATTTACTTAAATTGAGATTTGAGGTGGAGTGAAGAAATGTGGTAACACACTGCATACATACGCCATCAACGCAAATTTTCCTTCACCATCTTCTCCAAACAATTTAGCTGCTACACTTCAGTGAGATTGTCTTTGATTCTGTGGTTTCACACCAAATCTCTAGGCAGACAGATCTCCCCACTAAGCAGGCCGGGAAGATTTGTGCAATCAGCCTCCACAGGCCAACTGCCAGCTCACGACTACACTACCTTGATTACAGTGAGTCAGCTGTCCATCTGAACACACAGACAACAAGGCTGCATATGCAAGACAGACTCATTCATAAGGTCTTTTAGGATGGGATTTGAGATGACGAGAAATTGGTACATAGACATGCATGTTTCAACAAACTTGTAAAATGAGTCTGCAAAACAGTGAATAGACTTACGAGGTGCTCCCTCCGCCATCTCAATGGCTGTGATCCCCAAGGACCAAATATCACTCTGCAAAATACACAGGTGACCAAGTCAGTATTCATCCCTGATATTCTCTTACAACATACTAGACACACACAAAGGCTGTGCTGCAGCTGTTACCCTGTAGTCATAAGTGGAGTCAGGATTCTCGTCACAGGCAATGACCTCAGGTGCCATCCAGTAGGGTGTGCCGATGAAGGTGTTCCTACGCCCAACGGTCCTGTCCAGCTGAGCACTTACTCCAAAATCAACTGCGGAACAACGTAATCACAGGATAAAAGGTGTGAGACTGTAAATGATCGCACAGAGACCTACTTTAATAATTCAAACTTCAACGTACCAAGTTTGACCTCTGCATTCTCTGTTAGGAGCACGTTCTGTCCCTTGATGTCTCTGTGGATGACTTTGTGGGCATGGAGGTGTGAAAGGCCCTGTTCAAAGAAGTTAAAATTGGTCAGTAAGTACTTCCCTCTGCTGCATGCCTGTTAAGACATCTGTGACCTTCATCACTCACCCTTAGGATCTCTCTGCAGATATAAGCAATCCAGTCCTCCTTCAGAGAGCTGCCCTTGGTGTTTTTCACCAGGTCGGTCACTGATCCCGCCCCACAAAACTCCATCACCAGCTGTGTTCACACAATCACAATCTTAGTAAGTAGATTTAATGAGGCTTACTGTCATAACACCATCAGACCAGCTACAAGAGAAGACACACCCAAAGTTGGTCATCGTGTCCTGGAGGACTCTTTTTCACAAAGGCACCGTAGTACGTGGCTATGTTGCGGTGGTGGCTGTATTTTTTCAGCATGTTGATTTCTGCTTTGATCTCCTCTTCTTCCTCCTCTGTAACATCCATCACCTTGATGGCAGCCAGCTGGCCCGTCTTCACGTGACGGCCCTGATTAAAGAACAAGTTGGAATAACTGTAATACTGTTCAGTGAAGTTTAAAAAGAACCTCAAGCTCCATATTTCTAAAATATTAAGCATGGATAATTGCTTCTTCATGTCATTTTGCTGCTCTCCTTAACTGGAGTCTCTTATCTCTCTGTCACCAGCACTTTAAACTTAATAGCTTGATGGCTGGAAAATGTACTGACATAGGAGTGAGCTAAGTGTAAGTGACGACTTTCACGTCCAATGTTTCAATCTCTAATAGACAAAGTGCTTAATTCAGATATGACGTCGCTCACCTTGTACACCTGTCCATATGTCCCATTGCCAACGACCTCGACAAGCTCAAAGATTCCTGCTGGATCCTTTGGGAGACAGGGGCACATTCATTTGTCATACAACAGACAGACACAAGAGGATCAGATACAGCAGAGCATTCATAATTTATGTCTTGCTATACAGAAAGACCTTTCTTGCAATTGCAATCTTAAAAAAGTTTGCCTGTTAAAAAAAAAAAACATTCAGTTTGTTTGTTTTTTTATTTGGTTAATGGATAAAACGAAAAAGATTACACTCAATGCACACCATATTTATACTCGTTTTTAAATGGGTGAAGCTTGCTTTGTTCTTCTTTGAGTCCTCCACATTTACACTTCAATGCCAGCCCTAAGTGGAGGTTGCATTTCATGTTGTTACATTAATATTTCTTCAGTTCAGAGTCAACCTTAAATACTAAAATCCATCTAAGCTGCACCTGTTCCAGGATCTTCTGCAATCTGGCAGCTGTTTTATTGGCACAAAGGCAGAATTCAAACAGGTCTGAATACAAGGCACTGTTGAAAACACAACATAAAACTAGGTCTGTCTGCATCATTTGTAGGGCGGGGTTTAAAAAGATCAATTCGCTGATTCAAATCAAGCTTCATTTGACCGGATATCAATTCACATAATGGGCCATTTTCTGAATTCTCTCATTGCAGTCAAGAGTGACGGGTTTGGCATAAATCTCGCATCTCGCACAACAAGATTAGTCCACATGTCAAGATGATGAAATATGACAGCAGATACAACTTCATAGTAGCATTCTGGATTTAACAAGTATGAGGACAAAAGTCATACGCAAAACGTACCAATTCAAGGTAAAATACTATGGAAATATCACAAATTTCAGCAAGTATTTGTTTTGAAACTAAAGTGTATCTCTCAATCAATTGGAGTTTAATCCGTTCAGGAAATCAGTAGTGATACCCAGCCCTAATGATCTGATTTGATGTCTTTTGCACTTTAATTTCCAAAATTGTGTTGTTCATTAAAATGAGCATAGCTGTAAATCCAGAGATTACATCGAGAACGTTGTCATAAAAACATATATATATATATATAAAAAACATACGGGCCTCTGTAGAGAAGGAATCATACATGGTAACAGGATCATAATGTCTACAGTGCACATTAACGCTATTTAAAGCCAATATTTCCATACAAATCATCCAAACTCAATCTTCCTGTCCACCCACTCACTCCCCATCCACAGAACTTCATACGCCAGAAGCAGACACTCAGATACACTAAATATACTCAATGAGATGTAGAAAGATGTTCTGATCTATTCTGATTTGTTCACTTTATGTTTCAGTTCCGTGTACACATATTTTACTGACACTAATAATGAGTAGGTTGCTTTGACTCAATTATGCAACCCCCCTCCCCCAAGAGACAAGGCGAAATGACAAGCAGTTCCACTTTCATGCAATTTCAATATGGCTTTAAGAAGATGTGTGGGTGGTGAGACTGCTGCTTTGGGTTTAGAATGTACACCATGACCTATCCTGCTTTCATCCATTTCCAATGATGGGTTTTCTGCTTTCAACAACTAGGGAAAGATTTTCCTTAGCTGTGCCTTCAGGACAAGGAATTTATGTGAAAAATAACACATACATATATATATATATATATATATATATACATACACACGCACACAGAAAATATATAGGAAATATTTAGCAGTAAAACTGAGAAATGACCACATATGTAATGCAGTTACACAGAGCTCCAAGATGACATAAATATACTGCACACATTCTGAAGCATGTTATGTATAAGGACACAAAAGAGGGGCAATCGTGACGTAAACTACAAGGCAAGAGAATTATGGTATAGAAGGGAATAATGTAATGATAAGAGTGGGTGGCAACACAGAGGCGGTAGCTTCACCCACGTCCAGTACGGAGAGTGGGATGAGAGGAATGAGGTGAAAGAAGGGGAAGGGTACAGTTATGTTCGAGGAGCAGCACCACTAGCACACAGTCAAATAAATTGTCTGCAATAACTGCGAAAACAATGAAAATGTAGCAGTAAAACAACAGACTGACTAGAAGAGAAAAGCTTCAGCCTGACTGCTTAAACCATAAAAATGGCAGCTCTGATAGTTTGTGTGGATAGAACGATGCTATGCTAATGTATAAGCTCAATGGAAAGGCGTAAAATCAAGTAAACACCACATTTCCCCAGATCAAATGTCAAGCTGCTCAAAGCCTGCTATATAGAGAGCAACCTCAGCTCATCGGGGTAAGCCCTCTCAAAGACACTGAAAATAGTCCAAGGGGAAGTTGACAACACACTTCCTGCGTGAGTATCAACTTAGCTGACAAGAGAAGTCTTTCACAGCAGCAGCAATCATCTAAATCACAACTCAAATACTTTCTGTATATCATCAGAGAACAAGTTTACGATGAAGTGTTTTTAAATTTGAAGGCATGTAAATTCAAAATCATAACATGAAATTATTAGTGTGCCTCTTTTAACCCTCTAAATCCATCATATCAGTGGTGTTTCAAATGAAGCTTTGCATAATGCAAACCAATACTGATTCATTACTAGTTAATCATTTTATTAACATACAGCAATAATCTTTCTCAAACTTTTATGGTTATAAGAATTATAAGAAAAAGCAGCTAAGGACAACTCAAGGAAATCAGACTCAGTCATGAGTTTCATTTCAAGAGGACTGGCTTTCCTTGTTAATCAGCGACCAATATGATCAAAACACTATCACAATTGTTGTTTTAAACAGGGGATAAACATATCTTTACATAGCTTCAAATGAACAATAGTTGACATTTGATTGTTTTCTGAGATTTTATGTTGTCCTATTTCTAAACGTATAATTTATTATGTCACGTGTAATCAACACTCTTGTTAAGTTGACACAATTTTATCCAGTGCTGTTGGCATTTGAATTAAGTGTTTCTGCACAAATGTGTCGTTGATGCCTGTGTGCAGCGAGCTGTTGTTATGTAATGCTGGAGTCCTTCTGTACTCTGTAGCACATTTCTTTTGAAAATGTAGCGATTGAGCCACTAGTCTTTAATCCTCTACAAGAACTTCTACTGGTGCCCATTTTATTTACCTTGATCAGAAGCACAAATTCCACAAGCATGAACACACATGGATGACAAAGTGCATGAGTCTGCCAATAGTTTGACACAGTTCCATTATTCAACAGGTGAGCGTATCACACAAGATAAGCTACAATGCGGAAACAAAGTCTAACAAGAAGAACACTAGCTAGTACCTTCAACACATTTGTTAGAGCGCGAGGATACATACACTGTGTGATGGTGGGTTACACAGACTCTGAATATTTGTTTTCAAGAATGCTGCAGTGAACCTTTACATAGTCCATTCACAAAAATATTTCTCATCTGTTTGCCATATATGGCTAAAGAGGCAGAAAAACATCTCACTAAAATGGGTGCAAATCAATTGAATTTCAACAGTACACATTCATCAGTAACTTTACTTTTTTGTTCTGTAGCACTTATAACAAAATCTCTAATCAGTTGAATCCCTTACCAGGAATGAGCAACCAAAGATAAGCAAGTATCCATTTCCTCATCTCAGCAGCAGTGAATCTATTGATGGTCCTGTTCCTGAATGCAATTCTGCTTACATTTAGGACAATACAACGGACATCCTCTTTTATTTTATATAGGTAAGATGCATTATGAAGAACTGGGTCAGTTTTGTGTGTGTGACAGGGTCTTTCACAGTGTTGGAAATGATCTAAATCGTATGTCACACGCTTCCTGCATATCAACAGAGAACACGTTCCTAATAAAGTGTTTTTATATTGGAAGGCCAGCATGTCAAAATCATAACATGAAATTATTACAATAGTGTGTTTGCCTCCTCAAAATCCCTCATCTGTTTTGAAAAACTGGATGAAATTTGTCTGTGTACAGAAATTACATAAAAAAACATTGTGAAACCACAAGGTAGGACCAAACAATAAGTATTTGCTTTTAGTGTCTGGGTCTACTGCAGAGCCCCATAAACTAGCTGCTACAAAGTTTTCTGAGTTTTTAATGGGGAAAATTACATTTTATTTACCTAGGACTTGCTCAACAGTAATTTAGGTGACGCACATACTTTTTCCACAGGCTTCATTGCCTCATATTCTCAGTTCTTACAGCAGCGTTTACCACTGAGTAATATTTTGGTCACTTTAACTCTAAACTCTGTGAAGAAAGATCACACGATAAAATAAAATCAATATGATGTTCATGTGCATAATGTGTTCATTGATAGGTGAGAAAATGCTGTACTTCATATTTTCAACAAGCAGAATGCATCTTCTTCATCTGCACATTTGTAAATGGGTATGTCTTTCTTGAGTGGATTTACTGCTGCTAAAAATAATATGCACCTTTTCAAAACTTAAGTTGTCAAAATGGAGATATTTACTCAAAAGGAAATATCAGAACTGTAATATTTATTCGGAAGCCATATATTTGGAGGATGATTCTCTGGCTGGCAGAGGTTTGCTTCTTTAAATTAATTTCATTTCATGCCTGGAAAATGTTTCTAATGTTCCAAAAAACATCAGGCAGCTTTTAAGAATGACATCTAGAGGGGAGATCATATCAAACTGAAAGAATGATTCAAAACCAATTGAGCCTGATATGTTGTGTTTGATAAATCAAACACAACAATTCCCAAACCAAGAAGACCAAAAACAAAAATTCACAAGGGTAGGGTTAGATGATCACTAACTGTCAGGCTGACATATAAAAAAGCACCAACGGGGGAGGAAAAAAAAAAAAACTGGGGGAAAAATGGTGGCTCAAAGTATAAAAAGAGACTCACCATAACATGAGGAACGTGATCTTCATTGCTGAATGTAATGTAATAAAAAATAATCACGGGAAAGAGGATGGCCTTGGCCTTGGCGCTGGAGCATTCCTTTGATTATCAGGAAATAACTTTGATGGATTTCTGTGATGCCAAAGAGAATAGCTGCCTGTAGCACCAGGCCACGGGCTCTACACCCCTAACTTTGTTGCGTGGGTGTTAAATGGTCGTGCTTGTGTCAGAGGCGGACTGGCATACATGACACAACACCTAATATGCCCCTCTCCTATCATTTTACACGGATGAAAGTGCAGCAGGTTTATGTTGCAATAACAATACTCACCCT
This sequence comes from Mugil cephalus, assembly GCF_022458985.1. Taxonomy (NCBI): domain Eukaryota; kingdom Metazoa; phylum Chordata; class Actinopteri; order Mugiliformes; family Mugilidae; genus Mugil; species Mugil cephalus. Next base: position 2,794,181 of record NC_061784.1, read on the forward strand.
CAGAGCTGCGAGGTCTATGTCATCCAGGCTTCGTGTGGGGGCGTTTTCAGACATAGCTGGCGAAACTTATCACGCTAGCTTCCAAGTTAGCCAGTAATGTGACAAGAAGCACCAGTACACAATTCCGGTGGCTGCTTAAAAACGGCCAACGACGGAGAAAACGTAGCAAACGATACAAAATGCTGGAGCTGGTGCGGAATAACGCTGTAGCACTTGGATTAGCGAACACCTCGCAGATAGATAGACGCACCCAGCTGGCTAGCTCGCGTCAACTCTGGCCGAGAGCTTCAATTTTATCCGCAGTTGTTTTACAGAAATGCCGGCAGCAATATCTCGCCAAAACAACTTAAAATGAGAGATTTCAACAAACTCCGTTAGCCGGCCATTAGCAGCGATTTAACCGCTGGCAGGTTTTAAATGCAGCGCACCTCCGCTGTTGTTGAACACCTTGCTGCGTTCATTTTGACAAGACGCCGCGTCTGTGCTGCTGTACAACATCCCAGCTAATGTCATGTACGGTACAACGATGCGTGTCGCTGGAAAAAAATATCAAACCGCTCTGATGTGCCAATTAAACGTCCTTAGTCACGACAATAAAGTATAACATAACATTTATGGCAGCAACGCGATGGTACTTTTTTTGGGGCAAAACGCAACGTCTAATGTGATGGCGTCTGGATCTGTCCACACCGCACCAGAACCGACTGTCAGGCGGTCATTATTAATCTTAAATGCAGAATAAGAGCGGAAAAGCGAAAAATAAAGGCCTCACTGGAAGCACGATTCTCCGCGACTGCAGTTGTCAAACTTGTGAACACGATTTAAATATTCCTCAATTTCGACCGGACCGGTAATTCCAATACAGGTGTGCGCGGTCAAATGACCAGCGAACGTAGCTAAGCTAGCGAACTAAAATGTCTTTTCCAGAATAAACTTTCCTTCATCCATTTTCTATGTTGACAGTCGCGCCTAGCAGTGCCAACCTTCCGGGGGAAACACAAGGCAGACAGACAGGCAGGCAGGCAGGCACTATTTTCTCTCGCCAGCCACCGTAATACTTGTAAGCTGGAGCACTCGTCTCTGTCAAGTTAGGCGTTGCTGTCGTTCTCCGGCGTCTTATTTTGATTTAGTTGAAGTCCAACGTTGCAAGATACGTGCAGTGTCTAACTGCGGATATCAGCTAAACTTGTTATTTCGCCATGTTTTGCTTCCCAAGTCCTCCCTCCCACTCGCTGCCTTGATGTAGTCCTGCGGGGTTGTACTGAGGATTGGCTGAACACACACACACAACACTCCTCAAGTGTTTTCTCCTCTTCAATGGCTACGGCGATTCATCAGGGACAAATTACCTGGACCATTACAGTCGACTTCAGCCTACGCAGCAGCAGCCTCTGTCTGCCAGTCCTGAACTGACCTTGGTCAGAACATATATTATATATCATGTGTTTTTTGTAATGAGAGCGTAACGTGACTTATCTTCCTTATCTTGGTTTTCTTTTTAAGTGTCTTCCTTCCTAACAGCGTCATGATGGCTATAGTTATACAGCATGTGCATTAAGGTTAAGCTTCCTTCGCTTCATAATGCTTTCAAATAATTCACTATCCACTTTGGTATGTCATAAATGACTGAGGCTAAATGGCAATAAACTGAACTGGTGAATTTTAATTTTCTATATATATTTAAGCATTTACAATCTTTATTTCATATTTGTATTAAATCTCCCATATACACACACATAATTTGTTAACTTGCAAGCTTTATTCCAATTTGTGTCTGTATTTGTGGTTGTGAACAATGCATACAATGATCTTCATCCAGATTACACCAACAGTTTGAATGACGTTACAATTCTCCATCAAAACATGCCTGTCATTTAATCAAAATATATTTTGTTTTGTTTTTTACATATTTCCAATTAAAGTAAACATAGAGATTTAGTTCCATAAAAAAACACTTTTATTGAGAAAACATAAAAGGTAACTTACTTTAAAGTACAAGTTATTCATAACTATAGTTATACTTGAGCAAATAAGTAAGAGTATTTATTATCTCTTTACCCCTGAGTGTTAGTTGTCCATAGAAATAGAAGTCTTAGATAATGACCTAGATCTGCAAAAATATAGTTTTCATGCAGTGACAGTTAGGGACGATGTGCACAAACAGACAATTATTAAAAATGTAATGTTATGCTGGCTATTAGTCCAATAAAAAAAATTAAATTCATGATAACAGTACATTGTAACTTCTCAGTATATCGCAGACACACCTGCAAAACCTACAATAAAGAACATCACTTAAGGCAACCTTTATGTGCTGAATAAAGGGAGCTAGCAAATACCCAGCTACCAGTGTGCAATGGCAATTGTGGCTTTAAATATCCCCCCCTTTAAATAATAGGAGTACGAATCAAGCAAAGCAGTTTCTAAACACAGATGATTTTACTGGCTTCTCTGTAAATGTTGCTTTGTGGAGAGTGAGGCAGTGTTCACATGGGGGACCTGTCATATGTCATGTTCACAAACAAACCTGCTCTTGAACCACCAAGTTAGTGTTGTTGATTTCTAGCATGCAGAAGCATCAGAAGCTTTTACATCAGTCTTTACGAAGTTAAACATGATTGCATATTTGTGGACTTAATCCAGAAAGTGTTTTAAACCACTGGACAGCTTTTTCTCCACATATTACAAAACAAAAGGTCCCAGTCACAAGTTTCATGTGTTGTCATGTTGCTGGTTGATTTCTAAAATACCCGGTAATTCAGGTGCATAGTATAAAACTCCGCTCCAAACTCTTAGACAATGTAAAAATGACAGGGTGTACAATACTAGGTCACAGATATTTCAGTTTCCCCTCCCTCCTTTTTGGACACCAATGTAACCCACGCTCCGTGTTTCTTCATTAGGAAGGCAGCGTATGTTGAATTATTACAAGATATTTCAAAATCAAAGTGTTTCTAAAGAAGGCCGTCTACTTTTACAACGAGAGGGGACTGAGCGCATTTCAGGGGATGATTTAACATTAAACAAAACCTAAAATTATTCACCCTTAAAGAATAAAATATAAACTGCTGATGCTACGAAATGAGATTCTAAACAGTCAGTGGAAACTGTAACAGCCACGTCGCTACTCAGTTAAACCGTTATGGCTTCATGTAATTCACCCGTGCCTGTGAGTTCATGTAACAAAGGCATGCAAGAGACATTATGGCACCTGGACACCACATGTAAATAGCTGAGAAATGCAATGGCCAGGCAAGTGGAAAGTGGAATGTTCTGCTCTGGACTATTGACAACATGGTGAAATAATAATTCACTTGGTTGTCATGGTAACTAGAAAAAAAGAGGCAACAATTAACAGTAAATCCCCAAATCCACCTAGCAGCCTTTAATTATCTTGTCCTTGCTCCCCTCCACCACCAGTTTCTTTCTACCTGATCATTTATACCTCATGTTTGAAAACCACAAAAATGGTGAGGCCTATCAACATATTACCTCCGGTTTTCCAGTACACCCAATTTAGTAACTTATCCCTCTCAGCAGTCCTTTTTCTGCCCTATCCAGTCTCTATTTCAGCTACAATCCAGTCATCTCTTTATATCCGTCACCATAACAACCACAAATGTTCTGACAGATTTTCTGGCACTGCAGTGAGAGGTGAAGGCTCGGAGGGAGAGAGTGAGAGAGGAGGAGAGGGAGAGAAAGATAGAAATACTGTGTGAGAGAGAGGAGCCATCCACCCACCCACCCAAAAATCTAGCACTAATAAATGTACACTATGTTTCTGGATCATGTGAGGTGCTTGGTTTCCAGTACAACCTTGCATCCTCTCCTGACTCATACATTCATTTACGTGTGCTTTCCACTACCTGCAGCCATGCACTTCAGCTTGCACAAGGTATGAAGCAGGCACTGCCATCATAGACCAACTGGCCGGTACAGAATCTTCTACAGTTCTAAGAGATTATCAATCATCATTCAGTGGTTATATCCAGACTAGCCTACTGTAAGTCAACAAGACAATATATAGAACATAGATGATTAACAAATAAATGCTGTTAAAGTGACGTCTTCCTCCACGTTCAAGTGTTAGTGCTATAACTACTTTAGTCCTGTGCTCAATATCAGGTGAGCTGAGACTACAAGGAGGAGCTTCACTGTCCTGTAGTGTTCTGATGTAAACGGTGGTTATGTCCACAGCTCTACGGGAGCCATGCCCTCCTTAGTGGCCCGTGCAGGCATCAAGTTTTCCTCACACAGGAATTTCAGGGGGAAGTGGACCAGCAGGCCTCGGACAGCCTTCAGCTCCTCTATGGCCTGCTCGGGGTCTGTGTCACAGAGGCGATCCACACTGGTATACTCCTTCAGCTCTCGCATGTTGTGGACCTTTTCGTAGGGCAGGCATTTGAAGACCTGAAGCACAAAGAGCCCACAAGAAGGAGTGGTTAAAAGGTCAAAATGTAATGATGAGCAAGACATGCCATCTTTGCCTTCATTGATAGATGATTTGTTTTGTCAGTACACACAAGAAACACATACCTTGTCATAAATGGTTGCATTCAGTTTAGCAGCTTCATTCCAGACCAAGAAGAAGAACTCATCACTGATTGGATCGTCAACATTAATACTGGGGTCTGAAGCAGCTCCAACGAGAACACTGTTACAGTAGGGGAATTAAACGGTGGCCAAAACATCAGCACACGTAGTGTATTCAATATAGCGTAGTAAGAAATAAACTGTGTGTTTTTCATTTGAAAAAATATGTTTTCTTCAGATAGGTTCCACTTTTAACCAGTTTGCGTTTGGTTATCAACACACAATACAGTGAAAACTATTAATCTAAAAGGTTTATCCAGCTGAATAATAGAAGAAAGAAGAAGGATTTTTATTGTCCTAGTGTTTTTATGCAAATAGTCTAAATAACAGAAACTTAAGTATTTAATTCTGTCCAGTTTAACAGCATCATAAACACTATCCTCTCAAATGATCACACAATTGTATTACCACCTTTCTTACATTGTTTCAACATAAACTGACCTGAAACACTGCTTGCGCAGTGCGAGTGTGAGTGGTCCTGCCTCGTATTCTTCCCCTCCCATGACGGATGGGACCCTCTCTTCATCTTCCACAAACACTGCCAGCTCACTATCTCGGTTGCCCAGCATGCTGCGGTCATTGATGTTAGCTGATCCTGGAACACATGTGGTGAGCACTTATTTACAGTCTGTCCTTCCATATGCATGATTCCTATCAAACTACTGTAAGATATACGACATGTTGTTTGAAATGAGAAATTTTGTGCAATGTTTTACCATCAAAAACCAAAGTTATACTTTTCAACATTCCATTCCTGGTTGCATTTTTGATTAAGAGCCACTTTCATAGCTAATTGGGTGAGAAATACACTGCTTCTTAGACAACAAAAACAATAAATGCCGCTCCATGGCTCGCCAGCTTCATGTGAATGAGCAGCTAAAGAAAATCTTCACTGTACCTTAGCAGGAGTTTACATAGCAGTTTACATACCGCTCCAGTATGGTGTTAGGAGAGTGAAAAGTACACAGCGAGGCGAATATCTAGCAAGTGTGTGAATTCAAACTGAAACTAGTGCGTAAACGGTGCGCTCTGAATGAAAGCTACTACAAAGTGAGGTTAAATAAAAGACAGTGAATCAGCTTCAAACATGGGATTCTAATTAATTAACATCTGACTGTACACCCTGTTGAAAGAGCTTAAACTTTATTAAATGTCATCCTCCTGCTCATTTATTTTTATCTACATATTTCTTCACATGCACAGTTTTTAAATTTACCACAGTGACAAGTCTTTTTGCACTACAGTTAAATAAACTGTCATACTGTAGTTTCATAATTACTTTGAAAGCCACAATTACGTCACAGTACATTATGCAAGAAACCTCTAAAGCCAGCTGTCTGTCACACACATATGACTTTGTGAAAGTACATTGCTGATTAGCTACAGACTTTAGGGTACAATGATAATCTGTGTGTGAATGGGTTCGCCGGGGATGACTCACTCACCAATGATATAGCAGCGGTCATCTGCGATGAGAGTTTTGCTGTGAACGTAGATGAGCTCTGTGACAAGGGACTGAGAGAGCCGGGAGTGCGTTCTCAGGCCGCAGAGTGTGATGTACTCGGTCCACTGGTCTTTCACTGGAGAACAGAGCAGAGTCACATTATTTACTAAAGCTAATGCAAAAATACTGGGAAAATTTGACAAGGAACTCACAAGTGGGCTCGTAAAATGGATGTGAAAAGAAGTCAAGGATGAAAATTGAGAATGGAAGGCAGATACCTAATACCAGTGGCTTCAGATTTAAGGAGCAACGCGAAGAGAAAGAAAGACACGTGTTAAAGAGAGATCAGACTGTAGGTTGTGGCATCAGGTGGATTTATTTGAAACAAAGATGAGAAGTGGCCAAGAACTCACCTTCACTAAGTCTTGACAAAATGGAGTGTTCCCCTCGGCACATGGTCCTATGACATACAATGAATTACAGTTAGTTTGTTACACTACATGGAACAATAATATAAAAGTGATAAACCAATACTATTATATAACTATACACAAGGTGTACAGTAAGTAACCTTTGCAATATTGCATTATATGCATTAACAGCTTATGCAGATTTAATTTCACAAACACATTATTCTTCACAATATTTCTTTTCTAACAATAAAAAGTTGGGTTAATGGAAACCTCACATTTATGCAAGTATAAACAACTTTGCATTCAAGTCAATCACATAATAACAATAGTCCACTGAAGGAACAATTATTTCTCATTTTCTAAATTCTAAATATTTGTGTCCAACTGGATATAAAAATATTATATATTGAACACACAGAATGGAATATTTGAAGATAAGCAGTACAAAGATCTGATGACTGTATATATCAGCCGCACATCAACATAATATGAGCCAGAAGAAATCTGTGTTATCCCGTGTTTGTCCTAAGTTATGGCGCATTTTCTGGTCTGTGAGTCGAGTACAGAACGATAATGGGGAATTAGGCTCTCACCTGTAAGTGAAGTGCAGAATAGCCTGAATGGCATTTCCACCACCTGCATTAATGTCTCCCTCGAACCCAGGAAGTAGAGGAATCACCACAAACACTCTGTACTTCTTCTGCTCTCTGAAATAAAGCACAGCATCAACATATGGACTGTTAATGAGGGGGCTTTATATAGACTATGAATCATTTACTGGTTACTTAGGATTTCTTTGAATTAGCTCACATACTGTATAATTGTCGACTTTTCTTTGTGCTTTGTTTGACACACAGTATCAAAAGCCACTTTCTAACCCAATTTAATTAAAACACTGCTTTATGTATTTAAGGTTTAACAATGCATGAATACAAAATGCATGGAATGCATCCTAAATCCAGCTGGTGCACTCAAACCAGACCTGTGCGCACGCAAGATTCGGTCCACAATTGCATCACCAATCCCATTGTGGACATTCTTCCCGTCGGCACAGCTGATGAAGAACTGATTCTGAGGGCAGAGAGAAGACAGATGGTGGCTCAGCATGAGCTGAGGGCCAAAGCAGGTACGTAGCTGGCACAGAAGGAAACTACGAGTGCAGTCGGATATATGAAAGCACATAGTCAGACACAGACTGGCTACAGTATCTATCAGTAATGTGAAATCCAATGGAATACTGTATGGAAGGATTACATGCAGAAACAAACAACAAAAATGAATGGGTTACAGTTCGAGGTGATATCGTTCTGCCATGGCTGCCCTTGGATTGCTTGGTAATACAGCACAGCAAATCAACATAATTTAGCCAGGACTCTGAGACTTCAGTTTGTGTCTGTAAAGTGCTATGCTAATGGTGCGTTACCTCGATGTAGATGAAGTGCTCGCTGTTCTCGATTGTGTGGATGTAGGCGTTAAGGATGGAATTCTCACAGGTTCCAGTGGACCAACGATCAGCAGAGCGCAACACCTGAGAAAATGACACACAGAAGCCAAAATAACTCAAATAAATCAGATAAGCAGTAGTAATTATGTTTCACCACTTTTCAGAGGTGCCTATTTGCCATTACTGTATTTCTAAGTGAGCGCCATGATCACACAATAGGAATGTGTCTTCCAATGAATAAATTAATAAGAGGTTTTGTTTCAGGAACATAGCGAACACACAAAAATGGAGCCTAATTGTTAGAACACAAAATGAGACAACTGAGGCCCTGAAACCTGCATAAAGGAGCTCCACAAGCTGAGAGCAAAGCTGCAACATAATAGGGAGAGGGAGATACAGTTACACACCACCGCCCACAAGAGAATTGTGTTGTTACAATGGTACGCACTGTTTGAGCTGTAGCATTCAGTGTTGACTGGGAACAATATTTTTATCAGTTCAGAGTTAATTATGTCAGATTGTGTTTGTTGTCTCATTTTTAAATTATTCCGTCATCAAAATAAATGCATCTTTACAACGTACAGTAGAATCTTTAGCTTTATTTTAGGGTTGTGTTAGACTCATTATGCTGCTGATGCTGTTGTCTCTCGTGATCTGGACCACAGTTCCCATGAAGCCTGTTGCAAATAAGATGTGTCCACTAGCAATCTCTCTCTGTACTTGGCAGCACATTTATTTTCTCTGGCTTTACTGAACAGGATAAATATGTTGGAAGTGTTTTTCATCTACAGGCTTTACTTTTGTTCCACCATCTGCCATAGCAAAAAAAACCTAAATACTGAATAGATGCATTTCAAAAGGCAGAACAGTGTCTCTTTGTCGTAGTGTAAAGGCATCCATCTGATTTCCTGTTAGTTTTATCCCGGCAAACACAATGTAAAATAGAGTAGAAGTCAGTAGGGGCCTCTAATCTCCTTGGCAATGCTTGTGTGTTAACAGTTATTAAAGTCATTTCCCCCTTTTTTCTATCCATTTAGAGACTACCAGCACCAAAAGCCAGTCGAAGGTTTCCAACACTGATATTGTTGAAAGTATTCTTTTAAAAGATCCCAATGGAGCTTGTAGCTTTTGTTAAACAAAAGTCTCTTTTTCACATACACACAAGGCATCAGAGTCTTTACAGCATGGCTTACTGTAAAGCCTTCACGTTGCCCCAGAACTAGGGATTATCTTCTTGCTAGAAACTCCGGTTTCCTTTTGGAGCTTGTTTTTTAGCAGGCCACTGTTTGCTGCATTCATGTTGACTGGAAAGAAGGAATGCTGTATCTGGCACAGTTTCATCACCTAGGATCAGTCTTTGAAATTGAAAGTAAGGTTAAAAGCTCAACATTACGAAGAGAACTGCTGTGACTTTCATGAGCAAGAGGGAGTAAAAATAAACTGTGAACAGCACAGAAGTGTTTCTTTTCCTACACCTCGTCTTCTGACCTGTAAGCACATGAACCCAATTTTGATCTATTTTGGAGAACTACATGTTAAATTAAACTGTTCACTTTTGCACAAGTCTTGGGACAGGTATTTATTTTTTCAGTAGTTTTTGTGTGTTTCCTCTTGTCTACTACTGAGAACCACTGAGTCTTTGTCTCCATTAGGGTGAGGGCAATTTGGAAAATGAGGAAAAGTGGGGGAACTTTGTTGCCAGTCCTCACACCAGTTTGATGGTTAAGACTTGGTTACAGTTACGGGGTTGGCCACTTAGTTGAGACGTTACGTTAAGTGCTAGGGAATGCATTGTAGCAATAAACGTCTTCACAAAAACACCAATACAAATATTCTGTGTCTGTGTGCATTTACGTGAATGTGAATAAATACCTGCACTTTGGCTTTCTTGGACCCAGGAACAGTGAACGAGAGCGAGTCAGCAGTAGAGTGAGATTTTGGAAGGAGGTAAGGGTAGAAGTCATCCTTGTACTTGTTCTTGAAGATCTAAAGAAGACAAAGGAATGTATTACGGATGTATTACCTGCAGTATGCATATTAATAGTCATACTTAAAGTAAATTACATAACTGTACATTTTAAGTAGGACTTTTAACATAGTAAATAACAAGCTCAACACAACAGCCAAAAAATTCCAGCTGGGCAAAGGCAACACAAGTAGTTCCATATAGAGAGTGAGTAAATATTTTTATATTTCTATATTCACTCAGTTCTGTTCTGAAATAACTGCTTTGGATAGTTGTATGATAATATCTGTAGTATGAAACTATATAATTCAGATCAGAACAATGTATTTGTTTAATTTAAGGCAGAAGTGAACAGCATGACGTGCAAGTACAAGACCCAAAAAAATCCAAAGATCCCAGCAGAGCTCTAATGTCTCTAAAACAATGAAATTGTTTATAATATTATGACATTAAGTGTACTACCATGACTCAATTTTTTTTTTTGTCTGACCTTGGTGAAGTTCCAGCGCTGGATGAAGTGACGCGCTACATCCCTGGCAGCTCTGCCATGAATAGCTGCAGACAGATCACGCCAAGGCATGCGAGGAACTTGAGTGCGGTCAATGTTATCTGGGAGGGAAAATAACACATAAAAAGAAATCCTTTAATCTCACCGTTCAGAGACTCCCAGTGTGTTGCTTTGTGATACTGGAGAAGATTTAGATAACGTACCTTCAAACGGTCTGTCCAGTTGGACCCAGTCCTTTCTGATAAAGTTGCTGTAGTCTTTGCCAAGCCACAGCTTAGTGTTGCTAGTCAGATCATATGTGCTCTGCTCTACTTGCTCATCCGGTTCAGAAGGTTTTGAGCCACCAGCCACGTTGCTACCCTGGTTAACACGGTCAACCATTAGGTTCGTCAGGTTAGGTTCTGCTTCTTATTTCGGAAATATATTGAGCTAATAGTAACACATGCTTACGTCCACATCTTCATTTGGCTTCTCCTCAGTCAAACCCAGGTCCGTCAGCCGGTACTGACTATCATCCCACCTCCCAAATGCCAGATCAATGCCCCCTACAAAGGCTACTGTTTGGTCAATGGCGACCATCTTTTCATGATGAGCCCAGAGGAACTGCATAGATGACACATGGTCTGGATGTCGCATTACCTGATTGGTCAAAGAGTCAAAATTGTAACATGGGGCGAGGATGCATTCAGCAGTTACAATTGTGTAGCTGGTCACCATATATAAAAATATTCAGAGACCTTGATATTTGGGTGTTTATCCATAAGAGTCCTCTTGCTGTGGTCACTGTTGATGCCTAATGCCACCTCCACCTCTTTATACAACAGGACACACACTTTGACTCCTTGCTCCTGTGCAAAAGGGTTCAGAGAAGGGCAATGCCATTTAGTGAAGCAATCAGCACAAGTAGTGTGACATTTGAAAATCACAGAAATTCTTAAAAGAGAAGAACAAGAGAGAGAGAGTCCCTACTGCTTTGCGTCTGAGTATCTCATCCAGTCGCCAATAGTCATCTGTCGCTGGTCTCTTTAGGAACACTTCAGGACTGAGCCTGAGAGAAACAAAATATGTTTCTACATTTGGAATATAATAAATGAAGGTAGTTGGAAAGTAGCTTAAACGGTAAAGTTACATGAACAGTTGTACAGTAGATGAGCAAATCCGGAACGTTCCAGATCGTTCTGACACTTACCACCAATCTGTGATGAAGATTTCCTCCTTGGCTTGTTCCAGAGCATCAGCCAGGTCTGCAAAGTAGCCACTTCCATTCACATACCTTCAAATAAAAGGTTTAAAAAGTTAAATGAGGGCTAACGCTAAAGCTTAATGTAGTCATTGTCCATATTAGACAAACTTCATCACTGACCATTTTGTGAGTGTGTTCTCTCGTGGCGGAGCAAATCCACCGAAGCGCTGCACTTTGAGGAAGTCACAGGTTTGTGCCAGCCGGTTTATTTCATGACTCCACCAATGTGTTTGTCTGTAGCTGTTGCACTTGATAATCAATGTCCTGTTCCAAAACAAACCAGACATTCATCAGAAAACAAAGTATAACCCTCTGGTGTACAGTTCTCACGACACACACACGAAACGAAGCTAACCCACCGGGTGAAATTCTCAATGCAGACTCCATGTGTGGTGTCCGTGTGAGCACGACCCACTTTAACTTCAAACTCCGGGTCAAAGAGCAGCACAAAGTTGATTTTGCCATGGTCTCGGTCCATGTACATCAGGAAAGAGTCTTTGACTACCAACCAGCGGCGTGACCATCGGAAACAGATCTGATGATGGCCGATGCAGTTCAGGCCTTGGATACGGTGACCTCCTGACCTCTTGTAGATAGGTCCTTCCCTGAAACAAGTTCACAAGTGTAGCACAATGAAACTCTATCATGCACCTCCATCCATCTAAATCATGCACATACATGGCTTCAGTGTATTGCTTACAAGCCCTTGGGTCCGAGATCAGTGATGAAGGAGAGAGCACCGACAGATAGGAATTCCAACTGAAAAATAAATAAAATAAGACACGTTAACATACTACATTATATGTACCTTCTCTGAATATATTCGGATTTATTTTCACTCAAAGACTTGTACCATGCTGTGGTCATGCCTACAGAATGTGTTCTCCAGCAGAGCGTTTAGATATTCCTCAAGGTATTTCTGCATCACAAAAGAAAGAGGGTGAAAGAGTGTGAAAAATAAAAGGGCCATCCTGTCGAATACTGGCACAAAGATTCCTTCCAATAAAAATAGAAATTGTGAGTCATTTAACATTTAGCTGAAATGTAGCTGTCACAAAATGAATGAAAATAGGTGTTTCTTAAAATAGCGTCTTATTTCCCTTCATTTTAAATGTTAACTGAAAACATCAACGTTCTTTAAATGACAGTTTTCAACAAAGTCTCGCCTCAACTCTGAGCCCATCATGAATGAATGAATGAATGAATGAATACATGAATGCCCTTTATTGTCATTGCTCTGGAAACAACGAAATTGTCAAGGTAGATCCCTCAGTGCAAAGGTTAACAGTAGCTACAAAAGTTAAGTTGAATAAATACAACAATGTGCACAATATGATTATTTAGTACCATTTTGTTGGAGGTTCTTCTGGTCCGCTCAGTCCCATGCAGGCTGGGCATTTCCTCTGACAAGGTTCTCAGCTGATGCCTGTCCTTTGCAAATCTTTTGAGAGAAATTTGAATATTCAAACTATTGAGGGATTGAGAGCTGACTGTAAAAACTCAAAGCAGCACATCAATCAGATTTCAAACATACATCAGAGCGAGAGGTGGATTTGCATGATTCAGAAACAGATTTGCGCACCGACCTTCCAAGGGGCAGCAGGTGAATCATCATCTTGTGCTTGTGAAGGTCTCGATGCAGCTCCTGAAAGTGCTTGTACTTTCTCTTCACTGTCCAGTGGAAGTGGCCGTGTGTTAGCCGCACCGTGTACAGGGTTCCTACTCTGACCTGTGGGGAGGTTTTTCAAATTATACACAGGAGCATGATGGCATGTGGAAATTACAATTAGAATAAATTAACTGTATTTAACAGTTTTTGTTGCACTATGTTCATATTGTTGATACCGTATATGCAGCTCACATATTAACATGTGAACCAGTTTGAAATACTGTCAATGAGTACAATATGTGTCTTTGAACTATGGGAGGAAAACTCTGAGCATGCGGATACTAAGACATGGAAAGAATATGCAAACTGACTGAGCCACCCAAACATAACTCAGCTGTTACTAATACTTCTACATTTTAAGTGAGTCACTTTGTAGAAAACATAGCATGCGGCGCTTGTCTGGTTCCACACACAATTACACAATGTGCAAATGTGCAGTATGTGTGTCACAGTCATAAAGTGGACTTTGTGGAAAGTGGAAATTAATTTGACTTGACTTTGTTAAGGCTTTGTTGTTTTTGTTGTGCATTTTGTCTAATGCATTAGCGTGTGAGTTTACTGGCAGAAAGGGTGTTCACAAGCCTGGCAGAAGGCACCATTCTGAAGAGAACACAGTGTCTGAGTGTGGATGTTCCCGCAAAGAAGCAATGAAGCGAAAGATGTGGCTAATTGGAAGAAAAGTGTTTTTGTAGTACATCATAATGCTGCAGTGAATTTTGGATAGGGTGGGTATTTCAGGCTATGCTGTTAGGCTTTTATGTCAAATTTTAGTTTGAAACTTGTTATGTGACGTCACATTGACCTTCACCTTTGACCAACAAATTGTTCATTCACCATGTGAATGAAGAAATTCCTTCAAAGCATTCTTGAAATACTGCATCCAGACTACTCGAAAATACTTTTCCACTGGTCACACTGTCACCAGTGCAGAGGCAAAAAAAAAAAAAAAAAAAGTCAATTTCAGTATCAAACACTATACTGGTCTGTTCCACCATTACATAGCACCTATACTCTGAGTTACACTCAACACAAATAAACTCCCTGTGCAATTGCCAGTGGTATATTATATTCATGACAACAGCCAGTTGGCTCAAACATCCCTTTTTTTTAATTTTAATATCATTAAACATTAAAGACAGTCTTGATCTTAAAGACTGGCTATTTAACGCCATATGGCTGTGTTTTCACTTTAGGCCGATATGAACATTTCTATGACTCCCAAAAGAGAAACTGTAAATGGTATGCCATAAATAAATAAGAAGAAAACGTAACAGGTGTACCTTTGAGCGAGTGGTGTATTTCTCTGTGTTGTCCACTCTGCATGTAACGGGAGTACCAGGAATTAAGTAAGGTATACCTTCAGCTTTTATTTCAGGAAGGTGGTGCACCACGAGGAAAGGACGCCCATCTGCGAAATTCAATATTGGAACATTGCGATGAAATCGTGAATGCATGTCCGAGGGGGAAGTTCATATCTTAAATGTAACATACAAACACAGCTACTCAAGATTAGGTACACTAGTTAACAAAGATATATTCTAATATAACACAAAACGCTAAAGTGTTTCTGTTATTTAGCCTAGTCCACAGACTAAAACGCGTTTGTCAAAATTATAGAAACGTGTTGGTGCAGCACAATGCAATTCATCATACTACAAACCACAGCCTCTCTATAACGCTGTTTCCGTTACTGAAAATTAAATGGGCGCGTTACTTGGTTCTCAGCCATGGGAGCCGGGAAACTGTTTTTTGCGAGGAGAGGAGGGAGGAGCGAAACAACCGCATAGGTGATGATTGGCTAAGGTGGAGTAGGCTTTCACGATAAGCCAATCACAGACAGTGTTCAGTTTATACACAAATCACACCCACACCCAACCAGCAGAGGTAAGCGGCAGCAATGCTTAATGTGGAGAAAAAGTTGCGAGCTGTCACTGGCTAGACCGGGTCGACCTGGGTTTTTCGGTCTGATGTTGTTGTATCTGCCTGTTACATTCTGACTAGAGGCCTGACAGACTGTACCATTGTAGAAGCTTTAGCTCAAAAACAAGTTGTGATCTACTCCCATAAAGACCGATCTCTGAAGGAAGAGATTGTTGTTAATTTTTTTGTTTCAAACAAATCAAATGTGTTGTTACACGACCGTTAATGGAAGCGCATAGGCGAACGGCGACTGTGTTTGTATAAAGCTTGTATAGCGATATCATCTCCCACTTTAACGATCGTAGCAGCGCTCTGCATCCAAGAAAAGGGGGATTTGGCGGCATTTATCGGGCTCTGTACAGGACACAGTGATTTATTGTAATATCAGCAGCCTTTAGAAAGAGCGGGGGTTTGACGGGTCCAATCTTCAGGTCATCAACAACTGTAACTGTATCTGCAATGTACGTGATGACGTATGAGGGAGGAAAAAACACACGCAGCTCTCACAGCGGGAGGTCCGACCCGGGACTTTTGCGAAAGGTTGAGGTCTGAGGGGCGATAAATATTAAAAGTTCGGTATAAGTACGTGTCTATACAATTCTACTCTATGCAACTGGGTTATGAAATCTGCTAAGAAAAAGATCAAATTATTAAACATATTTAAACTTAAAAAAGGAAGAGTAACGCAATAGTTACTTTCCCTGGTGACTGGTTACTTTTATAGTGGAGTAATTTAGTTACTAACTCAGTTACCTTTTGGGAGAAGTAACTAGTAACTATAACTACTTTTTAAAAGTAACTGCCCAACAGTAAATATTCACACTGCATATATATACACAAATAGTATACACATGTATCTGCATGCTTCCTTACCACTAGTTGACATGAGGCCATCTATGACATCTGGACTCAAGTTGCGGAGGTCGCTGGAGAAGCGCCTTCTGTCTAGGTTTTGGGCTGCTGAGCTCTCGACCATGGGCTCGATCACATCCTCTGGACTGGCCATCGTGCTGTTGTTGTAAGTGCCAGCTGCCCTGGAGCAGAAACAGAGTTTCTCGCTGCTGAGCATACATAATGTGGGCACTACACCAGCATGTAAAAGAAAAAAGTACTACTGACAAAGCAGAAACAAAGACCAGTCTCATACATACTAAAGCAGATTAAGATTTTAAAGTCCTGTTACATTATATTTGATTATCTGGAGCTGTTTATTTGTGTCAAATGAAAAAAAAAATTGTAAGATTTGTAAAAGAAGCCGCAATTAGACAAACATGCAGTGTGCACAGTCACAGGTTAAACAGTTGTTGTAGCTACAAAAGAGTCACAATAAACGCAACTGGGTCATGAGGTTTAACAGTCTGATGAGAAATTATCTGATGTGCAGGATCTTTAAGTGATTCTAATCTTCAAGGAGGATGGCATGTGACGAACATACAACCAGGCGTTACACAACGCTGTCAAATGCCAAAAACAAACGCCTCCACATACCTGAGGTCTTGTGGAATCTACCTGTTAATCAAGTCATGGATATTGCGACATGCGAGAAGTTTAGGACAGCAACCAGTGAGAGGGGAAAAAGGGTGTGTATGAAACCTTTTGTATGGCTTGGAAGCCTCTGAATGGCAAAGCGTTTCCTGGGAAACGAAGCAATGGGCCGTGGGGAGGGAGCATGTGTGTGAAGGAGAGAGAAAGACAGAGAGGGTTTGAAACAGAAACTGTGTCCATTATACGTCCTAAAACATTTTCAGGGAAAGAGGCAGGATAAGAGACTTGCCATTTTCCACACCAGTGTTTCCCCAACTGCAAAACACATGCAAGACAGGACAAAACAGGGGCCTGAATAATAAAAAAGTGGTTAAGGCAGAAGTGACACGTAATGCTGGGAACATGATTTGTGCTGTAAAAGTCACAGGTTATTGGCAAAGAGAACGAACTGCATGTGACAGATGATTGCAATATCTGAGGATGATATTATACCAGTCAAGGAGGACCACAAATACCTCAAGTGTCCGCTCATCTCATTGCTGATTGAGTGCAACTTAACAGTCACAGATTTGTCATATTTCACTGCTACATAAAAATACACTCAGATGTTTGATAATGATCTTTTAAGCCAAACACCTTATTATCTCAGTTGTTTCATTTAGGAATGATCATATTACAGTTACAAGATCTATCAGATTTATACAATAATCTCAGGTGGAGCTTAACTGGCATTAGGCTAATACTCACAGGCCTGTGCTTCCCAATAAAATCTCCCTTTTTTTTGCCATCAGAAGAAAAGCATGCTTGTACTTGTCACCAATACACATGAAATGTACAGTGCCTTGGTTCACATGAGAGAACCAGAAACTGTTTAATCATTGAATCCAGCCATTCAGCAGACTGACATTGTACGTTTGATCTTTAAAGCAGAAAGCTTTAGTGTTGACTTAACAAGATTTCATTGTTGCAGTCAAGCAGTCTTAACTTCATGTTTAACTTGAAACTAGTCTACTTAGCTTGAATCAAGTTGGCCAAAAAGGGAATTAAACTGTAAAAAACACATCCTGCGTGTACAGTATGAGCAGGTCTTTGACCTCTCAAACAAACCCACATGGAATCAGTTGCTAATGTGACTGATAAAAACCATGGGGGATTTTAAGCACTTCCTGTACTGCATACAGGATTTCAAGGTCTCTGGTTGCTGTTATCAAAAAGAAACGACAGTGCAGATGAACAGTTAAACATACAGAGACAGATTTTATGATATCTCTACCAAGGAAAGCTACAGTAAATATTTGAATATAGGATACCATCAGAATAATTACATTTTATCACATAATCTTCTGTAAATACTACACATAGTCTTATGGTGCAGCCTTCAAAGAGGCCGAAACTCTTGCTTGTACCTGACCTGACCTCTACTATTTGAATTCGTCAACCTCTGCACAGATGACATGAACCCTTTGAACATGGTAACAGTTACGGCCATCTGCGAATTCAAGATTAGAACATTGTGATGAAATTGTTAATGTGTTTCTGAGGGAGAAGTTCATATCTTAAACGTAACATACAGACAGCTACTCAAGATTAGGTACACTAGTGAACAAAGATATATTCTAACATAACACAAAACACTAAAGTTTTTCTGTTGTTTAGCCTAGCCTGCAGAACAAAATGTTTGTCAAATAATAGAATTATGTTATTGAAACCGCAAAAAACACATCCTGTGTGAACAGTATGAGCAGGGTTCATTTCATCAATCGTGTCATCGACCTCTCAACAACAAAACAACACAGAATCAGTTGCTAATGTGACTAATAAGAACCATGAGGGTTTTTAAGCCCTTCCTGTACTGCATATGGGATTTCAAGGTCTATGGTTGCTGTTATCAAAAAAAAACAACAGTGCAGATGAACAGTTAAACATACAGAGATTTTATGATATCTCTACCAAGGAAAGCTACAGTAAATATATCAGAATAATTACATTTTATCACATAATCTTCTGTAAATACTACACATAGCCTCATGGTGCAGCCTTCAAAGAGGCTGAAACTCTATTGCTCTATTGCTTTTACCTGACCTGACCTCTACTACTTAAATTCGTCAAGCTCTGCAATGATGACATGCACCCTTTGAGCATGGTTACAGTTAAAACAGGAGTCTGTGCACTCAATGCAAAACCACCTCAACAAATGGCTCAGTTTACGGAAAAGCTACTTATCTGTGCATTCATTCTTGAATGTGTTCGCGTGTAACGTGCATTTCAAAAGAACTTTGAATAAACTCACGTGTTTTATTCCCTGTGGTTTGTGTTTATCAGAAGTCCCTTAACTATCATGCATGAATGCCACCAGACCACGAAGCAGGCGACCACTGTCACAAAAAATTCCCCACATGACGGTACCTACAGAGCTGAGTCAACTCCTGTCGACAGCCGTGCCCTTCGGATATCCGCCGTATGCATCAAGACACGTCTGAAATAGCGATTCTTTGTCGCCGTGCTCAGTGTTTCGCCATGTTCCTAAAACTTCGCAACAATGAATCAGAACTTTTTTAACACAATCTGTAAGAGAAAATAATCATTTGCGCGTGAATTCTATTAGCGTTGTTCGCACATCCATTATGTGTGTGACATTGCTCAGGCTACACGAGCAACCTGGCAGACCTGTAAAGTCCGTTTCACAGCCCGGATCGTAACGTTACTCTCGCTGTGGAGGCAGGGAAGGCTGAGGGCTTGAGTCGTCTCCACCCATTCCCTGATTTCCTACGGCGCCGCATTCCTCAGAGAAACTACACGACGGCTCACAAAACATGTAAAATGTGGCCCATCTAAGGCGACAGGTGACAATGGCTCTAAACTACAACATGTGTTCAGGTGTCTGTGAGATGTAAAAACTGCAGCTGGGCTGGCAACAACCAGCAACACGGCGACTGCAAAGCGATGGGAAATTTGCGTCTGATGCGGGCCTTGAATGGTACTTACTTTACTTTTTTTTCCATCCGCGGCTCAGCAAACCAAGCACAGCAACTCCACACGCAGGACTAAGAAATCAACCATTCACTCAAACTAAAAGGAAGATTTAAACATATCCCAACGCCGCCCGCCCTGTTCGCTGAGAAAGGAGAGGAGAGGAGAGGACTCAGTCAGTTGTGTTCCCTGTAGGTGATGCGCTCTTTAGTCCCACCCATCGGGTGTCCAGTGGAACAGAAAATGTGGAAATGGTTGCTGCACTATTCTCCTTTTGTTGACAAAGATACAACCGTTCGTGTCAAGATGCGATACAGTGGGGCTATTTGTGTGTGTGTGTGTGTGTGTGTGTGTGTGTGTGTGTGTGTGTGTGTGTGTAAATCATACAGGCACAAGCAGGTGTACGTTGTTCTATGACTGAGAGGTCTGCATAACACAGACACTGGCATGTCCAGACCGGGCGCCAGCAATGAAAACATTCACTTCAGCAGGAAAGTCGATGATTGTTTGGGGGGGAGCCCAAACCTGCTGGTTATCTGCAGCACTCAACTTCCGGTTAGCAATTTCACAATAAAGTCTCGCTAGGGAAATACTAACGTGGATGCTACTATAATGGAGTTGTGTATCCAGCAGCTGCGTCGCATTCCATAACAGGTCATTTCATGGAGCTCCACGACAGTCTTCAAATTGAAGACACGGACTAGAGATTAGAATGCGGTACATAACACGATTCGATTTTACATTCATTAATACTGCCACTACGAACGACTATGAACTATATGGAACTCCTTTTTTTCCCAATGCGCTGGGACAGACAGGAAACGATAACTACTGCCCTATCCTCATCCATCTTCATGACGTCATGATGACGCAAAACTTAAGGTTATGGCAGGTTCCCATATATCCCGCAGTGAGACCCGAAACGACTACTAAGACAGAAAACTGAGCCGAATCTGGACAGGCATTGGACAGGACTTTTTACTGACAATACAAAGGTACCATACTGACGATGGACGATGACATTTATGCTACTACAATTACTGCTGCTGCTGCTGCAAATAATAATAATAATAATAATAATAATAATAATTCCGATGATGATGATGATAATCACAGTAATAATGATAAATAACAGTTATAACATGACTATGGCATTTTGGCTCTTGATTGCGCTACTACAAAGTTTTATTACCTACTTTTAGGGAACAGTCCTTCTCATTTTTATATTTAAATCCTACTCATCCTGCTAAATTCAGCATACTAATCCCCCATACTATGTGTTTCTGCTGTTGTGCTTTCTCTGTATTTGTTTGTGTATTTTTATAACTGCCAATGTCCTTGCTGTTTGTATCTCCCCCTATTGAAACTTTCCCAATGTAGTACAGCTCCACACCACAAGGCAGTGCTCAACACCCCCTCACCACAAGTCTCAGAATTTTAAAACATACAACAATGAGAATGGGCTGCTGAGGACCCAGTCTTCCCGTTTGTTTCACAGGTTGCATCAAGGTTTTAAATTAGTTCAGAAATATTAAAATTCCAACTTTTCGAATATGTGTGCCTCTCGTTTTTACGCGATCACATGGTGTAATGACCTTTTCAGAATTTTTCTCTCAAATATCAAATGATGTAATGTTTAACAACTGGAGATGAAGAGAAATACAAACACATTCTGCCCCCAAGCCATCACCATCATATACTTTTTTACATATGTATATATTGAGAAACCATGCATCTGAATCTTTACTGAATGCTCAAGACAGTGACAATAAAGAATATTGAATCTTGAAATAAAACCAATGAAGAAAAGATTACTTTTCTTTTGCTAATTGTTGCCTAAGGTTCCTGTCATAATTTCTCCATATAACCAATATATCCCAGTGGGACATATTTCCTAATGTGTCATGTGTTACACAGCTCATACTTTGTAATAAACACATTGAACAAGTCATGATGGACAAAATAAAGTATTTATTTAAAAAACATGGCACAATAATATCAAGACTCCACTGACCCATCTACCCTAAACAAGACCTTTCAATAAATAAGTCATCGTATGAAGAATAAGGCTTTGATTCTGAGTTGTAGCTGTTACATGCACGAGTTCTTCCTGTAAGACATAATATGGGCAAGGAGACATGACCAGTTAGTCAAGCCACTAAACTGGTCATTCTTATGAGCTAATGAAGACAGGCAACAGTAGCACACAGCATATAAATAAAATCAGTCAATAAATCTTCTTTGCGTCTGTTTATAAACACAGTCCAGCCCTGATCTATAGCTCCACGTAACATAAAACACAGGTTTTTACACTCTCTCAAGTGACATTTTCCTCCCAATGCACCTATGACCGGAACTTAAACTCATACAGCTAAGATATTTTTATCATAAAACAAAAACTAAAATATTTCGTCTGATATTTATGATGGTAATGGTAATAATTATTGTGATTGTGTTTTTTAACTAGACCTGACCAGTCAGTTCCACCAAATCCAATAAGTTGACAAACGTGGAACGAAATTTTACTTTTCAATGAAACCCCTGAGCTGCCTGACAAGTGTCAGGCAGCTTTGCTGTTATCAAAGCCCTGCTGCAAAGACTACAATCACACGTGAATTTTAGCCTTTTAAGAAACAATGAGCAAGACTGTTCACCGTTACAGACAGCACGAGGTGCAATTAACCTGGAAAGGTTTTAAGAGAAAACAACAGAAAGCACTGATTTTTGTTTTCCTCTTAACTCGGAACATATTTCTTATCCTCCCCAGGAAATGGAAACTCTGGTGCCCGGTTGACGTGTCCTGTTAGGAATATCCCAACTGTGCCGATGATGAAGAGGAAAAAGGCAGCCCAAAAACACACCTTGTCAATCATCTTCCCAATCAAGACCCAGCTTTCAATTTCCTGTATATAGTAAAAAAAAACAAAAACAAAAAAAAAAACATATAATATATAAAATATACATACATATAACTGAAACAGCGTATACATTTTTTAAATTGACACTCACAGATCCAGTGTTGTTTTGTTGCCTTGTGCTCTCGGCGATGAAGTTGCAGGCATCCACGCATTGTTTAATCTCAGGTGCAGCTTGAGCCAAACTCTTATACAGGTTTGCCGTACTGCTGACATCTACATTGTCCACTGGAGAAAGAAGATACTGAGTTAGATGACAGCTTCCTGCAAAACTACCCAAGGCAAATTTGTATTAAACTAGAATGTAAAAACTAAAATAAACCATTCATTTTCAGAACACAGTGATCCACTGAGGGTAAATTCCAGTGAAGCGCCCATTGTGAGCCTTTACATTTTACAAAATAAATATCTTACCAATAGATCGTGTGAGACCATGTCTCTCCCTTTGTTTGTCAAACATCATTTCACTGCGTGGTTGTTTCAGGACATATTCCTCTGCCCTCTGCAGTAGGCCAAAGGAGCTGCGGCGGCGCTCCCTCAACCCATTCATCTCTGTCGTCACCTCACTGTCATCCACCAGAGGGGACATGCCCAAGGCGCGGGGAACCATTTCCAAGAATACCTGCAAGAGGCAGAAATGTGAACAGTCAGACACATAACAGAAAAAAAAACTCTTGAATGGACAAATTTGCCTTTACTGGATGGGGTGCGCTTACATGTTTGATGGTATGGGACATGGTATGAGTGCTGGGGCTGCGCAGCGAGAAGTTCAGCACAACAATTTGATTAGTAGCAATGAGAGTAGTGACGCACATAACAAAGATCAGGTACCTGAGGAGACATGAGAAGAGATCGCTATTGATGAGGAGACTCAGGGTGTTTGGGTCGAAGAAAAACAAAACCAGCAGAGGTCAGCAGAGAACACACACTGACTTACTTGCCAATGAGAGGAACAGAAAGAGAGGTCTCAGGGACTTTCTGAGCAATAAGAAACAGGAAGACAGTCTGAGCCAGCAAGACAGAAATGGACACTGTCAGTTTCTGTCCTCCAGCTGTGAATGGGACAACAGAGTGTTTATGAGACACAACGTCTGTGCAGCATACAATGCTGTTACATTTTTATGTAATGGCTAATACTATACTAGTCGTATTCAGTTAGAGCTTTGGCTAAAACTGAATGAATATATTTTATTTTACTGTTCAAGAGACGCAAGAATTTAAAAATAGTGTCTTGACTTACCCTGTGCAGGTAGGAAGTAGGCCAATACAACCAGTGAGGAGATGAGGGAGCAAGGCAGGATGATGTTGATGATGTAGAACAGGGGCTTCCTTTGAATGACAAGATTGAACGTGATCTCCTGATACTCCAGGTCATCTGGTGAATACTTCGTGTTGATCATCTTCCTGGCTGGACGGTGGACGATGGCCCACTCGCCATTCTCTTAAATGTGAAAATGTAATGAGTCGGAGAACAGTTGTGTATTGGTGTACTGGGTGTAGATGCACTATACCTGTGAAAGCCTCAGGGTCGATGTCTACCCACTCAATAGTTTCTCCTGTTTCTCCAACAGCCAGCATGAGGTCCACTTCACTGGCACTGTACGTCTGAGATCTGGAATTGAGGCAGTGGACGTGGAATAGAACAGAAACCATGAATTGGGTCATGAATTGGGATTTACACACTGAATATGTAATTTTCATGGTTTGAGAATCTTCAGCACACCTGAATGCTAGCGTGCAGTTTTGATAATCAAATGGGAAGTAGGTAATCTCGATGGCACAAGTGCTGCGATAGATAGCAGGAGGCAGCCAGTACAACCACCCACTGCTGCTGATTAATACATTGGCATAGTAATTCACATCAAATTTGCCATCAATGCTGCAGAGAAACAGGATAAAGAGCAGAAACAGTTACCACAAACTTAAATTTTGCATAGTCAGGGAGAAATGAAGGATTTCACTCGTCTTTGTTTGGACCTTACTTGTTCTCAAGGACTATGTCCGGAAGCCAAACAGTCCTGCATGGGACACGAATAACATCAATGCCATAATAGTTAGATGTGTTCCAGGTGAGGCGATAATCAACCCATTGCTGTAGATGACATTTGAGAGGAAGGTCATCAGTGACTGAGAGAGAGGGGCTTTGGAAAATGACCCTCCTGCTAGTCAAGCCTTGTCAGGAGTTGTACGAACAAAACAAAATGAATCAAAAGAGAGAAAACTTACAATCTCAATCCACACACTGGTTGTAAGAGTCTCTTCCTTTTCATTCTGTAGAACAAGAGGAGTATGATGGTTTGAGCTGTGCTGATTGTGCACATGGTGAACCACCAACACTGTGTTAAAATGTAGGCCACAATGATGATTAATGATCATCTTGTGGGTATCATGGTGTACTTGAGTCACATGTCATTTCCGTATAGAGCTTTTAAATCCTCTGCTAATGCTCATATAATGCAGTCACGCTTTGTGTGGAACAAACAGGAAGAGTTCTTACCAGAGAGATAAGGTTGGTGAGGGTTAACTTGATCTGAACCTGCACCTGGTCTTCAGGATGAACTACTGGCCGAATATTCTTGTTGTAGCCTTTGAACAAGTCGCCGATCAGCTGTGACTCTTCATTACATTGCACTACATGAAGAAAAAGATGAGAAATAGAGGATTAGTGTTTAGGTGTGGAATTATGTCTGGTTAATATGACATGGGCAGAAATATCTACAGTATTGCTTTATTCAATGGTATATAATAATAATAATTGTTGGTTTGGTCCTTCTGACTGATTAATGTACGTGACATCATTTGATCATTCATACTGAAGCACTGGTGTCTAAGCAGCAAATAAATGTAAGGGGTTTTGAGAAGAGTAATGGAAAAGTAGGCAACAAACAAAGTCCTCAAACTCATATCTCTTTTCAGATTTTTGATGTTTGGCGACAGGTTTTTATAGTCAAAGACATCAAAAGTCATTTATGTAATCTTGGACATATGTTGCATTTTAAGGGTTTGTCATATTATTCATTGTTTGGTGGAGTTTGAAGTACAACAATCAATTTGGAAAAAAACATAAAATAGAATATAGAAATACTCAGGCACTTCAGTAAATCAGTTATCAGTTCCACTCAATTCAATTTATACAGCATCAGTAACAAGTTGTCTCAAGACCCTTTCTAACTACCAGCCTGAAACCCCCCAGAGCAAGCACAAAGATGACAGTGGCAAGAAAATCTCCTCTTAACATGAAGGAACTTTCAGCAGATTCCAGCTCATATGGGGGGACCATCTGCTTGAGGGTAAAGACAGAAAAAGATAGAAGAGAGGAAAAGAGGAGAAGAGAGCAGCAGGAGATACAAGATAAACATACATCTGTTATAGATACATACATCTGACTAAAGTGTACATGTAGGAGATAAAGCTGAGGGTGTTACATGAAAGTCTGATAATGAATCCCTTGATTCATTATCAGCAGAGGAGCATAAAACTGTCGGCTGCTATAGCGATTGCATATTTACATAAAGATTACATAAAGTCTTTTCAATTTACATCATGGCAAGTTTGGAGTATCTCATTTCCATACATGCATATAGTACTCTGATGATAGTTATGCTGATAAACTGTGAACATAAATACTGTGTTTACAATCCTGTCCATGGCTTCATCTGCATACCCTGCATACCCTGCATTCCTTCAACCCATATTAAACCAAACTTTTTTTAACCTCCAGATAATATATTTTCTTTAGATGTATTGTGTTGATGACAATCATTTGATGATGTGCTGTTGTTGTCTGCATACATGTGCACGCGTTTTTGAATTTTAAATACTTTTCTAAACCTATAGTATCTTTGAACTAAATTTGGGCAGTATGTTTTCACACGTGCGCAAGAAAAACAACCACCAGAGGACAGAGAGATGCCAGGTCTATAAACAGTGACAGTGACAGTGTACTCCTTTACTACACTACATTTTTGTATAAAGTTCAAGAGAGTCTAGAGTTTATTTCCAACCCTTGACTCTTCCCTCCCAGCTGTCACTATCCATAGCTCAGATTACACAGCAGCTGGGAAACTCTAAACTGGGACTTCAAGTCACACTGGGGACATCTCCAATAATCATCATTTGTCAAAAATGTGGGTAACACAAACAAGAATGTAGTAAAGATGTCATCCCCTGTGAGCAGCTCATCGTTGGGTCTGCCAAGTCCAATCAAGCAGAAAAACATCACATTGTTTTGAGCCCAAGGGATCCCAAGGGATGATTTACATACAAGTAGTGTAATGACACCCGTGACAATCTCACCCCCACACTGTAAAAACTTATAAATTGATTTTACTCAATCAATTTGAAAAAAACAAAAACAAAAAAATGCATGCAAAAAATGCATTTCAATGTATGCAAACTCATTCCCTCAAAAAACTAAGTAAAGCAAACTTAACGTGGTGAATTAGAGTTAAGTTGTTTAGTTTAAATCCTACTGAATTATTACTACTTCAATGACATGACTTTTTTTCAGTTTGTTTAATTAATTTCATTTAGCGTCCACTAGGGGTTGTACAGACTAGTTGATGAGCCAATTAGTCGACTTCACTGCTGTACCATGACACTCTAAGCATCATGTCAGCTAGTCATGATCACTTGACTTATGTTTAGATTTACTTCCACAAGAGAAATTGCTTGGCCACAGTAACTGAGATGCACATTAAAAAAAAAAGAAAAAGAAAAAAAGAAAAAAACGCTCTTGACCACAAGTAAAGAGAAAAAATAAAATAAAATAACAACATGGGCACCTCTGAGAACACAAACTTGAGAGGAGCAAACTTGAGGTTCATCAAGCATGTGGAAATACTTGACTAAAGATGAAGCCTGTACTACCATGACATGCAAGGTCTAAAATACGAAGGTAGTAGATCTTTAGCTGCAGTACATGGGGAAGGCTTTAGAGAAATAATGCATTTTTTTTTTTTTTTAACCCAGCGGCACTAATCTATTATTAAATGCTACCGATGGTGTTCATTTAAATTAGCTATACATATCTCATGTGTTCCTGAGGTTGGAGAGCGTGTTTTTTTTAATTTAGTCCTTGGTATAATGCCACTGGCATACCATGTTCAAGCGTCACTAAACTTGCAGAAAAGCCCCTGTCGCTATAATATTCAGGTTAATATTAATTGTTGCAATTGTATTACTTTAGTGTCGACTTGATTTCACCACATATTTCACCATACTTAACAATAAGACATCATTCAACCCCCAGAGTACACTACTTTGCACCCTTCTCAAATCAACCGTTACATTCAAACTTAATTATATTCACTCAGTAGTTCAGATTAATTGTATCAAATATCAAATAAAATTAAAATCTGACATAATTTGCATGCCAACTACATGGCCAATTAGATAACACTTTAACACTTAAAACACAACAGACCATGAATGAACAATAAATCAGTGGGATATTGTAATAAAATATATAGAAGGCTCCAATGGCAATTTGAGTGAGATAAACTGGAGGTGAAAGCACCCTGTACCATGATGTAGGTCATCTCCAGCAGTGAGAGAGGACAGCGATCCAGGTGAACCTCTCATGCCTATTCAGCCTTACTAGAACTGGTTGGTCCTGGAGATACCAAAATCTCCATTAACCATGAATCCGTGAGTCATTTGACTGGCTGCTAATAGGTACACAAAACGAGTTAGACTCGGGAAAAGACAACTAATTAACTGATTTGTCCGAAATGGCTCACCGACTTGCGTTAGTGTTTCTGGTCAGTGACTTAAATGAACCAGTTCACTTTATTGAATGTTTCAGACCATAAAATCCCAGTGAGTTAACCACCGATAAACTGCATGACCCCGAGATAGCCATACAAAAATACATGTTTGTTTTTTCACAGTAATACTGCCTTGTCAGCATGGCCTGGATGTCAACGCTCCAACCAATAGATTCACAACATAAACAATCATTTAGTAACTGTTGTCAACTATTTAACTCATTATTTTCCTGAACATAAAAACTTAAACACTTTGTTTAGTTGTTTGTGGGCAGATGTCAACGCTGTATCTCAGTGGAGACAGAAAAAATGTTGAAGAGCAGCATTTGCTTTACCCGGTTTAGTCAAATGAACGCTCTCTCTTTTCACTCAGTTCTGTTAATAAATTTCTTCAGAACTTTAATGAAACCAATTAAAAAGGCAGCAAGTAGAAGTGAACCGATCTGTGATCAAAAAAGCTCTTTATCCAAAAACCATACTTTTTGTAAGAGGATAGAAGTTAAAAACAATGAGTTTGGTTGTTGTCCTGTTCTACTTATTTTTAGTGAGTGTAGCAGGTAACAAGTTTACAAAAACAAGGTGGGCCCTATATATATTTGATAAATACCATAAAAATTTACAGTGCAAAGGCTTTGCCAATTTTAGTGATTAAATATTGTGAAATGTTTCCCTGGATACATGAAAACGCACACAACAAAACCAGAAACCAGAAAAAAACTGAATGTGAAAATGCAGTTTGTGTTTTAAAGCCCTGCAACCCTGCAGTAAGGCCAGCTTTTTTGTAAACATTGTTTTTCTCTGATATGATCAGAAAAACAGACACAGTTCATCCGACTAGAAATAAGCTGCAAAGAGTAAAACTGTGCCATCAGTTGCACCGTGCACACTGTACTTTTAATTACAGTTCATTCAGTCAACTTTCTAGAATCAGTTATGTCAACACGTGGATGCAAAGTGCAGCTTATATTTGCTGAGAGTACTTTGACCTCATCCCTTCCTGTAACCGATACTCGACAGTGATGTGAAACTAGAGACCTGCTTCGGCCTGGTTTTATTATCATCACTCTCTTGCTGAAGTTTTAAAAATGTGGTTTGGAGTGTTTAAATCACTGTTCAGATCCAGTGATTTACTCGGCCTTTTTGTCTGTGATTTGTCTTACCTTTTATTTATTTGCAGATAAGGAGGCATGTGACATTATGGTCACACCAACAGCGCCATACAGGTAAACATTACAACATCACTGTTTGACTGTGGCAAATGTAATTCAAGCTAACCTTAGATGACTTATTCCCATTGTCCAATGCATTCATCTTTAAGTCAATTTGAATGTGGTTGACAAAAAGAGAGATGAAGAAAGCGTCTGTTTCATCTGCCAATAAGCATCCTTTTCGAGAGGAGCCCGCTTCAGCCGTGTCAGCCAGTTATCGGTCAGGTGCCTCATTGTGCCGTAATCATAAAAAAGAACAGATAAAGGCCTTACACTCTCATCCCTAGACTCACACTTGGACTGAGTTTGACTTGACTCAAAAAAGATTGTGAGCTTTCAACTTGTAGAGGACAAATGGTAACTGTGATGTCAGTCTGGTTGCCACATTCCTGTGGTTATTTTCATTAAGAAAGTAGTGGCTGCTTTACTGTCTGCATTCAGGATGGCTCCTGTGTAATGTGACACCTTCTCATGGGGAATTTTCTAACCACACTAGTGACCTTGTTCAAGGAGATGGACTCAAGGAGCATTGTCCACCAAACTGGTCTTACCTTTCCAATACAATCCATAAGTGGATTTGAACAATGATTTAAGCGCTCCAAATCACATTTTAGAATCATCATATCCAGGTGTCAGTTTTTCTCCCAAGCAAATTTCTGGTCCATGTTATTCCCCTGTGGCATCTGTGCAAGTCATCTTTACAGTACTGCGGCACTATTGTTCTCATAACAAAACACAAAGTATCTACTTCATGTGAATGCATTGCTTTGAGGAACAGACACGAGTTGAATACGCAATAAATATACATGGGTGGGGACAAAATGTATTAATGCTTTGCATGTCTTTTGTATTACTCACCAATTGTTTGTTTTTTTGGTTTTCTTTTAAGAAGATGTACAAGTCCATAAATTAAGACCACGGTCTAGTGCACATGTGTGCAAAAGGCCACATCAGACAATAAGTATGGAATAATTATTGATGGATATTAGTAATACCTATCTATATTGAGTAGAAACAGAAAAAATGATTAAGAATGTGTTCAAATTAGTATAAAGTTTAACATGCTTTCATGAGTTCAGTGAGGAAAGTTTTCTTTACTCTGCCACAATCACCATGGCAAGACTTTTAGAGTTGTCTCTGAGCACTGATTCACTGCCTCCACATGACAGGCAGAAAGCATTATGGACATTATGTTGATAAGACGGCCGCCTGCCTGTCAGATAGGATGTGCCAAAAGTTTGCCTCTGCGCCACTTACCCAGACCCATTAAAGCTGCGAGAGTCGTTGCAACTCCAAAAAATATCCCAAACTGTCGCGCTGCCATCATGTTCCAAGACCTCTCCGCTGCCCTGCACTGTACTCGACTGCACTATATTTAAATATAAAGTCTGAGAGAAAGAAAGAGAGCGAGAGTAAAGACATGGAGGAAGAGCCCTTAATCCCCCCACCAAACACCCTGACTGTCGCCCACTCCGGCTGCCGCTATGCCTGGCTCAGATTACACAGCAGCTGGACGCACTAAACCAGGACGTCAAGTCACACTCCGGTCACCCACAGTAATCATCATTATGATCATTAGTCAACAACTACAAAATTAGACAACAATTGTGATGGTGCCAGCTGTAGGTGATACTGAGTCTGCATGTTTGTCATGCACTTGTCTGTCGGTACCGCTCACTGGTCCCGCATTTGTTTGGAGAAAACAATGTGACATGCATAAACCTGGGGGTGCAGCAAGGTAAACAGGTGATTGGCTGTGCTCTAGCCCTGCTATGTCTCTGGGGTATTAATACATACAGCAGGCCCTTACCACTTTAAGTGCAGGACTCTGGTAGTGAGAGATTGTCTGCTGACTGGTGGGGTTAGAGTGCTGGAGGCAGACAATGCTCATAAAACATATT
Source organism: Mugil cephalus (assembly GCF_022458985.1). Taxonomy (NCBI): domain Eukaryota; kingdom Metazoa; phylum Chordata; class Actinopteri; order Mugiliformes; family Mugilidae; genus Mugil; species Mugil cephalus. Next base: position 2,825,628 of record NC_061784.1, read on the forward strand.
AAACCATGGAGACTGACACCGGGATCTGCCCTGAGATAAGTCAGCTAACTTTTCTGATTTCCACAGCTCGCACAACACGTGACTTATTCTCAGGATGTTTTACTACTTCAGTTCAAATGTAGATTTGCCACTCTGATCGGTGCTGTGAGTAATATAAGTCATGTCTCTCTGCAGTGACAAGGGCAACAGACTGACTTTTGGAATGTGCCATGTGAGTTGCATAGTATGTGATATACTTCTAAATATACAGTTAGGGAAACAGAGATGAGCTTCTTTAAGGTAACTGGAGCCTTCAGAAGGCAGATTGTGTGTCTCACACTCGGAGCTCAGTGACAGGAGAAGGTCTGAAGCTGTCCAGGCCATCCGTTCTCTCCCAGAGCAGAGCAGCCTCACAGAGACAGTGAATACCAAACAAAAGCAAGGCGACAGCATTTTTTGAAGACAGAGAAATCTTCTAGCAATATGTTCAGCTTAGGTGAATGGTTTTTCCCGCAACAACCAATTGGGCAAGTACAGGGTTTACTTTTTCTTCTTTTTTTTGTCTGTACAGCTAAACCCAACAATCTTCTCTCATATCCACCTGATAAGGTTTGTCAATTCTTCAAAATAACTGACACAAAGATCAGCGGTGACTAAATGTCAGACGAGCCGGGACAACTGTTTTTATAGCTAATGTTATAAATATAGCCATGTCCAGTGAAGCTGGGGATTCAGAGCATTGTAGAGTCAATGTGGTTGGACCAATATTTTTTTTATTGTTTTTTTTGTTTGTTTCTTTCTTTTAACAGGCAGTGTATGCTGTGTATGCTTTGGAGCCATGTAGCAAGTTACTCTATTTTATTTTACTAGATATTACTTATATTTTATTTTTATTTTAATCTTATTTTATTATATCCTCCTTTTTACTTGTGGTTATTAAGAGTGTTTCTCGCATGTGCAACTAAGCTGCTGTGACCAAGCAATTTCCCATGTGAATCATTAAAGTCTATCTAACTCTAAAAGTCTAAAACCATAGCAGTAATCACTTACATCGCCTACGTCTTACATCATACAAAGTGATATTACAAAGGCCCATCACTTCTTCTATTTAATCATTGGTTAATGGATTCAGATGAAATTCTGAACGCCTTTTGCAAACAGAAATCTGCAACATCAGACAAACCTCAGCCCACAAGGCATTAGAAGACTTAACCGAAAAATCAATAACCATCATTTTCTCGTTTGCCTTCAAATCTGTTCTCTTCTGTCAGTACACCCAGTCACCCAGCTCGGAAGGTGTCTGTCCTGTGAACATTTGTGGAACAATTCTTACAACTGCAGCGGAAGTAGTTCCAGTGCTGTGGTTAAACAATTTGCGTCCACATGCGTTTCTCAGCCCAGAAAGTGGGAAATTCCAATGCGGTTGTATCAAATATACCCCTTTGATGCTCTGCTGAATGCCCATGCATAAACACATTAAGTGACACAATGTGTCTTCTTACCATCTGCACACATGTTAGAAATTTGCCTCAAAAACAACCATAAAGAACTGTAAGATATATCTATTGAATCTATGTTCTTGCATCCGAATAAAAGAGAACAAGCTCTGTGTAGTTTAATAGCTCATTTTTCTTTTGAATAGGTCAAGCATTTTCCCAGGGATTCTGCCTCCCCTTGTCAGTTGCTGCCTTTTTCAGAAGGGATTGTCCCCATTGGCTGCACAAAATAAAAGCCCCGTGACCTGCCCCCTCCCAGGAAATGAATGCCCCTGCTTTCACTGTTTTCCCGCTCCTCCGCAGAAAAATACAATTGTGAAGTCTCTCTTCATGAGCACACATGTGGTCTGGCTTGAACGCTGAGTTCAACGTCTGTTCACCTCCCCCATAGATGCAACAGCAACCCCACTGATAGGGACAAATCACAGGAATTTCCACGATTAGTACTATCAGGGGTGATAATCATAGAAACACCCTCATCCCTCCTGTTTAACTGCAGACTTTAGACTTCAGTAATCATTAAATAATCTGCATTCCAAAGTCCAAAATGCAATTAGCTACAGGATCTAAACCAACCTTTGTAAAAGATAGGACAGCATTTTTCCAACATAGAGTCATTTTGTTGGCATCCTCTATGTCCTTTAGAGCTGTAGACCTTTGTCATTCCTAGAATTAAATTAGCACAAATCGACATCCTTGTTCCTTTTGCTACCTCTCAGCAAGGATAACTTACTTAGATGTTACTCATTGGCAAACATGGATTTGGTATCACATCACAATTCAACCTCCAAACAGAGAGTTGGTGGTCACAAATCAATATCATGGATTTACTCAAGGCTGTCATGACTTTTTACACAAGGATTAATTAATCACAACATACTCTCTGACACTAGCAGGTCTACAGTTTAAAGTGTGTCAGCACTGCTTTATTGGTGGTCATAATGAAAATAATACGATAAGAAGTTATATTCCAGCGTAATACAATGAAACTGAGCAGCTCTATGGTTCGGAAGCAATAATAATTAAAACTTCAGTCGTATAAAGATAAAAACTATGGCAGCAATGCACAATGAAATACAATATAAGCACACAGTAGCAGACAAATGAATGTAGTACAGCATTTTAAAAGAGCAGGCAATAGTGCAAATGTGTCTAGTGAGTGTTGGACGGGACTGAGGGTCAGGTATGGGGTGCTCTTAAGGGTGTGTGTACGTATATGTGTGTGTATATGAGTTATAGACTGAGAGACAGAGAGAGAAAGAGAGAGAGAGGAAGCGCAAGGGAAAAAACGGAGAGAGAGAGAGAAGGGGGAGGAGGGAAAAGGGAGGGTGGAAGGAAGAGAGGCGAGGCAGCAAGTGTTTACTCGAGCTGACCGGAATATAGTGCATATATAGAAGATGAATCTGGAGGAAGGAGGTATCTGTCGTACAAGCTGCGTTGGCTTTGCTTTATCAGCTACTGGCTGCACTCAGATGATCTCTGGACTCGCAGATTGAGCAATACAACAAGAAATAGCAGCTCTAAAGTCAGACAAAGGCAGGACAGACAGAAGCCGCATGCTCTACAGAGTCAAAGAGCAGCAACAGACCAGAGCGTGTGATGAGGGAAAACTGCAGCTCAAGACGCAGAAAAGACATTGATAGTGGCAGCATGCAGGACTGAACTTTTTATTTTGAAGTTTTGGGGAGGAGTATGAAGGATTTGAGAGTAGGAGGGGGTCAGAGGCAGGAGTCCGGTAGAAGGTAATTTAGGTGACAGCCAGTGCAAGGGGACAAGCACCCATGTGAGACACAGAGGAATTAAAAGGTAAAAGACACAGAGAAGGAGCTGGGGTGGACTAACAGACCCCAAACTGGAATTCAGCATGGGTGTAAAGAGCAAGGCTGCTGCAGCGATCGTGGTGCTGCTGCTGTTCCTCGGCTCGCTCTGGCTACGTGAGTACTAGTGTGTGTGTGTGTACATATGAGTGAGTTCTGTGTGGGTTCTGTGCATTGTATCATTAATCTATACAATCCCTCCCTTGTCTGATATGCAGTTGCTTCAGATCAGGAATGTGTCACATGGTGTGGTGGCTGCAGCATGGCAGTCACACCACGATTGGTATATTCTTCATGATGAAAAAAAAAATTTTCACGTCACATAAATATTTGTGTGGGATCTAACATGTTAGTGGGTTGTTGGATTGTACAATGACTGTTCTTCAGCCAGAGCATATAAAATATAATCAGAATGTAAACTTGTGCAAATAGATCTTCTGTAGTCAACGTTTCTCGGGGAAGGGATCTTGTCTGGATGTCTATGATGTATATTTTCAGGTTTTAATAAAGAATACTTTATTAAAAATTAAATTATACTTTATTTACTTTAAAGTACTTCTTCCTTCCAACAAAATCATTCTATTCAAATGACAGAGGTTAGTAAAAGAGTTCTTTCATAAAGAGAAATGCCCATTCATAAAAAAAAAAAAAAAAACTGAGACCGTGTTATCTCTTGTTCCACTCTGGATTAAATTCACATTTCTGGTGCTGGTTTTCAGACGTAAGCATGACCTGTCACCCCTGTAGAATTGCAGTAACTCAGTTAGGAAGCTTAAATTTAGATTCTTTTTGTGGCCTTTACATCACTCTAGCATTTTTGGTAGAAGGCCACTGTCAAGTTGGAAAGATATTTCTGACGGCAGTCAGGCAGGCACTGTGTTTTAGTAGCTCCGAAGTTCAGCTGAATGTTTTGGGATGTTTCTGCTGATTTAAACCTGCCTGTTGCAGGTGGTCCCTAATGTGTGAAGCCGAAACCCAGAGGGACCTCCGAAGGAATGCCTTAAAATATGAAACTAAACTATAGTTTGACTTGCCTCTTGTCTACATACCACAGCTGCGCTGAACAAGTTCATGACCCCTTCCTGACATTTGTTTGAATGTATGCTGGGAATAAGAGGAACTAGATGAACCCAGACATTCACACTCAGTTAAAATGAAACACCAATACTTGAGTTTGAAGAACCCTGTTTTAACAACAACAACTTATCTCCATTCATTCATATAACATAATGAAATCCCATATGGATCTTATGGCATGTGAACCTATGTGAGCTTAAAACTGACACCAACAACTTGCACACATGATGCAGGCTGAGGGCATCAATTAAGATCACAGGGTTTTCTTTGTTTAAGGCTGGAATAAGATTAAAATGGATTAAAACTCAGAAGAATGTTATTTGCAGTCATGTGAATACTTGTCTTTTTACATGGGGAGTGGTGGAAGAAGCATTTTACTTCAAAAAAAAAAAAAGAATCTAGATTACAAATTAGATTTCAAACCTCACTGACGTAAAAGTAGTCATTAAGAACCTGAATAGTCACCCTCAGTGTTCTGCTCTTATGTACCATCACGTTTGATTTATATTACAAATGCAAGCAGCATTCAAATGTTGTACCTAAAACAGTCAAGTAAAGTATACTTTTAAACTCAAACACAGAGGTGGCCTTTTCCCAACCGGTGTCAAATTAATCTGGTAATACAGCTGTCTTGCTCTTGAACCGTAAAATAAAGGATCCTCCCAGATTTAAACAATATTTCTGTGTATTAAAACAACAACGTGAAAAGGGCTGTTTTAGGCATTGAATTTTTACCTGATTCTTACGTTTCTGTTGACTCTTAAAAGTGTTAGCTCACATTTAGTTGCCAGGTAACTTTACAGTTATAGTTTACTCACCTCAGCTTTCGCATTGTTGTTTTAAGGGAAAAGAGCTTAAAAAACTCTCCACAGACTAGTTTCTCAGCAGGAAACGTAAGATAAACACGACTATGCGATTATAGTGACAACTTGTCTAACAAGTGTACCTTTTAGCTACACTTGTTAGTCATTCCTTGAGGAAAGTGTCAATAATTGACTTCTGATGTTTGATGTGTAAAAACACTAACTGTAAGACTTTCTTTTCTTTACAATATCCCACTCCAGAAGGAAGTCTGGATTATCACTGGGATTCTTGTTTAAAAGGATATAATCAGTTAAATAAGGTAAGAGTATAAGAAATGGTTCCATGCTTGCAGATTACAAGAATGATTTTATGAAGCAGATGGGCTGCTTGAATGAATCTCATTGGTCTACTTCCTTCCTTTTGTCTCCCATTGATTGTCCCCACATTCACACACATCCCATCCCCCCCACTATCAGCTTAACCAGCTGTCCAACAGCAGCAGGACTAATGGGGCGGAGGGTGCGTTAGTCCTGGACGCGTGCCCTGGTCAGACCTTCCAGGTGTCAAAGCTGCTCTCTCAACTGCAGGCTGCATCAACCTACCCGTCTGACGTGCTGCTGCAGCCGTATCTGTCCAGCTGGGATGAGCTTGTGAAGTAAGATCCTCTGATAAAGCAGTAGCACAGTGAGAGAAATAAATTAATTTACAGCCATAAGAAAGAATGAAATAAATAATGGTCTAATGTATTACCTGGTCTCTGTAAGCTGATTTGTTTTGTTTTACTTCCAGGTTCATGGAGGCTCTGGGACCAATGGTGGGGCTGATATCCCAAGAAATAGAGACTAAGACCTCTATAATCCGCCAACTGGCCTTGCTGGAAAAGGAACCTGAAGGAGAGCTGGGGCCAGATTTAAACTCAATAATCTCTGTTAACACAGAATTTGGGACAAAGAATACTTTAGAGGTCTCCCACCACACTGGTGGGTACCACTCTGTGCGCTCCATGATCTCGATGGAGCTGAAACGAGGCCTCGTGGACTTCCACCATCAGACAGACTCCGGGTGCCGGACTCTCCTGCGCCTACATCGTGCTCTGCTTTGGCTGAAGCTCTTCCTGGAGAAGCTGGCTGAGAACCCAGAGACCGGCAGACACAGGAGCCCCTCAGAGCTGTGCCGTGAGGCCTACCAGAGCACTCTTGCAAACCACCACACCTGGTTTGTTCGCAGGGCAGCTGAACTGGCCTTCATCGCAATGCCAGAGCGGAGTTTCTTCTTTAGGCTGGTGTGCGTGCAAAACCAGGAGCAGTTCAGTTCTCTGCTGAACAGAGTGGTGGAGGCCATTGGCGGGGTTTATGACAGGACACAAGAAGCCCTGGAGGAAAATGGCATGCTGGACTTGCCATAAAAAAAGACAAAAAAAAAAAAAGAGGACCATCAGAATGGACGTTTACCGTGTTTTGCACTGTCCTCATGATAACGTGTAAAATTCTCAAGGAAACACGAATGAACTGGATTATTTTTCAGCTCAAATTGATATGTGCCATATTTTTCCTATCAACCAAAGTGCTGTGTCGACAATCAACAGATACTAGAGTTTTGTCTGACATTCCTTATTAGATTTTAAGAGCTAATGCCTTGACTTCTCCTCATCTTAGAGGCATTTTAAGGCAGCTGATAATGCATTTAAGCTGTGAACTATTTAAGCAGTAACATGAATATAATCATCCACTGTAACATATGTCACAGGGGAGGTAATTCTTTTAGATTGGATTGTTAATGTTTCGTGCCTGCTCTCACCAACATGATTGGTAATCTTCCGGTATTTCCTGTACTAAAAAAATATCTACTGTTTTGAACGTAGTCTATACCTGGTGATTTTATATGCTACCTCATAGGTCTAGAGGACTTATAGCCCTATATTCTCAGAGGGACCAATCTGTCCTGACTAAAAAGGTATTACATAAAACAATTATAAGACAATATGGTGCCTCAAAGTAAATGTTTGTGGATTATTCATTTGTGTGTTTTAGATACATTGAAAGTTTTTGTATCATGTTCTGAATGATTAAAAATCTACAAGAGACGATGCAGTTTTCCAACACAGTCTGGTCCAGTGATTTAATGACTTGACATTTAAATGCCACTGAACTAATGTGTAATGTTGTCCACTAACCAGCAGAGGTTCCAGTGTTTGCTGCACACTGTTCGTTGGTGGACATAATCTGCTCTGTGACACTCTTAAGCAGACACATTTTCCACTATCGCGGTATGGTGGAATCATAAACCAGTTTTTGAAACACGAGTAACATCTCCCTAAAACCATCTTTGGTGGGTTTTTTTTGTTATTACAAAATGTCATAGTGCTGCAGAATATTTAGGAATATACATCATGTACATATGTGTAGAAGAGAGGGAAGCAAGTGCAAGCGTCGGTCACCGGTGCCACTCTTGATCAAACTATTTTAAACCCGCAAAATCCTCTAATGCTACGTAATCCTGGCTCTCTCCTTTTTTCCTGCACTGCACTCCCTCTTTCTGAGGAAGAGGCAGTGAAGAAAAGAAAGCTGAGGAGAATGCTCAAAGGCAGAGAGAGAACACAGGAGAGAGGAGCTGAGTGAAGGTCAGCAAGCGGAAGTACACTTCACCTATAATCTTGTCAAGCAGTTGGTGGTACACTGTATTAAAACATCTCCCAAAGGAGCAACCTACTTTTTCCTTCTTTGTGGAATTAAATTGCATTTAACTTTCAGCCGGATGATTATTAACCTCTGATACATGATGTGTGTAGGTGGATGCAGTTTGTATTTCCAGAAAATCCCCTTCTTCTTAATAATCGTGTTAAAATAAATGCAGACATTACTGGTTTTACAAAATGATCATACCATGTGGTAACAGGGCCCTCGTTTATCTTTTTTAGCATGTGTGCTAACATTTGACATTTGGCATCCACTGGAGATGTAGGCTGCGGGGATTATGGTGAATGAGATTACATTAGATTAAATCCACCTGACGCTACCTTGGCCTTCTTTTCAGTTACATGCAAAGGAGACACTACACAGTCCATGATGACGGGATTTTGACTCATTGACTCATTCATGAGTCACGGTGAAAAGGTTCAAACTGCCATTAAGTCATCTAGTCTGTCCATGGGTAATAAACCCTTCCCTCCCCCTCTCCTTCTATAGCAGTGTTTCTCAATTCCGGTCCTCGGCACCCACTGCCCTGCATGTTTTCAATGTTTCCCTCCTCCAGCACACCTGAATCAAATGAATGGCTCCTTATGAGGCCACTGCAGATCTTGATGACGAGCTGAACATTTGAATCAGGTGTGGTGGAGGAGGGAAACATGCAGGGCAGTGGGTCCTGAGGACTGGAATTGAGGAACACTGCTCTATGGTAACACCAAACAACAGGAAATACAAGGAACAATGACAGCAAAGCAGAAGCGAAAGGAAATTTGAGTTCCCTTAAATGACATTTATTAATTTTTCTATCTTGGTTTGCAGTAAACATGAGCAAAAATATACATAGAGTAAGAGCAAAAAATAAAGATCCAGAATATTTTATCATCCGTTTGGGCGAGAGCATTGGAACAAATTTCATGAGTGTCTTTCTTGAGCGATCTTTTCACTGCAGTCTTATGCAAGTGGACTACTTAACTTAAAGGTGGGGGATTCTTATTGAGTTAATACTCTCAATAAACGCTGTCCAACATTTGCATTGAGCCCCTTTGCAGTTACATTAGGACTTTGACTGCAAGGTCTTAGAAGCTTTGAGAAGGTAGATCAGATGGTGACATAAACGAACAAACCTCTTTACAACAAAATATTCTTTTATAGACAAAGCCATTCTTTTTATATTGTTTCATTTGAATAATAATACACTATATGTCCCTTCCCTTTCCTTCCTTGCTCTTGGTGGTATGTGTTGTTTTCATTATACCCTTTTGTAGTCATACAGCCACACAAGAAATAAATATATTGCTTTTTGAGGACATCTCCAAGTTATCACAGAAAAAAAAAAATAAATAAATAAATTATAAACTAAAACGGATAAATGGAGACCAGAGGAAATAACATTCTGTGACACTGGGAAACAACACTGTCTGTCCACCAGGAGGCACTCTTACGTCGTAGTGAAATGTTCCTTTTGTGCGTATCATTATTATATAAGAGGAGGCCTTTCAACAAGCTGGGTCTTCTAGTATCTCTGCACGAGATTCTTACTCAGATCAGTTGCTGAGAATGTGTCAACTCAGCACAAATAAATACAATTTAAACTGTCAGGAAGATCTTTGGTTGAAGGAGCAATCTTGCACATGAGTAAAACATGACTGTCCGATCAGGCGATGAAGCAAAACATTTTACTGGCCGAGCTGTGACATCACTGGATTTAATAATTGTAAGCAAAAGTGGCTCGGGGCCATTGAAATGAAATGAAGTGAAACGCGCTTTGTTGGGTTTTGAAGCGGGCGTTTGACACAAGGAGGAGGAGCAGCAAAGTAGGTAAAGAAGTTCAGCGTGCCTGTTCTGGATTAGCTGACCAGATTAAGAGATTACTGTGAAATTAAGTAAGTGTTGCCAAAGGAGAAATACATGTGAACCGGTCAGTGGAGACTCAGTGAAAATGCAAATGAAAAAAACAGCCTTGTACAACTGTTAGAGCACATCCTTCATTATGAATGACCCCCTCAGATATAGATGAAGGAAGCACATTAAAACAAATTTCTTTAAATTTCTATATTATTTAGACGCTAGCATGCTGCGAAACATGTTGCCGAGAGAAAAATTAAGTTGTGAAGTCAAGCCAGACCTTAATGTGAGTGAACAGATGCTTGTGTTCCACATACGCTGCACTGACATGGCAGGATCACAGTCGAACTGGTCCAGTTCTGTGGCTGTGCCAAGGTAATGTGCCTGAGTTTGAAAGTGTGACTCCACAGATTTCTCCAGCCAACATTAGCTTCTTACAAATCTGTGTGACTGTGCAGCACAGTGAACGCACGTTACGCACCAAAAATAAGTTCAAATGAATGACTTTGAAAGAGGTGGCCTTGTTATCATGATAGTGTCTCCTTTAGACTCATTCACACAACAGTGAAATTCTTAACAACAAAACAAACTAATGAAAACATTTGTTTATACTATGTGGTCAATGAACCAATCGCAAGTCACTCACTACAGTTAAACCAAAGCTTGGGTGCACTAACAATTCATATAGTCGGTCAAATCTCTAGTAACCTCTAAAAGAAGACGCAACTTTACATTTTGATATCAACTGGTTTGACATCCTGGATGAACACTTTAGAGGATGATCATGAATCTGAATGAAACAAAGGGAACAAAAACACATTTTCTACATCCTCCTCCTCTTCCTCCACAACTGTAAATACATTAATTCACCTCTTCACAAAAGAATGAATAAATAGGAAAAATAGCACACTTCAGTGCAAGACAATAAAAAAATGTCACAGTGTCATCTATTTCTGGTACAAATAAAATAGATGCAATACACCCAAGAACAAAAAAAACTCTAAATATTTATGTTAAAACTGAGACACAAGAAAGCAATTCTTAGTGTAACTTAGTGTGATAGATGATGACGTTGTGCAGCAAAAGGATTATTTGTGCTGCACGTGTATGATGTTAACATGGTGGACTGGGCTGGAAGACTAAAAGAAACTATGTGGGAGCTTTGGGGCCCCCAATTTGATTAAGGTATTTCTTGTTAATTTAAGGTTAGACTGTTATAACGTCTGCAATATAACTGATGTCATTTAGGCATCAGCAGTGTTAATAGAACAACTCCCAGATATGTATAACATCTGTTTTATTAGCCACTCCCGGGTCAGGCAAGCGGCAGGAATATCAAATGATCCAAAATGATTACTATTTAATAAACGTCATCTGATGAATGGCCTCAAGCATTCATAATGTATGCCACTTAATGAATATTGCACATTGCATGCAACTTCCCGACCTACAGTATGAAACAGGACCTGTCAACGGAAAACACAAACGCACACAGAAACACACACTCTCCTGTACTCTTCACACTTCTACACCTCTGCTGTCTAACTTCATGTTGATTTTTTTTTTTGTGTGTCTTTTTTGGAGACCTTGCCGCATCTTTTTGTGCGGTCCCTCCTGGTGGTCAGTGGTTTTACATCGCCTTATTTCAAACTTAGCAGAGAGGAGGGACGCAGGGGCCTCCTGCCCTCGTAGCACACTAAAGACAATACACACATGCAAATGGCTTCATCTCTGCATCCATCCATCGAGATATATGCTAGTTTGTTGGATTATTCTTTTAAGTGCAACAAAATAGACGTACTGATACAAGGTTATGATACCGTATAAGTACTTTAGAAATACACATTTTGTATTGTGATTCGTGTATATTCATATATAGAGGGACACTCTATAAGGAGGCAGCGGGAGGGGAGCAGCAATATAGTGGTAATGTTGCTGATCCTTGCAAACTTTCAAAACACATCCTTTATATCCCCTAGTTTGTCATGCAGTATAAATAGACGTCACCTTAAACTAATTTACAGAAAATAATTTGTCTGAATGCTCACAGACAGAAATAATGACAGGATTACCACCCTTTTACTCTTGCCTCAACTCATCGCACAACTGGAGACTTCCCCCCACAATGCCAGGGGAGGGGTTTGTAAACAAATGCTACAAAGGGTGTGAATGCTGCCATTTTTTTTCTGTGCATGTGCTGTGTTGCAGAGAATGAAGGAAGTAGTTTTCAGGGGAAAAAGGTCAACTTAATTATTGGTGTTGATCCTCAGCTTGAAAGACACTCTTCCCGCAAACTTGTCTCTATCGTTACCACCGGGAAAGTTGTTGGCGTTGATCTTGCACTCGATGTTAATGTCCTCATTGACAGTGATGTTGAGGAACTTGACGGCGACCAAAGGCTGAGAGTAATTCACCTGCAAAAAAAAAAAAAAAAAAAGGTAAAAAAAGACATCTTTAAATGCTGCTGGTTACTGGTGCATGTTTGATAACTAAAACTGGTCTTAAACCATTGCTGGACTTCTATTACCGCCACTGTTTACATTCTTACCTGAGCTTTCTTGCCATAGTAAGGGTAGTACATGAGATTGAAAGTGCCATTGGGAGGATAGTAAACCAACTGTCCAATTTTGTCAGTGTCTTCTCTCTGAGAGGGCAAAAACAGTTTCATCAGTTACATAGGCTGGTTAATTATTTTGTACACCACATGTACTATAGGAGAGGAGATGGTGGTCTTCATTAATTCTCTTCTCTAAATCCCATTTTCCAGTGTGTCCACCGTCTACTTCTATTTAATGCAAAACAACAACCTACTCTGTGCATAATGTATAGCTACTGCTATTTACGTTACACAGCTGCTATTTATTCTTACCCATTCATCTTTCCCCACTTTGTATTTCTATAAGTGGACAAGTAATGGAGCACAGTGGATAAAAAAAGAAGAAGCAATACATTCAGGTTGGCGCAAATGACAAAGGCAGCATGCAGCGCATATCTGACGGTTGTAGTAATACAAAAACAAATACAACAGATACGACAAAAGAGACGGCATATCACGAATGAGTTCAAGGCACAATAGATTTGAACGAGCTGAAATCCAAATTATATCTTGATTGTGAAAGACAAACAGGAATTACCTTTGCACCACAGGTCACATATGGAGCCTGTCTATCCTTTCCTGGTAGCATCCCTATCACCTGGTTAGAGACAAAGACAACAGATATCCAACCATTTCTCTTTCGCTGTTATGCCAACAAGGAGAAACAGAACAAATCTTTTAATTTGGTGTAAGATACATCAGAAACCAAAAAACAAATGTCTTTGTATAAAATCATTCCCATATTCCCAACCACATCCATTATTTCAGTCACTCCATGTCTCCTAGCAACACCATCCCTTTCCCTTCCCTCTTTTTCTTTCATACCCGATTCAGCTTGATGATGATGCATGGCTTGCCCTCCTGGTATCCATAGTAACGGTCCGTGATTCCAGAGCAGTCCTCAAGAATGGTGCGGTTGAACTGACAGGAGCGCTTGGGGTTGTTCTTCACATCGCCACTGTCTTCCTGCTGAAAGTACTGATCCGGGGTGCACTCGTGGTTTTTCTGGGCTTGGATGGAGTTGTTGTAGGCTGCAGGGGTGAGGGCAGTGGGGGTGGGGTGAGGGTTATTTTGTTTGTAAGGGCTTATGACTCAACTAAAGCCCTAGTGCAAGGCAATCTTCTACTCGCTGACTGTGAAGGATTTTGGTAAAAACAATTCATTCAGGATGGTTACATAATCCACAGCAGTAAGCATTTTGAACCATTGTATGAGAGTACAAGGGCTAGACTTACGTGACAGGAACTTGTCCAGAGCCTGAGCGTACATGTCCCAGCTCTCAGTGTTCTGGATATTATAGACAATCTCCAAGGAATCATCTGTGCGGGGCCTTATCACCATGCCTGTGAGTGACAGCAGGGAGTTTTACGGCACCGTGCACAGACTGCGATGTGTGTCAGTGCAGTTTGTATCTATAGAATGTGTACCTGGTGTGGAGAGCCTGTCTTGCCAGGTTGGTTTGTGGTCGTCCAAGGTCTGCAGCATGACATACATGGTGAGAGCAAACAAGCCAGCAAGGAAGATGTAGAAAATCAAATAGAAGAGAAGGATAAGTCCTGCAGAGAAAAGAGAGAGTTGTGTGAGAGTTGTGTGAGTAAAAATGAAATATACACATGCACATAATGGCTCAAACTGTAGACGATCATGTTATGGTGGTATAGTAATCAAAGCAAACATTCACTATTCCATTGCACAGAAAGCAAGGCTGCTTTTTTGATACATAATGTATCAAAAATGTCCAGAATACACGGCGCAAACATGGCTGACTTTTAGAACTAGTGGTGGCTGGGCATTACTGTAGAAGACTTATATATATAATTCATACATAAAGGGCTGCATTAGTCTTTTTCACAATTACAGTAATGCACAAACACAACTGTAAGTATGAAAAATCAATCCATTTGAATTGGTAATAAAATCAGTTTATTTCAGTCAGATGCCACTGATGGTGTGTTGCGCCCGCTGGGTCAATTTTCGACCAAACATATCCAAGGGATTCCAGTTAATCCTCATTAAACTAGAGGCGCTTTGTTCAAGCTGCAACATCTGCCTCAGTCTCACTCTCCCTCTCACGAACACCGGCCTTTCTGGTGCTAGAAACATCATTCACTGCACAACGTAATCTATTAATTCAATTAACTGCAAAAACATAAATGGGGTGTTAGTACTCGTTTCTGTCACACTCTTGCATGCATTCAGTTGAGAACTGTGGTCTCTCAAAAAGCTGGAAATAAGGGAAATTAAATCAGGATTGAATGTCTGGTGATTCATTTCATTATCAAGTTGTCCTGTCCACAGAGGGGAAGAAGCAGTGACAGAGGGGTATACAGCGGGAGAGAAAACAAGGACCCCCTGGAGACTGGGCCACATAGTCAGGGGTTTACAGGCGAGAGAAGAGGCTTATATATGAATGTCTCACAATGTTTCATTTCAATAATATTTTTTGTCTCATTAATGAATCTTTGTGGTTACTCCTTTAAAGGTTTGGAAATATTGACATCTTCTCATTGCTCACAGTCCAACCAGCGCTTAAACCTTCAGATGTTACATTTACATGATGTATGTTCACATGCACATAGAACATAAGATAAGCCCTCTCTGATGCATGACCCCGTTGAGTTTTCTTGCACGGAAACGTCATATGTTGCTATCATTGCTGTGCACATAGAGAACATATTACGTTCTATGACACATTCCCCATTTTAAGCATCAGCACCTGAGGCCAACACTGGGTAGCAGCTGAGTGCCATGACCCTGTGCCTTTGCTGGATGGCCCCCAGCATGGCGCTCGCTCACTCTGTCACCAGGCTCCACGTCACATCTGCTTCCCCACGCAGCCAGGTTTGCAGGAATCCATAACAAAATGTCAAGAGGAAGCTGCACCTTGGGGGCCAATTACAAAGGAGGCCTCTCTTGAAGATTTATAGCCTGCCCTATTGGACTCTAAGTAAAAATGGGTACATGGCTAAGTAAGACAGAAGCGAATATCTTGTCTAAAGATTGGAAAAGACCCAAGAGGAGTTATTAAATATAAAGAGGCTCTAGACTGCGGCCAGGTTGGAGGCACTGCACTGAGAGAGCCATGCGAGAGGAGCTGTGACAAAACAGAGCACTGAAGTATTTTCCTCTACCGTCTTGGGGGGGATGTTGTGCAAACCACAAATATGACACCACCCAGGGGAGACTGGATGTGCACACGTGCACACAGGCCCAAGCCTGCAGGCGGGGTGGCTTTCCCCCTGGCAAAGTGGGTGTTAGGTTTACAGTCTGCCCTCTCAGCCCAACCTGATGATGGACAGCCAAGCATCTCTCTTTCACCTCGGTTTTGTTCGCAGATGGCAGTTGAAAGCAAGGAACAAAAGGACGAGCTGATGGTTCAGCGTCCCGTTCTCTCTTCAGCAATAATGGCAGGAGGTGTCTCTTTCCTTTCAGAATCAATTGGGAGCACACGCTGTTTAATTGCTTTGTGAATTGGTGATCAAACAGACCTCTGAACTAATCTTTAATAAGGTTTGGAGCTTTGAACTGTGGTTCTTTTACTGTAAAACCATTTATTATCATGTATACATTATCCGGTCTTACAGTAAGAGCAGCATCATTATTTTGTTCATGTGAAGGTTCTTTTCCCTTGATGTATTTAGAGTCTTTTGGGGTTTTTTTGTAATTCCAAGTGGAACGCAGAGCAGTCATTATTCCTATTTTAAATAGAGGTAATTGTTCAGCCATGTTAAACTGGTGTCAGCTGGTGGTGTGTGTAACACTGAAATTGCAGGACTGTACTTTATCAAGGCTATTTCCACATCATTAATGCTCTTTACACAAAGCAGAACACGGAGGGAAATGTTCTGCGTTTCATCCTCAAAGAAGTCTTTGATCTAATGCTCTGAACGAGCATACTGCATAATTAGTGTGAACAACATATTTGTCTTTTAAAGAGACTAACAACCTACATAAACCATTTCCTCGTCCCACTCTTGGAGTAAGATGTACATGCACAGAAAATGGAAGAAGTCGATGGTGTCAGGCTACGTGTACAGTATTAGGAATTGAGGAAGTGCTGCAGTGAAATGCCAAGTTTAGCAGGCCTATGTGTAGTGGCTAACTACAGAAATAGCCTAATTAACGAGCCTTAGAGAGCACAGCTTAAAAAGGCCACCAGACCTGAAAGCACCTGGGACACACTGAGCTGGATTAAGTTGTACCAGGATTCCGGCAAAGGAAGACACAGTCAATGATTCCCACCTCCAGACACACGATGTCCATTAATGAAACATAATTATACTGAAACTAATTTCAGCACTAGTCTAGCCCCAATCACTCAACGTAAGAGTTGAGATTGAGATTGTGTTCCAATTGAAAAGCTCAAATTCAACCTTAGTTCCTGAAAGTCCTTTACTTTGTTAAAATGCCCTGAATTGATACCTTCCTCATCAGCCAATGAAGTCATTAGATTAGGATTAAATCCCTCACTGATTTACACACACTGGGAGGGGCTGGGTTGGAGGTGATACAAATAGCATTTGGCCCTCGGCTTTACCCAGATTAAAATGCTCCAATGTCATTAGAACAGAGCCATATGCGCCCTGTCATTTCATGAATCTTTCAAATAGTTGTAGGGCCTTTGTTTGGCAGAAAAATGGGGACAGAATATGGCAACAGGGTTTAAACACAGACGGGGACTGTCCTCTTCTTCCTTCGGAACCTTCTGGGGAAAAGCTTGGAAATGAATGACATCATGCTGAAGGCACGTTTGATGAAGCTACAGACACGCAAAGCAGTTTCTACCCAACTTCAGTAAGCCCATTTCCTAGAGGCAGCCTCCTCTGCAGCAGAATTCCTGTTAAAGCTAGCCAAAGCACTCTCTAACAAGAACCGATGACATGCACTTTGCAACAGAGTGGAACCTGTTTCAGCACTTGTGAATTCAAAGTGAAATAAAACCACATGCCTCCACCCATATGCAGAGCGCAATGCGCAGGGAAAGCATTGCCATAAATTAATAAATAAAGCAAATGGGCAGGAGGGGGGGTGGAATCCGCCGGCTTCCACGGGAGCGGCGCCGCAGTCAGATTTGAGCACCAGTCCGCGGTGGACAGCGACAGTCGACTCATTCACAGCATTAACCCTTAAACTGATCAAGTTCAATTAGTCACATTCATATTAGTTCAATTATGACGGAACGCTGTCCTGCAGTGGCATGCCATTTTATTTTAATTAAGGCTTAAACCAATATGACAGAGACCTGTTAGGGAGCAGAGACACCGTGTTTGCTGCATTGCTGTAGCTGGAAACTACTACTTACCCCAGCTGCTCGCCGTTCTGCCCAGAAACTCCCTCGTCCTCGGGTTCCATATATACTCTTTCCACTCGCCTTTTTCTCCATCCTTTGCCATTTTGTCATACAAGTTTGGACTCCGAGCGTGAAATAAAAATGATTGCCTGATGCAACAAGAGCCGGTGTAAAACAATTTACCCTGACAGCAGAGGAGACTAGAGAGAGCCCTGCTGCACCACCGCGGTGATGGCAAAAGACCGGCAGCTAAAGAAAGCTACTTAAACGAGCACAAATGAAAGTAAAAACACTACAGAAGCCTTTGGAATAAAGAAGAACTTAAAGACTGCCAGAAGAGGCAGCGGTCCTATAGTCTGAACAGACCTAGTAAGTGCCCTCCCCCCCGGCTCTTGTCTGCATGCCGCAGAGTTTTGATGAGTGGTGCAGAAATGTAGTGATACTGCGGTAAAGCACTCCCTCCGCCTCCCTCTACAAGCCTGCCCCCCACCCCACCATCACACACACCCCACCATCACACACACACACACACACACACGCACGCACACGCGCGTGCACGCACACACGCGCCCTCCTGCTCCAGTCTGGCCAATCATCTGCGCCGCATACTCACTCCACACCGGCCCTACGCTTGAAAGACAGCCCTCCTAGCAAATCGTGTGCTCCGATCAGCTCACATCCGAGGAAAAATTAAAATCAAGGAGATATGCATCTGGCATTTCCTCAAGGATCACAAAATGTCTGTTAATTGGTTAATAGCACCACTTGTGGCGATTCATTTATCTTGGATTATATATATGTCTATATGGCATTATCAGATTCTGCTACAAAATACAGAGAGAATCTTCTTAATATTCATTTTGCGGTCATAACAAGTGAGAATCACGCTTCAGATAATTATTCAGAGTATTAGAGCAACTCTACAGATTATAAATGAGTATATTAGTCTGGATTCTTTCAAATTAAACTGTACTCGGTGTATTACTCTCTCTATAGAGAGAGAGATATACTGATGCTCTTACTGTCATAGCCGCCGCAGCAGGAATGGTGGGAGCGCCCTCATTTTGCAACAGAAGGCACTGCAGCACCTGCTGCATTAGCGCAGTGGGAACACGCTGTCCACTTCCCCACCGACCCCACTCTGAGACAACACGTTGCATGAAAACATGGGACAGTTCTGTTTGTTGTGTAAAGTTCATTATATAAAATTTATTTTCAATGACAATATCAATGCAAATATAGCACTACAGTGATTTCCAAGGTACACCGTATCTTACCATATCAATATAGTATGGCACTCGTATAATGGCCACTGTTTTAGTAGACACACAAAAACCAACAGCTTCTGTAAACTATTTTTGGAAATTATAGGTAGGGCTCCATATCAGTCTGTGAAAAGGAATTGTAGTAAAGTGATTACTCAGTATCTGAAATGAAATTGGGCACAATACTAAGGATCATTGGAACATTTCAGTGTTAAGAATCTCTGCATGCATTGCACTTGCCCATTTCCTTCAACCTGACGTGTGTTTGTTTGAAAATGGACTCGGTAAGCTTGAAAAACTTTGACCCTCAAACACAAGCAGGTGGAACAGAAATAACTTTTTTTTTTTTGTTTGTCTGTTTGTTTTTTTGTTTGTTTTTTTAAAAAAAAGGCCAAGCAGTGACTCTCAAACATTTAAATAGGTCTTCTTTTCACTGGGTGTACTGTACTGTACAGTTTGGTGCTAACTATCGTAAAAACAACAACAACCAAGAGACATTCAAGCGCCTTAATACTTTTACAGAAGGGCTTACTCTTCAAGGTACAAACGTCATTTCACGTGGCTTTTCGGAAAGAAAACAAATCATGTAACAATAACCACTACATTGATAATGTTTCTCATGGTACCACCATGTAGTTGAATGAACAACACCAGTAGTTCAAGATAGCAGCAAAGTATTCAAAAACTGTCAAGACAACAAGCTGTGGAAATCTGTACACAAATAAAAATGAATGTAGAAAAAGGGCGTAAATGAATTAATAACACGGCTTAAAGGGAGTCTTGCATAAATTTAAATTAACAAATGTTGGACTGCGCCTTTCTGTAGAGGGCTTACTGTTTATTAGTAGAACTATAAGTAATGCATGGACTGGCTGCAGCAGATAAAGTACTTAATTCTTTTAGAAAAAACAAGTGAAGAAAGTTATGTTTATACAGTATATGCTACATAATATGTATTGATTACAAGTATGAAAATGGAAATATTTGCTACATTTTCAATACAGTTGTACATATCTATTTACAGTACATTAGGGTTTAATTTCTCCTATACGATGATTTGTGCAGATTGTTCCAGCATTCTGTTTGAGGTGATCAATACTCACAGTCTTATCAGTTGCACCATATTGCACAGTCTGTGTTGATGGGTGTCAGTGCTTGATTTTCAGTGGTGGAACAATCACTAATGTGCAACTGTGGATAAGCATGAGTGATGAAGTTTTTGTACCATTGATCTGTGTCTATATTTGGCTGGACTGCACAGTATGTGCCTGTATCTGTCACACCTTTCCTTACGACCCCCCTCCCCATCCCCCCAGCAACCTCTTTTTATATAACCACACATTATCATAGTGAAGATCTTCTGTATGTAAAAATTTGACATGATCATCTCTACACAGATTTTTTTTCTTTTTTTTTCTTTTTTTTTTACAATACTGTATGTCTATCATGACATGCAGAGAATGACACAGTAAATATGACTTATTCAAGTCTTAGATATGTATGTTAGGCTAGTTGACACAAGTTTTAATTATGTTGCTCCAGCTTTGGGAACATATTGCTATAAAATTGCAGAAACGTTGAGAAAGTAAATAGATTTACATTACAAATATGCAAACAGATACAGTAGGTAGCTTTTACTCCTCGGTGATTATTATTTGCATCCACAATGACAATCTATTGATACCAAGACATCTCATATACATTCACGATTTCAAGAAACACTTCAACAACTTATCTATGAGTTCTGCCTTTGCTCATCCACAGAGTAGTTTTTATGAGTGTTGGAGAAAATACATGATTCCTTTATGTCTCAAGTAGTCAGGAAGAAATTTGGCAACACCAACGTCGGAAAACAACCCACCCATTATTATTTAGTTGGTGTCTTCTTTGTGTAGCAATAATACTGGTGTTTTGTGGCAAAAATGATTGGCAACTGGAACACGTCAGAGTAGTACACAGTACAGAGCCGGTACAAACCAACTGGGTAAGAAATGAATTTAGTCTGATTGTAACACTTATTCTTCACATCTTTATCTATCTTTTTAAAAAGGTTTTCCCTAACGAGTTCAGACCCCAGTAACTTTTATTACTGCTCTCATATCAGTTTATCACACAAGTGTCTTGTTGCTCTGTGGTAATTATATCACCACAACATTTAAGAGGATTTTCCAGTTACTTTATCAATTTTTCTTCTTTTCATTATTCATCTACTTTCAGCATATTTGTGTTTTTTTTTTTTTTTTTGTTTTTTTTTTTGTCTTTCTTCAGGAGCTGTACTCACTGGCCTGTCTTTCCAGCTCAGATAGCCGTGTCCCACACGACCGCCTGCGGCCTCTGGCAGGGTGGCGTGCCAGTCTTTCGAGGCTCAGGTGTCCGTCTCCAGCTAGGGAGGATGGGCATGCTGTCCTGCTTGCACAAGCTTTTGTCAGGGCGCCTGTGGGCCTTGATCTCTTTGCACAGGCAGCGTTTACGCTCAATGACTTCTAGCAGCTTGCCGTCTCTCTGGGTCTGCGTTGTGGACGGGGTGGAGCCTCCACTGACAGGAGGCTGCCCCTGCGCCAGTTGGGCAAGGTGTTGGAACTGCAATTGCAGGTGGTGCTGATGCTGAAGCTGCTGGAGCTGCTGTTTTAACTGCAGCTGCTGCTGGTGAAGTTGAAGCTGCTGCTGCTGCCGAGACATGTTGGGGCCGCTGGGACTGCAGGGCGCTTGAGGCTGGGCCAGACTGTGCAGCTGAACACAGGGGAAAAAGTAAAGTATGAGGTGTTTTATGATATAATATGAATGCCTAAACCTGCATGATTACTGCAATGCTTTTAAAAGTGACAGCCAATCCTTGCACATGTTGAATAAAACTGCAGTTCCTATGGACAGCCACCAGAATGCAGCGCTGCTGCATCTATTGCAGTTTGAGGGAGGGTCGACCAGACGCATGCAGACAGTCTCTGCAGCACACTCAAACTGCGTCAGCACTTGCGATGAAGCCAGAAACTAGGCAAAATATGCTGCGAGAAGACTGCAGCTCACCACTCCAAGACAGAGTACAGTATGTTCTCTAATCCACAACTGTCTCACAGTTACTGATTATACATGAACCTACGTCATAAATCATTTCTTTTGAGGCAGGAAGAACCTTATACTGCTCAGTGGGCATATTTACCAGCTATAAATAGATCTGCAGAAGCAGTGTCTCCAGGAGAAGGGAAAGTAATGAGGAGAATGCTATTAATGAACACTCACACACATCAACCATGTATGAAGTTAACAGAGTTTGCATTTATAAGGCTTGGCGTAACATATCCACCTGATTCAGGGCTTCTCGTGCTGGTAGACTGCTCTGTCTCTGGACGTCTCCTCCACCCACCTGTCTCACTCCAGCAGCAGAGGAGGAGCGGCCCAGCCGCCCCACTTCTGTGGGGAAACAAACATAACATTGTGTGCCTGCTAATGAGAACAGTAGAATATAACTTTGCATTTTAGCACACAGCGCTCTCAATTCCTAACTACACTTGTGATTTGTGCCAGGACCTCTGTACATTGTGTGCTCATTATAGTTAAAGCTAGTAAAGTTTCGAAAGTACTCTTATAACTGAACAATAAATATTTCAGGGTTTATAATTTGCCAAAATCATCAATTTTTGCATATCTGTACTTCAAATGTGACAGAGGCATAATTACATCTTCTACAAAATAATATATTTGCACAGTCAAAAATAAACTTATCAGTGAAATGAAACAAAAGATGTACTTGAGTTCAAAATAATTGTGAGTGGACAGAACTGATGATCTATCTTCCAGTATCACTTCAGTGATGGGCTTATCTGCTATAAATTGCACCATTTAGATGATTAGCTCACAAAATTAAATTTGATTCAATAAACAACAAGACTGTCACAATGTACACTGTAAATATTATGAAATGGGGCCAGTGCTCATGAATGTGTGTCTGCTCAGGGATGTGAGCCCATTTATGGAACGCTTCTTTTATTGGCGCTGCAGTTAGCCTTTAGTCAGAGGAGAGGAGAGGAGAGGAGAGGAGAGGAGAGGAGAGGAGAGGAGAGGAGAGGAGAGGAGAGGAGAGGAGAGGATGGAGTTTTATTCTTTAATTCTCAAAGAAAAACATTTTGTATGAGCCGAACAAGGACAATAAATATGTCAATCGTCAGAGCCAGCAAAAGAAGCTCCATGTAAATCCATTGCTTTCTAAATAGGATGTTGCGGTTAGAAGCTGACTAAAAGATTATGGGTACAGCCTACCTCCATTGCGACAGGCAGGAAAAGTCTGGCAGGGAAGAGGCAGCCCTACTCTAGGCAGAGCTCTGAATCCTGGGCTGCTGTCGACACCGGCCAGCGATTCACTGTGACCAAGGGCCCTACTGGTGGCACCACTGAAGTGAACTGGGATGCCTGATTGGCCTCCTCGAGAGCCCATCCCTAGTTCGTCCTTATCCATCCTCAACAGCGCATCAGCACTGCCATTCCACGCCCGCCCTTCATCCTCTGAAAGAAGTCAACAGAATGAGTATATCCGAGAATTAAAATACCTTTCAAAATACCTTTGGCCTCTGCACTCTGTGCCCAAAGTGATCTCTGACTTACTCTCTGTTTCTCTGCTCCCATGGCTGAAGGACAATTTTCTCTGCATAGGCCAGTAAGACCCCTCATCTGCAGCTAAGCTGGCACTGCTGTCCCAAGGCATGAAGCCAACTTTTGACTGGAGGGATGCAGACCCTCCATTGCTTTTGGATCCTCCCTCACATACACCAGTAAGACTCGAGGGCTGCTGAAGAGACGGTGTCTGAGAGCTGCCTCTCAAACTATCGTAAGCCGGCGGTCTCCGGAAGCCACCGGAGGGGTAGGTCCATAGCAGGGGGCTGTCAGAAGAGGGAGGTTTGTATGCTGGCAGGCCATGAGGAGTGTGAGAGCGGAGATGTGGGCGAGAATGAGGACGCTGGGATGACGATAATGGCGTAGGGGTCGAGCTGGTGCTGCTTTGAGGCGTTTGGCTGCTGGAGGTGTTAGAAATATCCATCTGTAAGGAGTGTGGCCCTCCTTCCCTATCCCTATCCCGATCTCGATCTCTGTCTCTGTCTCTGTCTCTGTCTCTGTCTCTGTCTCTGTCTCTTTCTCTTTCTCTTTCTCTTTCTCTTTCTCTGTCCTTATCCCGATCCCTGTCCCTTTCTCTATCTCTGTCTCTATCCTTATCTTTCTCCTTGTCCCTGTCTCTCTCTCTGTCCCTGTCTCTCTCTCTGTCCCTGTCTCTAGTCCGATCTCTGTCTCTGTCTCTGTCTCTGTCCCTGTCCCTGTCCCTGTCCCTGTCCCTGTCTCTGTCCCTGTCCCTGTCCCTGTCTCTGTCTCTGTCTCTGTCCTTATCCCTCTCTCCTTTATCAGACTTCAAGAGGAAACTGACAGACTTGCCTTCCTTGCCTGTACTTGAGGTTTGTGTCTGGACTGTGGCCTGGTTTGAAGTCTGAGAGTTGCTCTTATTTGGAGCGGGCGAGTCTCCTCTCTCTGGCTTGCGATAGTGATGGTAGTGTGAGGGCCGATGGTGAGGGTGGTGATGGTGATGAGAGAAGGGGGAGGTGGATTTGGAGGAGGGCGGCAGGGGTGTGGAGTGGCTCCTGGCTCTCAGTCCAGGAGCAGGGCCTAACTGGGCGTCTCTGCTGTGTTTGTCCTGCTGCGATGAACTTCCTCCTGACGACTCCTTGGAGCCTGACAGGGATACAGAGATGTTAGAAGAAGCTGAGGAGGAGGTGCTCGCTTGAGTTGTCACACTTGATGTTTGGGTTCCCATTTTAGCAGAAGACGCCTTGTTTTGCACCCCGACCCCGCTGGAGGCTGCAGCGGGCTGAGGGAAGGCGAGCAGGGGGGGCCGGTGCTGTAGAAGATTGGGGAAAGGTGCTGGAATCTTTGTGTTGGACTCAGACTCAGATTTACTCC
Organism: Mugil cephalus; assembly: GCF_022458985.1. Classification (NCBI taxonomy): domain Eukaryota; kingdom Metazoa; phylum Chordata; class Actinopteri; order Mugiliformes; family Mugilidae; genus Mugil; species Mugil cephalus. The sequence continues at coordinate 2,850,421 of NC_061784.1, forward strand.
CTTGCAAGAGATACGGAGTAGGAGCCCGTGGCGTGTGGGGGCTGGCAGAGAGGACCTGGGGTACAGGCGTGGAGGATGCAGAGGAAGGCAGAGGAGATGAATGGGATATTGACACCGTAGCTTTGGGTTTGGAGTAGGAAGGGGAAGAAGAGGAGGGGCGTGGCAGAGATGAGGAGCTGCTGGAGGACGAAGGCGTGACATGGAAATGTTTCGATTTTAGTTTCTCATGTTTGGGAGGGAGGTGTCTGTGGGACTCTCTGTCCTCCTGCATCGGATATTTCATTTCCTCATAAATGGCCTCACTCTGGTCTGAGTCAGAGTCCGGTGTAGTGGCCACAGGGGTGACAGGGTGGGGCGTGGCCGTCTGGCTGTCTCTGGTGAACACTTGGCCCACCATTTCTATATATACTGGCTCATCGTCTCCATCTCCTGTCTGAATCTGAGAGTCTGCTGCCTGGAATGGCAGCGATGTTGCAGAAGCAGGCACACGTGGAGGAAGAGAGTCAAAGGTAAGCTGCGTACTGGGACTTCTCTTGGGCTTTAAAGGAGGAACCTTCTTTGAACCAATGTCTCCAGAGTCAGACTTCTTCATGGCTGTTGGAAACAAAAATACATGTCAAGAAAAGAGATTCTTTTCTCTGCAGAATATACACCACTTAACACATTTCTTACCGTTTTTCTTGTCCGAGTGTTTTGACTGTGAGTGAGTGGGTGGAGGGGGTGGTGGAGTCTCAGGAGGTCCTCTGCTGTCAGCTGATGAGGAGCTGAGGCGAGTACTGGGATGACGTTTGGGTTTGGCTGGGGGGCAACGGCCCCCATGTTGAGATTGGGTGTCAGAGTAATCTCCATTCTCTAAACTTGTATCGCCGGCACCAACAGCATGACAGGACTGCGAGCGTGGCGCCATGGCAGAGGCACAGGAGTGAGGGGACAGGTCCTGGGAGGCGGGCATAGTCATGAAACCCATCCGGAAGTGCCGACGGAAAGAAGCCAAGTCTCTGACTTTGCCGACAGTAGCTGAGGGGTCGTTCTGGGTTGAGCTGCGATTTGGAGATGAAGTTGAGAAGGCGTGGGTGGTAGAACAACACGTGAGGCATGAAGAAATCATAGTAACATAAAAAAATAAAATAAAAAAAACATTCATGTACTTTCATTTATGTTGACCTTCTTCTATCCTCATTCTCTCTTTGGTCTTCAAACATCATTTGTGCAGTAAAGAAGTGCCTGCAGGGCTTTTGCTGCAAAAGGAAAGCCCTAGAGGCTCTTCCATCTTTCGGATTCACATATCTTTCCATCTGAATTCCTCCACATCTGCTCACCGCTCGAACACATTCAATTAGAAAATCAATTCCCTTGTCAAAAGCATAGTACTAGTTTACGCTCTGCTGCTGGAATTCCCGTATTCTTTCCATGTTATATCCTCAGCCCACGTCTGAAGGCTGCTTTCAGGATGGCCATACGCATTTCATCTGTTACCATGGGAACAGTTGTGATTTTCTGGTATTTCATAGCTCACTTTTGAAATCATCAATTATACAGCTTTCACAACAATAAATAAAACTGACAAAGGGAGAATATCTGACGAGATGTTGCGGCCAAACAGAGCAGCAGCTGTAGTTGCATTCCTTGGATGTATATGTTGACAATGTAAAATATACTCAGTATCTCATAATCACCATTGAATCCAGGTGCGTTTCAGTCATCTGCCGTGGATAACTATTTCTAATATTCACAAATAGTTAAGATCTGAAATTACAAAAAGCAAAATAACATTAAAAAATTAGAATAACTAATTCTAAATGTGAATTTGAATTTCAGAAATGACTGTGAGCGGTTTAAAGCTGCTCAAAGAAAACTGTGAGGTTCACTGCTCTGGTGAGTTCATCAAAAGCTTAAAAATGGCTTCTGATAACCTGATAACTTGCTTCTCCGCTTCAGAGACAGGTGCTGCACTTATGTGGTGTCCTATTCAATACAGGTCTCATGTTGCTTGACATAAATCCCTGCCCTGTATGCAGGGCAGATATTCATATATCTAGAAATAGTTTCTGGGTGTGTAATGAAATGGCACAAATGCTCGACGGTTCAGCATAAGAGAGTTGTCGTAGTACATAATGGTGACATAAAATCACAAGTCATGCGGCAGTTTCCTTTTATATCAGCTGTGATCCCTGTGAGGCACTGAAGCACAGACGAAGACAATTGGAGCTTACATTCGTATTCAACATTGCAGGCGCAGCAGAAGAAGCACTGAGGCTGCTCATCAAACAGACCACAGAGGCTCCAGTCTTCTTGCTCATGTGTGAGGCAGTGTGTGCGGTATACTTAGAGAGAGTGTTTGCATCTGTACAAGTATGTTTATGCCCTTGAATGCCAGTGGAGATGTTCTGGTGACTCCTCACAATCGACATAGATACTACAGGGCCAAATTTAGCCCAGAACAGAGGCTGAGCGTCTCCTTCTAGCAGTTTGAAGTCTCTGTTGTTGTTTTATTATTATTATTATTATTATTATTATTATTATTATTATTATTATTATTATTATTATTATTATTATTTCTTCTTAAGGCAGAAGCTCCCAACTACTTCAGAAATGAGATCAGCAATCTCAGCTCCCTATCTACTCTCTCTTTCTTGCTGCTTTACATGTAGCCCATAAACTACAGTAGCCAAAGAAGAGAGTTAAATAGGAAGATCAATAACATGCTTATGTCTGTCATATCTGCTCATTCGACACTCAACTGCAGTCTGCAGCTGATTAGCTTAGTTAAGACTGAAAACAGGGTGAGACTGCTTGCCTGGCACCTCTAAACCCCACTAAATGAAGATCTGTACTAGGGAATGAGTTGCTTACAGCGTAGTGGGGGATCCCATTGCCCTGATTGCACCCTTAAAATCACAAAAAAAAACCCAATCTCTGATAAACTGATTAAGCATGTATTCAAAATTGGTAATATACTTGGAAACATTTGAGGTATCACTTGTCTCAAGACAAAGCAATACAAACGATCTTCATGCTTTAAATAAAATATCAGAATGGCATCCATCAAGCCATGAAGGTCACAAATGAATCTATCTATTACCATTAAGTAGAAAGACACGCACATCGTTGTCTTTGGCAGTCCGCCGTTCCTGTTGAGTCGTACAACACCTGTGGTAGATTCCTTTTTAGATTGACTCTTTAATGCCTCCTCCTCAGAGTGCAAAATATTCCCAGAAGATTTGTAGACTGTGAGGTGACAAAGCTTTTGCCAAAGAAATCCAGTTTAGATAATTGTGCCCTTAGCAGATATCGCCCCATTTCTAATTTACCTTTTTTGGAGCAAAGTTTAAGAGCGAGTTACGTTTAAGCGGCTGAACGAGATTATCTCCGAGAGCGTTCAATCTGGTTCGAGGGCAAATCTAAGCTGGGATGTTTCAGATGGGTTAAGGTTGAATGTTGACTTTGAGCTTGAAGCCGTCCTCATTCTGTTGGACCTCACTGACATATTTGACACAAGACATGGCATTTTAATTAATTGCCTTAAGTTATGGGTTGTCTCTAGCATGATTTTAAACTAATCTGATTCATCTTTGGTAGCTGTTAAAAAAAAAAAAAAAAAAGTAAAACCTTCACTGGTTTAACTCAAAGCTTCTGATTGTTCTTACAATGTTGTTATTATGTTATTGTTTTCTAACATATGGCACACAGTTGTAAATTACCCTGAGGCAACCAACCATCAAATCTTTACTTTTATGATTCCCTGTGACCCATCACATGAACACAGAGATTGCATTTTTTTGGTCAAAACTAATTTGGTCATTTATATATTATACTGATCTTAACCTTGATGTTTGGTGTTTATGTGACAAATACATTCTTTGATAATGAGGCTTTGGTTTGGAGAAATAGAGGTATTAAATCTTAAAACGCTGTTTTACTTCTTAAAAATGTAATAATATTAATAATTATTTTTTATGGTATTCATTTAAACATGTAACTTTTTGGATATGGTTGTCTGAAGGTGCTCTTCTGCCCAGAAGTTGTCACTTGTGTTATGTGCTATGTGTAAGACTATGTGTATAATTCTTATAATGTTAATAAAACCTGGGTTTATAGCGGGGTTTTCTTCCACCAGTCTGCATGTATTAGCAATAGGAAACGGTCTCCATTTTTGAAACTCATACTTGAACTCACCTATTTACCATTCTGTACCTCCACAGCACTTTCTATTTTATAAATGGGATTTCTCTCCTGAGGGCCTCAAGATCTCAGACTGTCTGCCAGCGCCCTTCACCACCCCGCCCCCTCCATCCCTGAAAACGTTGTCCTGCTTTGAGTCCATTTGGTTGCCATCCTCGCGTCCCTGTGCGGTTTTATCCCTGACCCTGCCCTGTTCGCAATCATCACCGGTCGTGTCCTGCCTCCCACCTTTGCTGCTATGGCCCCGCTCGGCTCTGCTTTCATCACTCATTGTGTCCCGCTGTCCTGCTTGCTGCCCTACACCTCCACTGGCTTGATGCTGCCATGACGTTGATCTCTGCTGCCGGCACACTGGCCTCCAATTACGGTTGTGAGTCAGAAAACAGTGGACGGCACTTGCGAACAGACTGAACTGCGTTTGATGTTCTCCAACTCCTCCAACAGCCCTCCACGCTGTGTGGAATTTTAGTGAATTATAGGTGACTCCTGTATAAGAGACAGTATGATCATGCCCACACTGCCATGTAAGTATCATGGGCATCTTTCCACGCGTATAATAATATTTAAGCAAAGCTTAATTACCACCATCATCCTTATTATTAATATTATTGACGAGACCAGCACGCAGTCTGTGTAGTGATTTATTATGATTATTTTTCACTAGTGCTGGCAGACACCCAATAAAAGGAGCTGGACCTGATACATCAGCAATTAACTGAGTTGTAACGGTGGAGAAATTAGAGCCCTGAACGCACACTGCGCTGTGTTTATCAGCATCTCCTCATTCTTACTAAGACACCGGCAGGACAGTTCAGATTCTCTACTTGCAAAAATACAACAAAATAAGATAAAAATTTCATACAAGCACATCACAGGTACAGGCTCCTGATTCACTCCATCTCCTCTGGAAGACCATACACACAATTTAAAGGAATGTGTGTTTGAAATGCACTCTGACTTTTTGCCTGATAACATATTCATTTATCTGTGAACATACTAACTGCACTATGCACTGCTGAAATGCAACTTTATATGAGACTTTTCAAGCGAACCCCTCTGACTTCATGAACTGTGGAACTTGGAATTAAGATTTTTAAATGAAACTCATCCATAGCGGCTAAGAGGTTTATATTCCCACTGAACTGAACCCTTTTGTAATACCATATATGCACTGCTCCTGCGAGCTGATCCACTCACCTCTTTTTACTTCCCTCTTGGTCTCTCTGCCTCCAGTCCAAGCGGCTCTTACGATACAGAAGGTTCATGTCGTTGCGGGGTCTCTCCTCCTCGCAGCCTATCACAGCGCAGTGTAGCCGCTTGCTTCGCCTCTCTATGTCACGCAGGAAATGCTCGACTGCCACATCCTGGGCAGAGCCAGAGCTCATGGTACAGAAGAAGACTCGGGAGAAGGGGACGTGTGTCACAGACGGCCCTCCTCTAAACAAGAAGAATTAAGGGCAATGTTTGAGTACATTAATCATTTAAAAAAAACATGTTAAACAACTTCCCAGCCTGCTTCCTGCTGACAAGCTTGACAGTGATTGCTTTGTGATGTGGCAACACAGTACGAAACACAAATAATCAAACCCAAATTACTGGCAAAACTTTAAGAGTCATAGTTCATCACTCTCTCAGTGTCACAGGGAACAATCCTGCCCATTACTCCAACTGGCAGCCGTCACAGCAAAGACACGGTGATGCATGATGATGGAGGTAGCTGTTTTGTTTACCCCAACGTCTAGTGGATCACATGAAAACTATTTATACTTTCATTATCCAGTTATGAATATTTGAGTAAGCATGGTAACTCAGCTGCAGAGCATCTTTGGCTGCAGGCCCTGGGATGGCCTATCTAAGCCTGTCTGCTAGCCAGACAGTAATGTGGTTTGTCATATGTAGCGCATGCACAGCTTCCTACTCGCTTACCCCATGAGAAGCCAGGCTTGTTGTGGGGCAGATATTTCATGTTGGAGAATGTGAGTGTGCAACACAATTGGCTAAGGAAAGTGCAGCTGTCAGCTGATGCATGATGCTAGTGTTTTTCCATCATAAATAGAAACACTATGAAAGTGGGCTAGTGGACACTAAAGAGTTATCACTGGTGATTCTGGGATATGTGTGTGGAGTTGAATAGCACTGTCGGTTAACAACACTGAATCTTAGTTGATTATTTGATGACAACTGCAGTGGTTAGAAATAGGTCAGTTGGTCATCTGCCTTATAAAGTGGAGAAAAGGCGAAATATCATAATAAGGAAATGCTTTCGCAGTTTGAAACCTTTTTAAAGTCAGTTGCATATTCAGAACATGTTACAGTGAAACAACATGCAAATCTAGTGTAATGAGGTCTGAACTATACTTATAAAGACATCTTACTGAGGACGTAAGCAGCAGGAAATAGACATAAAATATACATGATATTCACATTTTCTAGCAGAGCAACTCCTCCGCTAATGTTATGTACATTTAGGACCACTTGAATCACATTTACCAACACACACAGAATCTACACCAATCGGGCATAACATTATGAACACCATCCTAATATTGTATAGGTCTCCCTTGGGCCTCTGAAATAGTTGTGACTTATCAGAGAATGGACTTGTTAGTGGGGGCCTTTGGGTCCTATGGGTTGAGGGGAGGGGCCTCTGTGGATCATCCCACAGACAATTGATCAGTTTGAATGAATTTGGAGGTCAGGTCAACACCTTGTGCTGTTTTTCATGTTTTTACAGTTTTTGCTAAGGATTTTTGTGTGTGTGTCTGTGTCAGACAAATGATATTTGACAATGATATTTACTTTTCCTGTCGGTGCTTTTAATGTTGTAGCTGATCAGTGAATAATGTTAGCACAATACCTCAACTATATCTGACTCTAAAGACAAAAATACACAGTGGGAGCAGCAGGCACTGTCACCTGGGCCAGGCGGCATGTTGATCTGTGTAGCTGTGTGTGATTCTTTTGTCACAGCCCAGTGTGTCATCCAGCGTGTCAGCGTGGCTACTGCTATTCTTGTATCCCACAGCCCTGACCACAACCTCGACCACCGCTGCTGCCATGTTTGCTGACTCAATGTTAATTAGGTTAGGAAAGCTGCGACTGTAGGTTGGGCCTTTGTTTAATGGAGCTTTGATTTTGGTTTCTAGGACCTGGCAGCTGAGCTGACAGCCCCACAATTGTCGCATTACACGCTGTGGGTTGCTGTACAATTAGCCAAGCTAAAAGAAACCAGGAGACCTACATCTTACACCTACAGGTTTATCTTATCAAATTGGGCTGCAAAGATTTTTACAGGCAGCGCACTTGTATAAAATGGCTGCGATCAGACCAGCGAGACACTCTGAAACTCAAATAAATTCAGAGCATTTAGAGCATTTCATGAACATCTGTAGGGTCAGTAGTCACTTGAATTCCTCATTAGAACCAGGAAGCAGATGGAGCCATGATTCATGTAACGTGAACTGCATCAATGCTGCACCAATGCTGCAAACTACTCATTCATGCACATAAGCAAATACATCATACACATACTCAAACCCAGCATACACCATAAACACACACATACAAATAGGGTGTGAAATGACTGCAGACGCGCTGCACCTGATTTGAATGTGGGTTACTAATGACATAAGAGAGATAATAAATTACTATCTAAAGGAAAAATGAAATGTAAACAACTGGAGTTTCATCTCTGGGTTGGAAAGGACAAAGTTAGAAGAAGGTGTCCCGTGTCTACAATGTTTTCTTCCATCAGTGCTGCTGAAGTTAACACTCCTGGAAGGCTTTGTGCTGCAGCCCTCTGCCCTCCAGCCTCCAGCTCAGCAAGTGGTCCAGTAGTGTCGAAGCACCTCGCTGGGAGTGAGGGACCAACACTGCAGAGTGGAGGGACACATCACAGCAGAAGCCTGGCCTTCAACGAAGAGGCAAAATTTCAGCAAAGCATGTTCAAAATATATTTAATTACTTCAGAGTATATTATTCCCTTCTATTTTCCAGCCATCTGCAAAGATGTGGCTTATGGTTACAAATACCAACCAGGGTTCTTGGGGATGAAAGAAAGAATGTATGTATATATTGCTTTTGAAAATACTGAATATGCAATTCACTCTGCATATGCTTGAGTTCTTTTGTGGTGTCTCCGGGATAACCGTACCTCCACTGTATAGCATCTTGACCCCACAGTCACAGCACTGAGGCCAGACACAGCGCCGCAGCCCAACCAGAGAAACTAACAGGGAGGCAGCGCACGAGGATGAAGCGAAACGTTCGGGAGCAGAACGAGCAGCTTGAAGCGCACACAGAGGAGAGAGGAGGAGAGACTGAGGGAGGCGGGAGGGGGCATGGCGAAAAAATGGGAGAAGCCAATAAATAGAGAGCCACTGAGACATCAAGCCAGGAAGAAGATAAATATGATTAGGCGGAAAACGTACTGCGGGCAGATGGATGGAGGGGAATATTGAGACAGGGACTCCGAGAGAGGAGGGAATAAGCAAATGGAGGCAAGCGCGACAAAGAGAGGATAGGAAAACAGTGAAAGGCAGCCAGACTACAAGAATGGGGGAGGGAGGTGAAATCAAGCCTCTCACTAGTCGCTGTGTGTGGTCTCCTAGCAACACTGTCAGCATGCATCTCTTCCTTAGCCACTAAATATGCACAAAGCAGGACGTCAGCCCCATCATACGTGATGATCTCTGGGTTAAACTTCACTGCAGCTTCACTTACACCTGATCCTCCATTATTAAAATCTGAAAGTAATAGCATCTGTATTCTGGTAATAGCTTCTGGATCCATTAACAACATTCATGGTGTACTGGGCTGCACGGAATCGAGACATTACATAGATTGCCACTTTTACGGGTGCTATATAATTAAACTCCATGGAATGACATGACACTGTGTATAAATGCTTTTAAATGTATTCAACCTGAATCCCTGAGTCTGGATACAAGAAATAATCATACCAGACATCAAGCATGAAACTCAAGTGTATATGTTTGCAGCAGAGCGAAGTGAAACAGATTTTAACTGAGTAAACTGCCAGAGTTTCTCTGCCAGCTGATAATACTTAGAGTGGAAAACTAAAACAGGAGCTGCATGAAATCACACCTGGTTCCTCTCAAGCTACTGTCACACAAGCTGGTGAGTTTATGGCTAAACACCGGCTTCGCAGACACCGGCTTTAGTAACGTGTGCAGGACAGCCTGGACTAAACCAGACGATGAGCACAGAATTCATTTTGTAAAACGGCTCATTGCTTATTTCAGCACAAACCATGTGAGTTGTCCATACGAGACATCTTCATGGCTTTGATTTGATTTAGCTTAAATGAACCCCGCGTGATGCTCTCTGAACGAACTGTCAGTTGCAGACACGGCACATATTTTCTGGTTTTGGTTTGTTTTAGCTTACCAACATGAAAATCTAAGAACGTCATCATCTCCTTGAGCAGAAGCTTTTATAAAGAGAACAGAAAATATTGACCACAGCTGAGAACCACAGGGGATTTATTTTCATGGCAACAGCTGGCATTAATCTACTTTTTCACAACTAAATAAACAACTAATGCGTTGTCAGGATGATAAAGCGTGGCTGTGGGTTTTCCGCGTACAGAAGGGTTGGTGGTTCGATACCTAGAATGCGGCACCTGCCAAAGTGTCCTTGAGCAAGATACTGGATCCACTGGCCCCCAGTTGCTCCTAGTGCCTGGCACTAATGTGTGAATGTGTGTGTGTGCTGGTGTGAGCGAATGGGTAGATGTGTCACTGTAAAAATAAGACCATTTACCATTTAAAAGCATGATGTTGATAAAATGGTGCTAAATTGGAAGCAGTGGTATCACATGAGCTGTCCTGTCAAAATGACAATAACGCTTTATTTGACTTGATTAATGGAGGGAAACTGAAGGACACTGAGTAATCAATTAATGAAATATATCTTGCTGAGAATTAGATGAGAAGATCAATACTAGTCCAATATATGCATGGTAAATATGAAGCTAAAGCCAGAACCATTTTAAGTTAGCTTTGCTTGTCGTAGCTCAGAGACTCAAAGGTAACAGAATCTGCCTACTGGCCTCTCTAAAGATTACTAATTAACACCTTGCATCACATTTAGTTAATTAGTTTAGCAGTGAAGGCAGACAGATTTCTTTTTTATCCTTGGTACAGACTCAAGCTGGCTGCTTTTGCAGCCGTTGTGCTAGGCTAAGTTAGCCATGAGAAATGGAGTTGTACTGTTGTACAGTTGCTTTACACCTTTTATGGACTGATGAACTGAACATTTTAGCCAGATTTCTCATACTTTTATTCTGCAGAAGCTCGACTTGCCTTGGGAGAAGCTGTTCTAAAACGTTTGATTAATGAAATAATTTATGCTCTACCACACCCAGTCAGTGTTTCCAGAATGGTTCTGATGTGGGTAGCATGCCCACCGTTAACAGGATGGCATTTTCACATTTAAAAACCTTTTATATTACACTTTTCAGGATAAAAAGCAGCAGTTATCAGAGAATCACCTGGGGTAAGATTTGTTCCTGCTCAAGCCTTTCTGAGTCTTCAACGATCCAAGAAAACAGACTGGTGGTAGCTTTATTCACCTCCCCAGTTTCCTCGGGCCTAGCTCTGTTAAAAATGTTAATGTTTTGGTCCAAACAGCTAATGAGGCTCAGAGGCACTGTGCCAGTTCAGAATTCATGCATATAGATATGTATCTGTGGTAGGGGGAAAAAGATTTTCCAGATAATCTCCTCACTGTGCATCACTAAACCAGTAGTCACTATTTTAACCCTAAGGTTAAATGGAGCTCTTTGCTTTGATGCAAGAGGATGTTTTAACTTTTTTTTTCTTGCCCCACTGTTGTGTGCTGAATGCTCTACAATATTGCATTGTGCAGTGAGATGCCTGTGGCTGATGAGAATGGACAGGAGGAGGAGGAGGAGAAAGATGTATCATTCCAGGCCAGTGATGGAAGGCACATGAGAGGCGTAGATACATTTTTAGAATTTTGTTGTGATCTCTTTCTCATGTTTTGGGCTCGGAACAATACAAATACAAATTACAAAGGAAATAAATAAAACTATTCTAGCAGAGCTGTTGGACCATTGTGTTTCCTTCTTAAATACTGAACACTAAAACCAAAATGCACTCAGTTAAACATTCATGTGCAGAATGCTTCGCACACTTTGGATTCTCCTCCTTAGTGTTGTACGAATTGAGTGACCACTAAATCTTTCATGGGCTGCTACCAAAAATATCCTACAAAAAGCTTTCCCTGATTCCCCGATCCTCCGTGTCCTGTACTACCAGGACACAGCCTTGAGTCACAACAAACTTTCAGAGATGCTCATTGTTTGTATCCTATCTTACAAACAAATGAATCTATTGTGTTCGACGCCTGTGTGTTGATAAGTCAAGTCTGTGTAAAGTGGAGTTCAGTGTAGGTTTGGGTTTTACCTTTTGGCCAGTATATGAGGAATTAAAAAACACACAAAAAGCTCTCCCTGATCAAAACATAGTCAGTGATCTTCCAGACTCCACTTCCAGCCTTGGCCTGCCATTGTCATCGTCATCTCCTACTGTAATCTGTAGTAACCAAGGTGACCTACTGCACTTAGCATACATGAGCACTTAGCAGTGTACAGATTCACAAGCATTTGTAGAATGCTGTGCTGATCTTACATTGCATCGTTAAAAAATGTTGCATAAACATCACATGAAATCACATAGAAAAGAAGCATCCAGGGCAGAGTTTTCACCAGGACTGACGCAAAAAGCCAGACAAGGAGAAGGAATGACGACTGAAGAGTGTAACTGGAAGAAGTGTGCTAAGAATGTGAGTAGCATGAGCGCTGTCACTAGACGTGGGAAGACGAAAGAGCGCAAAATATCGCAAGGGTCCCTTCAAGGTTGCCTTATTTTTGTAGAGTTCCCCTGTCAGAATATCAAAAGCAAAAAAAAAAAGAAAGCAATCACATCACACGGAAATGTGACGTCTGTTTTATTATTGTTTTCATCTGGCTGCTGAAAGTCAGACTGCGAGGTATAGCGCTGCAGGGAAAACACTGAGAATTGAAAGTCCTTAATGCTCATCCTTGTGCATGGGGGGAAGAGCTCCACTCTGCAGCTGCACATGCTTGACTAAGCCAGCATCCTTCCCTAACTAAATTCTGGCTGTTTTAAGATGTGGATTACCTCTTTGAAACCATGAGTTTGCCTGTTAGGTTGTCTGATTCAAATGTTTATTTTACATATTTATCTATAAGACTGACAGATAAAACCGATGATGCAATGATACACTATTAAGGAGGGATGCATGGTTAAAATGTTGTTTCACAGTGCATTTGTTTGATTCACCTATAAAAGGAGCCCTAAACACAACAGCCCGCAGCACTGTAGGTTGTCCCTGCTCCAACATGACAAACCTCATAAAGTATTCAGCAACAATTAAGCAAAGTCCAATAGCCCAAAGCAAAACAGGGATCAGCTGAACATCACTGTAAGCTAGACATATGATTCGCCTCACAGCAGCTCATAGTGGTCTCGACTCCACATCTTCCAAGAGCTAGTGCACGCAAACCAAGAAAAAAAAATGGAGCCCGTGGTAACAAAACCTACAAAAAGTGGAAAACTCATATCAAAACATCACCACACTAAAATGAAAACATTAGCAGTGCTGATGCACCCGACTAGCTCCCTTTTGACTGAAACCGAAAGATGAAGCAGCAGCAGCAGCAGTGTTGGCATGATCAGCAAAGCCAGGTAGGCCACAAGTGGTCTTCCAACGTTTGAATCAGCCTACTCCTCATGCTTAAAAGCCCCCGACAAGCGAGTCCTAGCGTAGGTTGCAGAGAATGAGCACACACATACCCACACACAGTTCATCTCCCACTCATTCACCTCATTACATACAGATCACGTCTCTTCTGGCCTGGTAATGTGAACCCCACAGTGTTGGCCAGCATGATGGCACCTCAATAGAAGAGATGTTTGAGGACATTTTAACAAGTACAAAGATGTAATTAGCTGGTGAAAGCTACATTACCTGTACTTTTGAAAGCTGCTGATAATCAAACATGTCTGTGAAGCAAGCTGAAACGCAAGAGAAATAGCAAAATACACAGGTTTATTGGCCATACAGCGGTGACTGGCAGGTTTTCAGCTCAGGGTCTCACTTGAGCAATTCTTATTCTTGTCATCCCCGCTGTTCGCTGCACTGACAGTGATGAAATGAAAAGGCACTAACTGGGGCAAATGGCAGGTGATAGCAGATTACACACAGCATGGTGTCTGATCCATGCAGTGTTTTCTTACACTGTACTCTGGTGGTTGCGCTGGACACATGGCCAAAATAGCAGGGGGAAAAATATCATTGACTTTAAGAGACAAGAGCCTAGCATCTCTTCAACATCGGCTATAAAAGTGCTCGTGTCTTGTTCTCGGCATGTTGATCTAAGCCTTTTAAACTGCTAATATTTGTGTATCAAAAATTGACATTTTGAACAGTAACATTGAAATATTAAAGGGATAATTATACAAAGTCAACTTTCAAACACCGCCAGTCTAAGAGAGGACTTTTTAAAACCCCTGTCTGATCCACAGTACCTGCGTTGAGAATAACAAAGCAAATGCCACAACCGAGGCCTTGGTTCTTCTTAACCTCATTTGTGTCTGAAATCAGTGAGTTGGAGTTCCTTTTCATGACGACCAGCTGAGCAGCCGGGATTCTTTTCAGCACAAAGTAAGATTGCTCTGACATTTACAAAGCACACTTAAGACATACTGCAATTCAGATTTGCATTTCTGAAGTCACTGTGTACAATCACCTATTTCATACGCTGTTGCTGTACTCTGAGTTTTTCGCTGGTTTACGGTGACCTTTCGCTGTGTTGCAGACAATAAATTATCACAGTGTGATGCTTCTCGGGCCATTATGCTCCCCATCAGTTTGAGAACAATGTTTTAACAGGATACAGTGACATGTTAAGGCAGCCATGTTTGTGGAACATAATCTACTTTTCAGTGCTGGTCACACGCAATTGGCGCAATTAACACGTTGCTGCCTCCTAATGATATAGTGAACATTATTCAAGGTCTTTTGAAGGTTCTCAGCATAAATGTAGCACATTAATGAGGGCAGGGACATTAACATAACAATCTGGACCACTATGGTCCATTTATACATGCCTAAACATGTATAATTAAAAAAAAAAGCTGCAGTGAGTGCCATCTGTAATTTCAGATCTCGCAATTACTGCTCCCACATAATAAAACTGAAATGACTTTGCTAAAGGCTTCTTGAGAAAAAAAGATACATTTAATGACACAAATACACACCGTATGTAAATATATTTCTTCTCTGCCCCATATAGTTGCACGTTAGTGGAAGACGCTGCCATGATACAGATAAATACAGGGTGATTACCGTGGCTTGAGACTGGGACCTCTGTGCCAACAAGAGAGGAGTAACTGTTGGCTCCCAACTTTATTTATTTTGCATGCTACCATGCAAATGACTTTGAAAGGTTTAATGAGAAGAAAACAGAGGGGAAATGAACAAAGATGAGTTGCCTCAAGGAAATCATTACCACACATCATTACTCTTGACTACACACTGCAGTGAAAACTGGATGCTGCAAGATACATGCAGTCCAGAAAGAAAGGAAAGATTTAAAGTTCCATTGGTTAATTTGGCCGGATACATGCTACTCCTCTGGCCAAACAGGAGATATCCATGAGCTTTTTATGTGAGGCACACTAGGGGAGCAACAATATTAAACATCGTGGCAGCAGAGGGAGCTCCCCTCCACCTCCTCTCGCTCCAGCAGATGCAGGGGCTGTCTGCCCATTTCAATTTTACCTTGACTTTTTTTTCCTTCAGACTCTGTGTCTAGTGTATCACAGACAAAAAAATTAAAAAATACCAGAGCTACAAAATAAGGATTAATAGTAATTTGTGGGAGAGTGTTCAGTGTATCTGTATTGAGCAAGAAGTAATTCAGAAAGGACAGAGGAAGTCTAATAAACTTAGTTTTATTCGTTCTATTGCTGGACAAAAGACAAAGGAGGTAGGCATCTAACAGTGTCCGAGGCTGGATTCGTACACATCGCTGGTAAATGGCATGCCCTTTAATCAAGAAGCCACCAGAGAGAACCTTTACTTTTAGACCTATTTATAATGCAGTGCTGTAACCGACTCATGTACATGAAAAAGTGGCTTTGATTTACTAGACACAAAGGGTTTAAGATTGAAGCTGATCAGAAGTCGCAATATGATACTGATTGAAATGTCTGAATGAAGAGCAAGAGTCATGAAGAGCAATTCAAGGTAATTTTATAGACCTTCCACTTTTTCTCAGTCTGTGATAACAACTGAATTATGCCTCCTGTGGCTCATTCAAGCTAAATCACATTTGTGCAAGTAACCTTTCTGTTTCAGCTAGGTCATGGAAACTGTGTTTTAAACCAAGACAATAAAGTTTACCAGGGAGGAGCGAAGAATTTGGGGATGTGTAGTAAGTTTCACTGGGGTCTAAAAGAATAGAAATCGTAGCTTTTCAGCCTCACCATTCACAAGTATGTGAGTAATGTGGAAGGACAGTGCACAAAATGCTGGAGAGCGATGAGTGACTATGACGGTCTTTATGGTCTTTCTCTTCTAAATATCTGAATTCCTATACTGTTAGTACACCAGAAATATAATAACATAATATAGTAACATGACAAAAACAATTGTGTTTCAAGGATGTTTGATACTTTGTCAATATATACGACACACAAAAGTGTCATAGTACTCAGCAAACAACTATAATTCAGGGTCGGATTATTTTACAGAATTTGCTCAAACTCAAAGCCACAGGGTCTCATGCTGAAACATATCTCGCTACTCATCTGTTGGCATATGGTGATGTAAACAAACATGCTGAACTGTCTTTGTGCCTTTGGAAAGTCAGAAACAAATTATATCTTTAAAAAGGCTACAGCAATTGTTTACAACAATTGTGAAATATCCCAGACATAACCTCCCAGAATCCAGAATAATACACAACCTTCAAATACAGTTCATAGTTAAATACGACAAAGAAATGAAGAAAATCCTTCCATTTCAGTAGAAATTGTGGAGCAGTATTTAATTATTTTTGCTCAACAACTTCAACTAAACAATCAAAACAACAATCAAAATAACATTTCCTACTTACAAGTGATCATGGAACTGATAAACCTAGTTATTAACCACAAACAATCTCCCTAAATCCTGCACACCGGCCCTTTAATCATCTAACTCTATATTCTCTCTATATTCTGTATGCAGATATATACTCAAAAGTAGAGTGAGAGGAGATGTGGCATGACTGAATTCAGGAATAAGTAGTCAGATATAGAAGAAAGAAAAGAAAAGTTTGTGGATCTATGTTTTTGAACTGACTGCAGTCATTCATGCTGCAGTAGGATCATCCTCCTCCTCTCTGGTGTCTTAAGAATAAAGCTGAGCCACAGAAGGAAGAGCCCTGCACTCTACCCAGAACAAAATAACAATGTACTTTAAAGCCAGCTGATCATAACAAAAGCTGCATTTATTCTGACATACCTGTGCGAGTAGAAGACAATTGTATTATTTTTGACTAACCTATTGACCTGCTCCTTTTCAGTCTCTATATGGAAACAATCTCTTTGGGTGTTCTGAGAAAAAGAAAAATCCATTAGTGCTCATCCAGACAGTAGTATCCACTCGACTAGAGAAACGGGCTTAAAATGTCAGCATCTGCCATGTCTGTTTCACATCCATCAGTCCTCTCACGCTCCACCCTTCCTACAAGTCCTTCTCGTTTCTGGACTAGTGTGGCCCATCCTTCGACCTCTCTGCGTCCACAAATTCTCAGTCTTCCAGACTGAATTTCTCACCCTTCTTGGAATGAGACCTGATGCACACTGCCGGACAGAGCAACTGAATCATCCGTTTCCAGCACAAATGCAGTGAGAAACCTTTCTTTTTTATTAGAAATCAAAGTGTCTTTATTTTTATTCAGTACACGAGAACCATGACCTCTGTTCCATTTCATTTAGTCAAAGCAGTTATTTTTTTTATGAATTTTAAAAGCTCCCTGTTCCAGTTTAGGGCAGAAATCCGTCAGGACGTAAGGGTTTGAGGGAAATATTCCATTTACTTTCATACTGCATTGCACTAGCTGACTGTGCTGCAACACAGAGTCGCTATTTCCTGATTTAATCACATATCTGGAAGGAATTTTGGGAACACCGGGAGAGCACAACAGTCAATGACAGGTGGTGTAAGCCCCAGTTTGCTTCTGCATTCAAGACACACTGCACAGTATGTGTAGCTCACAGCCTGCACTCAATGACCCCAAAGTCACAGCTGCTCTCACCCATCCCTGTTCTCTTCTACACCTCAGAGCATTTAAACCAAACAGCACAAGAGACATTATCAGATCCCAACCCCGTGTATCTGCTGGAACAGGAAAGCTTAAAAGGCATGCATAAGAACAGTTTTTGTCATATTCAGCTCCAAGGTCAATTGAGACTGGCCAGTGATTAGATTCAATTGCAATTTTCCAGCAGATCCAACATGCTGGTGCACCATATTTAAAGACAAAACGCTGTATTATGTCTGCATTTGAACAGCTGGTCTGTGTTTTTGCAGTGTTCTTTTAGATGATCAGGTTGTATTTATTTTGTGACGGTAAGCTGACTGACTCACATGACTGCTTATGTCAGAATAATATGCATATTCAGTATGGATGGATCATTCTGTTGCCAAGCCAGGCAACCTAGTCTGATTTTTCCTTGAATTTGAAAAATACTTATTAAAACTAGCCATGTAGCCCACATGTAGCTTGCGAAGTAACAACAATAAATTAATTTATTTGATCAGTCTAATAACACTCTTCTTGTGGTGGTGGTGGGGTGGTGAAGAAGAAATCTCTCAGCAGGTGTGATGGCCACTTGGAGTGGCTGTCACGCCCGGAGAAAGGGGGGGCGAGAAAACAGTGCTGACTAGCCTTAATTTCACGTTTGATTCAGAAGTCCTCGACGCTTCTGAATCGTCTTATAAATGATCTGAGGTGGGATACTGCGGCAGTCGGTGGGGTATTAATCACCAGATGGCTTTCCCTTTTAAAAGACATCTAACGGCTTTGAGGAGCCTCTCCCGCACCTCGAAGACGCGCCAACACATCCTCACCTGGCCCTGCACAAACACACACACGCACGCACACACACATTACACCTCAGCAGTATACACATGATCAATGTAATATCGCCTATTCACAAACACACACACATACACAGTTCTCCTGTATTTAAGGACTCTTCTTTTATTCGTAAACATGCGGATGTTTTCCATCCAGATCGTGGCTCCTAATAGTGACACCCCTGCCACTGCTGTGTTGGAGATGTTTGCTTAATAACGCCGCGCATACTCCGGCAACACCAGTCAGCTGATGGTGGGGGGGCTTGTTTTTTGGTGAAATATTTATAAGGGCTTGTCACGACTGAACTTAAACACGGGCTGTGGGTTACAGTGCGCGGGGATGTGGTCATATCTTTTTACCTCTTTTGTGTTTGGGGGGCAAAACACGGGCCTCACATCCACCGATATGGGATGTGAGGATTCAAGGGTGAATAATTTGGCTTGTGGGCGCCCGGCGGCTTACTGTCAACCTTTCCATTCCACGAATTTTACGCGTTAAAATGCCATTAGGCCCGACGTCCCTCCGCAATACAGCATCATATTTTGTTCTGCTAATTAGGCAGACGGTGCGTTTCGACTGTGACAGCTGGCTGCACGGGCTAGATGATACAAGCAACCGAGGAGAGGCAAAACGTAGCTTTAAAGAATGTGTGATGCCTACCTTACTGAATGTGAAGCCTATGGCTGGCGCAGAGGTAGACTGAGCCGATCCAGTTGCCCAGACTCGTAAAAATCAGACAACAACAAAACCACGCCGGTTGTTGATGACACAGCTGTCTTGGTAGACAGGAGGGGAAAAAATAAATCCTTCCCCAGATGTGTCAATTGACGCGGAGATGAACAATCAGATATTCCGACGCATATCACCGGACTGACGCCTTTTCTTGACGTGAAAGGTCTTCCATTTTTATGATAAACAGCGCACTGTACTACCGAGCCTCGGCGTTGACTGACCGGCGTGAGATCTGATTGAAAACCATGATGCAATTCAATGCGACGTTACAAAATGTTCCTCTGCAAACATCATCCTCGCACGGACGACCTCCGCTAAAGAAAAACATGCTTCCAGCTCAGGCATGAACGCATGAGGGGAGAGGGAAAAAAAACGTCAAAACAAAAATGCGCAGATATCAGCGCGCCGCGTTGGTTCAAGCGCTGGGCATCCTCGCTGAGCATTTGCATCCATATTAATATTCATACAGTACTTCCTGAGAGCAGACTAGTGGCTGTTTTCCGAAAAAAAAAAAGCAGCTGAGGTGTCATTGAGTCCAACTGCGATCCTTATCAACAGACTCAAATAAAAATCCTCTGCACGTAATCAGCTGTACACTAATAGAACAGATTCTCGACACGGGAACATTTTTTCCCAACCTCGGTAAATCTAGACTAAATTTATTCGATAATTATGTCGAATAAATATGATACACTAAAATCAAGCGTACCTATGCGAAGCTGCTATGTGGCTGTCAGTGATGTAACAAGGGATAAAAACACTAATAACTATAAAATAAGCTCGCCATAAACCCAGAGCTGAGTACCACAAAGTAGGCTAAGCCATCATAGAATAATTGTATACCATTTAAAATTGTACCAGCAGTTTCAGCCAATGAGAAACAGCTGTATAACTGAGTGAGAAATCCACATACAAGAAAAATCACCTTAACAAGTGTTTCTATAAATAATTAATTAAGAACACAAATATTGTCAGAAGCGAGAGTGTTGGTAAATGAAAGACCATCCTGTACCACTCCGGCCACACACTCCACAACACACAGGCCAGCCATAGACTCATCCTTCCCTAATGCACCACAGGACGCCACAGGAGCTCATTCCTGCCCGTGGCCATCAAACTTCATAAATCCTCCCGCTGAGTGTTGGTCACTCTTATCACTTTTTACTTATTGTAGCCTTTTACCTCCGTTATACCGGCTTATATCTTATTTTTGTTCTTTATATCTTTAAATATTTTTCATAAATTAATTCATTCTATTTGTATTTGACTCTGACACCTTGAAAGTGTAACTTCACATGAGCAACAGCAACAAAACAATTCGTTGGGGGTTGGGGGATGGAGGTGGGTGGGGGGGTGGGGGGTTAGTGTCAGGTGACTAAAGTGGTACACATGGCCTGAGGCTGACACGCCCCCTAAAGTCGAGGGATGATTAGATAGGTGAGCAGGCCAAAGACAAACTGTAAAAAGTTTCAACAACCGGGTAAGAGATTAGGATCGCTCCCTAGCCCTTGAGAAACACGCTTATATCTGTGATTATCTTTGGACCGCCACCGCCGCATGTAAATCCAAAGTTCAAGTTCAATTTTGATTAAGTGGTGTCCTGTGCAGTTTCAGCCTCAAGAGAACATCCTTGCATAAAACCTGGGGTTAGTCCCAAATGTGCCACCAAGTGTGGACAGTTAGAAAAACACACACACTACAAAAACTATCAAAATAATCTGCACATTCACAAATATGCTAATCCATTAAATCATTACGTTTAACACTGACCATGAGTTGTCGTAGTAGGCGATTATGTTAGCCAAAGCAGAAGGTTTTGGTCTGATCCACTGAGGTGACAAAGGAAAACACTGGTGAGTGTTCAGGGCGTTCTCCAAAATGACTATCACCTTGTCTGAGTAAAAATGTTAAGGTGTCAACATAGAAAACTATGTACGAAAGTCTTTACTGAATATTTTGTCATGATACCAAAAGGATTTTCTTGTACACATGTCCATTTGAGGGCAGCAAAAATTTGGTTGATCGGGTTAGGAGCAGATGACCTTTTTTAGCTGAGATATAGACAGGAAACTCTGCTAACTTTCACTTTTCAGTAAGCGTGCTCAGCGGCGCATGCAGCTAATTTTTTGATTTTTATACCACACTATCACACGTGGCCACTATCTCCACAAGAGTCTTTATCTTTGATCCACAGGAGCAAATATGAGGTAAAAGGGCAGCGACGTGAGTGTATGCAAAGCAGTTGAATTGTTCAAATTTCTGTGGCATTTGCACAAAACAATTTTACACAAAAACGATCACAACAAGAACCCTCTTTGTTTCATATTCCCATCCAGGGTGCGGTGTTATTTTCTGTTGCTGCTGTTTGACCAGCTTCCTCATTCCTCTGCCTTAAAAGTCCCCCAATGCTGGACTAGGCAGCAACCCTTCACTTCCTAAAACTCTTGTTGTGTGAAACACAGTCAGGAAGTGTTGAGCGTCACTAACTGTGGGGCATGTGGAATTGATTGAGATTAACCAGTGAGCCTGGACAATATGTTGATCAATGACACCGTGTCAGTATTTCTTCTAAGAGAGACACTGGAGCTTCTGCTTTATGTGTGTTACGCTACCGCGGCAAATATCCATCATCAGAGGGAAGAGCATTGCTGTGGCTGTAAAGCTGTGTGACATTCGCAGTACTAAGTAAGTGGTGCGTTTTCCTGTTTACGACAAGTGTGACTAAAAACAAAACGGAAAAGTAACGTCAGTCTAACCATGAAACCATCTTGTCATATTATATAAATATCCCGTACTAAGAAAAGCATCCCACTATAAAATGTTGTCGTTTTTAATCAATGATATAGTTGGTTTCTGTGTCAAAGTATCAGGGGAGTGGATTTGTTATCAGCAGCTTTCCGTGATCCGGTCAAAGTGCATACTGCTAGGCTGTGCTGACAAGCAGAGAATCTGCATTCATTCAAATTAAATCGTGAATAAACTCCGGTCAGGTAAAGTACGGTCTTTTATTTTTAGCAGTGTGATCAAAAGAGCTGTTTCTCATTTCCTTAATGATTCATAGCCAACGGTGTTTTGTGGTTATACTAGTCTGACTGATAACAGTTTTATTTGTGGCAGTTTAAAAAATCTTGTGTCTCCGTTTGCCTGTGAGCATGTTCATGAGTAAGTCATTTGATCAGGCTGCTGCATGTTTTACAAGTTTTAAGTCTTCCCTAAAGGAAGATTAAGAGCACAGGCTGCTGATTACCAGTGCAATGTGATCTCTGCCATGATGACATCTAACATACATTTTATCATCTTCCATAAAGCAACCTTTATCATTTCTAAAGGAAAACATTATATCATTTATGTTACATATCCATGACATTTACTGAGTCACAATGCATTTACAAATGTTTGACTGATGTGGTTCCAGCTTCCAAGAATGGCTAAAGAAAAAACCCAGCAGAAGGAGTTTTTGGAGGCAATCTGTGTTCTCCAGTGGGTGCTAACATTTCTGTTTTTTGGTAAGATACAACCACACTTTTACCACTTCCTGCATTTGCAAAAAATATCATGTTAAAATATGAGCTTACGCAACACTTGTCTTGTACCCCCAACATACGGACTCTCACGATGCCCGACATGGCGCGACAAACATCCAACTTCAGGGCTGACTGCTGTCATCTTGATGGTGTATCTTATGTTTACCTCTCTGTGGCCGCTACCCACTCTGTACTTTGCATGGCTGGTGATGGACTGGGACACCCCTGAAAGAGGTAAAGGACACACATCCAGACAAACAGCAGCATCCTCTGTGTCACTATGCTATACTGTAATCATTTCAAACAGGTTACTAGTGTGTTTACATAGAAGGTGGACACATTAAGTTAAAATCTCTATAGTAAGTTTCCCATGATGCATTGCACAAATGAATATGTAGCAGATGCTCGCAGGAGAAAAAACAGCCCCTGCATTTTCTTTGCACATTGCATCACTGTAATATATATATATTTTTTTACTATGTATTGTACTGTTCTAATATTAACACACCTGCTAAGAATAAATTGAAACGTTTGTCAGTTGGACAGAAAAACAGCGTAGTTAGTATGCAGTATAACTGGAACATACCCAGTGCCTCTAAGATTCTCCGTCTCCATCAGGGGGCAGGAAAACTGTATTTGTGAGAAAGTGGAGGATATGGAAGCACTTCAGAGACTTTTTTCCAATTAAAGTAAGTTCTGCTTCGCACTTGTTCTTTTCATAATCTGTTTTATTTATATTTTGTCGTAAGACATGGCTGGATCTCAAAAAATACCACGCACCACATACAGTTCAGAACAATTCCTATAAATGTGCATGAATCTATTTCTGTGTTCAATCTTGTCTTATCTGCTGTGACGCTTTATTAATGCAAATACAGCGATGCAGCTTTGCGATAACGTATTGAGCCTTTAATTGTGGCCTACAAGAGTCTGTTCACATAATGTTCTCATTTAATCAGATAGTATATGATACAGCTGGGCTTGGTTTTTATGATCAAGTGTAAGGGACTAGCTGTGATCAGCATTTCTTTTGTGTCAAATTTTTTGCTCAGTTGGTGAAGACAGCTGAGCTGAACCCAAACAAAAACTACATCCTAGGATGTCATCCGCATGGAATCATGAGTGTCGGGGCCTTCAGCTGCTTCAGCACAGATAGCTGTGGCTTCGCCGAGGCATTTCCTGGGGTGCGACCACGCTTGGCGATACTGGCAGGCCTTTTCAGGATACCACTCTTAAGGGATTATATAATGTGTGCAGGTAATTATTACATCAACAAAGGGAATTAAAAACTGGGTCAATTCATCTGATGAATCGTTACACCAAAACATTGCTGATGTCACTGCAGAAACCATATCTACACTTTTGGAATATACTGTATATGTGCTGGGGATTAAAGACAGAATTTCACTTTGTTAAATTGCAAATTGAAGCTGCGCATAAACCCCCAACTGATACAGAAAGTGGCAAAGTCTCAGACCAGTTTCTACCGTCATTGCATCAAAAAAAAAAAAAATCGACTAATTCCAGTGACGGCCGTCTTTCCACAACTGGACAAGTCCTCTGTTTTGTTCTTGTCCCTGCACAGCCGACCTGTTGATGCTCTTACTTTCTCTGTGTGATCAGGTCTTTATCCAGTCAGCAAACCGAGCCTTGTCCACCTCCTTTCAAAAAGGGGTAAAGGCAATGCAGTGGTGATTGTGATAGGGGGTGCTGCTGAGTCTCTGGCATCCTCTCCTGGGCTCAACACAGTGGTTGTAAAGGAAAGAAAAGGATTTGTCAGGATGGCGCTCGAGTTTGGGTGAGGGCACATGAGAAATAGCAGTCTGTTGTTGTACTCTCCTCTACTGCACACTCCTATAACCCCTGATGATTCTCCACAGGGCTGATCTGGTGCCTGTTTACTCATTTGGAGAAAATGAACTCTTTCAGCAGGTGATTTTCTCAGAGGGCAGTCTCAGTCGTAACTTACAGGACTTATTTAAAAAGATCGTGGGTTTTGCCCCTTGCCTATTTGTCGGCGAGCGCTTTGCATTCCTGCCCTACAGGACCCCTGTCACTACCGTGGGTGAGTATTTAATCATTCTTCATATAAAAACGGCCTCTCATTTGGTGCACTGTGACCATTTTATCCTCCTACTTTTTTCAGTGGGAAGTCCGATCTCAGTGCCTAAGAGTGCCACACCTACCGAAGAGGAGGTTGATCACTATCATAGACTTTATATGGAGGCTTTGTCCAAATTGTTCCACGAACACAAGGTCAGCTGCGGACTGTCTGAGAGTCACAAGCTTCGGATCATTTAGATGTCTTAAACAAGAATTGCACTGCTGTTAAGGTTTTCTGGAAGTGGGTCTGATGTGACAGGGTTGATCTAAAACACTTTAAGATTGTAGGCTAGAGTATTTGAATATATTGAGCGTGACTATGCTGTTTGTATTGAATAATGATGACATGAGGGCCATTATATGGGAGTGATGTATTTGCAAAGGCATGAAAGTGGTGGATATATTGGTTTAGCAGTCTCTAAAATGTGTTTTTCATCAGTTTATAAATGATCTAGATACTTGGAGAGAAAAATGCTTTAATAAATTGCTATTTTGTCAAAATGTCTCTTTTTCATTCCGCTATTATAAAAAAAAAGAAAATCCCAACCTGATGTGTTTTCATGAACTAAATAAATCAATGCATCTTATTGACATTTAGAACGAACAGAACAATTTAATGAAATTGAATGTTTTTCTGTGTATTTACACAGAATGCAGTACATCAACAGCCCTGCTCAATAACCCCGTTGTACAGCATAGTGTAAGCTCGAGTTATTAAATGACCCAATCACAGGCGGATGTTAGGTGTCTGGGTGTCTGGGATGACTTCCTAAACGGCTTTCTTCTACTGTACCTTGTCCTTCGAGCCTGACTGGTCTGCTCTGATCTGTCTGAAGCCACACACAACCTGATTTTACTGGAAAATCCATATCATACATATTAATGTAGTTTAATCACAACTTTATTGAGGAAGCAGTTAACAGCAATACAGAAGTTTGTTCTACTTGCACAATAATTACAAAATCAGATATTTAAGAAAGAAATAACCTACATTACTACGAAAAGCGGGCAAAACAACACTGACGAAGAGTGACGACTGAAAGGGCTAAGTGATCCTTCTAAAAGAAGTCCATGTCATCTGGTGCATCCAGGTCACGGTACTCAATGATGTTGCGTGGATCACCTCGTGACATTCTGAGAGTGAAAGGAGGAACACAAATAGCCAGAACAGAAAAGACCTTAAATTGAGTTTCATCATTCTCCAACAGCAGAAAACACAGAGTCCTCAGAGCAAAGACTGCACGTACAGTGGTCTCACCTGATGTTGCGTGGCTTTCCTAGGTAGCCTCCCTGTCCACGGAAGTTGTCATAGTTGCCTCTGCCTCCTCCATACTGGTTGGGGGGGTAAGGAGGTCCACCTGCTGTAAAAAGAAGGATTCAGATATTTAAAATGATATATTCCAGCTTTCAGAATGTTATAAAAGCACAGTCAGAACATACCACCGTAGCCCATGAGTGGTGGACGAGGTTGTGCAAAACCCATCGGACCCTGTGGGCCCTGAGGAGGGAATGGCATAGTGGGAGAAAGCAAACCTGGGAACAAAAACATACATATCATTATTTCAAGTTCCAGTGCACTAGTATTTTTTACTATCTTAAGGAAGTATGTAGAACATATGAGCTGAAACATTGCGCTGACCTTGGCCTGGGCCTGGAAGAGGAGGGAGTTTCATCTCTGGCAGTGACGGTCTCTTAGCATCCATCAGAAAATTGTTAAAGAATGTCACCTCCTTTTTCACTTCCTCGATCTTGTCCCCGTGCTTGTTCAGGATGTGTTTCCGCACAAACTCTGGGCCCTTGAAATTTATATGGAAATAGAAGATAACATACGAGTCTTTTAATCATTTACCAGCGCAAATAAAAATGATCAAAACATTTCAAGTGCTGGAAGATTTTTTGTAAAAAAACCACAGCATCTTATTGAGCTGTACAGTCCTGAATCCTTGGCTTTATGAAAACTCACCTTGAATTTCTTGCCACTTAGAGGACAGAGCCATTTGTCCTTTCCCAGCTCTTGCGTGTTAGCAGACACAAACTTTTCCACCTCTTCTTCTGGATCCTTGCGGCCCATTTTTGACGCCTCTTCCTCAGACAGGACTTCTTTCAAACTAAACAAGGGAATCAACTTCTCCTCCATCATCTTCTGCCATTGTTGCACTGTTTAAAGTTAACAAGAAAACGAGAGGTTAAAATGTGTGACAACGTGCTGCCTTTCTTTCAACAGACGTCCCAGATGTGTTTTTACTTAGAACTTGTAAATAACATCAAATCCAAGTTTAACTAGCAAAATCAATAGTTCACAAGCATTTCCACTTCAGCATGCAAAGATAAGTGGTCAACCTTATTTTACAAACAACACGCTTACTTTCATTTGTCTTTCAAGTGGATGAGGGCAACACTAACCTTCTCCATGTGTGATGCGGTTTGGAGGAATGGGTCCACGTACATGGATCATGCCACAGCGATTGGGCATTTCATCCTCACTGGGGTATTCACATGTGTTGTAGTAGTCAATGGAATGCACAATACGCAGATACAAGATCAAACGGTCCAAAACCTGGAGAAAAAAAATCAAACATAGCATTTAAAGATCATTAAGACTTGACGGTATAAATAAAAATATCAAATCAAAATACTTTTTCATCAGGAAATATGTAGCATGTAAATTTATAACTCATTCTCTGAGGTTGCTAAAGTCAGACCTTGGCTAGCTTGTCATCCCTCTCCACAGTGGTCTCAGCAGGGTTGCCTTCCTTGGCGCTCTCCTCAGTATCCATGCCACTCCCTGAACCAAGAAGCTCCTCCTCCTCAGCGCTCACCTCCTCTATCAGGTAGTCGGTAATATTTTTCAAGATGGGGTTCTGAGCCTGCAACTTTGGAAATCACACACCACATTTAAATAAGTAACTCACTAACAGCAAGATCGCTGTAAAAGAGAGATACGCGCACATAAAGAAGAGAGATTTGCTTTAATACCTCAGTGCTCTGCCCTTCTTCCTGAGACTTAATGCTCCACAGGGCCCCCTTTTCATCCAAGGCATGTATGAGCTTGGCAGCCAGCTTGATGTCGTTGCGGAGCACCTGCTTGTGTTGAGTGATGCCATTAACATGACGCACCCTCCGAGCCAGGTCCCTGTTCACCCCTGGTGCCAGTTCACAGTCTCGCAGCTGTCAAAGTTAGAAAGCAACAGGCGGTTTTAATTGGCTCGATTTTTATTTGAGAGATCACACGAGTACTATAATTGAACGCCTGTCTCTCCTAACAACAGCAGTTCGCACACATTGACAAAACGGATCATCACAGTCAATGCACGAACTTGAAATGAGAACAGCAAATCTCATTCCAGCAACATGCTCTTTTCCAACACGTTGGTGATACAACAATACAAAAAAATGTAATGACAAAGAACGTAACAGAACAAAAAACTATTCTGTTTTGGTTCTACTTGTCTAGAGCCATCCGTACCACTATGAGGCACAAAACATATGTGAAACAGTTAACAGACGTACTCGGATGTTCTGAAGGTTCCAGCAGACCTCTTTGATGTTCACGCTACGGTCAAACGTCACCCAGCAACGTCTGAAAAACCTGAAACAGCACAGAATTCATGTCCATGTGTCTAGTTTCTTGCTTCAGACAACCCTGACTAAACCAGTTAATTATTAGATTAGAAAATTAAAAGAATTTATTTTGTGGTTGTTTTTTTTTTTTTAAACCAACCTGCGCTCAGGATGTGGGTCAGACAGGCAAACACGCAGAAACCCCGGGTATCGTCGACACAGCTGAGAGATACAAACAGATATAATGTTTAGGACTCAAACACTTTAGTGCACTAAGCTCTGGAAACGTGAACACTGCCGCTGTGTGTTCAACTCACAGCAATAATCTCAGCCCTAGAAATGGTGGGGGCAATGTTCCTCATAAACAAAGAGCAAGTCTTGTGGAGAGGCCGTGGTCTGGGAGCGTCATCTTTTGGCTTCTTCTCTTCTTTCTTGTCCTCCTCAGAGTTCTCCTTTGGTTTCTCCTCTGAGCCATTCAATAAGAAAAATATGATTTCAGCCAATAATCATAAAAGTATATAAACATTTACATTTGTTCTGAAAGTGAAATCTGCTATTTGAATTCTCACCTTCGCCTTCCTCTTCCTCCTCATCCTTGTCTTCCACCTCCTCCTTCTTCACAGGTTTGTCAGAACAGTTAGAGTTGGAGTCTGAGTCAGAGTCGGAGTCGCTCTCTGAGGCACTGGCTTCGTCATCGCTGTCTCCGCTGCGCTTCCTCTTTCTTCTTGGCTAACAAGTGAAAATGACAACAATCATGGCTAGTTGGCTTATTTCTGTCACTTGTCAGCAAGTCATTTCAGTAATTTAAACACCAACCTTCTTAGGTTCAGGCATGTCTACTTTGGCAGCTTCTTTCTCAGTCTCCTCTTTCACATCATCCCCTTCTGCTGTGGCAGCCCTTTCAGCGTTGGCAGAGTCGCTCTCCTCCTGTGGCACAGTTCACTGTAATCAGCACAGCACTATACAATCTCTACTGTCTAACAGAGAAAAACACACACCTTTTCATTTTTTTCTTGTTCTACTGAGGGTTTGCGGTCACTGCCCAGTGATTTGAGGTCCTCTCTCTTGGGAGGCTCAGCACCACCTGGAACAGATGCCGACTTTTCCCTCTCTTCTTCTTCTTCAGATGGCATGTCCAGGATACGAAGATCATGATCCGTCCCACCTTCCATTTTTATCACAGCTGATAAAGAAGAGGGCGTGCGGTTCAGGCGACAAATAATGATGGCATCTTTTCATTAATTATTCTAAAAATAAGTATATTAGGTCCACACGACAGCAGCCGCTCATTCTTTATAATGTCTCTAAGGTCTCACCTGCGTCCAGAACCTTGATGATGGCTGGAGTCTGTTCAATGTCCAAGGAGAAGTTATCAAACCAGCTATTCTCCATCAGGAACATAAAGACGTTCAGGCGGTTGAGCAGGGCACTCTGGGCCTCTGCCTTAAGTCGACTGGCCTCATCTGGGTGGTACCTGGACCTAAACCTGTGTCCGGAGTTAGTGTCCGCAAAACAGTGGGGGAGGGAATGACGGGGGGTTGGGATGAACGGGTTGCAAAAGTTAGAGAACAAATACATATTATACATCCATATAAAATATCTGTGAAAACATAAAAATTATTTGCATTATTACAATTTCTTGTAACCAGATTTTAAACAAATTATGTGTATTTGAAGTCCAGATTCAGGAATGGTTTATTGGGAAAACTCAAAAGAGGCCAAATTATTATAATTTGTTTTCTGCATTCATATGTTAGGTGTTTGAGTGTATGCATGTTTTATAACTAATTATTCCAAATTAAAAAGTTTCAGATTAACTCACCAAAAATAAGGAAAAAAAACATACAAAGATATATTTAAGCATTTAACATATTCAAAATGTCACATTAAAATGTTTATCATTGAGTGGACTACAGTTACCTTTTGCTCTGCCAGTTTAATAACAATTAAATACAGAGAGGGGGGTCTCTTCTGTGAAAGTGCGCTCCACTTCACCCCAATGGTGTGTCTGTCTACACACAAATTCGGTTTTGGGATTCGATTTGATCCAAATATAAAAACAAAATCGTGTAGAAAAACCATAAAACAAGAAAAAAAAATCTCCATGTGCGGAAAACTACTTGGCTGTCTATCTAAAATTCCTGGTACTGTGTGTCTAAGAGCAACTGCATTGTGCGCAGTGCATACCCTTTCTATCTAAACCGATTCTTGCGGATGAGCTCCACTTTTTCTCAGCTTGGAAAAAATCGTTGTCAACGTAGTAGTAGAAATGAAGGGAGGAAAAGCGGGTTATGTCAAAACAGAACAATTTGCACGAAACCTGTGAAGTAAGTGTAATAGGCATTAACAGACAATATACAATGGTAAATCAATTCATATGAAAATTATTCCAAAGAAAGAGGATGACTTTCTGTTCAAAGCTACATGAAACTGAACAAAAGGATTAACTTTAGAATTCAGCTAAATGACTGTGAACAGAATCTATACACAAATACTTGACAAAATAATGAATGATTAACAGCACGGTGTAATGCAAAAATTACACCATTGTAAAAAGTGCAATGTAAAGTGCTACTTAACAGAACTTTGTCCCATAACAGATGGCACAAGGCCCAGGGCTTAATTTTCTTATTGTAAACAATATGCTACACTGTATAAGTAATATCCCTATGTAAACCCACCATAGGACCAGGGCCAAACTATTAGATTCTCTCTAAAAAAGAAGTTTTATCTAAAATAATGAAGTCAATTAGCCAAACAGAGCAGCTGTGAACACCTGGTGATGAAAAATCATAGACTGACTATAGAGATTACCTAAAACTTAATAATAATCATAATTAGGGCTTATATAGAAAGATCAATTGAGATCGTACCACTCTTCATCTTTATGAGCCAAGAAGAAGTCCTGCATCTGCTGTCGGCGGAAGTCAATCTTGTACTCATTGTAGCGTTTGACTGCTTCGGTTTCATCCACAGAATCGTCCAAGGACAGCAGAAACTCCTTAAAGCTCTTCATTATTGGAGGAGGAGGACCCAAGTCCATGTCGTGGATGTTACCAAGCCTGGCAGAAGAGAGACAAGTTTGGATGTGTAAAGCAAACATCTTCTCATGCAGCCACATTCAAAGAGTCTGAGGTGGAATGTCAAATGACACGATTCTTCATAACATTGTGTTTTTGATTAAAAATAGATTACATAAAGAACAACAAACATATACTGTCAGTAATCAGAGGTGTAAAACAACATTTAATTGACTCCATCTCTCACCTTGCTTGAATGGGGATGCCATGATGAGGCTGCATGAGGTGCAGGTCAGGATGGCCCCAGTGCTGTGGTGGTCCATAGCTGGGACCCCCTCCTCCACCACCATAACCCAAGTCGTATCCCACACCACGGTAAGGGTCTCCACCATGGTCATCCCTTACAGGAGGAGATAAAACAGTTAAGTAAAATGCGACGGCAGTAGTAAAGATTGTGGAGCAGTGTTCCTGCTAATCTCACCAGTCTCTTCTCATGCGTTTCTGCTGGGGGCTCATGTCGTGTCTGGGTGGGGTAAATCTCTCCCTGCGACCTCTGTCATAATCCCGGTACTCTCCACGGCTACGTCGTTCCCTGCCTCTGTCCCACTCCCTGCAACATTGATTTCAGAGAAACAAGAGCACAAATTTAAAACCGTACACAAATTTAACAAACATGAAATGTAAGCACAAAGTTAAATACAACACTTGAAGGAATAAAATTCTGAAAACTTTTTGATTATGCAATTTTTTTCCCCAAAAAAAGTTTGGGGTCAAACTAAATCCAAAGAGTGACGCTTTCTTACCTGTCGTTCCAGTCATCTCTGCGTCTGTCCTCCCTCTCCCTTGATCGGTCATAGTCACTCCTCTCCCGCCTGAATTTGTCTCTTCTTCTGCGATCATACTCATCATCACTGTCCCCCATGTCTCTGTGAAAAAGGCTGAAATGTTGTGGATGGATTGACGATGGTCTGATAATAAGCTTAGTCACTGTTGAATAATGCCGTAGTACTTACACATGCAAACAAAAGCCTGCAAGAGTACTTTACCACATACAAGTGATACAAACACACAAAAGCTACACGTTGTGCTAATTAAAACGACTGTGGGGAGAGGAATGAAAAAATAAATAAAAGCAATAAAAAAGGACAAGGATACTACAAATGCAATGGTTGAAAGACACTACTTCCGTAAATTAAAGAAGCGTGGGCATTTGTCAAGCACAGCTAATTTTGCATCGAGGTCTTAATATCCAAATTACCAAATTACATAAAAATAAGTCAAAACAAAGATTGTGAGTTGTGTGTGTGCGGATTAGATAATTGAGGCGGCTAGCTAACATGCTAGCTGTGTGAGCTAGCTAAAAATGAACACTGCAGGCGGCTTCCATGCAAAAGTTGGGGCTCATCCTGAATAACAGACTACCTGTTTACTTATCAGTTTAACTTCGCCTGGCAACACGCGAAATGTAGACAATGTAATACCTTTAAAGTGACTTCCACGAACAATGATCGTGGTCGTCGTGCGCCTCTTCCTCTCTTCCTCTCTTCCTCGCCGTTGAATCTTCTTCTTGAGGTTGTACAGAAGCGGTTAACGGAATGGGATCATACCGCCATCTACTGGTCTGGAGTCTAACTCAGGATCTCAATTTAACGCTTTGACATAGCAGGGTCCGTAAATAATATACACTAAAAGCTCATTTCAACAGCATGTGGGGAGTGTGAATGGGTAGTGGTAGTAGAAGAAGAGTAAGTCATAGAGAAGAGGAATGTTTTCAGTATGAGAGAGGAAGCAGAGCGGATGTTGTATATTGTTCTATAGGGTAGAGGCAGTTGCACAAAAGGCCCTATCCCCATAGGTTTTCAGTCTGGTATGGGGAATGGTAAGTAGGTCCTTGTCTGTGGAGTACATGCGTGAATTAACGTGTAAACGTGGATTAATCCATCATCATGATTAATCTGATTAAAAATTTAACCCATCTGCAGTGCAGAATGACTCTGACCGTCTCTGGCAACACATTTCGGACAGTTCGTCCAAGTAGAGTTACCTTCACACATGTGCACATGGGTAGTTGATCCAGTGAGTTAAGTAGTTTCAAGTTGTTGATGTTTTGAAAACACATTAACATACAATAAATATAGATTAACAATGAATGAAATTTAACTGTGACTAAACAAAATTAATCCACAGAAACCCTGTGATTAACCTGATTAAAAATATGAATCATTTGACAGCGCTATTTTTAATAATAAGAATAACTGAGAGCATTTTATTATTTATATCCACTCTATAGGAACTATTGAATTAAGATTTTTAATATCTTCATGGTCACATTTTAAGTTTTATAGAACATGCGTAAAAACAAAACAAACAACAAATAAAAACTTGTGAAGGGCTTTGGCATTCATACTTTAATGACTGATATCTTTTTTTATTTTACTTCTTATTTTACAGTAAATTGATGAATATATCCTTTCTTCGTGCTTTTCTTTGTCCTTCCTCTGAACCTTAACTGGTGCCTCATGTAATCCAGGATAACGCGTGGCCACACTTGAGTAGCCTGCGCTTCATCCTCCATGATGAATGCTGACTCCACTTGTGGAAAGGCATGGCCCTCTCTGGATCCGAAGGCAAAGTCTTCCCCAGCTCCACCATTGGCTTCCAAAGGAGTGGAGATGACGTGTGGCCCATAAGGACTATCCAAAAATCCCTATGAAGATGGGAACCAACCATAGAGTTACGGTTAAGGTCAAGATTACTTTATTGTCATTTACAAGCTTACCCATGAAAAAAAAATTTGAACTCAGGACCAGCAGCGCACAAAACAAGTCCTACATATAAGCATGCCTAAGAATAAAATAATACAATTAATACAGTCATAAAAGATATATACACAAAGTTAAAACAATGCCTATACTTAATGACTCAATAAATACTGTAATGCAGTGGATTTCAGAGCAGATGTAACCAGTGCCATAAAAAAGTACAGTATCCATCTTTACATCGCACAATATTATTATAGTATATTTTTAATTTTAGAAACAGCAAACTCCGGTGTGTGACAATAACTAACAAAAGGAACTGCTAACTGCTCATGCTATTATAATGACATCTATTGACAGTGAAGTCCAAATGGCTTGAATATTGTTGTTCTTTTTCATTTTCAGAACTAATTTTTGAGTGCTGTGTGTCACAAATATTAAGAATGATAAAAAATTGAATATAAATAATAATTAAATTTAAAGAATTAACTGAACATTACTGCAGGTCTTTCCTTCCTGCCGCTGTGAGGCTGTACGACCAAGCCTGCTCCCAGTAGACCACACATGTAGAGCCACCATTGTATTTCATTTTTTGGTGGTCTTGGTGTTATCACCAATGTGTATCATCAATGTATTATATTATATTATATTATATTATATTATATTATATTATATTATATTATATGTTAGATTTTAAATAACGCATTTTGTGTTTGTTGGAATTTCAGATCCACTTAAAAAGGAAAGACGGCATTAACATGAAACTTACAACAAAAATATATCCAAAAAATAATGATGGTAAATGATAAATGAATGGCCTTGTTTTTATATAGCGCCTTTCTACCTATTGGTACTCAAAGCGCTTTACAGTCACAGACACATCTACCCATCCGCTCACACAAGGACAAACATTCACACACCAGTGGCACTGGGAGCAACTGAGAGTTCAGTGTCTTGGCCAAGGACATTTCAGCATATCGCATTTCCGGGATCGAACCGCTGACCCTCTGGTTTGTGGATAACCTGCTCCACCTACTGAGGAGCTGCCCCTGCTTTGTTAGTTTTTTTTTTTTTATTAAATTAATGTGAAATCTCAGTGGTGACAAAATAAATGGAAACAACAAAAATGGACACGTAAATATAAGTTTGCTCATTACCTCGTGGTCTTGAGGGATCTCTCTGGACTCCAGCACAAATAAAGTAAGAGTGAAGAACAGCAGTGACGAAGATCTCAGCACAGACGAGTGAGACGCCATCTTTCCCACTGAGCTGGTTGGACTCCAGCAAAATCTGTAAATTTGTGATGTTTTCCAAATGCAGCAGACCAATCCCAAGCTTGCAACGTTTCCTGTGAAGGCCCTTTATATGTTCTTTTGCTTTAGTGTGAAACACTGAAATGTGAAATTAATACTGCTGTGCCATTATTAATTTCTCAGTTCAATATAAAATAAACTCACCAGCCTTTATTCTCTCTCTCCTACACACACACACACACACACACACACACACACACACACAGACACACCATAATCCAGCTAATGGCTCACGTACGTAAACCTTGTATCTGGCTTATTCAGCTCCAACATAAATGGCCTTTTCTTTAACCTAGTGGGTAACATGACTAAAAGCACACAAAACTGTGACATTAAAAAAGACTGAAAGAAATTAATTCATATAATCCAGGAAGTCTTAATGAAGAACTTTTAGACCCACAGGTAGTTGACTGTATATTAATAATATGCCGCCATTGTACAACTATATTTAAATCTACTTCATTAAATAATTTCTCAATTATGCCATGGTGAACCTATACAACTCCCTTTCAAAGGAAGGAGAACAAGAATAATTATATTAGTATCAAACTGCAGAAGAAAAAAAAACAAACTGCAGTCTCACAGCTTATTAGAGAATGTGCATACAGAGTGTGCTGCAAGAGTTTCCTGGCTCTAATTAGTTTGTGCCACTGAGATTAAAGACCATAACTTATTTAACATTTTATTAGTTAGGAAGCCTATTCACAGAAACTTTATATTTATACATGGAACACACAAACTCTCTTTTTGCACAGTTAAAGTTACTGTATGACAATATGTGGGGTCATTTTAAGGAATCGTCTGGACAATGAACTCAAACAAAGCCCAAATACTGCACAATTCAAGAGGATGTACAAAAAATATATATCTTAAACTGTTATGGACTGGAGGAAGGGAAATGTTGATTAAATGGCTTTGAATGGGGTATATTATTTTATGTGTGTGGGTGTGTGTGTGTGTTGAATTTGTACATTTATTGTTATCATGCAGAAAAGGGGTAGGAGTGAATATATATATTTTTTTACTTCTTCGTACTTTGAACATGGGTTAAGCATGATCAGTGGCCAAAATTTTGTTGTTTAAGTTGTTGTTTCTTTTTTGCGGCATTGATTATTGCTTCCTTTATGTCAGATTTTTTCTTCTTTTTAATTCTGTTCAAAATAAAGACCATCAGCAGCAGAGGTTGCAGATGATAATAAAATCTACAACCAAAAACCCAAACAAAGCTAAAATAGGGCTAGACTATATAACAGAAATCATTTTTGTCTTTTCATTTCCATCCAGTTTAACAGCTCCACAGACGACATCCCCCAAAACGATCTTATAGTTGAATTACCACTTTTCTTACATTGATTCAATACGAGTTGGACATTAGCACATTCATGTGTGCACTCCAGCAAACGTAGTTCATTCTTAATGTGATTCTGAGTAGTTTGAAATATCATTTGTGATGTGTGTGTATGAGATTTGTTGCATACCGTAACACTGGCCTCAGCCAATGTTGCTTAAAAATTACAACAAATATGCTAAAAGCATACACATTCAGTAACAATATTTTCCATTGTGGCTTTATTATTAAGAATGATCATGTAATTTTCTAAATAAATGGCAGCTCAATCCCATTTCAATATCATTTAACCAAAGCACGCAACAAATGCAGCTTTCCATACAACATGTTTGGACATCCTAAAGATTCTCAACCCTTATATACACAAAAGAATTACACTTGACACTGTACATTTATTACTGAAGTGTAACAATCTAGGCACACTCTAAAAGAAGGAGGAAATTTTTTAAATTTGGGAATGATATTTTCCCATTTGTCTCTGTCAACAGTCTCATTAACAAACTGGGTACAGTACATAAAGATAAATGAAGCGTGCTGTAAATAGGAAAACATCTGGTTTTATTTTACAATGCAGACAAGTTCCGATCAAAGCGTGATGGTGTGGAGTCTTCAGCAATCAGCACGAAAATATAAAGGTGGAATGTTGTGATTTCACAGCCCTCCTTCTAATTTTTACCCTCTAGCAAAGGAACTTACCAAAAGTGAATCCCTGGTAGCAGAATTTTAACATTACCAGAGAGGAAACACCTTTCTGACAGTACTTAATCTCTCCACCCAGTAAAGTTAGTGTCCATAAAAATGTGCATTTAGGCCAACACACATCTTATAAAGAGGAGAAGCAAACAGTAACGTGTGTGATCACTGCTGAGCTTGTCAGAATTTTCACGTGCAAATCAAGCAGGACTATGCGGGCTATTTGATTACACCAGCACAATCACTGGCTTTCTGCTTCTTGCTCAAAGCACAAATAAAGGTGAAGCAAGTTTCCATAAAAGCTGTCAAACCAGTGGGTAGATAGTACAGCTTGACGGGATGGGTAAAACATCAGTAAAACAGGAGTGTCAGTCTTGTCCCTTCAGTGTCCAGACATTTAACAAACACATGAACTCAAGGCCAACGTAAGGCAATGCCTTTTCCTAAACACAACTCAAGGGCTCCACAGTTCCTTCTTATCATTCTGTAATAGATATAAAAATGGAAAAATCATTTAAATAATTCTGAATCTACGTTTTACAGATTCCAAGAAAAACTAAAAGCTAAAACAATTTACTAGTCCAAAAAACATTGTTTTCTCGTATTATTTGCTTACAAGTAACCTTTAATTATTTTATTTTTTTGGCTATAAACCTGAGTTTGTTCAGCTTGACAAACTGGATAAAGCTAAAAATCCTTTTCTGTGTTGTCAACTCAGCATTAACAATATAACAATGTTCAAGCAGCAGAATCATGTAAGATCTTTGCAATATTCCACTATAGCGTTACTTACTGTTCAATTTGAGATGGATTTTATATTACAAAAAATAGAAATGCAACTTAAAATGTGTGAAAAGTTGAGTAAAAGTAATTTAAAATAAAAAACAAACAAACAAACAAACATGTTTTCCTTCCCCTTGTACATCCTTTTGAGGACATGACCAAGGTTAGTAAAAGGACCCACATATAAAAAGATTAAGACAAAAACACAGAGCCTTCAAACTGCACTAACCTTACTAAGAAAACCTTGAAATCTGCTTTGAGAGTGATAAATTTGGCTATACACGTTCAACAGAGGAGTTATACTCTTGCTTAAAAGGACTTTTAAGTGGGCCATTCATTTTGTGCAGCATTAGTGGTTAGTTCATGTGACATGATGAAGTTATAAATTACAACATGCATCAAAAAAAAGTGCAGTTACCA
The DNA here is from genome assembly GCF_022458985.1 of Mugil cephalus. Lineage (NCBI taxonomy): Eukaryota > Metazoa > Chordata > Actinopteri > Mugiliformes > Mugilidae > Mugil > Mugil cephalus. The sequence goes on from NC_061784.1 coordinate 2,889,062, forward strand.
ACAAGGGTACTAGTGAAAACAGAATTTGGATTTTGATAAAAACCGTTAATGCAAATGCTACATGTGCTTTGACACTTACAAGCAGACTTCCTCTGGTTCATGGGTAAAAGATTCTCTTACAATCAACAAAATGTGGAAGGTATTCTAAAGGTCAAGCTAACCACAAATCTGCAAACTATTTTAAAGTAGCGCGCAATAACAGCACGCCTGATGATAGAAAGATCCTTGTTAAGTAAAACTAGGTAATCTCATTGCAGCTACATCAGATCTCCACTCGATCCCTACCAATGAGCTGAGCGGTGTCATCATCGGTGTGGTGCCTGTCGTTTCCTGTGTCATCGCTTTCTGAGTCTGTGTCCTCCCGTGGGGAGTAGTAATCTTCATAGGCCACGATGGGTGAGTCGCAGTGTGCAGGAGAGGCGAGGCACTGGGCAGTGGTGGTGGTGGTGGTGGTGGTGGCTGAATAGGCCCCTGGGCTCCCTGAGGGCGACCCCGGGTTGGAGGGCCGAAGCAGAGGTGTGCGCTCTGAATCAGCTTCACCCTCTGTCCCTTCTTCCTCTCCACGGCCTCCGGTTTCCTCCTCGGACTCGGACTCAGAGTGCTCTTGGTTGTTCCGAGTGACACGCTGTTTGCAAACTGGACACGTCTTCTTGGTCTGTGTGAGCCACGGGTCCACACACTTGCAGTGGTAGGCTGATAACAAAGAATCAATAAAAGTTTTATTGATTGTAATAAATGAGTGAACAAACATGTGTTCAAAAGCGAACACAGATCCTACTGTGGAGTGTTTTGGTCAAATAGCACATCATACACATTAGATACTCTATTATCTTTATAGTTCCAGTAATGATTGCATCCCCCTATCTGTTTGAGGATGTGCACATTATGCATATAAATGAAAATATTTACCATGTGAACAAGGCAAAACACGCAGCTTGTCTCCTTCTTCATATTCATCCAGGCAGATTGCACACAGATCATAGTCATCCCCTGATATACAGAAGAAAATTTAGTAACTTAAATCATTGGGACTTGAGAACAAAATGTGAAAGGTGTGGAATTCAATGGATTTAAAGACAATTTTGTAGTCAACAGATGAACGAAAGGTTCACATACACCTATATCAGCCACAACACACAACATCTTGTGAAATTCTGCTGGGAATTCATGTGGATGTTACTTAGACATGTACCACCCCAGACAACACATGTCAACCCCATAAAAATCACACTCCAGCTTTCATCCCCAGTAGAATGCAGCCTGACACAGGCACACACACAAAACTGTTTATGAACAACTAAAACAAAACATGAAGAACAGCACAAGGTGTTGACCTGGCCTCCAAATTCACCAGATCCTAAACTGATCAAGTATCTGTGGGATGATCCACAGAGGCCCCTCCCCTCAATCCATAGGACCCAAAGGCCCCCACTAAGAACATCCTGTTGTCAGACACCACAGGACACCCTCAGAAGGTCCATCATGCCCATTCCCTGATGAGTCACAACTGTTTTAGAGGCACAATGGAGACCACAATATTAGGGATGTGGTCAAAATGTTAAGCCTGATCAGTGTAAGAAAGAAGAAACAGCACAGCCTTCAAATTACTGTGCTGGGAATTATATCAGAGGATTTTCAATATTTTTAAAAACAATGAATCACATAAAACTCTTCTTACCTTTTCTGAACTTGTGTATTGGAATGCGTTTCAGTTGTTCCTTGGACAAACGATTCTTCCTCAGTCTTTTTCTGTACTGCACGCATCGTATAACCTGAACAGTACAAAAGGTAAAATCACGGATGGAAAGACGTTTATGAAACATTTAACCAACTGATGGGTTTGTTCTGTGTTCATGTGGGACTTCCCCATTATGCCAAAATAATCATTTCTAAAATAGGTTCTCCAGGTGCTAAACTAAATAAAGAGACGTGTCGAGTGTGCCTACTCACCAAAACGACACACATCACAAGAATAATCATGCCAACAACTCCAGTGAAGGGAATAAGGTAGTATGACAGTGGAAACGCAAACTCCGGCTTGAGGATCACATAAGCCCTGCAGAAAAAAAAATAATACATAAGATAAAAACATTAGTATGAATTGGTTTGAGCAAATCTAATGCTGATTGTTCTGTATTGCTTAGTTTCAAAAATAATAATATTTGTTTCCCCTTTACCCTGGTTCTGGAATGATGAAATTCCTGAGAATTTGGGATGCATAGAAACTGGTAAATACAGAGGGGATCTCAATCTGGTCAGCAAGAGTGGCTAGAAGAAGAAAAAAACAAAACCTTATTTAAATCTTTATCGTCTTCGTGTGTGTGAACATACATTACATTTGAAATTGTACATATGTTAAGTAATTACCGTTGCTGTAGTTCATATTGAGCAGAGTGTCTGAATACAAGTTGTGAATGATTGCTGCACTGTATCCAGCTTGCTGCGCATGCAAAACCTGAAAGCAGTTCAGCACATTAGACCAATGTCTAGACACCTAAAATGATTCAACATCAACACTACCGACCTTAATGTCGAAATTGCACTCATAGCGTCTGATGAGAACGACAAATTTGGTGGTGTTGGCATCGTAGGATGTTGGCAGTGGAGGAGGAGGTTCTATAGGTGTACAGCCATTAAGAGGACGGGCCGCCACCAAAACTCCCTGTCACACATAGTAAAAAACATCATGTAACCCATACAATTTAACCCATGATTTTCCGTATGAACTCACTAACACACTTACCATTAATCCATCCTTAGGGAGTGAAGATCCAAACAAGGCAGGTAGGTCTTCAAACAACATGGAGGTCATGTTGCTATAGTGCTGCCAAAACAAAAGAACAACAGGCGTATGTTTCAGGAAACTAATGGATAAAATAATATTTATTGATGTAAATCTCAAAGATTACTTACAGCATATATATAGGCGTGTGTGGGTGAGGAAACCAGTATGCTGCAGAAAACCAGTACAAGGACACTCAATTGAGTTCCCATGCACCCCACATTATGGAGCACCATCTTCAGTTGCTTGTCGTTGCACTAATCTGAAAAATAGGTTGAACAGGGTAGGTTACTAGGCTAATACCTATCAGAAGGTAAACATCTCAGTTTTTAGGCTGAAGCTGTTCATGCAGTTTAACTGCAGTTAGCATTAACATATTAATATACAGGGCCAATTCATGGGATAATCCTGAGTAAATATGAACATGGATATGCAAACGCAAGCACAGCATAAACACAAGCTATATTTTCATGGATTAGCAAAGCAAAACGAATAATAGGTACTTTATTACTTTACTTTGCCAGACTTCGAAGTACCTCTCACAACTTCCCTTTTTACGTACTAAAGGTCAGCTTGCATGAAAAACTAAGTGCACTGTATTGACCATATTTACCTCTAACTATAAACATACAGTTTATCTGTTAAACTTAACTGAGTAATTTGGCAAGTTACTGTCAAGTTGTGCCACAACAGCTAACCTTATTGAGTATTTTACAAACAAAATCAGTCAGTGTATAAATTTCAACTTTCGACTACCCGGATCCTGTGTAAAGTCACGAGTTTGACTGGCCCAGATTCAGAAATCACCCACATAGCTAAATGTGTAAAAACTAAATAGACAGTTACTTTGATTTCTTGTATATAGCATATATGTGCGTAATTTAGGCCACACCCGCTCGCTACTAACCCAATATACTGTTTGAAGAACATAAAACTTGCAAACATACACATTTTGCTTTAGTAGCTAAATCCAGGAAGTGAGTAAAGGAATAATGCGCTGTTTGGAGTTGCTTCTGTCGCAATGTTAAATACGTTAACAATGTAACTAAAGCTTCATCAGCAAGCTCCGAGAAACGACTTCATTTCGACGTTAGCAAACGATTTGTCAATTAATGTTAGTGACTTGCTGGGCTGCGGTTAGCATTTAGACCGAACTTTTGCTTAAATATATGTAAGTTACATGATGTTATTGTGATACATACCTCCGTGTCCTGCCGATGTCAGCACAGTGACGATTGTAATCTAAATTATTCCAGTGGTCTCACCCGTTGTCTCATATGTACGACTCGCCTTGTTTTTTCTTGGACAGTTATTTAATTCAACAGGAAAACGATTGGAAGGATTAATTTAGCTGACGTTTGGCTAGTGTTAGCAGACGTTAGGTAACACTTACTCCCCGTCACAGATTAGTGTACGTCTTTTTTGTAATCCGTGTACATCTCTTCAGACACAGCTATCGAAATATAAATCAATAATATGTCGGTGTTAGAGAAACACGACGTCCCATGAAATAAGTTTCCCCTCTTTGCATTAGCTTGCTTCGGCTATGTTTGTTTGTTATTGCTTCTTGCTCCCCGCTTCTTCTTCGCACTGATGGGAGACTTTCCAAACACACTTTGATCCACAGCGCCACTAGCGGCCAGAGTAAAAAGAGAAATTATCTAAAATCCCGCAGGCTTCGCGTTTATCATAGAAATCCACGCACACTCTCAGCTTTCCAGGGTCACCCGTGGTTTTAATTAATCTGAAAAAGTCTAATGAAAGCCTAATTGAGTAATTATGGTATCTTATAAAGGGCGAGTGTATAAAGCTTCACAGAACAACATATTTCACATGCAAATGAATGAAAAAGTGCAGAGGAAATGAAGGTTAGCACATATTCAGATAAACCAGTTTCCCTGCATTCCACCTGCCAGCCGGTGTTAGACAGATCAGAAAACACAGGTCTCAAATGTGCTTCCTGTTTCTCAGTATACTGTGTTCAGTGGATTAAGATAAAATAATCATTTAATTCACAGGTCACACAAGAGAAGGAAAAGTAAACATTAAATAATTAATAGCAAATTAAATCAAGGATGACAGGTTTGCTTCTATCCTCCAAACACCCACCACTTCCGTAAGGCCCAAGAGGGCAGCCCGGAACAGATCTGGCATTCTTCACCAGTGACTTTTTGCCGAATGCTCCCTGCAGACCACTCCAATGTAGATGGCTAATGCCACCACAGTCACAAAAGGACTCAGTGCTCCCTGTGCTCTGAAGGAGGTGTTATTAGCAGAGTGCTCTGGCCTTATTTATAAATGGCCCTAGCATAGTGTCATCTTTGCATTATGGACTGGCCCCACCAGAGGGTGCTACTGCTAATAATAAATTCAACAACTCTGTCTCCAATGAAATGGCTGGAGTTTTCCCTCAGTAGACACGTTTTGTAGCGTAGTTGTGTGTGATTAGTTCATTGTGATGCTCTGTCTCCTCTGTTTCTGCTCGGTGGGGCAGTGTTGTGGACTGGTGAACTGCTGCATGTGCATGCGCATGCATGACTGCACCGGTCTGGGTAGCTCGGCTAACCTAGTAACTTAACATACCGGTAGCTAATTCATGTTTCATTCATTCATTGCATGATAAATCGAGTTGACTACTTAGATAGTATATGATTTAGGACTTATTTGGCCTCCCACAGAGCTGTTACCTGTCCGTGGAGCTGAAATGACTGTCTGTGGTATAATGTTTGTGGTGACTTTGTATATTGATTGCTGTGTATTGGGTGTGAGCTGTGCATTGTGTTTTTTATTTTTGTCACATTATTGTTTTGATCTTGAGTATCTAGTATATAGTGAGATTTAGAACACTGCTGTTTGGTGGTGCTGTTGATATGACAATATATGTCGGCAGATTGGCATGGTTTGTGTGATGTATTATTCAGCTGAAATTTAGTTGTCATCTGTTTGTTGTCAGGTGCTGTAGTCCCCCCTCTCACTTGCTACTGTGTTTTTGTTGTGACGGTACTGATTATGCATTATAACATTTTTCTGCATAGCCCCACCAGAATTTCCAAATCAAAATCACCACTGCCCTAACAGAGTTAATCCAGTCAATTTTTTTGTTCAGGTGAACACCCAGGTACTTTTAAGAGTCCATTATCTCTATGTCCATTTCTTGGATGTTCACTGGTGAGTGTGGTGTTTGTTTGTTATTGTGTCACCACCAGCTCCTTGGATTTACCCACATTTAGCCGGAGGCACCTTTCCTTGCACCAGACTACAAAGTCTAAAGATATTATCCTCTATATTTTCCATCCTCCCTGGATGAGGCGGATGACTGCCATCTGAGAATTTGTGCAAATGACAGCTGCTTGAGAGGTGCCTCAAGTCAGAGGGAGAAAAGGAAGAGAGACAGGGCAGTTTGCTGGAGGGCTCCAGTACTGGAGACCAGCCCATCATAGTCCTCACATACTATGGTCTGTTAGTCAGGTAATCCAATATCCAGGATGTCAGGTAATGTTTCATTCCTTTGTGCACCAGGTTGTCAGCATGACAGTCAGTTTTAAAGGAACAAAAGATAGAAGAATACACAAAGTATGGCATATTGTTTTCTTTCCACATCATGTATGGAGGATATAAATATGAATATAAGAATAAAGTGAATAACATGGATACAGTGCAGAGGACATGGGAGGGGTCTTTCTTTGGTGATCTTACCTGATAACCTGAGTGTCTGTTGGTCGTTAAAGTGTGAAAGACCTTTGATCTTAAAGCACACTGAGACAGTGCTCTGCAGCTGGGTTCTGTTCTGAAGGCTGATGGAAGTGATGGGAGTGGCAAACATCCAATCAGAATACAGCAGAGATTGTTGAAGAATATACTCAGAACATTCACTTTTTTCTGGTTCCCCTCAGGTTACCAGTTGTTTCCCTTATGGCCAGAGATAGTTTCAAGGCCCTTCCAGACTCTTGCTGCAACTGGTTCTCCAACTTCCTCTTGTAAACCCGCTTCCCCTTCCTGATTTGTTTTGAAATCCTGTGGGTGTGAGGAAATTAACCTTAAATGTAACCGCAGAGCTATGCGCAGAGCAACCATCAGAGGGCAATGCTGTACAAAAAGACAGACTGCTCAACCACCACAGCTGCTTCAGTGCTGCCCTCAAGTGGCAGGATGTTTTTAGTATCACAAACACAGCTTTCACTATTGTCACTCTGTTGCTATGACTGTGTCTTTGTGATTGCCTGAATAAAAACATGCAGTACAAATGAAAAAATAAAATATACTCAGATGTTTAATTAGCTGGGGTAGATGATCACCAGGCATTCAGAGAAATGATTCTTCAGCAAGGAGACGCTAATACAAATGTTCTAGCACACACATCAATAAATATACATGCAAAGTGTACACCATGATCCATAATCACAATTAGATAATGGCCCTGTGGTGTTAGGTTAGTCATCAGAATATGAAACAGTTCCTTTCCCAGTCTGTTAAAATGGTCATGAAACAATGGAAGAGCATTTTGATAAAAAAAAACAAAAAAAAAAACAAACATCTGTAGCTATATATGTTTCAGTTTCCTTATCCTTTTCAACTTGTACGATTATGAACAGATGAGCAGATGATGTTCTTCATCAAAGCAAATGGTAGTTGAGGACACTGGCTCACTTATCTCTCATGTAATTGGAGTCAGGTAACTGCTAATGTCAAAACGTAAATCTCATGCACAGCATTAGTGGTGCATGCGGCTGTGGCTACAGCTCTATAAAATAAACCCATATCCCATTGCTTTTATGATTCTCTGCAATCTTGTCCTTTTTAGAGAGAAAGAGCTTATTGCTTGCTTTATCCAGAGACAGAGGATTTTCAGGGGGAATGAACCAGTTATTAGGTTACTGGTCCCTCATGTGCTCTCGATGTGCAAGAAAACAGGCATAACATACCTGAACGAGTGCCCTGTACTTTGCTGTGGTTTGTTGGGGGAGTAGTACCAGCAAAAAAGACGTCTGTAGGATCACCAGACTGATCAGAAAGGCTGGACATATGATTGGTAGGGAGTTGGAGACGTGGATTCAAACCCACAACAATGTCACGTTTTATCTTTTCCACTTTAATTTTTAGTGGGGCTAATAATGTAGGATTTATTACAGAGAAGGCAGAGAAAGGCTATTGAAGCAACTTGTGGATGTGTGCATCAGAATATTCCTTATCTAGGAAACATTAATATACTGCTAGTTTGCCAATTAGTTTTTGAAATCATATGTTTACAAGGGGAAATTAACAGCATGAAGGTCAATTTGGATAGTAGTTTTAGCAAGTAACTAAATAAACTATTTCAGCTCTTGCAGCTGGACTCTAGACTTTGTGGACTGAAAGCAGATAAAAACGTTTGATCACAACCTCTCTTAAGTGTCTTGTTTACTACTCCGTGCTCAGATAACTTCAAACCCTCCAATAACTCTGGATGGGAAAATGGATGGAAAATGGATTAACGAGTTTTTCTAAATTGCTCAGACATCGACATACCCTTATACATGTGTGGGCATATTGTCTTTTTTCTTGCATGTTTTATCAGAAGATCAAGGCCTATCCATTTGAGTGACAATAAGTTTTAATCCTGCCTTACTGTGTCTGAAGGTAAAAAAAACAAACAAAAAAAAAAACATGTCAAACATGCTGATTCTAAACTTCCCATGAACGAAGCTGCTTTCCTCTGGGAGTCATAATTACATCATCTGAGAGTTAGTCCACACTTGCCAATGTCTCTGGCTCCCGGAGCTGTCTGTACAGGCCGGACCCACAGGTGATTAGAGACAGATAATAGAAGTGTTTTGCTAAATGATGCCACTTTCCAGTTGCCATTTTCCAGTTGCATCATCTTATGTTACTAGATGTTTCGAGAATTACTGTGTCAACATAATCAAATAAATATAACTGGATTATGACATAATGCAAACAGTCAACAGAGAAACATGTTCCACGATGTCTAAAAGAAATCCATTAAGAAAGATTAAACTCAAAAATACTCCTGAGAATGTGCGTATTACGCACATGTATTTATGATCAATATAACTATCTTTAAAGTATATTAATAGAAATGTCATGTCCACTTTTTTTTCCTACCTGTAGATTTTGTCTGCAGTTCTTTACTAATTTTCAGTACGGCTCAGTGTTATGTATACATGGTTCAGGCTCTTGTCGCTGAGAGCACTTAATGGCCCTATTGCAAATGAAGTTACAACAACGTAGGCTGTATGAGAGTCTATTTGAGAGCTTTATGTATTGTAGGCCAGTGGTACCCAACAATCCCAGTCAATATTTGTTTTAAATTAAAATTAAATTAAAATTAAAAAAAAAAAAAAATTGTTTGCTATGACATGCATGATCACGACAACCAATAAGGCATACTGCTCTGCTGCAGCTGTCAATGTATTTTAGATCACACATGGAAAAAGCTCTACTTCCTCTTCTCGTTAAAACATTTTGTTCATTAAATTACCATACGAGTCGATGTATTTCTTTTTTTCACTGGACCCTAAATAAGTAATCGAGAGGATTCACCAGTTAATTTTTAAAATGTGATATTTACTGATGGCCTGTCCACGCAGTTTGTGCGTCTTGGATCGTCCTCTTTAGTTCACATTCTGTTGGGACATAATTAATAATATGTGTCCCCAGAAACATGTTTGATACAGCCTATGTTAGTGTTCATGGACAAGAAGCAAAAGTGAATGAAAACCAAATATAGACTTGTAACGAAACAGTGCAGATGAATGCCTTACAAATGCATGATACACTGAAGGAAAGTAGCAGAACTTAGAAATCTGAAATTGCCTATATGTGTGAATAAATACAAACAAGTGAAGTTTTTTTTTTTAACATTTTACTCCAACCATTAAAGCTGTGTTAAAAAAGGCAAAAAAAAAAGTTAATTCAAGATTTCACAGTCCACTATGTTACATGAGAGTTAGAAAGCATCGTCGACGTCAGTTTTTCCTGTTCGTCTCAACTTCTGTTGACTGCCTGTCTGCATGACTGAATGACTTCTGAAATTCAGTGACAGACCAGCAGACCAGACACGAATCCCTCAAAGAAAATGAGACACGCAGCACCTTAAATGAAAGACACGATATGTTACTAGGTTTCTTCAGCAACTACGTTAACGCAGTGTATTCACATACTGCATGTGGACATTAACACTTACAAGAAGCCTTTCCCGCAGCCCAGAGGTCCAAAGAAGAGTTCTGTTGGGAGGCAAACCTTTCTACACACCCCACTTAGACTGGGACAAGACCAAGGAAATGATGCAGCCTCATTTTCAACAACTGTAATCACACAAGAAAACTGTGTTAAAGAAGATCTGTAGGATTGAATATAGGCTGTGTAAGTATAAAAATGGGCAGATACATGCTGCAAAAACCACAGGTACCCCATCAAGACTTACCATTCACCAGTAAGACAACCAAGAGTGCCAAAACAGCCAGACGATAGGAGAACATGTTTGCGTCTGACAAGAATCGTTCCAAAGTGCGGACTGGGATTGGGTTTCTTTGAATTTTTATCAGATGGGAGGAGTGGATATAATACGCAGCAGCATACCAGTCACTAGCTTTATAAGCATCCTTAAGAGAACATGCCTCTCCTAATCACATTTAAGAAAACTACATTACTGTGGCCAACCCGTGACCAGGAGCTGTCATGAGACAAGACACAAACATTCCCCGGAATCTGCCTTTTTCGTCTGATTTAAAACACATGCACAATGTCAACCCTCACTGATTTCTGAAATTGGGGTCGGAAAAAAAGCACAAAGCCCACTCTCTTTTCCACACTGAACGTATGAGAAGGCAGCCTGTCATAAGCTGCCACTAACGCATCTATTTGCAGAAGGGAGCAACTTGTAAACAACGTTAGGATTAAAATTCCTTCTTTCTTTTAGTTTTTTTCTTTTTTGTAGTTTTGCACGCTAGAAAACTGAACTTTACACAGAAACATATGGATCATAGAGAGAAGGTTTGAATGCTAGGTTAAATTTTTTTTAGTCTAAAAAGTAAACTAAATTAAGATTAAAGGAGTGTTAAATGAGTGTTCTAATACCCATATAAGAGCAGTTGTATAGCACACACTGCGGTCTTTCTAGCAGCCCCTTTCTCCCAAAAGCCTTTTGACAGGGCTATTGATGCTTTCAAATTGTATGTTGTATTTAAAGTAATAGTAGTGTAAATGTAACCTTGTTTTAGTTCACACAAATGTGAATTATCCACATGTGTATCTCCTGAAATGCTCTTGTATAAAGTATGTTTGCTTTTCAAATACATTATAAATGAAATAAACCTGAAATTATAGTATGGCTGGTCACTGTGTCAAGATATTTTATTTGAGAAAAACACTTTCATTCTTGTTTGAGTGGTATAACTAGAAGTACCCAAACTAAATTTTCCATTATGTCAAAGGTCTTAACACTTCAGACACAGTTTGATGAGTGTTACATCAGTGTTTTCCAAAGGGAAGTCATTACTGTTTTCCATTCAGCTCTCCTCTCTATTCTCCAGGTGCTGTCCAAAGAGGCCACACCAGTGGCAAAACACTGGTGTCTAATTGCTTTCTAGAGAAATGGCATCACAAAGTGGCCTAATGACCTTTAATGTGTTTACAAGTTCATGGTATGACATTTTTTCATTCCATGTGACCAGCAGTGGTTCTTGCTGATAACCCCAAACTATACTCTGACATCCAAATACACGTAAAATGTAAAATTACTGACTTTAATCATCACACAATTTTAAAAATGTTGCCTTTATTTAAAAATACAATATCCTGTTACAAGTCATCTGTCTCATCACTTCAGAAAGCCAGGCGTAAATACCAAAAAGTATTTTTTTTCTAGTTTCATCATGACGTGTGTTAGTTCATTCAGCTATCCGGCGTCTTTATTTCGGCCTCTTAAATCTGTATGGACAGTTCAATTGTGTATACATTTAACACCATCCACTGTGCATTCAGCAGTTTTATAAGTATTAGTATTTAGTATTATTACCACTATTATTACTATTTAGTATTAGTATTAGTATTCCTCCTGCAACAGCTTCCTTTGAGTCTTTTGCTGTCTCTAGTTGTGCTGGTTTGGAATGTTGAGGACATTTCTGTAATTCTTATGCTGGGTGCTACAGAACCAAGTCAACAAAATTGCCCCACAATGTTAGCATTCCATGAACAGGCCTCTACAACAAGTGTACATTTGAACCAGACAGGTGCAATACCAGACTCCTGAAAGCTGCGCAATTAGTTGTTTTTTAAATTCCAAATCAATACAAGCATGGAAGGAAAGGAGGGAAAGTTTGGGATGGTCGTGTTTTGGTAACTATGGGAACAGGAGAACCTGTACTATGTTAAAAGGCTGGCTAAGGCTAAGCGCTACACTCTTCTGCCAGGTGAGGAAGACAATCAGGTACTGTATAGTCAGTAAGAGTTTCTAAATGTATGTTTCTGCAGATTTATCTGTAAGTTTAGACTAAAGTGTGTGGTTTAAATTCTAGGTTGTGTTCATAACAATGCAATTATGCTCACATTACATAATTGTAATTCTTTAAAAATTATTTAATTAATTCATCACTGTTTCTTTGTAGTTTTACTGATGGTATTTTATGTTTCAAATGCTCTATTTTTCTTTTTTTTTCAATTATAGAATTATCCTGAAACATGGACAACATGACGGCAGTGACTTTCAAAATGACTGCGTACGCTGTTATGGAAAACAACAAATATGAGATCTTTAGTACATTCCTGCTGCTCTATCTCATAACTATCGCTCTGAATTCACTGCTAATTTCTATTATATACCACAACAAGGAGTTGCATCAACCTATGAATGTCTTCACATGTATGTTATCCATCAATGAGATATATGGCGCGAGTGCTTTGTTACCTTCACTTATGGCTGTGCTCTTATCGGAGACACACAAAGTAAACATCAAGTGGTGTATTTCACAAGTCTATTTCCTCCATACATATGGGTGTTTGGAGTTTTGTATTCTAGCACTTATGGGATATGACAGATATGTTGCCATCTGTTACCCACTTCATTACCACAACATCATGACCAATTCAAAAATAAGCAAGCTTATTGCACTGGCAAGTCTGTACCCACTGATCGTATTTGGATGTTTTTTCTCACTAACCTTACAGCTGCGCTTCTGTGGAAAAGTCATACCAAAGCTGTACTGCGTGAACATGGAGCTGGTCAAAAATTCATGTACAAGCGCACAGCACATAAGTATCGTTGGACTTGTATTTATTCTGCTTTTAGTTGTCCCCCAGGTTGTGTTAATCATGTTCTCTTACATGCAGATTGCAAGGGTGTGTAGGAAATTACAAAAAGAATCTCAAATTAAATCTCTTAAGACGTGCATCCCTCATTTGTTATCACTGATAAACTACACTGTCGGTGCCTTGTTTGAGATTATTCAAACAAGATTTAATATGAGTCATGTGCCGCAGAACACTCAGATCTTCCTGTCTTTATACTTTGTCATTATTCCATCAATCGCTAACCCAATGCTGTACGGACTGGGCACTCATATGGTAAGAGTTTGTATAGTAAAGACCTTTATCAGATACAAGATCCTACCGACAAAGTTAGCAAATGTTGCAGCTACAGTTTAGGTACTATTATGAATTGCAATGACAATGTTTATTAGTGATTTAGTCACTGTAATCTAATCATTTAGGATAGTATTAAACTAAGTTCTTTTTAATACCAATGCTTTTAAGGGATTGTTCTCTCTAGGTGAGGTGAGTTTCTTCAGCCTTTTCTGCTGGATTCTCCTCTCATCTTTATCACTGTGGACAAGAAAAATGACTTACAGGTCCTGTGGTGCAATGCTATATTCAGATTTGCAAATGAAAACAAAATGCACATGAACATGCAGTGGGATTGCCGAATCAAGGCTTTTTTTGTCTTATTTGTATGTATTCATGGAAACAAGAACTTATATATACAGTACAAGATGTGAGGCTAAGTGTACGTGGTTTTGGATTTTACTCTTAGCTAAATGTTGATTTTGATTTGCATCTGTCTGTATAAGCTTGTTAAATGTTTAACTTCAAATATTAAACTTTAGGATACGTTGTGAAAACCTTCTTGTGAGGATGTGGATGTGCCTTCATCACAGACAGATGGGAAACAAGACAAAATGTTTGTAGTCCGTACACTCATTCCATTAGTGTCCACATATCGTGAGGGTTTTTTTTGTTGTTGTTGTTTTTTGAAATGATAAATTGGGAAAATTTGACCTTTGAACTTTGACAGAGACAGAATGTTAGGACTTAGTGAAGACTAGAAGATGTTAAATAAAATAAAGATGCACATATCTATTATCGCCTCAGTTTGTTCCACCATATTTGTGACATTTGTTGGCAAATGCCCACGTGTTCATTCAAAGAGGGGGAATGGAGTTTAAACAGAGAGCAAAATTGGGTAAAAAGGATAAAATACATGCTGTTCTATTATGTACTGTAGAAAATCTGCAGCATGTAATGTGCAATATTTAGGCCGTGGAACAGGCAGAGGGCTGGACATCTGCAGACTGAGCTGACAGATGCTCCTCTGGCTTTGGCTAAGTGATCTCAATCTGGAGTTTCAAGTCAAGTCAAGTCAAAGTTTGTCTAAAGCACCTTTAAAAACAACCTTGGTTGACAAAAGTAGTGTACAGAAGTGCAAAACAATCATGCATACACTTAATTATGTGACTTTAGGAGGTCTAAGCAACAGCTCCTGCCAGTATCAGCATCAGAGGGGAGGACATGGAAGGGGTGTAAACCTATAAGTTCTTAGGGATGCAGCTCGACTGGACACAGACATCTTATTCTGCCCTTATTCCAGTCTGTGGTTGCCAGCACTCTTTTTCATGTTAGAGACTGTTCGGGGGGCGGCTTGCCCCATAGGAAACTGGAAATGCAGCAGTTTCAAGCGTGATGTAATGAGGCAATGAATAGCCCTCTCAAAAAGTTTTTTTGGGATATAAGTCCTAACTTTTCTTAAAAGCTTGTTGTTACTGTAGATCTTCTCTGTTTTTCACACTTATGCCAGTGTCCAGGATGACACTGCGGTTCTTAGCAAAGCCATGGCAACATGAATAAAGTGTGCCAATGTCATTGCCATATCTATAAAAAATATTTTGGTGACCAAAGAAAATTATTTTAGTTTTATTCTTGTTCAAATACTTCCATCCAAGCATGAATATCGCTGAGATAATTTAACAAAACCTGAACAGAGGCTGGTTGGTTTGTTTTTATTGGCAGACGTCATCTGCAAAGCAATGAGATGATTCATTATGACTGTGAAATACCCCAAGGACCCCAAGGGCAACATATGCAATGAAAGGCCCAAAATGGAACCCTGAGGCAACACACAGCTCAGAGGGCAATTGGCCTTGCTGGACAGAAAAACTCCCGACTGTGAGGTGAGACTCAAACCACTTAAAAACAGTCCCCTTAATGCTTACACAAGTATTCAGACTTTATAGGAGGACCATATCAAAGGCAGCTGGGAGATCCAAAAGCACCAGGACTGCAAGTTACCAGAATCAGCATGTCATTTAAAATGAAAAGAAAATCACATTCTTAAAAGCACCATTTCTGTGCTATGGCTTGGGTTAAAAACAGACTGGAATTTTTCAGAAATACTGTTTGATCAATATTAATATGAAACTGCAGCTGCTCAAATACCACATACTCCAAGACCTTGGAAAGAAAATGAAGCTTGGAGATGGGCCTAAAATTGGATAAAACAGTGGGATCAAGATTGTGTTTTTTATGAAGGGTTGAACAACATGTTTAATAGCAGCAGGAACAAACCCAGACATCAAAGATGCATTTCTCAGATCCATAACCCAGGGCCCAATACTGGCTCTCAGCCATCCTTAAAAAGACAAGGTGGGATGCTATCAAGAGGATAGACGTCCTGAGCTTGTTCTCGTTGAGTTACTGGGCTAATTTACAGGGTCACAGTCAAGATCATCGTAAACAGCCTAAAACCATGTTGGGAAAAAGAAAAGAAGTAAACAAAAAGCTCTGTGTGGACAGCCACAAAAAAGGCAATAGAATTTCAAATGGTACACATAAAAATTATTCCAGCGGTACCACTATCACCAATACTGGATAGTTCACAACGCAACAGTATATTTCTCATTATTGGGATAAAGAAACCAAGATGGGTTTTGGTTATGAGTCAAATAATATACAGGCATATAAATTCACAAGGGCATGGATGGATGAAAGGCTTACATGGGAGTGTCATATAGATGTAAAGTAATTTAGAAATGTGAAAAGGAAATGAATATTCTCCGTAGCCTATCTGGAAGTGACTGGGGGGCTGAAAGGGACACTCTAATAGCCACATGAGGACTATGATAAGGTCTGTTTTAGATTACAGGTGTGTGATATTTGGATCAGCAGCTAAATCGTTAGTATGTAAATTAGACAGAGTCCAAGCTAAAGCCTTAATAGTCTGCTGTGGACCATAACGCCTATCCTTGCATTAATGGCAGAACTACCTCTGAGAATAAGGAGATGGACATTGGGGCTCCACTACTGGGGTAAATTAGTTAGACAGCTTTGCAGGAATGTACCACTTTTTCTTGGGAATTTGTTGACAAAGACAGAAAATCAAACTTCTTCCATGAGAATAAGCAGCTGGCAATAAAGACGGGACTACAACAAGGTTAAGTGAGTATAACTACCCTATTCCCTTCTGGCTTCTTCCTGAACCTGAGGCATATCTTCAGCTGCTAGAAATGGAGACAAATGTTCCTAGTAATGTTGTTGCAAGATGTCAGACACAGTTTAATTAATATTATATGATTTTTACAGATGGTTCAATGGACCCGGAGTCTGGGAGATCTGGGTTGGTGGTAGATTGAAATTAAATGTCCGATACTGCCATATAATTTGTCAGTTTTCTCTGCTGATTTGCTGGCAAGTTTAAGGCACTAGAATGGAAAGAGGAGGGTTTGGAGGGAGGGACGTCAAGGGCCTTGAAAGGTCAGGATATCTGGTGGTTTTCTGTGGGTTCCTGGCCATCCAGGAATAGAGGGAAAAGGAATTGTAGATTCTTTGGCCAAGGAGGGGTTATCAAAAAATGCTATAGATTTGAACATCCATCTGGGGAAGAGTGAATAGCATAATTAAAGACAAACTGGAGCATATGTGGCAGGAAGAGTGGACAGTGGAACAGAGGGGTAAACATTACTTCTCTTTACAGCCCGCTGTAAACTGCAATAGACGGAGGATAAGATCCAGGTGGACTGACTGTGTGGTTTTGACCAGACTGAAACTAGGATACTGCAGCCTTGCATGGTGTCTAGAATTAGTTGGGAAGCATCTAGATGGGCTGTGTGGCAGTTTGGAAACAGTGCTCCATGCTGTGTTTTCATGGAACAAATAATAAAAAAAAGTTTTTGGAACTGAACAGAACATTGAAAGGCAAAAGCAATTTTAAAGTTTACACTTATCCATTCTCTGGGATTGATATATCGTGTCTGGCTGTGCAGGGTAACCAATAAGATGTAAAGGTCAGCTGAAAAGCCACAGTGACAGATAAAATAAATTCATGGTATGAGCCAACAGTGACTTAATTAATCAATCAATCAATTAATTCATTTTGTAATTTAATAAAATAATTCCATATTTAATTCATCAATTAATTAATTAATGTCATTTAACCCTCCATACAAATCATGCCACTATATTATTCAACTGAATATTTAACCCACACTATTCAGGACTTATAATGTGGATAAGATTAAATTCTCTGCCTAAAATGATATATTGACACAGCACTTCACAATCTACCTTTTCAACTGTCAAATAAGAAGATTGGAGGACCTGACAGAGCCTTGTTCAATCATTGCTCGTCCTCTAAGATGACATGCCCTTATTGCTCCGGAGAATAAATTGAAAGTATTAAAGCCTCTCAGCTCTGTTAAGTGAACGTGGGAGGGGGCTGCACAGACAGGTAAAACCTATTTCACGTCGTCTGTTTAGAAACTTTTGTTGCAGGATGAGGAATTTCTCTGAAGTGTCATCTGTTTATCTGTCCCAATACCGTGGAATGGAAGACCAGATGCCAGTGTACTTCTGCATTTTCCTCATCATATACATAATCATCATTGTTGCAAACCTTGTATTGATCGGAGTGATTTATCGCGAAAAAACTCTACATGAGCCCATGTATTTGTTGGTGTGTAACCTTTCTGTGAATGAGTTGTGGGGCAGCACTGCACTACTGCCGGCTCTACTGGTCAACATGCAGTCGGGCACATATGAGATGTCTGTGTCGTCTTGTCTGATACAGACTTATGCTATACACACATATGCCATCGCTGAATTTGGAATTCTAGCAGTGATGAGCTATGACAGGTATGTAGCCATTTGTTATCCGCTGTCTTATCATACAATCATGTCACAGAGAGTTGTTAAACTAATCGTCTTAATGTGGCTGTACCCCATGCTGGCATTTCTCAGTGTTTTCAGTTTTACCCTTCGGCTTTCATTTTGTGACAGGGTCCTAGAAAAGGTGTACTGTGTCAATTACTTACTGGTGAAACTGTCGTGCACAAACACATTTGCCGTTAACATAGTTGGTCTTCTCTCTGTAGTGGCTTTTGCACTTCCACAGCTCATCATGATCTTTTATTCATACACACACATCCTGAAGATATGTTTATTGTCATTCATCATTAAATCCAAGTTCAAGGCTTTTCGGACATGCACCCCCCACTTGCTAACAATTATTAACTACACTTTTGGGTGTGTTTTTGAAACAGTACAAGGTAGATTCAACAGCAGTCACTTGTCTTATCACGCCAAGCTGATTTTGTCATTGTACTTTTTGATATTTCCCCCTCTCCTTAATCCAGCTATCTACGGCTTGAGTAATCAGCTCATAAGGGCACGGCTCTTGAAGCTTCTCTGCAGAAAAATGCAACCGAATACTGTTAATGCGTGACAGAGGCTTGATGCTGTTGTGTGTTAAAAGTGTGTCCAGCATGGCAAGAAAAACATTTGGAGGGCTGAATTCTTTGCCACTGCGCCTGTTCCTCCTTGCATGCTGGGCCATGTCACAGTAATGATTTAAAAACATGATTTTCTGTGTTCACTGCTTTTAATTTGTTTTGCAGAGGTATATAAACCAATAGAGCACAACTTAAATATGACACTCAAATGTCTAATTTGTTTGACTGTTTAAATTCTTTTGATTTGAATCATGTTGGGCAGGACAGTGGTGTGGTGGTCAGCACTGTTAGCACATTGTTTTCTGTGTGGATTTTGCATGTTTGCATGTTCTCTGTGTCTTTGTGGGGTCTCCCTCCGTGCGAAGACATGCTCGTTAGGTTCTAAATTGGCTGTAGGTGTGAGTGTGAATGATTGTCTGTGTTAACCCTGTGATAGACTAGAGACCTGTCCAGGTTGTACCCTGCCTTTCACACGGCTGGGATAGCTGACCACTGTCCTACTGTACTCACTGCTGTTTAAATCACCAAAATGATTGCATTATAATAATAACTAAATGTGTGTGTCGAATTGCAGTTTAAATCTTTATCTACATATTCATTTTGCAGTCTTTCAGTGTATGCAGTGTATGTTATCTTCCTTGACTACTGACAGGATTAATGCATACTCATCCTGGTCTTTTAGTACTTCACTTCAGGTCAGATTTTTCATTTGTTATTTTTCTCACTCTGACTCAAGGCTTGTATATTTAATGTGATTATGCAGATTCTAGTCTGCAGAAGTCCCGTTTTTTTTTTGCATTATGTGTGACTCTTAATAAAATAAATAAAATAAATGTTCTGCTTGAGATTTTCCTTTCTATCGTTCAGTGCTTCTGTGTAAATGAAAGTACGCAGCTCATGACATGAACATCTTCATTCTTGCATTGTCTGTGAAGCATGATGGGAAAGATCACTGTGTTTGCCAATGATTGCGTAGTCACACGATACAATACAGGCTACAGGTTGCTGAAATCTGTACAAATAATATGTATGTGCTGATCGTGTGTTATCACCATTTATTTCTAGAAACAAACTAAATCTGCAAGTCACAAAATTTATTATGCAACGTGTATTATTATAAGGGAAGGTGGTAGTCGAGCGTAACAGAACGGCATGACTGACTGTGGTGGTCTTCAGTGTTCTTCTCTCTAAGTATTCTGCTGTGCAAGACTCTGCATAAAGATAAAGGCTCAGTCAGAAAATTATGAAATTTTATAATGAAAAGCCCTTTCTACACAGATTATCGGATCTGTAAAGGGAAGCTGCAACATCTTAAAACAATCATAGAAATGATATATGTGCACATAGTGTTCCAGGAAATCTTGGATAAAAACCAAGGGGAACAAATAAAACTGTCTTTCCTTTCTTTGTGCTTGGCCAGAGTTGACTAGGCTTGTCAACAAAGGCGTTATATGAAGAACACCGCATGAAATAAAAAGTACTGTGGCCTACATCTTCTTTCAAATGCAAAATTTCCTGGTTCACAGTTTGTCATCTGGAGAACAGCGATTCCCATCTCATATCTAGACCATCAATGGCAACAACTATAAAATTTCATTTATTCACTACATTCACCAATTTAACAAAAAGAATCATTCATAAGGTTGGATATCTAGAACACACCAATTCACTGTTTGTAAGGTCAAAGCTAGTAAAAGTCAAACAGTACAAGTACAGGGCCAAAAATAATTCCTTACCATCTACGATCCAAAACATTTTTAGAACTGGGGATTTTAATTTTAAATTTCACAGGTCATGGGCCAGAATGAAAAGCTTTTGTGTTTCACAAGTGGTGTTCAGTTATGGAATGGGTAACAGATAGATCTAAAGCAATGCTCAGACTTATGTATAAAAATGTAATACTCAGTTGATATATAATTGAAACAGGAAGACTCGCACTAAATTAAGAGTTATTACCTTGCTTTGTTGGTCGTTGTTGTTATTGTTTTATTTATTTTGTTAGATCACTTAAATATGGCATACACTCTAAAAAATGATTCATGGTCTCCCCATGAATCACTTTTGAGTGTGTAGCTCAAAATCAAGAGCTTTTCTGCATAAAAAACATAACAACATAAAACATAACATTGTTATGTGTATACATTATAATGAGTTGATAATTTAATTTAACCCATTGTTCTAAATGACAATAAATAGTCCCACGGAAACGTTTGGAGGCAGTAGAGTCCTAACATAATTTTCAACAGATACGTCTTCCTTAATTCAACATAGAGGTTACTAAGCACAACTTGAAATTGAAATTGAAAATAATTTAACAATTCCATGAACGTTTTTGAATAGAATGAAAGGAAAAGAAATAAGTCTTAATTTCTGGTGAAGGACCCTCAGGTGCATCAGTAGCTAAGGAGGAAGAGCAGTTGTCCAATAACTGAAAACTTTGCGGTTTGATTCCCTATCCCTGGTCTGTCCGTTGTGTCTGGGGGTCGGAGAGGCGGCCATGTTTCTGTCAGCCTGCCTCAGGGCAGCTCTGACTAGTTTTTAACACCACCAGGGTAATGTATTCAATATAAGGTGCTATAAAAAACCAATGCATTATTATTATTGTAACACAAATAAAATTAAGTTTGTTTAACTCAAACATCAAATTTTTATGTTGATCCAGTACATCATTTTTTAGAGTGAGAAACCATTTTCCTTTTATAAAATATGGAAGCATTTACGTTAAACTACTCATGGAGAAGGAGTGGGACTAGTTTTACTTCCTTCCATTCCTTTTCAAATATACTGGATGTGTCTTCCTTCTATTTTTTTATCCTTTTCTTTTGAATATATTCAAAATAAAATAAAGCTCACATCAAATAAACATGAGTCTCAAGACAACGTGCTGCAGATTTCCTGTATTAATTAAAGGAGTGCAGAACGTTCTAGAGTTTTTACATCTCTGCATCTGAAACCAGAAGTAGTAGAAAGATATATTTTTGTGTCACATTCCCTAGTTGGCTCCAGTGCTTTTAGAAATATAAGATTCCGTTTTGGATGTTGCCCTACATTATTACACTGGAAATAGGGTACCGTTCAATTTTGGATCGTCTTCCATGTTTTTGTTAGGGAATCACAAGACTTAGCAAACAGGATGCTTCGGATACATTGAATGATCTGTGTGTTATTTTTGCACCTTTATAAAAGAATAGGAGCAGTGAGAAAATTAGAAAACGTGTGTTGTGAGAAAAAAACAGTCTCTTACCTGTGTCCATACCATACTTTATTTAATAATAAAAAAAAAAGTAATGTCGCTACAATATGGCACAGATGTGCAATGTGAGTCAGTTTCAAATGGCATGGTAATGTGTTTTAGTCTTACAAAGCATGCTGGTACATTAAACACTTAATAAATACAGTTATTCCTCTTTTTTATAATGAACACTTAAAAAAAAAAAACGGTTTGTTGAAGAAGAATTAAAAAACACCATATTGGTTGTTGCACTTGTGTGCACGTGGAGTTGGGTGTGGTGTGGGTGGGTGACATCAGGGGTGACACCAGTATTCTCCAGAACAAACTCACTTAGAAATACAAAACTGTTCTACAAACAATCAGGTAGACAGCATGCATACAAAAATAGACAACTATTCTGATCATTCCTTTGTAATTTACTATACTAGTTCATTATTGCCAACCATTGTATTTTTGTGCCTCTGTTATGAGGAATAGCTCCTTTCTATAGCTTCTCTAGTCTCGCCTGGAAAAGTACAGCGTACATTCACTATCACTGAGGCACAGCACTGGATTTACAATTTATAAAGTACCCCAAAACATTGTGTAGTCACTGTTCTCGTGATGCAATATTAAATATATAATGTATGTTTATATATATATATATGTATATATATATACGCTTAACAACCTGTACAGTCATAGAACAAATATTCCCAGGAATCAAACATACATGCATAATGAAATGTTGTGCACATCCAAAACGTGAGCGGCTGCACACAACTCCAGCATAATATTCAAAACGATTCGACAGAAGCGACGGGAGGTGGCCATGCATGTGACGATGAGTTAAAAATCTCTCTGACGAATCTTTGACACGGACACAAAGTGCTTATTTGCTATAAACCCTGTAAGTCTATTAGCTGTTTAGTCAAACCACACATCTTTTTTTTTTGCCTCCTGGCACAGCCCTCATTAGAAAACAGAGAGAGATGAGGCAATGAGGGACACCAAGTCTTTGTGCTTCTGCGGGGTGAGAGAAGATAAAGGAGCAGTGAAAGGAGATGGGATGGAAAGCCGAGCAGGTAAAAGACGGTGCCTTTTATCTCCAGCAGTGGGAAGCTGGCAGCATGAGGCACAGGGAGAGATTACACAGCCAGTCCTTGACAGGCTACCCTAAGAAACCCAACGACCGATTCGTGTCTTGAAGAGGGACATTCTGTAAGGAAACAAAAGCAATGTTAGTAAGCAGTAAATACCACATGTATGTTAAAATAAAAGTTGAGAGACGTTGCTACCTTCAGCGAGCTGTGGAGGATCCGCAGGCGGTGAAGCTTGTCATTTAGCAAGGGGTCATTAACTCGGCGGACAAATGAGCGCTTGTACTCCAAGCGGCCGGCTGATCTGTGGTCGGCAGAGGTGGACAAATTGGTCTGCTCCAGAGCCCGGTACAAATCCACCAGAGAGTCCGTCTGCATTCTGCATTCTCGTCTGTGACCTGGGAGGAAGGAGAACCAGCAAAGACTTCACATTAAACTGAACAGAAGGGGGAGATTTCTCTCGTTCCCACAGGGTGCAAGTAAACAGCACTATCTCATAAATGCTCACCCTTTTAACCTGAACCCACACATTTCAACCAAATGATTTTAGCAGTGAATTTCTCACCATGATATGAAACTACAGCCAGACTCCCTCTGCCCACATGTCCGTACAACCGCACCAGTAGATGGAAGAGAGCTGAAGCTAACCCGTGGCTGGTGCAAGGACTCTATATCATCTATGGATTTATCTTGCGTTAGAAGATTTTTCTTTCAAACATTTCATGCTGTGAGCACCACAAACAAACCAAATTCATCCGTAGGTGGTTTCAGTGATTTGAAGAAACGTGTGCGTACTGTACTTTTTTTTTTTATAATGATAATTATGAATGAATCGCCTGGTTATTAATAAACTCTTTGGTTTGTCAAATGTCAGAAAATATTGATAAATGACATGATGGTCAGACTTAAAAATTATTCAGCGTACTACAATCTGAGACAGACTGCACTATACCCAAGCAAACGATCCCCTCTGTTTACTCAGGCATTGAATGGTCTTCTTCAGAGACTCACAGGATGAACATTTCAGTTGATTTTAATGCATCATCCTGCAGTGTGTCTCTTCATTATGGTATTTTCTTCAGAGAGAGCAGTACATTTATTCTCAGACCTACGGCACTAAGCACCTCATAAATCATTCTGATAAATCACTAGGCCTCCTTCTGGTCTCCTGTTTGTCTACACTGCTCTCTGCTGGCATGACACTAACACTACACTAAAGCGCTGATTCTGCTGTCGCTCTGTTTTGTGCTTCAGAGGTCGGGTGGTGAATTCTGAAGCTTTGAGGCCGTGCTCTGAAATGTATCATGCTTTGTTTGCCGCCTGTTTTCCGTCTCCCCCTCATCTTTACTACAAGCGGTGGGGAGATAAATGAGGACAAGAAGGACGGACCCCTGGGCACGTTTCTTTATCCCATTCAGAAGTCAACATTAACATGGTCTGAAAGAATTCCTCCTCTCCCCCCCATCAAAACTCTGCTTAAAGGCACGGCGACAATCTCGAGCGGGGAAGACAGTGAGAAAAAAAGAGAGAGAAAGAATGTGTGTAAGTTTGCATGTGTGTGTTGGCTGACAAGACAAGTCAGAGTCAAATAAGACACTAAATTTTATCTCACTTAGACAACTGCCCTGGAGGTCTATGAAGGACTGCAAATGGGCTGGCTTCAAATCCAGTCCAATAAAGCAGTAAAGGCGAGTGTTCAATCTCTGACATTTGCTGGCTCTGACTGCCTGTTAGCGGCTTAAATAAAACGAGGGACGACAAATAGGCGCACTCGCTCAACCCTGTGCAGATGAAAAGCCTGATAGGCGTCCAACCCTGTGCAAGAGAGGTCCGTACATCAGGACGATTCAGGAGGGATTTAGTGATACTGTTTAGTGTGACTCTGATCTTCTCTAATGGTCTTCTTTGACTTTTTTTTATCCCCTGTTAGATCATCTCAAGCAGCCCTTTCAAGAACCACCTGTCATATTCCAACTGTGTGTATTTGAATCTACTACTATTGCATTTAATTAAACAAATGTATTAAAAAAATGCATTGATCTCTGAACTGCCGACTGAGAGATGTTTTGACAGAATGACAGAATATGGACATTTTAATCGTTCATCAATCCCTTTTCCACTGTTGCATCAACGGTGTCTTCTAGCTATCTGTTTTTACTTTTGGGTCTAGTCTCAGACACAGCAGGTTTTTGGAATTGATTAGTGTAGTCATGAAAAGGCAGATTGTAATGAACATTTCTACTAAAGAAAAAAAGATTTCAATAATTAATTAACTGAAAAGAAATGTCAAATTGTGGAAGTGAGTTGCATCTATTTCTCAAGTACAACTCTTGTGTTTACAGCTCTTGTCTACCTGAGTCTCTGGCTCGGTCCAGCTGGTAGTGCTGCGGTTCTCTCTGATCTGCTGCAGCAGCGGTGGCAGCTAGGATAGCGTGGAGCCCACTGTCTCTGGGAAGTGTGAAGCTGCGAGGTTTCCCCCCTGCATCTGAATCGATACTGGCCCTGAGGGGCAGAGGCAGCGCTCTGTACTGTTCTTGCAGCAGGTTGCGCTGCGCCGGCAGGGTGGACTGCCTGCGGTACTCCATCGCCAGCTGGTCTCTATCCTCATGTAGCAGGGATTCCTCCACGGGAAACGTCTGGAGGTAGTGCATCCTCGTGTTGCTCTCCATCTGGTCCTGCCACGAGTTTCGGTGGCTGCTCGTCTTCTGCCCGGGGGAGACGCCGTTGTTGCTGCTGCTTTCCTGAGGCTCAGAGTGGAATTCCTCATGAGAGGAACGTGACTGGAATGTGTCAGATGAGGAGAGGTGGCCACGTTTAGGTTCCAGGTAGGGACTTACCTAAACGAAACAGATGGCTCTAAGTAAAAACAGAGGCATTCCAAATAAGGTGACATCTGCTGTATTCTTTAACTACAGGTGAACAGACTCACTGAAGACGCTCTGGGATATGTGTCGTAAGGTGGTGGTGGACTGTCCTGTTTGGTCATTGAAGGCATCTCCATGTCTTCATGATCACTCTCACTCCAGTAATCTGCACAAAGTGAATGTTGTGTTAATATGTTTAAACAGCATTGAGGAGAACCTCTTTCTAGTGAGAGTAGGTACATGTTTAGAGCTCTCACACATGTTGTCCTATCTAAACTGCAGCATCAGGTTAGGACGATCAATTTCTGAATAGATGCACTAATAGAGGAACAAAAACAGCCGTGTCTGTGCAGCGTAGGTGAGATGTATTAGTCTAAGTCTGCTGTTCAGAGAGACTGTGAAGAAGGATGAATCTAAGACATGAGAGCTTCCTGTTAAGTCTTCTGAAGGTGTTATGCATCTAATTTGGAAACTTGTCTATAAAGGAAAAGGTCCTCTCTTCTTGCAACCTGTGAGAAATCTGCTCACACACGCCCACCTCAGTAAGCTTTCTATTTAGGTTCTTCTAAATAGCACAAGATCTAGCTGTTTCCTGTCCATTTATAAGAGGTAAAAGAACGCACAAATATGAAAATAACAAGCATGCCATTCTGTTCCTAACATTAGTATTTATATAAAGGATGATGTGATGATGCTGTGAAGCAGCAGAAGAAAGAACAGCTCTGCAACTGATCGAGAAATCGGGTTTAGTTATCAAAGATCAGATACTGTTTTACTAATTGATTGCATTAACTCGCATAAATCTGATTTTCAAGCCATTCAAATTTTTGTTTATTTCATTGTAATCTATTGATTATTTTTATTAACTTTGACACTCAAATAGCAACTTATTGAACCTGAAGAGAAAAAAAGTGCTGTATTCAAAGTGAACTATACAATTCTTCAACAGCGTCATGTTATTTATATGTATATATTTTTTATATATTTTTGCAGCATGAGGAACAGAGACTGTGACTAATCTCACCTTGGTCCTGGCGCATTTTCTCCTGCTCGGAGTAGCCTGCCACTGCCATGCTCAGGCGACTCAGCCACCTGTGGGGGAGAATAACAGTTATGACGCACTGCAGCTCCACATTCAATAAAAAATTTCGTGTTCGTATGTGTCACCTTAAAAAACAACTCTTTTTTTTCCAAGTGAGTGGGCAATCCAATTGAGGGATTCAATTTCCGGACAGCAGTGGTGGGTTTAAATGCGGGACTGGGGGAGTATGAAACACGGCGATCAAAACCTCATTAACTCACCGGGACATGTCATCTACATTTTCTGCAGCGAAGTAGAAGGTCTTTATCTTCGGATGGCAAGCCTTGAAAGCGCTGAAAGGGAACCAATTTAGCCATATGTAAGAACAAGTATCCATCTTTAATAGAATCTATTGCACACATTAACGTGTGAATACACTGTCAAGATAAGCTGATGCATGATTAAGACTAGCTAAGTCAGACTGACATGAACACAGCAGGACTTTGCATCATGAGATGAATATTGTCTGTATGACTGGTGATGGCACCAACTGCCTGTCATTTAACCCAATCGTGTTTTTAGCATTTTTGTTTTTTTAAGAGAGCTCTTGTACTCTGTCCTTTCTCTATGGAATAAAACAGTTTGTGTCTGCTGGAAAATATCACAAGTTGTCATGTGACATGTTTGCTTGCTCTCTTTATGTTTAAATTTTAATTTCACTTGTGTTCATGATCCTCGACAAAGTCATTAGCCACATTTTATCCTCACAACTCCTACAAAGTTTTCTCCATCACTAAAGGAATCAGAATCTACATTCATAATTGACAGATTAACAGCTACAACAGTAAAATGCCTAATCACAATTATAATAGTGTTTTAATTCATGTATTTACTTTGTCTTTAAATTAATTTTAACTCAAAAGTGTAATCGTAAGCCAAAGCTTCTTATTTGGCATTGTTTTTTTGATTTGTTTGTTTGTTTGTTTGTTTCCTGAGCCAGTAGAACCAATTTCTGGATGAACGGGAGGAGCGAGATGTGGATCTAACCCCTAGATCAGACCCAAACATGCCTATGTTTGTGACCTAATGTGAACGTAATAATGGGATTATTTTAAATATGACCACAAACATACTAAAAAGAAGAAGTGTTTTTCAGCCAACCACATTGTAATTGTGAAGGAGAAAAAAATAATGCTGACTAGAGAACCACATTAGTTGAAGACACTTCTGCACTGGTTTCACTTTTCAGAGGCCGTAGCTACATCCATCTTCCATATACAGTTTTACATATATACATAAACATTTTTCAGTAACTTGAACAAGATTGTCTATTGATTGACATGTCATAATATTCAACATGAAATCTCTTGTTATTGTTCTAAGAAGTGCATCCTATAAATGTTTTCGTGTCTAGTTTTCTTTAATTTGAAATTGGCAAACAGGGAACCCTGATCCTTGCTGTGTCTGATGAAAACTGGTACTCACAACTTCCTTCTGCATTCAGTGGCACGATCAATCTTGAACTCTGGAAGGCTGACAAAGCCCTCTGCCTTCTCATCCTGGCAAACAGAGAGCAAGCAGAGAGTTAAACCAAAGACCCCTATTGTGAATTAAGCCTTAATTTCTCTTTTACAGAAATCATATTCACCTCCTCATTCATGTACCAGTACAGGCACGTGTCTTTCAAGATGAACCAGTACTTCTTCCACTTTTGTGAAAAATAGGTTTTTGCATCCTTCTTTTTCCACAGCCAGCCCTGACAGTCCCCCTGACCCAAGTCCCTGCAGGAAATCCGCCGCTTGCTGATTGAAGACATCGGACTTCCAGCTGCAGGCGGCAGCAGAAAAGAGGAGGGGGTCAAAAAACAGACTTCAAGGAACACCTGCTTGTGTTTGAGTTTGAGTACACAAGAGGACTCGAGTAAATAAATGCTCCGGTACCTTTGCTCTTCTTCTTAGACCTTGACAGCAGTGAAGATCGCTCAAACACCTGCTAATAAAAAAAAAGAATGATGAGAGGAAGCAGAGAATCCCGAGGCAGCCACGTGCTCCTACTTCAAGAAGAGTTATGACAGCAACTTATCACAGGAATAAGGGACTGACATGATACAGGGATGCAGAGTCAGAGCTGGACGTAGAGAGGGAGACTTCCATCTGCAGAGCGGGGACAAGTGTGTAGTGGGTGGGGCTGCCTCCTCGCTCAGTCTTCCTCCTGTTCTGACTCAGACTGCGGCCCAGTAGGAAGTCCTCCCCAGGGGTTTTGTCCTCACTCGCAAAACGTAGCAGGGAATTTTCTGCAGGGACACAAGTAGACTTTGTGTATTCATAAACCTATAGGATACTACTGTATATGTTCATACTCTTTGTGTGGAACAGTGTAGTTATTTTCAGCCTAACAAAATCCCCCTTTAGTCTCAAATGAGTTCCTACCAAAGTATCTTTGAAATCGATCAAAATCAAAGTAATCTACTGACCAGTTTGTGATCAGTGGAGGCTGATGTTTCAAAAGACTTCCAGTACAATAGGAAACCATCTACAGAGGAATCAGTTGTCAGGCAGGAAGCCCTCAAAACTTCCAAATACTGTCTCTTGTAGATAAATATAGAGCCATCGCTTTTTCTCTGAAAAGCCCAAAGGAGCAACATTTCTCCACCATCCCCAGAGGAAACAAACACATCACTCAAGTTTTCTTTAAAACTGAAATAAAGCAATTCGGTCTCCTCCCACTCCATTTACCACCTAGCTCAACCGACACCAATAAAATGTGAAAATCTCAGGAAAATATATTTATACAGTTGCCAAAGCAACGGTGTACTTTTTATATCCAAACACAGAGCAAAGCGGAGTGCAAGAAAGAGAGAAGCAGGGAGAGAGGGATGAAGGGAAAAAAGGGAGCAGTGATGGATTATGAACATATGGAGGAAATCGAGGCAGGAACTGATATCCAGCATGTTATCAGTTTTGACAGGCCAGCTCATCCTTCTACTTTTTGGCTTGGAGATCTGAGAGGGTGAGGATATTATGAGATATCCACCCACTCACCTCTGCTCCCTCTGTCCCTCTCTGCTTCCCTTTTTTTTCTCTCTCTTTCCCACTGCTTCCCACTCACCTCTCCTGCTCTCTCTCTTCGGCTTGGCCATGTCTTCGTTGTCTCCCACCCAGTTGTATTCCACTGGCATTGAGATGGGCCTAAGCCTGCCTGATGCAAGGATACGCGGGGAACGTCAATATTATACAGCTGCCCACACACACACACACACACAGCTGCAGATATCGCAAAGTCACCTCAAAACATACAGACGTCACATCCGCATGGCCTTCAGCGCTTGGCTGTCACAATTATGAGATTGAGTCTTTAGGTGAGGTCTTACCATAGGTGGGAGTGCTCCCCCTGCGGACTGAGGACGCCTCTTGGTTCTGGTCATACTCATAACAGTACAGTATAGCATCCTCCTCCACCAGAGGAAATTGCCGCCGGCACTCCTGGTCCAGGTAGGAGTTTGGTGACTCAGAGCCCTCTGCGACAGGCACGTCCGACTGAGGATCCTCATCGGGCAGATTTCCTTTATCATCTCTTTGGTGACAGAGAGTAGGAGGTAAATTCAATGTTGGTAAAGGTTTGGACGAACTAAACAGCCATGAAAATGTAAAGCATTCTCGGCATGTAAACAGTCAAAACCAGTTTCATGCATGACAGCAGGAATACTCTAGATTCTTGGTGTCAACAAACCAGCCATGTCTCCGTTCAGCACTCAGTATCTTCTCATTTTTCCAGACTGCCAGTGGCTGTCAGGCTCAAGCCCATTTGTTCCTATAAAATATTTGTATTCACCTGCATTTTTTAAAATGGATAAATTGCTTCCTACAAATACTATGTGCTCCAGTTTCTGGCAAACACTACTCAAATAGGAGTATATTCAGCTGTAAATACTCTCCCAGTGCGAGGCATGACTCGTTTGCGTGTTTGTAATAGGTACTCTCTTGTTACAGAGGAAAAATAAGGTGGTTTCTACTTAGGCAATTCTTGTTATTTCCATTGTTAGTTTTGGTCTACAAATAAAAATACAGAAAATCACAAGGCTTTACATTAATGCCCAATCAAAATCTCCATGACAACAAAACAGGAATCAAAACCCAACAGTGATTTGAGCTTAGTGATACTAAGATGTGCACAACGATGCTGACATATGATATTTAGCTTGTATCTTTTTTACATGTTCATCAGCTTAGTTTAGCATGTTGGGTCGCTAAAATTTACATCAAGCACAGTTAGGACTGAGGCTAACAGAAATGTCACTAGTTTTGCAGTTATTTATTTAAACTGAAAAAGAAAGCCAGTGGAATACATTCTCTGGGGGTAATTAACGCTATATTAAATTTCATGGCAAAATACCTTGCAACTATTTAGACTCATAAATTCTTAGATAACCCATAGATTATGGGTTATCTACATTGTGTTTGGACTCAATATGCACCCATGAGGTCTTACGAACAGGAAGAATGTATTTCTATCTTCATAAATCCCTCTTTATCAAGTGTTTACTTTGTTGATGCATTGCTGCACATTGTCAGTCATTGAAGTAACATGAACTGATGGAAGGAATTGCGCCAAGAGTCTTCATGAGCATGTGTGTCCTTCTGGATGATCCAAATAAAATGAGAGTCTGCACATAAAAACATTGCTCCATAGTGTTGCTGGTGGTCAAAACTTTACAGGGATCCTTTGATATTTGGAAAAACAAGCACTACACATGAACTTCCACGGGTCTGACATGCACTTGCGTTCACCTGGGGGTGTAGGGCTCTGCTGGAGGAGGGGGGATGAAGAGGTCCTGCAGGGCACAGCTACTCCTCCTGGATGGAGTGCTTAAAGTGCTGGTGGGCGTTGCAACGCTGCTGCTGGGGCTCTGAGGGAAGATTGGCTGTGTGTGAGTGAGTGCATGTGTATGTGTGAGCATGTGTGAAAGACAGGGAGAGACAGGCGGACAGAGAGGAAGAGGAAGACAAACAGTTAACAGTGATTGACAGAATGAAATTCGGAGTTTACAGCGGCTTAGTCAGACAAGGACCGATCGTTCCGTTCAGTCTGTGCCACTGAGCATCTCAACCGTGAAATGAGCAGCGTCCTGTACGTTTCCGATGCTCCAGTTCTAACTGGTGCACAGAAGAAGACAGGTTGGTGTGCAGTCTAGTTGTCCCTCTCATTGAGGTCAAGGAAAATGTGGCCGTAGCCTATATAGTCTGTTAAAGAAAAATCGTTCCTTCTTTATGTATCATAAATGCATCTAAAATGTCTTTTATCGCAGTATAATCGTCCTGTCACATTTACTGTGTCAACATAGGGAGCTGCAAAGTCACAGAGATGTAATCTAATCATAAAAGGACCGCTTTACACTGATAAAACATGGGCTTCCGTCTTTGCTCTAACTATGCTAATAGGCTGCATGACTCAAAGCTGACCAGTTTTAGAAAGCTGTATTGTTGGTGGCTCTGTGTGCTCCATCGTAACACCATTATGTTAGTAGGAGCTACTGCAGGGCTCTGACAGAGAAATGCTCTTATTAATATCTTAACACACTACAATGACATTCTTAATTTTAGACACATCTCAGATCAGAGAATGTTACAGTTTCTATATTCCCTTTTCACCTTTTCTGTCCTGAAAAATGCCAGCAGGAGAGATTTAGGTGGAGGAGAAAAATGCGAGGACGCGAAGGGGGAGGAGGCTGAGCAGGACCGAGCTTCATGGCCTCGGGGGGGAAAACACTTTCTCTGGAATGGGACTCAAAGAAAGGCTGGACTACTTTAATACACGTCCCTCTCATTTCCACCCATCCTGGCTCAGGCACATGATCCCAATATTGTAATTGCTTTGGCTAAAGTAGGACAACAGATGCCACTTAAGGCTGAAATGTCAACATTTGAATAGACGATGCTGAAGCCTTCAACCAGTTAGTCACAAGCGTAACTCAAAGTATGTATAATTTAGAAGCTGTGTTATCATTATTATTACCCACAAATAATCTCTCTGAAAATGTTTTACCAGAGACATCATGAGTTTTACTGAGCTAATGCTATTTGAAGTGTTCTTTTGTGTTAGTCGACCACCCCATTCCACTTTTTATTTTACGTTTTGGCCGATTCATGGGCTGATGTGTGATTTTGGTGCTCAGTCAGGATCCACGCCGCCTTATTTTCAGCAAGACCAAGGATGGGGGCACAAATATAAACAGATATAAATAACATAGATGCAACACAGAGAAACAGGGATGAGCCATAACACATCTGCGTAGAATTAAAGCAGCGTTCATACTTGCAGAGCTAATGGTTTCCATCGCATGTTTTTTAACAGAGCAGGGGTTGATGTGAGCGTGCTCTGTGGGCGTTTCTTCAGCGTTAGGGTGACACCAGCCGGGTCCCCACGCAACAAGTTCACCAGGTTCTTCAGCTGCCAGCCCACCTAGCAAACAATAATAGCATGATGCGGGTTTCCTTAACACGTACAGGCATTTCTGTGACTCAGACTGCAGAAATAATGAGCTCAATATGGGCATCCACTTAGCTACTAACACATCTTAATCTCACATGATTTGGACGATTTCTCCATGTTTGGTTCACTCCATGAGGTTGAGTTAGGAAGGCAGTCATTTTATCCAAGGGTTTGTAGTAATTGTTTTTTTAATAATACACATGGGTCGTCGTGGTTGGGAACTGTTGGTGTCAGAGGTTCTTGTTGATGTTAATTGCAAAGTTGCATTCAAAGGGGCATCTTGTGCTCCTCCTCCTATCATGTTGTGGTAAGATCATCTGTTGTGAACAGTTGCAAGCTTCGCACATAGTTTTTAACCCAGTTTTAATGATACTTGGCACAAAAAACATCCCGCCCAGAGAAACACTGTCTGCCGTTGAACCAAATATGCCAGGTCCAGTTTGTGGAGAAAAAATCCTCTCCCGCTTGGCTGACTGCACTGAATTTCACTCCATACTTATATTCGAAGCAGCCTTTGAAACCGGGCATTTTTCAGGGTCTGACCTGGCAATCACTTTGTTCCCTTCCAAGTCATTTTTCACCTTGACAGCCACTACACAGACATTTTTCATACAGAAATTGCATTAAAGGAAAACACAGACTGAAACAGACACTTTTAAAACCTGTTTTGTTCTATAATTGAGTTTTAGCCTTTTTTGTTTCAGCTATCTGTTCCCCCACCTTAGTGAAGATCTTACTGCTTTAGATTGTTTCTTAACATCAAGTCAGTGGTTTGATTCATCTGCCTGGTTAAACTCATTGGTGTTCACATTTATTGTTGTGCATCTGTTATTTAAGAGTTTGAAGCATTTATTTGTGATTCCTGTGACACAGATTCACCCGATCAATGCTGCCTTGAGTTATTTATTTCTGACACTGTGCTGAACATTGCCGAGTAGGCTCCAAATAAGCTTTTTATTAGCGTAATCTACATGCGTTTTCAAAGATAAGGCAGATCAAGGCTTTTTTTTTTCTCTCAGAGGATATTTTCTTCTTTCATTGCCTCTGGTTGATGTAACTTACTTGCCTCAGCAGCTTTTCCTAGGTCTATTTCATATGGAAAGGCATGCCCAAATTCTGTGAACTTTGCTTTGCCTTAATCATACATCCCTACACTATTTCTTCTTTACTTGGTATTGTTTCTAAACTTTTGAGGTTCAATGCGCCATCCAAAAAAACTTCTTGGCTCCTTAAAGTGATGTTCACGATCAATC
The DNA here is from genome assembly GCF_022458985.1 of Mugil cephalus. Lineage (NCBI taxonomy): Eukaryota > Metazoa > Chordata > Actinopteri > Mugiliformes > Mugilidae > Mugil > Mugil cephalus. The sequence continues at coordinate 2,923,774 of NC_061784.1, forward strand.
AGCCCTCATCAATTTGCTCTAAACTATAAGCCACATTAAATTAAATTAAATGCTTTAACAGTATTTAAGATGGTGATGGCAGTCATTCTGAGTGACAGCGCAGTTCTGGATCAGTAGACGTGTCAACTGTGTTTACATACTGCGCCCACTTAAGCTGTCAAACTCACTCATCATTCATTCACTGCTCCATCCGCAGCCTCCGCCTGAGAACACCTGTGTCCCAGTTCTGCACCACACACCACAACTTTACAGTAAATAAAACATAATCGTCTTAATTATTACTGTTTCTCCAACTAGATTTTCAGAAATAAATGTACTGTTTCATACTCCTACTGACATCAGATGAAACAGAATAAGAGATGATTAACAAGCAGCAACTTTGAGAAGCCGCAGCAAATCCAACCATTAAAGCACTGATGCAGTTTATATCATAAATCCTCTCTACGTTCCATTTAGGCGTTTCAGTGTGCATACATGGCCTGATCATTAATGACAAGAGGGACTCTCTGCTCAGCCATTAAACTATAGGCACATCAGTGAAATGAAAGAGTCCTGATGCTCAAATCAACTCTGAATTTCCACTTATTCTCTATGAAAATGGCAGGATTCTGTGGGTGAGTTGACTGACTGAAATGATCCTGACTTGAGCTGTGTAATTATCACACATCTTGCTGTTGCACACACACAAGTAGCAATTATTTTAAACAAAGGGTGCTATTTTTGCATTCTGCCCCACAGGATGTTTTCCCTCTCATTCCCACTGAATGTATACCATGCTTCTGTATGTGCACCTCAGCAAGTGGCACTCTGAGCAGCTATGTCTGACGCGGTGAAAACAATGAAAGGACAATTATTGCCACTAATTAGTGTACAGGGTGAAGCTGGGCACGCCTGAGAACAACGTGAGGTCACCCAACACCTATATTAGAATAAGGAGAATTCATAGAAACATGCAGAGTTTCAAAACCTACCCACCCACAGAACTAATAACAATATATACTGAACTACAGCTGTAGACTGCATGCATTGAGCCCATACACACAATCTGTGTCAGGTTGTTCTATGTATGCAAAACGAGTATGCAGAAATGAAATACATTTGCATAAACACTATGCAAATGAAAATGAAAAATACATCTAAAAATGCATATGCGATATCAGACTGCAAAAATGAAAAACATGCCTGAGATAAAACAACTGAAACATATATGGTCTTACCACTGTCTGATGATTGACCTGAATGACTTCATCTCCAGCGTGGATTTTCTTACAACGGTCAGCCAGGGACTGATGAAGAGACAGAGGAAGGTTTATTAATTGCTACGACACAGAGTACTGCACTATAGGTACCACAACTCATGATATAAATTACACTACAAGGAAAAGAACAGTGATGTAATGATCCACAAAGGTGAACACACTGTAGCTTGTACTTACTCCTTCTGTCGTCCCAGTGATTACATGCAAGCCATCATACGTTGATTTGATATACATACCCTGTGAGAATACAGCAGTGATGCAAAGGATTAGATTTCAAATAAAACTTGTTAGGCTCACAAACTCAATGCATCCCAGCTCAGCTGCACAATCAACAGACCAGGGTCATTGCATCTATCCAAATCTTGGCCTAAAAAATGAGAAACGTATTTGTTTTGATCTACAAACAGTACAAAATGGGTACAAATCTCAGTTTATTTTTACCAACAGTAAAAGACACTGAGGTTTTTTCTATATTAAAAAATCCCAAAATATCACTGACACCATCTGAATTTATACCACGTGACGAGTCCCACTCAAGTTCCCTTCCAAGCAGATTAAATCAAACATGCAGGATAATTTATCTGCAAATACCATTGGTCTGTTGAAAAAAACAAACAAAAAAAAAAAAACACAACTCCAAGCTTTCACTAAAGGGGGCCTAAAGTGCATTACAAACACACAAGCGCACACAACCAGAGATGCACACGGATATGCACGAGTACACGTGCATCCCCATTTGCCACACGCGCAGTCGCACGCAGATACGTAGAAGCAGCATGCCAGTCTTCAACATGAGTGGAGAAGGTTTATTTTTAGGCCACTTGGCCCACTGTTGTGTTCAAGTTTCACTGAACGGATGAGAAATCTTCCATGCCCAATGCTAGCATTTCAGTGGGGGTGGGGCTTTTATTGTTGCCCCGAGCAGGGAGCCTTTGCCTGAGTGTAGGTCAGTGCCAAGATGGAGTCCTACAAAGTGCTGATGGTGACAGAATGGAAGAAAAAACTCTTCTATGATACCGAATGTCAGTTTTACTAAGAGTAAGTGTGCACACACTTGTGTCAGTTCCATTGCCATTTGCACTTGCACTGTATTTCACTCATTTCATCATGGCAAACATGTTATTTTCGTGTTGCATTTAATCAGCTGACTCACATGCCCACCAGCTATGCAAAACCCAGTTTCGGGACAGCTACAGCAGCTCACGGTCTCTCTGATGCTACAGCAACATTCCAGTTGTTTCCGAATAAGAAATTATAAAACTGATGCTTAAAAGGACAATTTAAAAAAAAATCAAAAGAACAGATTAACCACTTGTAACAAGGGCTCGCTTTCTGTAAAAACAGGTTTCTGTTGAAATATCAAATAACATGGAATTTATGTCCATAACGCTGGTGTTATATTACAAAATATGAGCGACAAAACCAGAAATATCTGACACCTCTGGAGGTAAAGGAGCAGACATGTATTTTTGTAATGTGGGTCAGCTGAGCCTTTAAAATAGCATGTGTACTCGGTCACTTCAGGCTCAAAAAAAAAGAAAAGAAAAAAACATCCGTATGTGTACAGGGTTAGAATTCCAAAACAATATTTCTTTAAACTTTTATTTGGCAGAAGTAAACCAGCCGAGGTTAGTATTGTGATTAAGCTGCAGTGAGTGGAAGACATGCTGCAAGATAATTTGCACGTGCCATATTTGAATCCAACAAAATTTGCTGTCAAGAGGCATGCTGTTATGATTTTTGTAACTGGCACCGTCATCCAGCATTATTAGTAATTTTGTACTTTACTTCTTTTGGTAGTTTTTCTCTGCGTTCATTTCATCAAACCTGGAAAACAATTTCATATCTTGATATCTAAAGTAGACTAAATCACAATTAATGAAGAGTAGACTGAGACTGTTTTGATGGTGCAATTCAGGGTATTGATATGTGATGTGATTTAGCTACTCAGCATGTGACTGGCTCATTATCTCTAAAAAGTCATCCCTCATTGTTATTTTATGTTCATTGTCTACATATCTAACTTTTTAATTTACTGTACATGCTGCAAAGCAATAAGATGGAACTTTGCAACATTTAATATCGCAGAATACTTCATTTATTACATGGAAACTACAAGAGTGTTTCAGTGAAAGGCTGCACTCAAGATTGGAGAAGAATGTTAAAAAAGAGAAAACTGCTCTAATAGTCTTTAGAAAGGTAATTACAGTGACATTTTTCACTATCTATTTTTGTGGCTCTTACACATGTTCATGTGTTCAGGTGTTTTAAACAAGTTGGTGCAACCTAAACTTTACGGGTCATCAGAAGGTAAGCACTGTGTTTTCATTTTAATCCCATCTGTATCCGTCAAAGGAATTATATGTAATGGTGGAAAGTTTGGGGTTAATTATTGTCTAATCTCTGAGTAGCTACTGTTAATGTTAACATGAAGTCAGATAAGATACAACCTTGCAGTCGGTTCTACAAGTAGGTTTTTCCTTCAGTCCTTTCAGCTGTAGCATAAAGCTAATAATTCATGTGTATGATATTTGTATGTGAAATGCACTGAGCTGCAGAACTTCAGTAATGCCACACACACAAAAAACAAAAACAAACAAACAACAACAACAAAACACGGAGCATCCTCTCAGACCATACTGGGGAGAATGTTTTTTAAAGTCTAAATCAGGGATAGTCTTACCAAGCCTTCAGTGGATTTTATGTTAGCTAGCTGCACAACCTCCAAATGTGCAGACTGGGACACCATTGGATCCGAGGACAGGGAGATAATGTGGTCGCACACTTCGGACAGAGTTTTACACTAGAAAGGACAAATAAGGGACAAATGTGATCTTCAAGGGCGTGCACATAAGTTTATTCTCTATCCAGAGGAACAACGTCCCACAACTCACCACATGCAGGATCTTGTTCTCCGTTTCGTACACAGAACAGTCCTGGGGAACAATCAGAGAACTGTTACCTCAAGAGAATTCGTCAAAATGGAGTTATTATAAGAATTTCTGCTGTAGGAGGATATAAGCAGAAACCAAGCAGCTTGGCACCTATAACCCCCAACACTCCCACACAAGGCATGCACAAACACATAACAAATGAATCACCAATGCGGAGGCATGTCTCTCTCTCTCTTCCTCTACTCCTCTCTCTCAGCCTTCAGCTCCCTCCCTTTAACCTTATTTCCATATTCAATTTCTTTCCACTTACGTTTTTATCCTAACCTCATAAACTTTATCTCCCATGCTAAAAGATATCAGGTATCACTTCTCTCATTATTTGCTGATCTTTCTGAGTCGTACAGGACAGTCCCCATTTACAGGTATCCACGTGAAGATGAATATACTGACATTAAAAGGAATTCATGTGTATTTTGCAGGCAACTATAATTTAGAAAACCAGAAAATGTGTGTAGAAACTCATTTTTGTCTCAGTAAAAAAATAACCTGAAGCTGTTCCATATGCATAACTGAATAGCATCAACAGAACAAAATTACGTTTACCTTTGTTTTTTAAACCTTTCACTTGTACTTATGAATATAGATTTTGATGCAACATGTGCAAGTAACAGGAGCTGTTCTGTGGTGAAAAGCTTCAGGTTTTCAACCATATGATATGATAACATGCCATTTAAGTACCTGTTGTACAATCGTAGTGAGCTCCAGACACAGCTGGATCACATTGTTTCTGGTCACGGAGTAATCTGCTACTGCAGCAAATGGAGACCTGAAAAAGAAGGAGCACCTGGAATGAACCATTAGATCATTCTTCCTTTGAGACAAAATCACTGGTAAATTTCCAAAATATTATTAGGGTTCCTCTCCTGTTCAATGTCATTTTGGAGAATGTAAAGTCAGATTTCTTTAGAGAGCAAAAATGAACTATGATCTTCTTTTGACAGTTACAAACCTACAATTACACAATGCCCACAGGCAGCGGTCGGTTTCATTTTAATCCACACATTTTTCTATGCGTCATTTTGTCAAAAATTCTGCATTTCCAGACATTAAAAAACGAACCACAGACTGCTGCATTTTAATCAGCATTAAAGCTGGAAATGACGTCTGCTATGCGGGAAAAAGAAATGGTAAGTCACTTGTGTTCTTTCTGTTCAACGTTGTCAGCTTCGAACTTCCAAATTCATCAGGCGCAAGCAGACACAAACGCACACATTGGCACAATCCCGTAGAGAAGCCGGGGATAAAGCGACATATAAATAGACTTGCTCTGTGTCTTTTTGGCCACCAGTCTACTTATATAAGGCCTTTACTCATCTTTTCTTGCAAGCTGATTGGACATGGGCATTACACAAAAAAAACAAAACTGGTCTGGATCTGGCAAAATACAATAACACTAGAATACCCAAAACACATGACTAAACTCGTGCATGACGTCAGACAAAGAGGACTGGGCTGTTTCTTTTTGAAGTCAGTAGAAAATCAGCATGTTGCAATGTAACACTTTCCCAATATAAGTACATAAGACCACTGTTTTTGAAAGTTTTCAAAAGTGTTTCCCAGTTTAACAGGAAAACACTTTGTGTATGAATGTATCAATGTGTTTTATGTGTGTCAAATGTGTGTTCAAATTCACTGGTTGCACCTTTTTGCAAATCTCACCTGTCCAGCCACGCCAGGAGGCTTTTGGCAGCAGCGATGAGGTCCACCACAGAGGTAAGAAAGTCGTTGGGAAGCTTGCGGGTGGCTCGGCCGTCGTAATGGCCGCTGCGCCGCCGGCCTGCGATGAAGTTCTGCAGGTTCTTGGCAGACGCGTTAAGCTTGTGAGAGAGCGTCTTCAGATTCTCCGTCTCGAGCCCGTAATTCTGGAAAAGGGGGGGGAAGCAATTCCACCGTGTTTGACCAGTGTGCCGGTTTTTGTTTTAACTGTGACGCATTCGAAGAATTTCTCCAGCATGGAAACCAATTGTTGCCTTCACAGTGGTCTGTGAAAAATAAGACCGCTGGCTGACCCACCCACCACAACAGAGATGCTGCACATATGACACAACATGTGAGAAACCAGCTGTCACTTTGAATGTCTAGGGATAGATGAACACTTATTACCCTGTACGACAAACTGCACGTGCAGGCCTGTAGGCATTTATCACATCAGAGTTACTTGGGAGGATAGAGTGCAGCAGGAGGGCCACTAATCATATTTAATACAGCAGTGCCTGCAAGACTTAAAACTAAATCCCAGTTATGTAAGAAGCTTTGGGGCTGAAGCAGGACCCCTGTGCAGCCACATACGATGAGAGGACTTTAGATTCAGATTGCATCTGTGACCTCGTCCCACTAAATCTCCATCTAGTTTCTCTGTAGTTCTCAAAGGTGAACACATGTCCATCCATCCCGCTCCTCATCTATTTCTCTATCTCTTCATTTTATAGTCCTTTGAGCCTCAATGATTGTGGCGTAAGAGCAGCAAATAGGTATTTAGTGCCGGATATTATAAAAGAACATTTACTTAATGATCAGAGCAGATAGTCGGCTATGTGTGGATTTAGAGGTCGCAAACAAAGAAAACGAATCTGGAAAAGTAAAAAAGCATTTGAATCTAATTTGAATCCAAATTTTTGCAAAGATTTCAAACTGCAGTACACAAAACAAATCAATCAAACAACTTAACATTGTTTCTCCTGCGACGCAAAATTAAAGCAAATATTATTAAATGCATTGCAGATTTTCGGAATCCTCTCTTCTTAAAGCAGGTGCAGGTTTTGAAAGACATAAACTATATATCCTAAATATATATACTAAAATATGTCTATATTTACCCCTCTATATTGTGATTTAAGGGGTGAAATATGTCATAATTTTAAGTTTCCGTTTGGAGTTGCTCAACAGGCATCTGATAAGTTGCTTGCACTAACACTCTCATTCTGCTCGAGCAAATGGACTAAATCTGTCTCATGCAAACTGGTGCACAGAGAGCAGAATAAGCACTCAGTGTGGCCCTTAGGGTTCAAATAACTTCATTTCACATGGATTTATTTGAACACCCTTCTCACATTTTCAATGTTATAAACCACAGGTCTAAATTAATTTGCGTTACAGTCTCCCATCAGGATCTACTCGGTGTTGCATTTTCCAGAACAAGAATTTGTGTTCTGAATCACAACTAAACGCCGGCCGCTGCAGTAATTTGCGAACTAAGAGTTACAATCTGAAAAAATACTATGCTCCAACTACTTCAGCAGCACATTAGCCAAAATAGCAGAACATCATGCTGACGCCAGACAACTTGTGTTTCTGGGAATAAGAGCAGAAATCACTTGAAGAGAAAGCTGTAATCCTTGTCAGCACTAATGACAGTTGTAAGATTTGCGTGTAGAGGATATTTTGGCCAGATTACTAACTCTGGTAGATTTGCTGTTATGTTTAAAAATTGGAGCCTAAAGCAACCCTGACTTGAGGCAAAAAAACACAGCCAAGATGAGATCAGTGGAAATCTTACAAATTCAAAGTATCTTCTTTTTTTCTGAGGAGGCACCGAATGTTCTTGAGAAAGTTCATCTGACAGCAGTGGTTTATGACTGTTTGAAGTGAGCGGTAGGAAGACGGCGTGGGAAACTTGGACTCACCAAAGCACAGAGTAAGTCCACAGCCTCCAGTATGAGCTCCTGGTGGCCAATTCTGGACACTCCCAAATCCTCCAGCTCCTGGTGGGTGATACGCAGCAGCTGGTCACCCCCTACTTTCTCCTTCTCAAAGGTCTTGATGTACTGCTGCAGGCAGTCGTCCAGGCCTGGAGACACAACACAGGACAACAGGAAAACTTTCAGCTCAATACTGAAAATGGTACAAATTCACTTTGCAAACAGCACTAGAAACCTTCATTTGAATTGTAGGCTCTAAGAGGGTTTATTTCTTTTCCAGAATGTGTGTTGGAAGTCTGTAAAGTGTGAGCACAGGTTATTTTTTTTTGTTGTTGTTGTTGTCGTCGTGCTCAAGTGTGAAACGTTGTGCGTCATTTAAGAAATCGCACACATTCAGAGCTATGTTTTGACCACGATCCCGAGCTGCATTTCCAGCTTTAAAGTCAAAACTAAAAAGGGCTATGCATCCGCGCTCGGCTTGTTTTACATATTTCACTGCTGCAGCAGGTGTGAAATCTTTTGGAGAAACAGTTGATTAAGTGCGACAGACAAAAACGAACGGTTTCCGCACCTCCTGTCTGGTTTTATTCCTCTGAAATGTCTGACAGGAAACTCTGGTATTGGTATTGGCATACATTGGTATACAAAATTGTATACAAAAGACCCAGGGATATATATATATATAAAAAAAATTCTTTGACACGAAAGTAAACACGAGTAACCTGGTGATGTTATTCACTTGAGGAGCACTGACATTTTCTATACCCATTCTCTGTGTGCACGATCATAAATATACGATCGATCTGATTTAAAATCTTACTTACATTAATTTGTACACTTTCCAGAATACACATTCGTATGAGGAAAAACTAACACTTATTTTTGTAAATAATACATACAATACATCATGGGTGAATGTGCGCTGAGTGCTAACTGGCTGTCCTTTCAGCAGCAGAGACAGAGAGTGTGGCTTTTGTCTGGCTACTTCTATAAACACGGCCTGTTTGCATCTTCTCCGGCCCTATTTCTCTCTCACACACACACAGACGACTCTTTGATCATCTTGTCTTTTCATCGCTGCGCACCAATCGCACGTATGCGACTCAGTAGTGAGACTAAACCCGATCAAGCATTCACACCGGGTTCAGCTGGCAGCTGAGCGGTGGAGAGGAAACATAGGGAGTTTCAGAGTTTTTCGGGGCTTAACTAATCAGCCTTTTTACCAAGTTAATTGAGACTCATTATGTCAGTGGAGTATTCCCCACGTTGCCACAGAAACCACGAAGCAGGTTTTTGGCAGGGATTTTCCCTGGCCCCAGGAAAAAATAAAGAAATTAGCAAAGGGAGGTCGTAGCAGGAGACATTTAGATAAAATAACTCAGATTGTCAAGAAGGCTAAAGTGAAATTACAAGCACAGCGCTGACACATGCTGATCTCCATCCTAGATAATCCACTGATAATAACACAGATAATGCAGAAAGAAAGCTATTTCATTTTGTTTACAATGTTATGATGGATTTGTACTAATCTGACTTGTAATGGATCACTACTGGCGTGTGTGTCAGACAAGGGAAGAATTAGCGTGCAAAGATAAAACTGATGTACTCCACAAATCATGAGCGGGTTTAATGCGTAACCTCAGAAGGGTAAGAGAAGAGGGTAAGCTAAGTCTGCAGTAGGTCTTAAAACTCCCAGACAATTCAAAAAAATACTGCAATGTGTGCACATGTGATTTGTGTTTGCACAGAGACCATTCACTTGGTATGTCAAGAACAAATTTTAAGTCAAGGCTGGAATTCTTTTCTCTTTTGTGATGAGAATCTCTTCTTTAAAGCAGCTTTGTCACAGCTGGGAATAGAGCGTCTAGCTCACACAAAACACTAACGGGGGGTGGAGAGTGGGACTGTGGGGAAGGTCACGGGGTCCCCTCATTTGGCCTCCAGTGACATCATGGAGCGGTATGCTAATAATGGAACCCGTGAATGCTAAAGACAAAACATTGCCAGTCGTCTTGGGCTGAGAATAGATGTGAGACAAGAATGAAACCCCCGTTCCATCGATTCCTCTCTGTGCCACTCTGTCCCTCACTTTAAATTACCATTACTGGGCTCTGGGCTCAAGAACACTCTCTGCTCCACTTGTGAGATGTGGGACACTGAAGAATCCGCTCTCTCTTATCCAATCTCCACTTCTCACTCCCTGCATTTCTTATTTGTGCCACCAGCCACAGATCATCTTGAATCTCATTTGAATTGTGGTTATTCTGTTCCTGCCTGTGTCATCCCTCTTGTCTATCTATAAATCCTCCATAACACTATATATTTCCTGTTTCTATACTGAGCATGCACACTCACCATAACACCCTGTTTTAAGAAGCCGCATCGGATTCAGGTATACTCTGTAATGCACAACAGATACTAGACAGAGGTCAGATCCCTGCAATCATGACATATCTGAACCAGCAGAAATGACCCACAGGCTTAGAATTACTATGACATATGTGCAGTGTGTGTGCGTGTTTGTTGAGGCAGTAAATCTGTAGCCTATAGATGTCTCATCTAGAGCATTTCTAGAAGGCGGGGGCCTGACACGTGAGCACGTGGCTCTGCAAAACAACACACATATTACTGAAACAACTGCCGTGTTAGAAGACGAATGCCCTGCCTCAGATAACATCCACCTACTGAGTCTAACATCTCCACTTGCATCTATCACATTTCCTCGCGGTGGTATCTTTGTAATGCAAACAGTCAAAAAAAGCAGCAGAGTTAAGGAGGAATCTGTGCCCTGAAAGTATGGTGACCAGCTGTGGAAGTAAATACTGCACAGCTGTCTGCGACATTTAGAGTTCTTTGGAGACATAATAAGGACACAAATTCCCTCAAAGGAACCACTCATCTGGCACAGCTACTAAATCTTGTGAATGATAAATTAATTATAACTGCAAGTGGATTTCTTCTCACTTACAGTTTGTACCCTCTCCAGCCCTGCATTAATGACAGTACAGTCAAAACATCTCTGTCATGGGAGAAAGTGTCTCAGTATTAAGCTGAATGTAATATTTTCTTGTGTATCTGATGCGACACCTTGATGCTGCTTGTGCCTAAATAAATGTCACACACAAGAGCCAAAACACTTGTCCTCTTGCTTATGCGCATCTCGTGCATTATGAGGTTTTTAAAGTATTTGGAGGCAGTCTCACACGATGCTCCTCTAAGTAAGCAGTGACTTCTTAACGATCTGTGGATCCACATTTGGCACAGATGGCTGCACAAGCGCTGATGCTATCATATCTCCCTATTTTATTCCGGGCGTATAGAAATAACGGATAACTTAAACCCTTTATTTTCTAAACACAGATTCTGATTCCAGCTCCAGAAAGAAGGGTAATTATTTATGTGTAATTACTGGATCCCTGCTATGTTTGCCAGCCTCCTGCGAGGCAGCCCTGCGTTAACAATGACCACCGCAGGACACAATAGAGGTTTTAAAGCGTTTGGAGCGATTTGAATGTCTTTAGGTCTGGAGAACGCCGGTGTCTGCGAGGACAAACAGTCCCCACGTTGTGACTGATAGGAGAGATCGATGAAATGATTTAAGGCTGTGGTTAAGAGCGTTTAGGAGCTGCATGCCGATGAGGCGCAAATCCGAGGCTCAGCAGGTGTTTTGTTCTCTTTTGGCATCTCCAGTCAGTCTGTGTTGAAATGCGCAGAACAGTTGTATTCACAGCAACACAATAGTAAATAATATTAGTCAATCATCGTGCCTGAAGCCTACCTTTCATCCAGTCAACCACTTGACTGGAGCTCCACTTGCTCACAGGCTCCATAACCAGTGCCATGGTAGAAGTTTGTCTTGGCGCTTGACAAAAGAAAACACTCCCAACAAACCAACTCCCCGCCCAACAACGAAATTAAATGCAAATTCAAAATAAAACGAATTCAGTTGCTCTGCGAATTCTACTCTACTGGGTTTGGGTGTTTCCAAACAAATCGAGGTAGGTCCAAAAGGTCCAAAATGTCGCTGAGAGACGCCTGAGAGGAGCCCGGCAGACTTGTGCACATTCCTGTGCTCTTCACTTGCTTGAAAGCGCTCTTTTACTTGTCATTCGTGTCAGGCTCAGTGACGGGGATGCTGCTGGGTGGCTGCTGCCCGACCCGTCTTCCAAAATACACATCCCAGCAGTAGCATCCAGAGCAGAGAACAACGCGCAGACTGTTACTTCACTGGTGTCTGGAAAGGTTGCTTTCGCTCTGAGCATCCTCCCTCGTATACAGACATGGAGTCATAGCCCTCGCAGCCCACACCATGAGAAGTATGTATGTATGGGGGGTGATTAATGCCACCACAAGGCAGCAGTGGGAATAAATGGGTCCAGGCTATACATGATTGTTATAATGAGAAAAGGTGGGTGCATATAAAGCGCCTATTTACACTGCAGCTCAAAAATGAACAGGCAGAGGTGAACCAGCACATTAAAATTCTTACCACGTCATTAAATAATGGCGTTAAGCAAAAAATCTTTAAGCACTCTTTGTCCTACCAGAGGCAGGGCAAATGGACATCTCCTCCAATGCATGGTGGCCCGCGCCCCTTTTTAATAGTTATGTAACATCTGTGAGGACAAATTTGTGTAATCCTATTCATTTTTCCTTCAGCCGTTGGTTCTTACAGACAATACTGGCAAAAATCAATTTTTCATCCACAAGTCAATTTTGAGATTTAACATTGCTTTCTATTTTTTTCCAGATTAGTCAAAAGAAAGTGCCCAAAATACTCTCTAAGCTTTAATACAAGAAACAACTATATTAATGTACATAACCAGCAGTGACAGAATTTTCACTCCAGTAATACTAAGTGTCTAGGAAGTGTTCCCCTGTGATCCTTTCATTAATGGAATCATGGTCAATAAATATATTGGTCTTTACTGCCAAACTGCCATAACAGGTTACATGTAATGTCAATTCATTAAAAATATACTGTGTAGTAAAATGATATGGTATAATGTAATAAGTGATTACATTAATATCCCCTTTAAAGTGAGTGACAGTCACAGTGAATGAAATGGAAATCACCTGGGTATGCTACTACGAAGATATCAGTGTCGGGAATGTCCAGTCACTTATTTATCGGTATTGTTGGCTACGCAACAAAGACAAAAAACAAACAAAAAAAACAACAACACAACAATAACAAATATCATTCAGAAATATTATTGAGAAGTGTAAGCCAAGTTATGAATATAAACCATACTGAACATACTGAACGTACCAGTTAACTCCATCAAAATAAGGGAAGGAATATGGCATATGAATAAATCTGAGGGAGACTAGGGAGGGAGGCCTTCAAGACATCCATGACTACTCCGAAGGAGTTAAAAGCGAGAAAAACAAAAAGAGAAATTAAATCTCAACTAGGCATGCCCCATAGGCATTTGGGAGACATACTAGACTTGTAGTGATGGACTCCCAACATTACACATCACCAGAAAAGCTCCTGACAGCATCACGGTATGAGGATGGAGTAAAGTTGTAGTGTCCAGATGTGCAAGGTAGATGGAGACATATCCACAGGCCATGAAACATTCAAGGAATCAAATATTTTTTGCTGACACTGTATATTTATTTAAGTTTTCTTTTTTTTGTATCCATGGACTGATGGAAACAGATGTCCATAAACCCCCAACAAAAACATGGAGTCTCATACAGTGGATATAAAAAATCTGCACACACATGTTAAATGTCATGTTTAACACAACAAATGTGTTTTTCGGTGGTAAAATGTGCTATGGTCTGATGAAACCAAGGATGAACTACTTAGGCATAACTCCAAAGGGTATATTTGGTGCAAAACCAACACTACACCAGTGCATGGTGGCAGCAGCATCATGCTTTGGGGCTGTTTTTCTGCTTCTGGGGCCTCAAGGTGGAGGGAATGTTGGCACAAAACCTTCAAAGCTGAAGATGAGGAGAAACTTCATCTTTTGGCATGACAGTGGCCCAAAGCATACGTCCAAATCAACAAAAGAATGGCTTCACCAGAATAGGATTATTTGTTCTGGAATGGCCCCGCCGGGGCCCGTACTACCTGAATCTGTGCACAGAACACAATCTGTGAGATTTCGAACATTTTTGCAAGAAGAGTGGGAAAATATTGTCATGTCAAGATGCGAACATTTCTGACCTTCTGGAACCACATCATTTTATTTTTTATCTTTTCTACTCTCCCCCTAAATTATTCATAAGTTGCACAGGTTAAAGGTCACAATAAAGGTGGAAAAAGTTCTGTAACTCTATCTATTTTGGTCACAGACGCCTTGCATTTAACAGGAGTGTGTAGCCTTTTTATATCCACTGTATCTCAACAAAAAAGTACAAACGAATTATGGCTTCATGCCTTCCCATGTAATATTTCATATAATGTTTGCTGTGTTCACCTATAATGTTCCCCTTAATTGTTTGATAACAACGAGAAACGGTCATCACAGTATCCTAAAGCCTAAGTTGATAACGTTAAATTATGTTTTGTCCATCAACCAGTCAACCACCCTAAAACCCACTAGAATGAAAGACTAGACATCTAAGACAAGAATAGCACTGAATTCCCACATTTAAGAACCTAGAGGCAGCAAACATGACATTTGCATTTTTGGCTATTGTAAAAATTTTGTTTGAAATTTTCTTAGTTAATTAAAATATGTATGTTATCAGTGATATTGTGAAATGCACACAATTTCAATGAGAAAAGTCTAACATAAATCTTGCATTGAGCCACTCAAATGGAGATCAGTGGATCAATTATCTTTTAACTTGTCTGATCCTTTTATGAGTCTAATGTGTCCCACACGCTCTCCACAAAGGAGCCTCAGCCAGCTGGAAAGAGTGCTGCAGTAAGAGCACAACCCCTCATAATCCCAGACACCGAATTAAGCAATCTAGCACTGTTTGGGAAATATTGCAATCACGGATTTGTGTTGTGGTTGTTTTAACACCCTGTTTTCTTTCCACCAGCTACCATACCAGCCATTGTGGTAAGCTAAACTTTTTTACTATTGATGACAGATATGCTTGATAAAAGACTGGCACATTTGTTCTTGGGTAATACTGCCACAAAGCGACTGCAACAAAAAGCACAAATAAATCATCTCGTGAGTAATACATTTCTTCACTTCTCCACCCAAGACCCTCGGCACTAATCATCCCTCATAGCAGCCGCTGTTTTCTCCTGCTGTCTTTGTCGCTGTTCACGCCTCCATCACACAAAGCTCAGTGTAGTGGAAACGACGGTCGCCAACGAAGCTAGGATGCTGACATGCGCCTGGCATTTTTTTAAAAATTTATTTATTTTTTTCATATATGGATGAGCAGCTTCAGGGTGTATGCCTGTGTTCAGTGCGCACACATTATATAGCAAACAATACACTTAAACGAACGATCTATATCTGTGTGTGTGTGTGTGTGTGTGTGTGTGTGTGTGTGTATGTACATGTATATGCAGACATTATATTTGTGATCCTTTAAACATGCAGATTTTCCTTTCATTTTCGGCTTCTTTTTTTTTTACCGATGAAATACTTTCATGTTTTTATAAATCATGTTCAGCCACTCTTTAATTCAGTGTAACAACCAATGATTACCCTACAACAAATAAAATGAAAACACACAAACTTGTAAAAAAAACAAACAAACAAACAAAACAACACACATCAACACATCAATCAACAGATCAATAGGCTACATTAAAATTCAAAACTCCCCAGGGATTCATTACATTATGATAAAAACAAGAAGAGATACGTCTGCAGACATGATTTACTGAATTATTTTGCTAGCTAGCTAGCGGCCAGTGCAGCAGATAAATCCCAACAGTGCTGGCGCTGACATTCAAGATAATCAATAAGCATAAATAAATTCAAAGATAGGAAACTGTAAAGTGTGAAACTTGTTAATGTGACTGCATATAGCCGTTATAAGCCGCGATGGCCTTTTTTTTTTTTTTTTTGGACCTTTATGAGTCATTTTTTGCAGCAGACAGCCTGAAGAAAATTCCAGCGCTACTGTCTACAAACAGATTTGACATTCAGCACCAGCCTTATATAACAGCAGTGGATAGATGTAGATCAACGTGAAATGTTAAATATATATATATATATATATATATATATATATATATATATATATATATATATATATATATATATATATATATTGGCAATTTTTTAATTGTTGAAAAAAAATAAACATGTTGAAAAGACTTTGATTAAATCTTCATCAAATGCCATATTGACAGGTGTGGAATGTTTTCTCTAGGTTTTTGCCTAAACATATTGGCCTTCAAATGGAACTCTGGAGCTGAGCGTATGGTCTTAACATGAAAATTTAGTTGTAAATACCACAAGAGAGGACCGTTAGACAAACACACCATTTGAGGGCAGCAATACACATAAAACGCCTCCTCGGCCAGTTTTGAAAACACAAGAAAAAACACAGCGGAATTCTTTAACTCAGACATAAATGAAAATTTAGGGCATTATATGAAGCAATAACTACCACAGGAAAAGGCTGTTTATATGCAAACATGGCTACATTTAATATTACGCAGTCATCTTTCAACTACGTACACATACCATTCTGGCAAAGCCCACATGGGACACGAAGTGTTCGTTATTTCATAACACAAGTACTCCAAATGCATTATCTAGTTCAAATGTGACTTCCTGGTTACGATATGTCAAGTCATGAATGTGACTCATGAACATGAGTCCAACTTCTAGGAGTAAAAATCACTGGGTGGAGTAGTCTCCAGTTCTTGGGTCATTAATCATGCCTGGTTTGGGCCAATTGTCATTATCTTCAGTTTTAAGGTTACAAGAAGATTATTATTCCTGTTTGTTATTTATTTATTTGTTTTGCTGTTAAATGTCATGTTTAAAATACAACAGAGAAAAGTACTTTAACATAACAGAAATGGTGGCACTGCACTGCATAGGTGATGTGTGCATAGAGAAAGAGCAGTCCTGCAGTCACAATACCAGGACAATGAAACAAAAAGCAGTTTAAAACGGAACTGACCCATCATGATTAATTGACATCATTTACACCAGCGCTTTTCGGTGGCATTTGAAAATGTCATCTGTCTAAAATGCATCTTGTTGTTGTGGGATATTTTGTGAAGTAAAACTCAGCATGATGATGAGCTGATGAGTGATTTTACATACAACTTTAATTTATTGCACAGTAAAAGTACTTCGAGTCCAGTTCGGGTGGTGTCCCTCTCGAATCTTGTCAGGATGTACGCTGATAATAAATAATAAATTTTTACTTCAGTTTAATTATAATGTTGATTTGTTTGATAAAAACATGAAAGAAATCTGACGTCAACTGCTGCAAAAGTAAGTGCACTCCCGGGATTTCTACGTCTTTATGCTACACTGAGGCTAATCTTGTACAATTTGTATTGACACAATATTCCATTTCAGTATTTATTGTATTTACTGTATTTATTTCTTGCACAGGTGACACAACAGCATTGTGGTTAGCACTAATACCATCCAGCAATTTATTTTATTTATTTATTTTTTTTACTTGACCACTCTATGAGAGATCTGTTGCAAAAGTGCACTTCTGGGATTACTATATTTTTATGCTAAACTGAGGCGAATCTTGTACGATTTGTACTGACACAATATTCCATTTTAGCATTTATTGTATTTACTGTATTTCTTCGATTCAGTTTCCAGAAGTATGTAGTACTATTATATCCTTTTGACCAAGTGCAGCATTCGAATTTTGAAAATACATAAATATTTAACCGACACAACAACATACTGAAAACATTTATTCTGCATGAGTACTTTGTATTTGTTGCAACTTTTGCATGCAGGGATAATATTTTGCTATTTACAATGAAAGTTCTGCTTCCCTTTTCTGTACTTCTACTCGTCATTCCTCAAGACTGCATGTTTCATACACTGCCTCTAGGTGGCAGTGAAGCTTTCCACTTCATCGACATTTAGAAGAAGAAGAAGAAGAAGAAGAAGAAGAAGAAGAAGAAGAAACGACTTCCTGGTGTGGTAGAGGTAAGTCTCTTTTAGAAATATACATTAGAAAGTAATATTAATGTAACAAATGTAGTACCTCTACATTTTATTGGCTGAATCAAAGAGGTTTTAGTGGAATTTTGTGTAAAATATATTTTTATTTGAGTAATGCGCCTGTATTGCTTATCAAATGTCAAGTTCAAAGTTTGCTAAGCTAGTAATATAACCATAAAAGCACCATGATAATCGTTGGGAATCTTATTTCCACTGTTATGTAGATGTATTAGTACAAATGGAAAGGCTGTCACTGACAAAACGAAGAGAACACATTGTGGAAGAGTGTAATAAAGGCCCCAAACATTTTATAACAGAGCCTTGTAGCAGTTAGCTGATAGCATTAATGGGGTGCGTCAGTTTTACAAACTGTGGGCCCAGACCTCTGAATGTGTCCCTAATTATCTGCAAAGGGTTACAAAATAAAGAATAAAGCAATAAAGAAGAAAAACATCCCCTATCTTAACCTCAAACTCTACATGACAAAAGTAACCCAAACATGGCCATGCATCAAATTTATAACACCAGAATATGGTATGTCTAGCGCACAGATTTCCATCTGTATGTATCATATTTAAAAAAAAAAAAAAAAAAAAAGTCCACTCTGCCCCCATATACGGTACCAGAGGGATCGGTTGGTTACTTTAGTGATTGCTTGGTTATAACATAACACACAATAAAATAAAATATATTGTTGTTATAAAAATGACAGCCTTCCCACAACAACATAGGACTGCCCGACCAAACTTCTCCAACTCTCCCCCACTTACTGCTTTTGCACCAAAATCCAGCTTTTGTTGTTTGGATGGTGTGAGACCTCCTGACCTGCAGTAATGAGTCTCTCTGCTTTGCACCACCTGGTGGCACCTGCTCTGGTAGCAATACCGCTGTGCTGCGACTCCAAACTTCTTTAAGTTCGAGTTGGTCGCCAGCACAGAGTGGACAATGTTATTGTCTTTAGCTCCTCAAAGTCAAAGTAGTGGTGGTATTTCCAGCTATAAAATGGGCGTCTCTCTCATCTCTCCATTTTGTTTATGTTGCATGGTATTACATGTGAGTTGTCCTCATGCTGAAAATGTGACTTGTCGCATATGTGACGTCACTCCAAAACACAAAAAGAATTTATGTTATGGTATGTATATATCTATATATATATATATATAGATAGATAGATAGATAGATATAGATATATATAGATATAGATATAGATATAGATATAGATATATATAGATATAGATAGATATAGATATAGATATAGATATAGATATATAGATATAGATATATATATTAGAGAGAGCGAGAGAGAAAGAGAGAGGTTAACATTGGCCTCCACTGTGGGTCTTTGTTGTTTGGTCCTGAATACTCAATCTGACACTCACTACTCCTTGGCCTCCTTTGTACTGCTTATTTAAAGTAAATAATTTAGCATTTTATATTGAAGCAAGCCCAATAACCAAAAATATTGCTGTAGCCAATATAAAAAATATATACATTGTAGTATATAGTTAAAAAAAATAGTCTTTTAATTCCACTCAAAGTTATCTGTAGGAAATGTAAAGGAGATTTTACCTTGTCTTTTAGTGTAGTCAGACATAACCTGAAACCAGGTCTTTATACACAGTTTCATCTCATGCAGGTCCTGACAGGTTTCACACCCTGAGACCATCCTTGCTAAACAGAAAGTGATCACTGCTGGTGTCATCAGCTGACCCTCCCTGTGAAATCATGGATGACACTGATGAGGCGATGGCCACGCAATCAGACAGCTCCTCCATTGGGGAAGCAGTATCTGGTAGAGGAGAAAACGTGCCTGAGGGAGAAGAAGAAGATGACCTGTACTACATCCCTCCGAGGAGACCTTCTCTCGACCTGGGAGAGAATTCAATGGATATTAGCAACCGGTAGGGAAAGATGTTTCATTTACTACTCTTACACCTACAGTACTAAGGATCCTCTTACTCTGTAAGGCGAAACAACCCTAGCAATTTTAATGACAAGTGATGATTATAAAAAAGAAGAAATCTTCTTGACAATACAGACGTATCTGACTGTATGTCTGAGGCAGAGGCAAAGGTCGTCATTTACTGTATTTTTTTAGGCCACGGTAATGAAAGTAAGTATTATTTACACCATACATGTAGCAAGAAAGTAAGTGTGGCAGCTCAGCAGTTCCCAAGTGAACGGAACAAATTCCTCCTTAAGGGTTATCTTAACAGTTTTCAGTCTGAATTATCATCTGCGTACATGTTATAAAATTATGTGTGTTATATGAACTGACCCAAGATTTAATGTGATGCATCCAGTCAAACTCTCCTTTTCATAATTCTACTGACTTTTTTTTATTAGTATTATTATTTTATTCCATTAATTTTAAGAGTAAACAGAGTTTGCACCAAAATAAAAAGGAGGTTAATTTAGTTCAACTGTTGTTGTTGTTGAGTGTAAACTCAATAAAAGAAAATGCACGTTTGCAGCTTAAACATCTATACAAAAACACTGTATATTCTTTTAGTTTGAGCAGAATTGTTCCAAAACAATTTCTGTTTATTTTCTGAAGTTCTTGTAGCTCACAGTTTGAATACCTTAGCCTCAGTGGCTTTCATGCTGCTTGAGAAAGAACACAGGGCTTAAATTGGGCTGCTTATCTTGCCTGTACCATGGAAGCCGGTGACTGCTTGTTATGTGGCCACTAAGCAATTAACAAACTGTCAATCTTCTTTTTTTCAGGCATTATGTGGAACAGGCCTTGACACCAGCTCAGAGCTACAGATCAATGACAAGCGAGGAGGACTCAGATGAAATGGGAGATGACCAGGAGTGTTCCACAGGGTACAGACAAGACAAGAGACATTCAGTTCAGGATACACTTGTTCACATTCTACTTTTACCTGAAGAAAATGCCATTCCCCTTTGTCTTCTCAATTTTAGGATCCAGCTGGACAGAGCAGATTCATACTCTAGCTGCTACTCCTTTGACAGTGACGACTGTGAAAAAAGAGCTCCAAAGTAAGAAATATGGTGTAGCACATCTACATGTTAACAAGTGTGGCACATAGATGTGAATTAAACATATTGAAATCTGTGCACTGTCGTTTCACCAGGATTAAAACCAAAGATGCAGTCTCAGAACCTGCTGAAACACTTGAGTTAATCCAAGACCCAGAAGCAGTTAGTCATCCGTCTCTTACAGTGGGATTCACTCTCAAGGTGAACTTTAGTCTTTACAATATTTTTTTAAAGAAATTACATACACTGCACATGATCAAATAATTAATGCAATAGTTGAAAATGGTAGCACTAAATGTGATCCTTCTTTTGGACATAGGCCATTTGTAGTACCTTTAAGGAGATGTCAGTCGAAGAGTTTTGGAGATTCAAGAGGATGCTGTGGAAGTATTACCCGCAGTTATTCACCACTTCTTTCCAAAGCATGGACATGCTGGACCTTGGGGACCGGTTACTCGAGTGTTACAGCCTTCAACTGGCTTTGCAGATCACCAAAACCATTCTTGTCAAGATAGGGCAAAAAACGATGGTTGACTTTCTGCAGACTTTGTGCATCAGAAGTAAGTCGACTCTTATATATCCTCTTAGACTTAGACTTAAACAAATGTGTTGGAGAATCAATTTGCTCAGCCCTCCTTAATATGTACTTTTTTTTTCAGATGAGGTACAATACGATTTGAAAGAGGCTCTGAAGAAGAAATATAGTGAAGTATGTCTAGATTTGGCCATGGAGGGAGAAAAGAGGCCCCTTGATGAGGTCTTCACTAATCTTTACATCTCATCAAACCCAAATAATGGCCCAAATATTGAACATGAGGCAGTGACCATAAAAAGGCTGGACACCAACCAAGGGCCAGGAAATCTTATTTCTTCTAAGGATATTTTTACCGCGGAAAGCCTGGAAAATCAGCCACACATAAAGATAATATTGGTCACTGGTGTGGCGGGATCAGGGAAGTCCATGATGGTCAGAAGGTTAGCCCTTGATTGGGCTGAAGAACGGTCACACCAGCACATTGCTTTTGTATTTCCCTTGTCATTCAGAGAGCTCAAACAGTTTGAGGGCTCAAAAGTCTCCCTTCAGGACATAATACAGCAAATCTACCCGGAAACCAAAAAATTAAGAACTGAGGATTATAGATCCAGTGAGTGCAAAATGCTGTTTGTCTTTGATGGTCTAGATGAGTACACTGGGAAGGTTGACTTTGAAAATACTGAGCTTCTGTGTGACTACGCTGATCCTACCACCCTGAAAGTCATCGTGGTCAACGTCATGAGAGGGCGGCTGCTCTACAGCAACCTGTCTGTGGTCACCACTCGACCACAAGTACACAGCTGCATCCCTTGGGATACGTTTCACCAACAGATAGAAGTGCGGGGCTTCTGTGACCCTGATAAGGATGAGTACTTTAAAAAGAGGTTTAAGGACCCAAATCAGGCGACTCAAGTTATTGCATATGTCAACTCTATCAAAAGCCTCCGCATCATGTGCCACTTGCCTCTGTTCTGCTCATTAGTGGCCGATGAGTGCCAGCGCATATTTCAGCAACGGGGGACACAGGTAGAGCTGCCAAGGAGCATCACCTACATGTACACGAAGCTGATGCTTGTGCTCATACGACAGCTTCGCACAGTTAGAGCTTCAAAATGGAGCCCAGATGAAGAACTGGAATTCCTTATGAAACTTGGAAAGCAGGCCTTGAACATGCTGGAAAAGGACCAGTTCCGTGTAACCATGTGGGATTGGAAAGAGCTTCAAATCAGTGAAAGGGAGGCCGTGGTTAACAGTGGGCTGTGCACACAATACCTGGTAAAGCCACACGTCTTGTTCCATGAGAAAGTCTTGAGCTTTATCCACCCCACCATGCAGGAGTACCTGGCCGCTCTTTATGTGTTTCTCCTTTTTAGGATCGAGGGGAAAAATGTTTTTGATCAGAAAGGGAAATTCATGGGGGTGTTCAAGGGTTCCAAGTCAAAGGAACTGTACAAATGTGCTTTGGACATGAGTCTCCCGTGCGAGGATGGCAGATGGGACTTTTTCCTGCGTTTCCTCTTTGGAATGGCCCAAAAAAGCAACTTTGAACTTCTTCAGCCGTTCCATCCCTCTTCTTTAAAGTGGTCACCTGTCGAAGATGCTGCTGCAGTTATCAACAAGAAGATCAAAGACAAGCAGTATCCCAACAAGGTCAGCAACTTGCAGCAGTGCCTGGTGGAGCTGGGTGTGTGAACATCAGGTTCATTGTGTGGTTCATCTTCTACACACTGCTCAAGCTCAACACTAAATTCCAAGAGGAGAACGCAGAGATCTGTGTTGCATGAAGACAGGCACATTTTCACTACATGAGAACGGGATGTACCAACGTAAACACTATTGACGACTTCGAGAATTTAACAGCCAAACACAATTTGTTTCAGAGCTCCTCTGATCCACTGATGTACCAAAGCTGGAAATAGAATCTTTTAAATAGTGAGGATGGTGTGGTTTTCTGTGTGTGGATCATATGTTAATGTGCCTTTTTTGTGTTTGTGGGTTTTTTGTTATGAAATGCAGGTATGGTTTAAGACTTTTGATAGACATCATAAATCATTGCTACCATTTCTCTTAACTCCACTGCTGTGGTTGCGATTACATGCACTTAAGATTGGCTGCACAACTAAGCAAATGGTGAACATAACTATTGCCTTGTGTAACATTTTGCACTACTAAATTAGTCAGTTTTACCTGCTTCTTGGCTGCTAGCAATATTGTGTTTTTATGGAATTCAGCAATCGCTTGGAACGATGGTCGTTTATCCTACAGGACTCAAACACATCCATCACAGCTGTAGTTTACATGCAGCTGTTTTTTTTTTAACTTTTATAGCATAGCCTGCATATAATTTATTTCTAATGACTTTTGTAATACCTGTTTTTAGCAAATGTTTCCAACATAACTGTGGTACATCAGTAAACCCTGCATTCTGCCTATAAATCATGTTGGCCTACAAATAAATAAAGGAAAAACTGGCTCCTGTTGTTTCTTGAGCTCCAATACTGACAGTAATAGCCAGCTGCTTAAAAGAAAGTGTGATTAGCTAAAAATCTCAGGGGAAACATCCTCAGACTTCCAGCAACAGCTTCCCAGTTTTGTGAAAGACACAATGAATTCCACTTTTGTCTCATTACAGAGTATTTATTTCAATAAAACACAGTTAACATGTCAGAAAACGCTGAGATGATACACAAGTATGAATAATATGTAAGTGATATAGTGTTCTTCTTTTGTAAGTCTTCTCCAGTTCTTAGTAAGGGCAAATTGAATTCCCTAAGTTTTTCTGGATAAAAAGTTGGACCATGCGCCATGTAAACATTAAAAGCATAAGACAATGTATTTTAAATGTTAACTCTCACTGAAGATAAACCTATCAAATGTGTGATGTGATGTTGAGGAACAAAATACAGTCCAGGTTTTGTACATTCCACCATCTATTAGAAAAAAAATAAATCACCTAAAGTAGTGAATTCACATATAATGCTGATGCTCATTTTGCCACTCCAGGGAAAATCCACATTTTACAGCAATGCCGTTCAGTCAAGCACCGCTGCAGCCACTGGTGTTAGTAGCTAACGTTATGCGCTTGTGGGCCATTCCCACAGCATTCGTCACCACACATGTGAAGGTGGATCTGAGGTCCTCTGATGTGACATTCTTCAAAAGCAGACTCCTGTGTAGGATTGTATTCTCCTCTAACGTTGACCTAAAACAAACAATGATTTCAGTCCAACTGCAAATTTAGCTGTCTTCACTGCTGTCTAAAAAATGTTAAAGCAGAAGATGTTCTCAGACAGACGTCTAATAAATGAACACGGCTTTGACTTTATGAAGGGTTAATACTCACTCATTTGATTCCACTATCCTGCCGTCACTCTCTTCAGGGAAAGAGCCATTGACGAGCCAGTAGATAAGAGTGATGTCATCTTCACAGTTTGAAAGGGCATCACAGTGAAGAACCAGCTGCTCGCCTGAAAGGCACATCACAAGCACGACGTCACTATAATAAAACTCTTTATCATGCACTGACAGCACGCGTAAGCGATAGATATCACTGATATTGAGCGTTACCTGGATGCGATTCTATTTTGACCTGGTCTGGCCCGATGATCTTTGGAAATTCACCAGGAACTGAAGAATAAACTTCCGTTAGCATTAAACAAAAAAATTAAAATAAATAAATAAATAAAATTACATAAAAAGAAACTTGTTGCAGACAAAAATGTACAATACCTGGAAATCCATTTGCAAGAAGCAGACACAGAAATCCCAAAGCTGTTGAAGAGGCACAACAATGTTCACAACAAAGCACCGCAATACAGAGAGAATGACTGGTGTCATTGTGTGCAATTACCTTGGACAACAGAAGACAGCTTCATATTGATTCCTCCTGAGAGACTGTTGCTACTGACTGCTGTCTGGGGTTTACTATATATACGCTCCAACATAGTTTACTTCCCCTTCGCCCACTCACAGTAGGTGGGGATTTCCTCACAAACAAGCCGACTCATGTTCTTAGTAGATGAGCATAAATTGGACGTGCTGACCACGTCACAGCTCCGTCTCTTTATTATTCCATTTGACCTCATCTTAAACCTCGGATAAATACACCACAGGGATGCGCAGACAAAACACCTGCACGCAATCTAAACCATGTGACCTTTATTAAGCGGATCTTCATCAAAACATTGACAACAAAACAAAATGATCATGTTATTCTCGTTGTACACACACTCCCTTTGCCCTTTGATCTGGTGGAGAGGCATAAGGACTTAGAAAATACCCTCAAAACTGCCCTCGTGACACATTTACCATAACCACCGTATCGTTCCAGGTAGGTTTGGTCTGGAAAGGCCACACTTACTGTATGCGAACGTAGATTTAACAGATCACATTAATTAAGACTGGCACCATCAGTACTCTCACAGTTAAAGGATCATTCTGGGATGATTTCTCGCCTGTTCAGATCAAATTAAAGTCAATCATTTTAGTCCAACTAGTATTGCTTTTAGATTGCACTTCCTTGGATGACTGCAAATTCAGAAGAAACTATGGAAAAAAAATAAAATAAATGAGTCCTTTCTAGCCGTGCAGATATTTTTGGTTTTATGTGGCCACTGGCCCAATACAGAGAAGCTGAATCTAACTTATTAGAAGTATAGGATATTGTGTAAAGATGAAATGACTGTTGTACCAGTATGTGAGGATGAGTGAGTGTATTTTGAAATCTAGCAACTGTCAAAGTTCCGTATGAAAACAATGTGCCCCCCCCCCCCCCCCCCCCCCCCCCCCCCCCCCCCGTCCCCATCCCCGAGCCCACACACAAGACTACCATGTCTTACGAAACACACGTCCTCGAAGTCCAAAACACGTAATGGGTGACCAGCAGCATCATAAAAAAAAAGAAGTTGAGCACGACTCCAGAGGACAGCACGGCTCATATATTTAAGAGGAAGTGATGATTTATGTTGGTTTCCATTCATTATTTATTACTCATGTGTTATGACCTTCAAACATGTCAATGACCAATACCAGCATGATCCTTTAACTAAGTAATAACAAACACTTTTAAGACATCAATTAGTAAAAAGCTCCTCTCTAACCGATTTGGAGAGCCGCTTTACTAGGCCATTAGATGCACAAACCAATCATTAACAATGTGGAGGAAATCCTGGGAGACTGACATCCAAATTCAGATAACTAATGGAAATTCAAATAAACCGTAAATACAGATATGTGCCTATAAAGATATACAAAAAGTATAGACACTTTTTTTTTTTTTTAAATTGGGTGTTTTAGTTCAGTGTTAGGCCCTCAGTCTTTAGAGCCAGTGCATATCTTCTCTGCATGGCATGTATGTCCATTTCAGCCAGGTCACTCCAGACCCAGGACGTAGTTGATGCCTTGCACAAATCCAATGATAACGGGCTGCCAGGCCACCAAGTACCGAAGCCAGTCCAAAAGTTGTCCATACATGACATGTGGCCTTTCCCAGCTAAGAAAAAAAAACAGGTTAAGGGAAAAAAAACTTGGCAGCAATTAGGAACAGATAATTGATGGAGGACAAAAGGCCTTAGGATATAGTCTCTACGGTCTATGGACACTAAATACAATAAGGTTTCGTGCACCAAAGCATGAATCAGAACAGAAAACATGCCCAAACTGTGCAAACTGTGCAGTGCAGATAATCATCAAACAATACCTCTCTGTTCTGATACCTCCAGGCTTCTGAGCCTAAGTAATGCACCATGTCACCGGATAGAAGAAGGCATTTATTCCCTCCTCAGAAACAACTGGAGTGGGCCTGTTTATTTGGTGCCAACATTTTCCTACTGAACATATTATCAGAAGGTTAACCATTATTAACGTAATACATCCATGTAAACATAGTCAATAACTGCTTACAGTTTCTAAGAAAGTGTCATTTTTGTATTGTCGTCACACACACACAGTATGTCTGAAGTGTTTCCATTCTGAGCCACAAAAAGGAACTGGAACTCGGGAGTGCAACCTATAAATCTCGTGTATGCCTGAAAAGGTCACTTTCCACTCACTACTTTGCCTGAAAAGGAGTCCTCCTCCTATGACTTTGCACAACTGGGTTTCCTGACAATAGGTTAGAGGTCATCTGTGAATATGCTTGATTTATTACAACAATAAGTGAGAAAAATTGGGATATTGCAGAGAGAAAAAACAAAATAAACGCAGCAGAGCAATTTCAGTTTGTAAAACTAAAATGACAGAACAAAAAGGATACGGGTTACTGAACATCCTCTTCAGATCCACCTTTTCTTTACAGTACGGGCACATCTGCTTCTTTCCAACGATGCACCATCCTCTTATGCAGAACTCATGGAACCTGGATGAGGAGTTAAGGTCCAGTGCAGCAGCACAACACTATATAGGTTCAAATATAAATTACCTTGGAAATGGTAGCTTATTGTTGATATATGAACATGTATGCATCACATTCCCACTTGTAACTTTGTATGAAGGCCAAAAATGTACTTCCTGGCCTGTCTTAATTGCAGACAAACTGGCATAGAAGGCACTTATTTGCAGAATCCGTCTGTGAGATTCTGTGGTTAAATTTGTCAGGAACAGAGAAGCTTAAACATCATTTTTAGAGGGTAACACTTGCAAGTTCAAGTGCTTTAAAGATTAAATCAAAATAATAGCTTGTAAAACTGTGATGAACTTCAATGTTTTTGCATATCTCCTGACATAGGTGTAACCACATGAAAGGTCAAACTAAATAAGGTTGCGTGATATTTAGAGTTAATACACCATACAGATAATCCTGGAGGAAGTCACGTAAAACTCAGACATTAAAATTATATGTTAATCATCAATTCCTCTTTGGGTTGCTACATCACTTGACCTTCACACAGTCCACAGTTAAACCTTTACTAGACTTAGAGACAGACTTTTAGACTTCTCTTTCACTGGTAATAGATACTACCATTAATATATTTATGATAGGAAGGATACACATGGTTGCAGGATAATCTGTACGTGTTCTCAATAATCCCTTCCTCACTGACATCTACGAGGATTGGCTGACCGCACACGGCACAGATATTGTCGGAGAGGTGCTTGGTTGGCATGCCTGATGCACTGTAGTACTGAAAAAAAAAAAAAAAGAAAATGGTCAAAGTGATGTTTTAGTTTAATGGTCAACTGAAATATAGTCTTGCTTGTCCACTTACCCCAACGGTTGAAGCCATGAAGTCTGCACACATCTCTGCAAAGTCCCTTCCTAGCACCCCGTAATACAGCCCATAGAAGAGCAATGAAACGCCAAAGTCCATAGCATCCTCTGGCTTTATCCTGGACAGAGAAGGCTCTGGATTTCATTCATGGCTCTGACTAATGTATTCAACATCACATTTTGTTCAATCCATAAGACATATGTCTGTTCAATATGTTATGTGAACAAATATCAGCTTTACCCTTGGCAGAGAAAAACAAACAAATTTGCAGGAGGAAACAGGAACTACAATCTAATTCAGAGAGGATCATCTCCAATGCAAGGAAGCATGCAAATTTCCTGGCATTTCTAGGTAGGAAGTACGAAACCTTTGGTCCATTTAATATAGGAAGCTTTAAAACAGCTTCCTGTTTAAAAAAAATATATAAAAACTAATAAATAAAATCATTCATTAGTTCTTTAGACGGGACATACAATCCTGAGGCACTTTCATATCAGCTAAGTTGATAATCATTACAACTCGGAACTGGGGATGTTAAAGTTTAGTTTGGCGACTGTGTGTGTCTCAGTGCAGCCTGCATTAATCCTGACAAGTCCAGTTGAAGATTCTTTGTTAATAAATAATAATATATTAGCTGACAGGAAATGAATGTTGTATAAAAGCAATAGATCCATTCAAAGAATGTGCTGCGCGGATGGCAAAATGTGCTAAATATTTGTTTTAATCTAGTCTATAAATTTAACAAGAAGCACAAAAATGACTGATCATGCAACCATAAGATACACAACAGCAGATGAATACAGAATGCTTAGAGCAGGATTACAATTAATTAAAAACACTTAATAATATATGAGGGTTTATTTAAAAACTCATTACATGGTGTTTCATTTAACATGTAACGTGTGACCAGAATTCACCTTTAAATTCATACAATTGAAGCCTTTGCCAGAAAGCAGGTTTCTTTTTAGCCCAACTGAGAGTATTAAGCTTAGTCAGACAATATTAGCCCCTGGTGCTTTGAGGCCAGGAGTTAACCTTGCCCTCTCATTGTGGATGCTGTGCAAGCAGTCTTCACAATGGATGTGAAAAAAAAAAACAACTAAAATTAACAAAACAGCACCATCCACTGGCAGTTACAAATAAGTGCTACATAAGAAACAGACCAGGAAATAGGCATATACTTTGTGTCATTTCAAAAAAAAAAAAAAACTCTTGTTCAGACCTATCCACAACAAATAACTACATGCAGACGAAGGGCAGTGAAGCAGAACAGAAAGGCCACATGAACAGTATTGAGTGTGCCCATAAGACACATTCATGCAAAATATGTAGTGGGATATCTTCCAGCAGGGCTGTGTAGAGAATGTAACCACTGTGTTATTAATGTTTCATTCCAAAGATTCACAAGCCTGGCACAGCAAGTCTCAATTCTTAATTCAAAGTCAGCTAACACGCCGTCTACTCTTTATTATGGAGTATGGTTCAACCCATATGGAGAAAACAAAATACCTCTGAACCCAATGGGATAGTCCTACAACCTATGAGAGCCATTTTGTTGGAAACAAATTCAACCCCAGAGCGCTTAGATGACCATGTGACACCTTGTTAATGCTGTTACTACTACCTGTCCATCACCACATAAAGTCCACCCAAACACTGTGACTGGCCCAGCAGATCTTTGCCAGAGCATACTTAGTTCAGAGCAGGCCAACTTTTCAGGGCAGAAATGTCGTGGGTGGAGGAAGTCAGGGAAGCTTCCATGCTACGGATTCTCTGCTTGGATTACTTTACTTTGCCTGATCACCACTGGTCTCTCTCTCTGAGCAAAAAATGCTACCCATTACACCTTTAGCCTGGGAGAAATACCTATTCATGTCAGTAGCAGCCTGAAGTTTGAGGGGTGATTTTTCTGCTCATAGCTGTGAACACAGACACTGAAATGAATATAACATTTTAACTCTGGCAATACATACCTGAATATTAGGTTTATACCAAAAAGTGTAAACATGACCACACTGTAGCCTACTATTCCCGTGGAATAGCTGATCTTGTACAGGAGGAGGAACCACTTATACACCAACCTACAGACGCCAAAGAGAAGAAACATGTAAGGCTTTCACAGAAGATTTAATGGACAGATCACCCCACGTTACTGAAAAGGCCACACTCGTTCTTTCCGTGTAAATGGTGGTTTTACCTTGGTGTGGTGCAGGACAGCGGCTTGCGAGTGGCGCGGAAGGAGATATATGCTGTGATGACAGAGAAGATAAACCATGTGGTCAGGAACCTCCACCAGTGAAGTTTGGTAGTAAAGTAGAGAGGAACTACCCACATCTGGAACAGAGTCACCAGCTACAAGACAGCAGAGTGTTCATGTTAGACGATGCATGTATACAGAGTTATCACAGTCTGATAAAACACAACAGGACTCCATATTTTGGACAAATTAAAAGAAAGCACAAAAAAACAGACCGGCTGCCTTGTGGTAAATAATGTACGGTACATAACTGTTTCACTACCTAAAACTACAACTTTCAACTGCCACGGCTGTCCCTTTACAACACAAGATCTATCTCTGTATGTTAGCCACACTGTTGTGTCAGGCCAAGGCTTTTCACATCACATCAGCCTCTGACAAGGTGTACGATTTAGTCTCAACTGAGGCGCTGCTCCTAGGTGGTGCAACAGGTATTAATTACAGGTAGGACTTAAAGCACATTAAAACAAATTTTACACCCAGCAATCTCTTATGATCAGGTGTAAATCCAGCTCGCACAACTGGATGTACAGCTGCAAAAATGCAAGTACGTGTCCCCTTTTATTACTTTCCTATCACTGCAAACATGTACCCCTAGATCCCAGCTGAAATTATTCTTTACACAAAATACACCACTTCTTTTGTTTGGATTATGAATTTTTACACGACGGTATTTCAAACCATTTTTGAACATTGTACTTGTGTTTTTTTTCTTGTACTTAGTGCCTTACATTGTAAGACTTTGGATGTCTCTGCTTCCACTGCACGAGGACGAGCTGGGCGACGACCAGGGTGACAATGAGGATCAGCACCATCTCCGCGTGCATGGCCTCGTGGCCTTTGTGTTTGGCATGCATTTTTGCATGCTCCACCCTGTGGAAAAACAGGTACATATTACACTAATGCACAGCTAAGAGCCACAGCGTCCGTTGATTTACGCCAAAGCAGGATAAGCGTGTCCTTAAAGCCGCATTAGCTCTGCACACTAATGTCTCATCCTTCCCTCGGAGAAAAGAAAATATTTGTACTATACATGTCACAAAAAGAAATGCATAAGTCACAACTAACCTCCATTTCTCCTCTGGTGATAGCTTGGACACATCAAACTAATGAAGGGAAAAGACAAAGCATTGATTATTATTCTTGAAAACAATATAAGTTAAAAAAAAAAAAAAGCATAGCCAAAAGAAAACTATACACTGTGAGCTGGTGATACTACTGTAGTGTGGCTTAGCAATGTGCACTGAATTAATAAACCACATTTTAACACCAAAACAATTAAATGATTTCCTTTTGGATCTAGATTCCATAATATTTTGTAGCAAGGCAAGATATATGTTGGAGTCCTTAAAATGTTATGTATAAAGTCAGTCACTAGTGATTACCAAAAACAATCCCACCAAACTGAGGCACTGAATGTTTTGTCAAAGACCTTTTACACAGTTGGCATAAAACACCTAAACCTTACACTGCATACAGAGCAGCTAAATAATACCTGAATTAAAAGTGTGAACTTTGATTGAGCAGCTGGTGACAATGTGTCAAGGCTGAATAAAGGATATCACCACTCCCAAATATTTATAGTTAACGAGAATGACACTATCAAAAAGCAGTGAGAGCGCTAAGCAGTTACAGTCCCTCCCAAGCTGTTGGGCTTGTTGAGTTACTTTACCTTAACTGAAATAGCAACAAGGACTGATGCAATATTTGCTCATTATCAGAACTTATTTGGCAAACAAATACACTCAACTGCCACTTCATTAGAAATATTAATGAAAATAAATGCATTTTAATATAATATAAGTCTGCATTAAATCTCATCTTTTTGAAGCTTCTGGTATTCAGCATTTGTTTAAAATAATTCAACTGTGTTTTCATTCTGGATGCTGTGGTTTGTAGCAATTAATAGAATTATATTGTGTTGCACCAACTAATGTTTCCATTCTTTTGGTAAACCTCTGTTAGTCAGTGGGCTAGTCTAAATAACTGAAACATTGTTTCATTCAATATAGTGTAACAGCACAACAAAACATATCCTCTAATATGATCATGCAGTCAAAATATCACCTTTCTGATGCTATTTCAACATGAACTGAATATCCCAAAAACATCCCATTTTCACTAGTGTACCTAATGTACTAGCTTCCCTCCCTTCATCACCACTGAAGTGTGTGAAATGTTAAAGTATCTATGCTCAATTAAGAACTACATAGACGATTAACTGTTGTTGCTTATATAAACAAATTGGAATAAAAGCAAACATAAAATAAAAATAAACACACACACACACACAGACACCTTATTCAGCAAATTAGTATTTTGTCTCTGTACACACTGGGATGTGGAGCACAAACCAGCCACTGCTGAACTTTATTTGCCCTGCTCCGTTTTCAAATATAATATAATGTGTATATACACATTAATCATCGGTGATGAACATATGGGTCTGATTATCTACTTACACTTCACACAACAGACTGTCAGCCTTTTTCCTGCACACTGTACCCTCGTCACGTTGACATCTAGCTGGTTTGACAACCAACAAGATTGAAATGCTACAGGAAGTAGTATAGTTGTTTCTTCCGATAAAACTATTAGCAAGACGTGACCTTTGACCCGATCAGCCACATCAGCTGTACTTGTGGAGCTAAAAGCATCGCGTTGTTAGATAGTTTCAAGCACAGAATTAACCACGTGGGGATGTGAAATCTTCTTATGGTTGTCTGAACAAAATAATACACACTTTAGTTTTTTTTAGTTGAAAACTAGCAACTGCCGCTAGCTAGCTTAGCATGGCTAAGTGACTCTCGGGCGTTTTCTCTTGCACGGTTGCTTTGACGAACGTCATGCAATCGCTTAGGTTACGCTGAACAATGCACTTTGCCGGGACACCACTGCTTAGTAACAGATTGCTAAGTTAACCAGTAGCTAGCCGCTTACGTCAGGCTCAACCCATGAGATCGACTGATATTTTTAATCTATCACATTACTTCGGTGTTTCTCACCGCTCTCACCTGATTCGGATCGTCATGGTGCTCCAATCCATGGTCGTGCTCTACACCATCAACCTCCACCTCAAACACCCCGGCCATCTTCGGAGTGTTGCTTTACCTTTCCGGGGCCATTAGCATTAGCAACAAACCTGAGAGGGTCCCTTCCGGTCTCGTGAGACTTTCCTCCCACACCCCTTCAAAATAAAGTTCGTTAATAATGTAGGTCAAATAAAAGTAAATGGCATCACAACTTTGATTTTAGGTTTATCTTGGTCGATTTTTCTGCTGAGAGCAGTTGGACTAATTATACACAGGGAATGGATCTTGAACATTGACAATATGAAATATTCCAAAGGATACGAAGGCCCAAAACATAAATAGATGAAATATAGGTCAAATATGTATGAAAGTTTAACTTGTTACTAGTCTCACATTTATGAAACCTAATGAAAATTCAATAAAATATAGTGTAGTTATCATGTCAGGTAGGCAATAAACACAATTCTTCTGGCAACTTATTTATAACTTAACTCACATTCCTGTGGGGGGGCAGCTGGACATTATTGTCGTTTATGAATGCCACCAAGCAGCACAGCACTGCTTCTGAAATATATATATAAAATGTGTACATGTTATAAGACCCAGAAGGTCTGCCTGCTGCTATTATTAATGAAACAGCCCGCCACATTCTGTCCAATGATTTCGCCAGAATAAGATCGGCGAGCGACGTAAAGGGAGTGTCCTCTCTGATTGGCTGAACCGCTGACAGAATTAATCCAATGTAACCGGTCTGTGGCTTGTTGGCGCTCAGTTTGAGATTCAGTCTTGATAGGCGCCTGACTTCACTGTGTAATAACCTGCTACAGCTGCTTTGTTTGGAAATTGGTTTCCAGTGTCCGGCTGAGAAGACAACTCAAACGCCTTCGGTTTGAGAAAACCAGCTGCCAACATGCATGTCATTAAACGAGGTATTGTGGTTAACTTTGAGACGTTTGCTGTTAAATATAGGTTCCTGCTGGTTAATGCAAAATTCCGGGCTTCTCGCGCTTCCTGAAAACTCTTAAAATGTAATGTAAGGACTGATGTAATGTACTGTTAATACTGCTATGGAATTGTATTTTATTTTATTTTTATTATTATTATTTTTAGCTTACAGTTTAGTTTAAGCCATATTAAAAATTTTCTTTCTTTGTGCGGTTTCCGTCGAGACAGAACAAAGGCTGAAGTTATGAAAGGACAAAAGCTCGAGAGTTTTCCTGCTTATTGTCGGTTTTATATTTATATTGTAAACAATATGACGTTGAGTCTGTCATTGTTTTTAATATAAAATACTCACCCGATACTTTAAATTGATAATTGTACTTTTGTTCTCTCCTGCATTTGACATTTAATACAGCGGGGGTTTTAAAAGTAAATGCTTTGACAGACGTGCATTCATATGGAAAGTGTGCAGTGCTTTGATTTAGATATTTTTGGCATCTGTTGCAATGGCGCGAAGCAAGACGTCGTCTTTCTGTTGTTTACACAGTAACTGCTCAGACAGGTGCAGGCTCCTCTGAACAAACAGATGAGGAAGGAAATCCAATTAAGGCGCTGCTGTTTATGGCGCGTCGTCTGAGACTGCGGTTATGTCAATAAATTATTCTAATCATTTACTTCTAACATAAGTAATATAATCATATTTGTCTCTTTTTAAGATGGACGCCAGGAGGTAGTGTTGTTTGACAAAATCACATCTCGCATCCAGAAGCTTTGCTATGGACTCAATGCTGACTTTGTGGATCCTGTAAGTTGAAAGCTACTGGGAAAAAAAAAAATCAAGTAACTGGGTGACACCTTTGGAAGACTCCAGTGATAATCTACCGTGTGTTTTATGTCTGTTCATGTAGGCCCAGATCACGATGAAGGTGATCCAGGGTCTGTACAGTGGAGTCACCACAGTGGAGTTGGACACCCTGGCAGCAGAGACAGCTGCCACCCTCACCACTAAACATCCCGACTATGCAATCCTGGCTGCACGCATCGCTGTGTCTAACCTGCACAAAGAGACTAAGAAGGTATTCAGCGGTGAGTACAAACCTTAAGTTTCCATAACAGATCTAATGCTCTATTGAGATTAATGACTTTAAATGATTTTGATTTGAAAAGACAAACAACGGCATTAATGCACCATAGCCATCTTAATATCATCTGTCATTTTTTGTTAATGATGATTTATATATTTGCACATTATGGAACCATGCCTTGACTAAGAAATAGCATAGTTCTGGCATGATTAATTGACATCATCAAAGTAGTTAAGTCTTCTGCATTTATATATGAGTTTTCCTTTTTATTCCTCTAGATGTGATGGAAGACGTTTACCACTACGTCAACCCTTTGAATAAACGTCACTCTCCCATGATCTCCAAGGAGACGCTGGACATTATCCTCGAAAACAAGGCTGTAAGTCACATTCGATCATATACTATTTTTGTTTTCAAATGACTTGCATGTATTAATATCATAACCCCTCTTCTCTGCAGCGCCTCAACTCAGCCATCATTTATGACAGAGATTTCTCCTACAACTTTTTTGGATTTAAGGTAATTATTCATTTCATTCTACATTTTAAAAACAAAATCATACAAACACTGGAATGCTCACTCTAATTTGTCCCTTTGCTCTAATAGACCCTGGAGCGATCATATTTGTTGAAGATTAATGGCAAAGGTGAGGATTCATTTTCCTTTAAATCGCTGAGAGGAATGTTTATATGTGTAGACGCTCCATGTCAAGTCATCGGTTATCTGGTTATGCTTAACAGCTTAATATTTTCTTCTGTAGTTGCTGAGAGACCCCAGCACATGCTAATGAGAGTGGCTGTGGGGATTCATAAAGGAGACATTGATGCAGCCATTGAGACTTACAACTTGCTGTCAGAGAAGTGGTTCACCCATGCCTCCCCCACACTGTTTAACGCTGGCACCAACAGGCCTCAGCTGTCCAGGTGAAGAATACTGAAATGAGGACATGCTGCGTCCATACATGAAATTATTTTGATTAAGTTCAATTTCTTTTCCTGATTTATTTTGTTTGGATTTTTGCAGTTGTTTCTTGCTCACCATGAAGGATGACAGCATCGAAGGCATTTACGAAACACTGAAGCAATGCGCCCTCATCTCTAAATCAGCTGGAGGTATTGGATTAGCAGTTAGCTGCATCAGAGCAACAGGCAGCTATATTGCTGGGGTGAGCAAAATGCTTATTGTGGAGTGTAAAATCAAGCAGATATTTAGGAGCGTTTTTATCTTAGTAGATGTGGTTCATGCTTTTCAGACTAATGGCGTTTCAAATGGGATGGTTCCTATGCTTCGAGTGTACAACAACACGGCACGTTATGTTGACCAGGGTGGCAACAAGGTAAGGATGCAATTTACCTTAAATGATTAAAGATATGTAATGAGGTGCATAGCAAGTTTAAATGCCTTGCTTTCTGCATTTGCTTGTCCAGAGACCCGGAGCCTTTGCTGTGTACCTGGAGCCGTGGCATTCTGACGTGTTTGACTTTTTGGAGTTGAAGAAAAACACGGGTAAAGAAGAGCAGAGGGCCAGAGATCTGTTCTTTGCCTTGTGGATCCCGGACCTCTTCATGAAACGAGTGGAAAGCAATCAGGTGAATGTTTAGTGCTATGCTTAAATATGTTGATGCTTGTGATACATTTTAAAACTTTTCTAACAAGCCGTATTGATCTCGTGCTGTTATTGTAGGACTGGTCTCTGATGTGTCCCGGTGAATGTCCTGGGCTGGAGGAGTGTTGGGGAGAGGAGTTTGAGGAGCTCTACACTCGGTCAGATCACAACACCAAACTCTGTTCTTATTAAACAAGTGATTTATTTTTTTTCTAACCTGCCCTATGGATCCTGTTAACCTTTAGATATGAGAAGGAGGGCAGGGCTAAACGTGTGGTGAAGGCTCAGCAGCTGTGGCACGCAGTCATCGAGTCACAGACGGAAACTGGTACGCCTTACATGCTCTACAAGGACGCCTGCAACAGGAAGAGCAACCAGCAAAATTTGGGCACTATAAAATCTAGCAATCTGTGCACTGAGATCGTGGAGTACACAAGCAAGGATGAGGTGAGGACAAATTAACTATTTATGTTGCTCTTCTTCTACATTGTTACTACATTATTTAGTGAGTCTGTGTTTTTGACTTTGCATGGTCCTGTTTTCCTTCTCAGGTTGCGGTGTGTAACCTGGCATCCCTTGCTCTCAACATGTACGTCACTCCAGAAAAGACCTTTGACTTCAAAAAGCTTGCGTCTGTTACCAAGGTCATTGTCAAGAACCTGAACAAGATTATTGACATCAACTACTACCCGGTGCCTGAGGTATGATTTGTTTCCTAGTGTTGCTCATTAGCCATTCAGCCACGTCTGATGAGTTTTCTGTTAACAAATATTTCCTCCGTTCCGTCCTACAGGCTGAAAGGTCTAATAAGCGTCACAGGCCAATTGGAATCGGTGTGCAGGGTCTGGCTGATGCCTTTATCCTCATGCGGTATCCATTTGAAAGCCCAGAAGCTCAGTTACTCAACATTCACATCTTTGAGACCATCTACTATGCTGCCCTGGAGGCCAGTTGTGAACTGGCAGCAGAGCTCGGCTCCTACGAAACATACGCTGGCTCTCCCGTCAGCAAAGGAGTGAGTAGTTTTCAGTATGCAACATTAACTTTAACATTAATCCTTAGACACACAGTAGTTAACTATTCTGTCACCAAAACTCAACCAAGGCATTTTGTCTCCCAGATCCTTCAGTATGACATGTGGGGGAAAACCCCAACAGATTTGTGGGACTGGAAAGCACTGAAGGAGAAAATTGCTAAGTAAGTCATCCTTGTTCTTAGCAGTTCACAGATATTGTGTCACACTTATTACATGTAAACACTGCTCATTCCGTGTTAACTCCTCCTTTACCCACATGCATCCTCAGGCATGGTGTGAGGAACAGTCTGCTTTTGGCTCCTATGCCCACAGCCTCTACTGCCCAGATTCTGGGCAACAACGAGTCCATTGAAGCATACACTAGCAACATCTACACCCGCAGGGTGCTCTCAGGAGAGTTTCAGGTCAGTAGTGAATGCATCTACTGTTTTGTATGTCTAAAAGTCAAGTGTCCTTAAGAAGAAAGGTTGCTATTTTTGTGTTTTTCCTGCCTGTTATATAGATAGTGAATCCTCATCTGCTGAAGGACCTCACAGAAAGAGGACTGTGGAGTGAGGAAATGAAGAACCAGCTGATTGCTCAGAACGGATCCATCCAGGTAGAGGGTTGCACTTAAAATATTAACTAATTAAAGTAGTCAGCATCACAGCCCAAAATGTTCCTGTTACATAAACTGAATTCCATTTTGTGTGCAAACCTTTTTAAACACCTCACAGGAAATTGAGGAGATTCCTGACGACGTGAAGCAGCTGTATAAAACTGTGTGGGAGATTTCTCAGAGGACCGTCCTCCAGATGGCAGCAGATCGTGGCGCCTACATCGACCAGAGCCAGTCTCTCAACATTCATATAGCTGAGCCAAACTATGGCAAACTGACCAGCATGCACTTCTATGGTTGGAAATTGGTAAGTGAGGGTTTGGATAAATAACTCTAAAGGCACGAACAGACAAATGTGCTGCATGAGAAAAAGAGCACCTTTAAGCCTCTGCATTTACTCCACAGGGCTTGAAAACTGGCATGTACTACCTGCGGACGAAGCCAGCTGCCAACCCCATTCAGTTCACTCTGAACAA
This sequence comes from Mugil cephalus, assembly GCF_022458985.1. Taxonomy (NCBI): domain Eukaryota; kingdom Metazoa; phylum Chordata; class Actinopteri; order Mugiliformes; family Mugilidae; genus Mugil; species Mugil cephalus. The sequence goes on from NC_061784.1 coordinate 2,963,500, forward strand.
GGAGAAACTAAAGGAGGCCCAGTCAGACAGAAGTGTGGAAGAGGAGACCAAAGAACGCAACACTGCTGCCATGGTGTGCTCCTTAGCAAACAAAGACGAATGTCTGATGTGTGGATCCTAAGTGAAGTGGGCTGCCCTCAGACACACAATCCTCCTCCATCACCACCTTCCCCAATGAAAATGTACTTTCACAAACAACCAGTGCTTCTTTTTTGTGTGTTCCTATATGATCTTGTGACGAGTGTTTACATATTCCTCTAAAAGCACAAATCTTTACAGGTATTATTTAATTTGTACTGGATTTTTATCATGAGGTGTGTGTTGTATGCATGTTTTGTATAGCAATGATAGGGTTTAATGAATTGGTTTTTGCTCTTTGTTTTATTTTATACAGTTTTGTAACATGTAGCTGAAATAACTGAATGGTTTGTATTTTTTCAATATATGAAATTAAACGTAATGTAGAGGTCTTTCATCAAGTCTCACTGTTTAATAGATTGTCAAGAATATGTCAATCTTGTGTTTGAGAATATACAATAAAAAGTGTTTTTAACATGGTTACATCTGGATTTAGTGAAGCAAGAACAGCATTGTTACATTTACTAACATAAAACAAAATGTCAGTCTGTGCTACTTACATTTAATGTCTAGGAAATAAGTGGCAGGACATTCTGGTGTTTCTATTTTAGGATAGTCTAAAAAGCTGGTGGGGACTGACTGATGCCAGTAAGAAGAAGTGTGACACATGGTAGAGTGTGTTTGAATTTACAGAACAGATGTGGACTTAAAATACCCCAAACTGAAACTGGTGACTCATCCAATACTGCAACAAAAGGCCCATGTGTTTTTCCAGTGAAGCGTGTGGATTGTAGCGTGCCTTGGGACAGATGATGATGCTGCTGCAGCTAATGAATTAATGAACTAGTGTGTTCATGCCTGAGACCTCATGGGAGCAGCATGTGTGAAGCAAGCTGAGACCTGCACTGTCACACTGTAGCAACAGGTATAGATGAGCCACCTCGCTACAAGAAACACTAATGCAACACTGTGACTCCAATTAACTCAGAGCATCCTCTACATTAGGATGGAGTCATGCAAGGACACAAAATAATTTCATTTCAAATGATTTATTAATTAACTGCTTTACAGAGTAACAATATTGTGAAATAAGTAACTGGATACAGGGCTATTCTTTGTGATATTTCAATAGCAGATAACAGCATCTTTGTTGTTGAACAGTACAGCTAGGATGTGAAATATTGACTTTAATAAGCTGTCAAATGAAACCCAGCACATTTCGCAGTTTAAAGTGGTGACTACTTGTAGTGGCATAATATGTGTGAGTGTGTGTTATTTTCTTAAGGCACTATAACTCCAATTTACTCCCACTTCAGTTTCTTGAAATGAACAGATTTTTTTTTCTTCTATTTCTCAGAATGTTAGCATTTAAGAGTTTTCAAAGCTATGTAAAAATGTCAAATTAATATTTAGCACATAACCTCTCACCAGATATTTGGTAAACTGACCAAAGGGCCAAACTCTGCAAAAAAGGGACATGAACCTGCTTAAGGCTGCCCTACTGCGCTATCGATGGATCCGTCCCCTTCCTGGGAACCAAAGCCCGTGTCCTGAGAGCTGCTACTTCCTGTTGGTGAGGGAATGGTTTTCTTGCTTCCAGGTTTTTCTGTGTTCCCCCTAACGCCAGATTTCTCTGCTTTGTTGTGCTCAAACTTTCTGTTCTTCATCCATGTTGCCTCCACTTTTCTTTCTTGCAGCTCTATCTCTTTGAACTTGGTAATGATTTGTTTTGTGTCTGTCTTTTCATAGCTTACGTTGTCGCTCACAGAGCCTTCAGGGGTCATCTTCACGTCTTTTTCACTAACTTTCACCCCTGTGTTCGTCTCTCCCTCCCCTCCCTTTTCTGCCTCATCCTGTGCGGCCTCGGCTTCCACCTTCTCTTCTGCGCGATTTAAACCCGTCCCTTCTGTCGCCTCGTCTCTCGCTTCATTTTTATGACTGTCTGCTTCCGCTTGCTCCGTTTCCTCCGTTTCATTCTGATTCCCTAGTTTTTCTTTAGCTCTGCCCTCCTCCATTTTCACCACGTCGCAGTCTGTCACCTGCTTCGGCTCCTCTGCCCCACATTCGCCCACCTGATTCTGTTCCTGTTGTGCATCTGAGTCACCCACTTCGTTTTCCACCTCTCCCTCCTCATGGTGCACTGTCACCTTGAGTGAAGTGTTTTTGTCATCTTGTCTGGTGTTAAAACCTCGGAAATTGTTCTTGGCTCCAATGATGTATTTCCCAAGTATTGAAGAGCCATCCCTGGTCAGTGGATTGCTTGCAGCATGTCCATCATCCGTTGGAACTAGCTGGAGGATTTTCATATCGTTGTGCATCCTGGCGACTGCTTTACTCAGCTCAGTGATTCGATTACCAATATCTGACAGAAGTAAATACTCAGATTACACCACAACATTCAGCCATTGCAATGATAAACTATACTGATATTCATTTTCTGCACAAAGGGAGATTGACTAACTTTTCTTAGGAAATAAAACACAGTCCACACAGACAAAAGATAATGAAGATCTACTAATATCACTCATCTTAAATATATATAATGATAAATATACTATCTTCATTAAATAATTTGAGAACAGTCTAACTTAAAAACTGACTTTTATTTTGCCAAAGACGTTTTTCACAGCAGCCACCTTGATTTGCATCAGCTCCATTCCACTTAGAGGAAATCCTGTTTTTGTGGATGCTAGGTTACTGTTGTTGCTTAATGGGACACTTAATGGAACTGAACCATCATCATTTCCACCTGTGTTCAGTGCTTACTGCCTTCTCACTTTTTGGCCATAGCAACATTAGTCAGTTTGCAAAGATATATCCCTCAGTTGCGATTTAAACCGTGGACATTGTGGTCACGTTTTTTTGTGTTTAAACTAATAGGGTACTGAATAACCCCCAAGAGGTATAATTGAAATAATAACATTTACAATATTGTTGCTGCAGGTAAGTGGCTGTGCTAACTGGCTAATTTTGGTAGCAGCTGTTGAGCATGCTAGCTTAGCAAAAACACTCATGACTGGCTGAAAGGTGACATTATGAAAGAAAATTAAAAATAATAAAATGTCATTCTGCAAATTAAAGTTTCAGTAATACTAGGAAAAAAAATTCCTCAACAATTCCTTGTTCATTTAATTTGCTCAGTTCATTCATGTGCCGCGTCGCTTAATGACTGGATATAAAATATAATTTAAGAAACTTTATCTAACAAAAGGGAAATAGAGGTGACATGCAGAAGGCCATGAAATTATCTGTGAGAGCATGATGTATTGGTGTTTGAGTGATAGTTACCTTTCCTCTTAGTTTCCTCAAACTCCCTGCGAGCCGACTCAATGTATCGCTGCACCAGAGCCCTGCTCACCTGCTGCCGGTAAGGTATCTGGCTTTCTTCAGATCCCTTATCGTTGGACTATTTTACATGATACAGATAATATAAAAGATAGATTTAATGTCATATACTGGGGACTGAAATAATTATTTTATTATAATCACAATTACATAAGAATCATGCACTTACCATAGAAGTTATAGGGGGATATTTTTGCTCGGGGGAACAATTGCAGCAGCAGCAGATTCGTCTGAAAATGCCCCTTGAATATAAGTTGAAACAGATTAATAATAGAAAATTATAATAGTAATAATAAACAGAACAACAATCCTTTTTTTTGGAGTTTAAAAGTGTTTCCGTTTTTGAACTACCTTAAGATATAAAAGAAAGCTTTGGGTGAGGGGATGATGTTGAAAGGCACAGGCATGGTGAGGCCTTCTCTAAAGTAACTGAGGTACAGCTTTGATCTGGCAAATTTCCACTCAACGTCTGCGTCATCCTGAAATGAATTTGGGATGTCAGCCCACAGCAATGAGGTTTAGCCTTTTGTCGCAGAGGTGACACAAAATTAATTCAACTCCTTACCTCAATTTTCTGAAAGGAGTTGGTGATCATAGCAATGAGCATGTTGAGGAGCACAATGACGATGACAAGAGTGAAGATGCCATAGAGAATCCTTCCTACAAACTCTGCCAACACAAACTGAGGCATGTCCACATAGTCCTGGTTGGCCACGCCAAACATGGTCCAGAATAAGAAGTGGAACGTCTCGTTAAACCTGGAACAGTGCAGTGGAGCGTGTTACCAACATGAGACAGTTTTCATGCTCCAATTTCTGTAACGTCATTTATTTAGCCAACATAAAACTACCTCAAACATGATTTTGTAACCTACTGGCTGAGACAAGAGTGTGGATAAGCCTCAAACATTAGCATATTACCTGCCAAGGTGAGGAGAGATGACATAAGGAACATAGATGTTGTTGATGCCGCAGAGGAAGGCTGTTCCTATGATCATCAATATAAACATGAATCTAGAAGAGAAAAAAGAACATACTTTGGGATTGGTTATGTGTTCCCCACAGGAAACGATCAATATCCAAACATGCAGTGGCAGAAGTGCCGTTACCTCATCATGTCGTCGATCATTTTCCCTATGGAGATCTGCAGCGTTCCCAGAGATTCATGGGCTGGCAGGATGTACGCCAGGCGTGTGAAGCTCAACATGCTGGTCACTGCAAACAGCACCTCTGCAATCAGCTGAGGGTCCTCCTGATGCCAGCTATCACGTACTGCGGGACAGGTTCACATAACAACAGACCAACTCAACACTGAGAACTTTTACATCAAATCTTTAGACGAATGCTCAGATATCTTTTACCAGTCTGGGTGAAGTACACGCACTCCTCTGTGCCGATGTGATCATGGCAGAGGAAGTGGCCTTTGAGCATAATGAGCACACGTAAGGCAAAGGACGCAAGGTACATGCTGAGCACCATCATGTCCAAGCAGTTCCACCAGTCTAGGAAGTAACTCCGCAGCCCCTCTATCCACACTTCCTTACACTCATACCAGAAGAATCCTATAAGAAGCAGTGTGATATGAGCCAACTTCCATTGCTTTTGAATCTGGACATATTTATATCTGTGATCTCAGGAGAGTTAAAAAGGAGACTGTGAACCTACCAACCACCCACACCATGTGGAAGGAGCTGTGCAAGATGTTCTGCTGCCGGGAAGCAAATTTGTCTCGATATAGCTCCATGGTAATCGATTCTCCGAGGAGTGTGATGAGAAACCACAGATAGGATGCAGAGTGTAGGAGAAACTTGATGACAGGAATCTTTAGGATCTTTCCTATCTGGAGAAAAATCAATAGACCTGTCAAGGATAAACCTAACACAATAGTAGTGGCTTTACTGTCTTCTTCACTGCCATGTCACCTTTGACTTTGGTGCAATCCAGTAGACGAGACAAAGAATAGGCATGGTGAGAAAGATCCCCACAGAGACAAACAACTTCCAGACTGTCCTGCTGCCTCTCCAGCCCGAAAGGTTCCCACACCAGATGGATGACAGCACCTGCTGACAGATTGGATGTGCCACAAACTGCAACAAAAGAGTGGAAGTGTGGAAGTGATTGAATGAACTGATTAACTGAGTTTATGAAATCTCTTGCTTGTCTCAGATGTACTAAATACACACAGTGTTGACTTTATACATAATCTCCAACTAGTTACCTGTTTCTGGTTGTAGTTAACGGCGAGCCGCAGACGTGACAGGTTGGGTATTCCCTCCTCAAAGGCCTGCTCGTCTAAGGCATCCTGACTCTCATCTCCACAGCTGTTCAGAATAGTGGTCACCTCACTCTGGTTGCGACACATGCCCAGCAACTCGACGGCAAACTCCTGGCAGAGCTGCTCCAGGCTGAGGTACTGAGGCTGCAGGAGAAAGGAGTCGTGAAACCACACAGATACAGAGCATAACAGATAAACGGGCTTCCTTACGAATGTCCTCTGACCTTGAACTCTGGCTCTTTTTGTGACAGCATGCGGAGCTCTTTGCTGAGACTGAAAGCTCTGAGCATGGCGTCTTCAGAGGTGACGGACAGGTAGGCACGGCTGGCGATGCCGCGGTAGGTATTGATACGGGACAAGGAGAACTTCAGCAGGTCATACTGACGCCCATTGCGGCACTCCAGACAGGTACAAGATATCTTATGTGGCCAGGGGATGATGTGGCCTTTTTGGGTGAGCATGGTGACTATTTCATACAGGTCCTTCTGGCAGGCTAAGGTCAGAGGAGTCACGCCAGGTGCAAACTGCGAGTTGTCGATAGAGTGGTCAAAGATGGCCTGAGAGAAGGATCGTACATCCATCTTGTTGCCTTTCTCCTGGTCCAGGCGGTCAAGAAGACGCTTCACCACCCTGGGCTGGTTCGTGTCCACAGCAACTAGCAGGGCCTCGTGAATTTGCCTAAAGTCAAACTTCACCCCCTGCAGCAGGGCGTCCATGGCATCCTCGCTGCCCAGGCGGATGGAGAGGTTGAGGGCCTCCCTCCACTGGCGATCCTCGGATTCGTCCAGCTGGCGGATGATGCCATCGCCCGTCTTCAAAAGTCCACACAGCAGTTCCGTTTTCCCTTCCTGAATGGCCGTGATGAGCTCCGGACGGAACTGCATCTTCTTGTTCATAATCTCGCGCCATTGTTCCGGCTGAAGGACAAGACATGAGAGTCAGCAGCTGTCAGACAACTATTCTCACATTGTTATGAAAGTAATGGGAGACACCTGATAGAAAGGCACTTTGTAATTTGATCCCTTATTAAATCAAGAAAATAAAGGATATGCAAAAATACTTATATTAACACAGTGCATGGTGAAGTGCAGTGAGTGGTATAATATAAAATAAAGGGAAACACAATTCAGTAACAAAACCCGAGTTTTGATTATGTAAAGCAGTTTAGAGTAACCTAGAGAACTTGGCTCTTCATAAAATGTCTCACAAAATGACATTGTACTAAAATAATAATAATAACACTAACAAAAACAATGGGGTTCCCGCAGTTTCGCTGCTTGGACCCCCATATATGTGAATAAAGCTGTGCTTACCGTGAGATTTTCCATTCCTGATGACAAAACAAAAACTGTTCTGAGAGGCAATCCTAAAATGAAAACCAAGTCACATTCTCTGGAGACAGGAAAATAGTTTTTTGTCACCTATTCTGAGCATCAGAGACAAAAATGAGACACGCTACCAGATTGCAATGCTGGCTCCACTATGAGGAGGAATGAGCACTTTGGTGTCCTGCGATCATGCGCTACCAGCTGATTATCTGGATACTGTACATCAGCATCCACAACAACACTCAAGGCCCCATGGGGCAAGGCCAATTAAAATGTAACCGGTTCAGAGTGTTTCATGCATGGCTGGGGCCAAACCAAACTGTTTCTGCGCTCAGACAAGAATTAACTGTGGCCTCCCCATTGGAAACTGCACCATGGTACAATTAAGGTAGCTGTTACTGAACAGGCAGCAGCTGTCATCATTTCCCCCAGAGGGGCTGGAAGAAGTTCACAGCAGTGGGAAAAACAAAGAGCTGCAAGAAAAGATAATTATTTTCACTACTCTTTTTATATGGGCCTAGTCCTCCTCCTGGAAGCCTATTTGTACAGTTACTAAATTTACACATTTTAAAAACACAAATAGCTGTAACGTTTCCGTCTCAATGGTACACCAGCTTGAATTATTTTTATATCTATGGTTTTGAGAGGCGCATTGTCTTCATCTGTGTCAAATCCATTACATTGCAGCTTTGGCCCACCCCCACCCCAGGCAGTTGAATTAGTTATAAATAGAAACACATTTCTCTCAGTGATACGCATAGGGAACATCTACCAAATGAATGATGACACCAAAGAAAGCCTCTGCTTGTAAACATCCATCTCCACAGCATAAGGAGGAAAATCACCACTGTAGGTTTAGACTAGCTCTGTGTTGTGCAAAGCAGGAAGGAACAAAACACGGCAGATACCAAACACTACATTTTTCTTTTTTGTTCAGGTCTTGGCTTTTATTGGTTCGTAGTCACAAATGAAATATTTGTTGATTTAAATAAGAAGGAAATTCTTTTGGTTTTACACAAATGACTGAACTGCCTAAACCTAGAGTTTATATGAATGCTCTTAAAGGTTATAGTGTTCTTAAAGGACCAATAAGTAGAATCTAGCAGTGGGGCTGCAGATCAGATCACAACCAACTGAATATCCTCACCCTCACTCAGCCCTAGGTTTTGTGCATGTAGGGGAGCTCTCCAGTCATTGTTTGCTTTGTCTGGTCTGGGTTACTGTAGAAACATGGATGGCTCTGTGTGACCTGCTCCCAATGTGAAGGATCTCCCTAAATCCCACACACTCATCCTTCAAATTAACACCGATAGAGCTTGAAAGGGTGATGGCATGATTTATACACCTTGTTTTTTCCAATACCAACACTTACATCACATTTTTCTCAGTTAACCAACCCCCTAGAAAAAAATTAAAACAAAGTTCCACTTTGTGTCCATTTTGAAAAATCAAAATTAATCATGTGTAGGTTTCTACAAAAGGTGTATTCTGGAAAAAACAAAAAAAAAAAACAAAACAAAACAAAACAAAACAAAACACAAACCAAAGTCAGAATCAATCCAAACTAGAGTCATGGCAGCGGATAAGTGAAGAATAACCTGTATGCACTGGAGTATAAACTTTCTTTAAAAGAAATATTTGTGACATTTTCCAGGAACTACTTCAACAGAGCACAATATAGTCACATTTAATGTATAAAAAAAAAAAATTCAGGTTACCGACATTTCTAGGAACATTTTAGCCTGGTATACTTCCTCCCCTGAATGTGCCGTGTGAGGAGTGTGTTTGTGTACTTTTCCCCTTCTCTGAATACTGCTACTCCTGTCTCCAGAAGTTACTCAACTATTATACAAAATATGAACACCAATCTTCCCTTAGTTAGAAGATGCCCGCATTTACATGGATTATGATCATTTTTCTAACCACCAAAAAAAAATATATACTAAAGCTACTACAAACCCATACATGTTAGCATTAAGGAAATATACCTGTAACCAAATTGTTTGACAATACCTGTTTTTGGCCATATGCAAATTAAGTCACGACTTCACTCTAAATGATGTTCTCACATTATGACACACACACACACACAAAAAAAACTTTAAAAAGTAAAACCACTGATGTTTCTCTGAGGACAATTACTACTTTTTGCAGACTAATCATGATTTTACACTCATCATGATTGAAACTTTGTAATGTCAAAATATAAAATTATTATCAAAAAGAAAAAAAGTCAACAATAGTCTCACTCATTTAACTAGAAAATCTGCTTCACCTCAACACTCTGGATCATTGAGCACGTTCACCAAAACGCTTTTCCATAAGATCCAGAAATTATTTAGCACACTTAAAAACACTCTTAATGTCCAATAATCAAATTCAAATGAAATTCAATGTAAAAACACAGAGACATCCCTCTATATTCAAATATTATTCCTCAAAGTTAAATACAAACTAAACTCCGAAACTAAATGTACAGTTGTGTGAACAAAAAGTCACGTTCACATTGTGACGAACAGTGCAGGTCAGTTCAGTAGGTTTTAGAATTACTCCTTCCTCAGTTCTGCGTCCTCCTTCATCTTCTGCTCCTGCATGCGACTGCGAGCGGAGCCTACACGTAAAGACAGCGACATGTTTGAGGAATTCTGTTGCCATTAGGAGCAGGAATAAGAATATCAAGGGGCAAATGTAAGCGACGGTTTTCACTTACTCATCTCTGCAAGCTTCTGTATCAGTGTAGAATCTCCTCCAGGTTTGCTATAAATTTGAAGAGATGAAACGAATTTAACTGAAATGAATCTACACATTGTTGTAATAAAAGATTAATAAAAAGATTCTTTTCATTTCTACTGTCGTCCAAAACCAGAGGCTCCCTGATGATTACACCTGTACCTCTGACACCTGCACCAACATACCTGCCATCCGCTTCATCTTGGCCGTCCACATCGAAGCGTAACCTCTTCAGAGGCTTTGGAGTGGGGCCCATATCCAGAGTCCTCTTGAAGGAGCGGTCGCTGCTGTTGACCATCTGGTTGATCTTCTGGAAGCGGTTGGACTGCTGCACATGACGGCAGAACAGGAAGAAAATACGAGCGTGAGGGAAAAATAATTGGTACTCAAGCGGTTTAGTTGCAGGGCAAACTAAAGAGGTACATACCCCAAATGATTCACCAATCGAAACCAGCATCCTGCAAATGAAAAAAAGATGCAAGAAAAAAAATCACGTTCGGTTGCATCTGTCAAAAGAAAAAAACATGTCTACCATTAATTTGCAAGACTGACCTGGTGCGAGGAGTCATGAAACTCGGAGACATTCGTGGGCTTTTCAGAGGAGAGATGTACACGTTGTTGCTTCCTGGCACACGCAGAGGAGAACTAGGAAACTTGTAGGGGCTGCGTGGTATTTGTGGGATTGGAGAGAGTGTAGGCGGCTACAGAGAAACACACAACAGTAATTACATTTACATGGAAAATTAGTGTTCAACTCAACTGAAATCATTCTGATCAGAGATTCGTATCGTTTACAATAAAATGATCTTGTAAGATAAATGTATGTACATGTTGTCACACAACAGTCAAAAAAGAACTTCCTTAACATGAGCGTGTGATAAAATCACAAATCTGTCAATCTGAAGGAAATAACACACCTCATTTAAAAACTGAATTCACTGATTAGAAAAAGATAGCCTTCCGAAATGTTTGAACAACTCATTTCAATCGTTGGTTTTCAACCATGTAGCACTTGAAAGTCATTAAGTCTAAAGAAGTAAAATAAAAATAAAAAAATAAAAATAAATAAACAAAATTTAGATCAGATCTGTTTTGTTACCACCATGTTTCCGTTCCTCTTTTACAACTTTTTATGTAACCTGCTAATTACCACACATGAGGCAAACACGCCGCGACATCTAACCACAGGGTTTACATTGTTATAAGACACTTCTATATTTCTATTAAAGGGCTTATCAAAGGTTTGAACGACACCTCTCAATCTAATTGAAAACTCTTTACGATCAGAAAGTCTGTTCTAGTTGAGGTGGTTACATGATGCATTTTATTCCAATTATTAGTGGAATATGTATTGTAATGTATGCATATGTAATGTAAACTAATCATAAGAACAATTTAATAAGAGCCCCTGACTGGAGAGGCGTCTTACCCTGGTAGACGCATACTGCAGGATGTTGGTTTTCAGCCGCTGCATGAATACTTGATTGTAGAAGACAATGATGGAGTCGTAGTGGCCCTCAGTGATCAGCACATGCTTAAAGGTCTGAAACACACAGAGTGACATGTGAAGAATTTCAGCGATACTTCCGTCACAGTTCAACATGATGTAAAAAATATGCACTGACAGAGGAGCTACATGTGAAATTTTTTTAAAAGGCTTTGTCACCTCCTGGCTGGTGTTGGGCATGTTCTTGTATGATGTCACAATGGTCTTGAAGCGCAGATCAACGCTCTTCACTTTACATATAGCATACATGGCTGACATCATCAACTACGAGACAGTTAGGGAAAGCAAACCAAAAATGAGCTGAGAGCTACAAAAAACAAAGACGAATAAGAGTGAAGCACGTGGGAGCAGCGTGTCCTCGTGTACCTGGTCGAGGTGACGGTCTCTCATCAGCTCATACTCGTGCTGCAGAGTGTGTTGGAACAGAGTCCAAATGATGGGCTCCAGTTCAGGGTGGGAGGACAACAGGTACGAGCAGAGCATCTTCAGTCTTGTGTAGGCCAGGCGGTATACTACAGAGACACAGCAGCAGCACATGCACACAAAGTTTAAAAACAATAAAACTGTGACATGGTGGAGGAACATGTACTGAATCCCTTTTCTTATTAAGCAAGAAGGCAAATTTGGAATTAGTGAGGACCAGTTCTTATTCATTTAAATGGAGACAGTAAAAACAAACACATACAGTTGTGATGACGCTTTCATTTTATGGTTATTGGAAGGTAGAGTCATATTTATTACCAACTACCATTTACTAAAAGGGAAACTACTTCAGTTTCAGTTTGTGAAACTACTTATATATTAAAATGGAGGCACCAGAACCAGGATTTAGTTTTTCAACACATCAGTTATTAAACAGTTATTTATTTAGCTTAATCATAAAGTGTGCTTATCATAGACATAAACCAGAACGACATGTTACATTTTTTGTAGAACAGGCTGAGAGAGTTGGACTTGGTGTGCCGTGGAGTTTGGCTGGCGGCCTGGGAGGCAGACTGAGAGGAAACTTGAGAGCTGGGTGTGGCCGGTGACTCAGGAGGTAAGACACGAACGCCTGGTCGCATGGGGGACAGATATCTGTGCGTGCAACAGAGAAGTGGGATGTGTCAGTTCCATCAACGTAAATAGAAAATTTCCACTAGACCACAAACGCCACAGAGGTCTTCTTTTATCTCGTTGGGACAATCAAACCTATAAAATAGGGAGCTTGTGCTTACCACAAGCCATGAGTCATGGAATCTAACAAAAACTTTTTTTCACTTGAAACTAATCATTGTTTCACACTGTTCATAACAGTCACAATGTGGGTTTAGAGTGAATGGTGAAACCAGAAAGTGAACTTACAGGTCAGCTGCCGTGTGGTTGTGCTGCAGTGGTTGGCTGAAACTGGCTGGGGTCTCCACCTGCTCTGCTGCTCCCCCCTCATGTTCTTGCTTCAGGAGGTCAAACAGCGGGGAGCCCTGCACAGACACAAACGTGGTCATTTTCGTGTGCGTCTAAGCTAAAACATGACGTTTCCTGGAAATCAATTTAAGGGGTAAAATTGTGACAATACTAGTCAAAGTGGACACAAAACTTGGCAAGAGATTTCAAATAACTCAAATGCAATACAAATTGTTTTTTTTTTTTGTGAAGATATTTGTCATTTAAATCCCTGTTGTCTATCAGCACATTTAAAAGACTATTTGCATTATGATTTATAAAATATTGTGCGGATCACTTTTCTAGATTTTTCTGTCCAACAGTACAAAACCCCCAGATGACTAAGTGACAGGGCAGCCACTAATCATTCCAGCTCTAGCAGTGACATAAATTAACAATGGGAGGAACACAAATCTGTTTCTAGTTTTTGTTAACTCATTAACACTGCCCTTAGCATTCTGTATTAAGCTGACACTAAATTTTATTTAAACATACATTGCCTCTAAATACGAACACACACAAGTATTCGTAGCATCTGAATTTTAATCTTTACATGCCTGTGAAGCAACACAGATAAAAAATCAGACATGAGATCATACAAGGAAGTGGTGGGGGCGGGGGTTCGGTTTACGACTGTGATTAACAGAGTAACTGCAGGTATGGACAAGCCAGTAACACATTCTTTATGTCACACATGCTGCACCCTGCTGCTGACGCCACTGAAATGTCAGAAGTACATGCATAGTGTTCAACTAATCAATGATTTGTAATAGATACCACAAAGTTTTATTATCTTCACTAAACTTATTGCTTAGGTGTTCTGTGTTCACTGTCAAACTACGGATTCTTTCAGAAAGGAAGACATGCCATGTACCGAGTTCCTGCTCACTAGAGGGTGGGGCTGATGTCAAGACACCTATACCACAGAGGGAGGAAATAGCAAAATGAGAAAGCTCTCAAATTAAGCTTGGTAACTAAACAGAAAATTAAATTAAAAAGCACACCAGTGTCTCATTATGACATTTCAGAGTCACACTGTTAAAATTACATACGTGGGAAAAAAAAAAAAAAAAAAAAAAAAAATGAGAGGACTTCAGCCCCAGTCGAGGCTCCTCCCTGTCAAAAGCTCAGTGAGCTGCTGTGTCTGATTTGCCGGCAGTTACTGATTTACAGTCAAGCACGAGCAGAGCAGCGATCACCGTGGGCCCCCGAGTCTACTGCAGGAGCTTACCGCAGAACAAAAAAAAAAGACAGGAGTCACTCAGCTGTTCAGACTTGAGGAGAAGCACATGACTCTTTTCTCTACAAGGATCAACTTTTTTTTCCTGTGCAAGACAACTGATAAAGACAGCACCCAGGACATCTTTAAGAAACAGAAAATGGATATAAAGGACTTTGGATGCCATTAAAGGTATTTTTGTGGAGTGGCTTTATTTCGTAACATAACCACATTAAGTGAGCTTTCTGTAACAATTCAGGAAGCATTTTCAAATCAAATGACATGTAAATGTTTCCTGCCTAAAGGGACGACTGAGGAGAACTTTTTTCACGGTTAATGATCCACACTCACGACCCTGGTCTAAAGATGGATAATATCACCCTACCAAACAACTGCAACAAGAGTGATGACTTCAAGTACCCCCTCTACAGCACCGTCTTCAGCCTGGTGTTCGTACTTGGACTTCTCTTCAACATGATAGCTGTATATATTTTTGGCTGTACACTGAAGATGAGGAATGAGACCACGACATACATGATCAACCTTGTTGTTTCAGACTCTCTCTTTGTCCTCAGCCTGCCCTTTCGGATCGTGTACTTCATTAAACGCGATTGGATATTCGGAAGCGTGCTCTGCAAGATCTCTGTGGCCTTGTTCTACACCAACATGTACGGCAGCATCTTCTTTCTCACCTGCATCAGCATTGACCGTTTTCTGGCCATCGTGTACCCATTCCGGTTCCAGACTATTCGTACTAGGAAGAATGCCAAATTGGCCTGCTGTGTAGTGTGGATGATGGTGCTTTCTGGAAGTATACCCACAGGGTTCCTCCTGGACACTACTTCACCGAAAAATACTAACTCGTCTGTACAATTCTGTTTTGAAAACTACTCTAAAACGCAGTGGAGGGCTGAGCTGTCTAAGGTGGTGGTGTTTATTGAGACTGTGGGCTTCATCTTCCCGCTGATGCTTAATGTCTTCTGCTCGGTCATGGTGCTACGAACCTTGAAGAACCCCGAAACCCTCAGTCGTGGAGGGAACCTCAACAAGGCAAAAATTTTGAGGATGGTTGCCGTGCATCTGCTCATTTTCTGCTTCTGTTTTATCCCCTACAACCTCAATCTAATTTTCTATTCCCTGGTCCGCTCCAATGTCCTAAAGGGATGCACTGCAGAATATGTGGTCAGAACCATATATCCCATCGCCCTATGCATAGCGGTGACCAACTGCTGCTTTGATCCAGTCATTTACTACTTTACGTCAGAGACAATCCAGAGCTCCATCAGGAAAAAGTCTCGAGTGTGGCACAACGGTGCCAAGCTCTTCGACAGGCTTCAGACAGACAGCTCACAAAGCAGTCCACGTACTACACCTAAAGGTGTGTTCTTAACGCCTCTGAGAGCCAATATATTTAACAACGAGTCCACTGTCTAATGACAACTCTATGAAGTGGCAGGATTAATAATTCACGAGGAAAGACTGACGATTTGAATCCAGGGAGACGGGTGGCAACAGAATGTTCTTGGGAACAACACAAACAAAACGCTCACTAAGGAGTCCGTTCTCTACTGATAACCCCAGAGACTATAAACTGGGTATAAACTGGGTTTTTTACAATCGTATCCATTCAGTCAATGTAACAGTGGAGCAAGTGAAAGTGGAGGCATTCGTGTTGCAGCAAAGTTTAAAAAATGACAAGTTGCTGCAAATATGTACAAGCTTTTGCACAACCGCTGCTGTAATTGTAGTCATCATTCTGAGCGGACTCTCCGTTACAAAACAAAATGCTTTGGCAACACTGACTCAGTATTATAACTCTTTTATTTAACTGTTTTGTGCAGTTTGTAAGCTGTGTTATTTGTGACCACATTGAGGCTTGTAAGCACTTTATAGAGCAGCATGTTCTATAAGAATTTATACAACTACTGAATAAAAAATTGATTTACTTTTTGTATTTTGAGAAGGAAATTTAATGTTTTTTTGATGAAGTGGGATGTTATGAAATGTCTGGCATTGG